>NC_090266.1:1207252762-1207877762 GCF_040414725.1 Anabrus simplex | reverse complement strand
CGGCCATAAAACTTTTCCACGCGAAGGTAACACCTGTTGATACATATTATAGCCTGAGAACGTCTGAGCACACCTCACAAAGAGACAGCTGGCAGAATTCGTGAAACGTCGAAGTTACCTTTCTCAAAAAAGGTTCTTTTTGTGCCAAAATATATGCTGTCCCGCTTGGTATACGTTTTAGCCAGGGAGCAGTTTTTATGGAGGAAATACGGCTTAGGATGTTACTGTCAGCCACAACGGGCTATAAAGTGACCTGCAAGAATTAGTTTTCGAAGGAAGGGATCTTTGGAGGGATATCTGTGCCAATGACCCCGTGATACATCATGAATGGTGGTCAACCAACTATGATTTAAGACATATAATAACCAGATTTGATACGCATGTTTTCTATCATTGATTTGGAGAATTAAATTATTTCATTACCCTGGGCCAAGAGCGTATTAAAGTGCGCTTCAGACAGCTGCGTGGAAGATACCATACGATTTATAATTTTTTCAGATCTGCGTGATAAAGGATGTGGAGGAAGAGGTGCAATTAGAGAAAACAGTATTCCAAACACCTGCCCTTTACCTCCCAATAAAGAAAATTACCATAAAACGGAGAGGGGACAATCTTAGTAGTGTGTACGAATTCAGTATAAAGATAAGAAATTCGATAAGAAAGTAATGGTTAGAGTGAACGATGTTGAGAAACAGACGATTATAGCACAATGTATAGCTAGAAGGACACTGTTGAGAATTGTGTAAAATTATACGTACATATAGCAATAAGGAGAGAAAGGCTTCCTAACAGAGAAGCAAAAGGAGTTGTGTGGTGGCTAATGGGAATGAAGAGAGAGAGAGAGAGAGAGATAACGAAGATCAGTGTCTACTCCGTGGCCGAAGCACTGAGAGTTAGAAATCTGGGAAGTGAATATAAAACAAAAATAGAAAGGCAGAAAGTGAACTTTATACAGTTGTTAAACTATTAAACAAAGAGTGGTACACCAGGAAGAATAACGGTTTTTGTATTTTAAAATGTATGCGGAAAAAGGAAATTTAAAAAATCAAGACATATACGAACGAGAATAACGAATGATAAGATGGATAAGAGGTCTGCTTATCTCAGAATCTATATATATAAAGTAACATGTCCTGACCGACCGACCGACCGACCGACCGACCGACCGACCGACTGACTGACTGACTGACTGACTGATTCATCATCGCCGAGCCAAAACTACTGGACAGAAAGGAATGAAATTTTGGGAATACATTTACATTATATTGTAGGTGCTCACTAGGAGAGGATTTTTGGATATTCCATTGCTAAGTGGGTGAAAAGGGGGGTGAGTATTTTAAATGAATGGGCAGATGACCTTAGGTTTTAGGCCCCTTTAAACAACAAGGCCGACCCCGTGGAGTAGGGGTAGCGTGGCTGCCTCTTACCCGGAGGCCCCGGGTTCGATTCCCGGCCAGGTCAGGGATTTTTACCTGGACCTGAGGGCTAGTTCGAGGTCCACTCAGCCTACGTGATTAGAATTGAGGAGCTATCTGACGGTGAGATAGCGGCCCCGGTTTAGAAAACCAAGAATAACGGCCGAGAGGATTCGTTGTGCTAACCATACGACACCTCGTAATCTGCAGGCCTTCGGGCTGAGCAGCGGTCGCTTGGTAGGCCAAGGCCCTTCAAGGGCTGTAGTGCCATGGGGTTTGGTTGGTTTGGTTTGGTTTAAACAACAAGCATCAGCATGTTTAAATGAGTATATCTATAACTCAAAAACTTGACACTTTAGAGGTGTAAAAATTGACATTTAGAATCTCCTTTAAAAATAAAGAAACGCGTGCAGTTTCCTTTAGTTAAATCCTCTCAATGGGGGTGAAATTGGTGGAAAACGGGTTCAGTTCCTTTTATGAGGATGCTTATATATAAAACACTGAAGAGATTACAGACATGAAAATTGGTCTTTGGGACATCCTTTAAAGATAAAGAAACACGTATTTTTTCAGAAAATTCACTTAAGAGGTTGAAAAAGTGAAAATATGTGTGCATTTTAAAAATGAGTAAATCTACAGTATATCTCAAAATTTACAGAATTTACACACCTGAAAATTGGTATTTGGAATCTCCTTTAAAAATAAAGAAACACGTTTTTTTAATCCACTTAACGGGCGGTTAGGGTAGGAGGGGGCGTGTTTGAAAAAAGTGAAGGAGTTGATTTCTTTTTATGAGGATACTTATACATCCAAAACTGAAGACGTAACAGACGTGAAATTTGGTATATGTCTATATAAAAGGCAATTGGCACCCACTAAGGAAGGGTTTCAGAAAGTGCCACCCTTAGGGTATGAAACGGGGGTAAATCTCTGAATACCAAAATATTCTTCCCTCCAAAACCATTGACCACACAAATTTGAAATGGCACTCATGATTGCTTCTTTATAAATTGCTTCTTTATAAATTCAGCCCTTAAGGGTAAAATGGAGTTAATACCCGAAAACCGTTTGACATATGAGGTTGAAATTTAACATGATGGCTCCTCCTGTATGTCTTAGAGTTTCAATGAAACGTAGTCTTTAAATAATGCACTCCTAAGGGTTTTTGACTAGGGGTAGGGGCTGACAACATAAATATTCATTTCTCTCCAACCATTTGCCATATGGGCTTGAAATTTCACATTTTGGATGTCCTATATGTAATAGATTTTTAACCCCTAAGGGTTTTAACTGGGGGGGGGGGGTGGAGCCTGATTAAAAGAAATTAAATTTCTCCGAAATCGCTTGAAGTACGAGGTTCGAATTTCACACGGTGTTTAATACTCAATATCTCAGATTTTAAATAAAAACTGGTCATAAAATAATGCACTCCTAAGGGGTCTTGATTGGGGGGATGATGTCCGATGACAAATACATTTATTTCTCTGAAACCAATTAACATACGGCGTTGATATTGCACATGATTTTTGCTTTTATATATCTTCGGTTTCAAATGAAAAGTGGTCTTGAAACAATATATTCGTAAGGGGTTTTGACTGGTGTTTGTGGGCTGATGACAAAAAAGGTCATTTCTATGAACCCCCTTGACATACGAGGTTGAAACTCCACATGATAATTGCTCCTGTATACATGACATTTTTAGTAAAAAGTGGTCCTAAACCAATACACCCTTAAGGGGTTTTGACTGGGGGTGAGTTCTGATGACATTAATATCCATTTCCATGAAACCGTTTGACATACGAGGTTAACATTTCACATGATGGTTGCTCCTATATGTTTTAGGTTTTAAACAAAAATGGTCTTAAAACAGTACACCTCTATGAGGTTTTAGCTGGGGGATAACGACTTATGTCGAAATTATTCCTCCCTCCAAATCGTTTGACTTATGAATTTGACATTATTCACGATCCATGGATGTTGTACGTGTCATATGTGGTATAATTCAAAATATTTAACGTATAAGGATGGGGATTGCGTAGAAGTAGCTGAAGTTATAAAACTAAGTATCCACGACAGCCGAAGAAAGTTATTTGTAAATCTCAGGGATTTAACTGAAATAGACTAATCTTTAACCTATACACAACTGGAGAAACAATGTTTGAGACTGTATATCATTAATGGTACTTACGAATTCTTGCATTCTTGAATGTATAATACTTGAAGTTTTAAATCTCTCAAAATTACTAATCAATTTCCACAAGCTCAATACATATAATAGACCTAAATAATAAAGACGATTTCATCTTGATTTTTATCAGATATCGGTGCTCCCCTCTATACACACTAAAATCAATGTCTTTGATATTAAATAAGAAGTGGTCTTCAAACAATACATCCCTAAGGATTGACTGGAGGAAGAGGAATGATGACAAAAATATTCACTTTTATGAAACCGTTTGAATTACGAAGTAAAAATGTCAAATCATGTTAAATAACAGAATGTTTGAGAAAAATTTGAATGTAAATGGGTTTTAAGATCCGAAGACAGATATATTCCTTCCTTCCTCCGAAGCCGTTTAACTACGGAGAAAAAAATTCCAAATAGCGGTATGTATTTTAAATCCTTGGAGTGAATTAGTAAATATTTTGTAACATCCCATCCTTAAGGTGTTAAATGGTGTTATCTCCGCAACTAAAATTATTCATCCCTCCAATATCGTTTAGCGTACACATTTGTAATTTTACGAGAAGTTTCTTGGTTTATGTCCTAGATGTACAATATCATATACTTCAAAATATTATTTCTACCCTAAGGGATTTAGATGGTGGTTCACTCTCAGGAAACACACAATATCCATTCTTTTGAAACCTTTTCAGACACAATCTTAAATTTTATATCAAGCGTAGTCTTCTATGTCCTAAATGTTAAAGTAAAATGTATCAAACATTCACCGCCTAAGAAACATTCATTCCTCCATTACTGTTCGAGGTACAACATCTAAATTTCACAGCTTGACCACTTTTACATCTCAGATGTTAAATGAGATAGGGTTTAAAACCATTCCAATTCTTCTTCACAGGGTTCAAATATCTGTTAGATAAGAAAATTAATAATCTATCCCCCAAAAACGTTCGAAGTACGAACTGAGGGTGTATTTTATAGGTTCAGTCGATAGTAGACTCTCCAAAATGTAAAATTTTGAAAAGTAACTTTCTTTACAAGTCATAAATCTCATTATAAAGCCGTATTGGAATTCAGAATTAGAAATTGTTACGATAATAAAAATCACCGTTCCAATACTTAGTAATGCTTTATATTTAGGATAAAACCATTAACATATATTGCAAATAGGACATGTTTCGCTCATGCTTTGTGAGGATCATCAGCCAAAATAACTCAATTCCAGGTATGTGAGGGCCCTGATCCCCGTACATATAATGTAAAAACGTCTATTAATTTATATGTACGGGGATCAGGGCCCTGACCTACCTTGAATTACGTTATTTTGGCTGATGATGCTCACAAAGCATGAGTGAAATATGTCCTATTAGTAATATAAGTTAATGGTTTTATCCTAAATATAAAGGATTACTAAGTATTGGAGAGGTTGTTTTTATTATTGTAAAAAATTTATAAAATAACTTTATATTTAAAACCGTAGCGAAGCACGGGTATGTTGCTAGTAATGAATGTAGTTACTAGTGGGGTAAGTATAATATCAAATGTAGTAATATATAAATTAGTGTGTTGTCGTGTCATTATCTTCTATTTTTAATTTATCCGTTAGGTGAGGCGTGTTGTTAATGGTAGGATACTCCAAAAAATTGCGTCACAGAAGCAAGCATTATATAAGCTAAGGAAAGAGAGGATACACGTTGTCTTAGACAATGTAGCATTGTTGACAACTAGGATATAGTGAATACTGTAATATTTAGTGTAGTAATAGCCAAATAATTACAAGAGGAACATGAAATACAGACATCATACTTAATGAATTGCAATAAAAGAGTGTTCTCTCCCTAGTTCCATGCTATCCGGAACTAGGGGATTGGAGTATTCTATTTCAGTGTCTGTGCAAGGACAATAGAATGCTCGTAACAAAATGAATGGGCAACACTTGCGTGGCCCTATCATCAACATGCGCTGATATAAAGTCTTTCAAGAAAAATAATTAGTGTATAAGATCCTCGCAAGTCCACTTTCTCAGAAACAATGGAACCTATAGTTAAAATGTTTGCTGTGAGTAACCACAGGATTTTTATCTACATGCATGGGAGGTGATTGATATTTTGACAATTCTTAAGTATGATAAATATTAAATAAGAGAAACACAAACTACTGCGCTCAGCCTCTTTTGAGCGACTATACTTACGTACAACCACAGTCTTCACTGAAACAGTTTATCCCCACTGAACGTCCTGACGTGGCTGTAAGTGTACATGTATATGAATAGCATGCGACAAATCAGTCAAAATACTGCCGTATACAGGATAAGCATAACAATTAGAAATGGTACTGGTCAATAATATCCTGGCTCATGGATTATCGGTCCATAATGGCTGGCAGTTGAAAAGAGGAGTCTGATTACACGAGCTAGATTTCGGGTAAGCAATGGTATTTACGTACTTGAACCGATACGTGAACCTTACCAGTGACACAGGAAGGCCATCTGCTGGCTTGGCTTCCACATGGAAGAAGCGAGTTCGACGTTAGGTACCACGGCTTCAAATCTTACAGTGAGAAAATTGAAAAGAAGAGAGGGTGTGTAACAGCATGCCATAAAAAATATATCTCGCTCTATGCTCCAAATGCGGTAAATGTAATGTTGCACTCTGTGTGAAAAATTTCGCGAAGTATCACGAACGCCACTGAATGGATTGTACTGTATAACAAATCTTCAACGGAGGCAAGAAGATGACCAACATCCATCTATTAATGTTTTCAAATATATGATCAAATGTCTTCGCTTTTACAATAATATGATTATGATGATGATGATGCCTGATGTTTAAAAGAGCCTAACATCTAGGTCATCGGCCCAATTTACCACAATAAGGAATTCTAAAATAATACGGACATAACCTATGACTTCTCTCAATTATGACTCCCTGGTACCTTACACTCATGATCGCGTGTGACAAATTCATCGCAGGAATGCTATACAGTATTTTGAATCTCTTCCGGGTAGCCCTTGATTAACATGTTAAATTGCTTATCGAACTGCCCAGTGGGTCCATGTAGACGTTCAATTTTACCCATTCTGTACAACGAACTTTTCAAATGATGTGTTTTTCAGTTCTTTTATGTGCATTTGGAGGTACTTAGAACGAAAGAGAACTGAAAAATTCAAGTAATTCTGGGCCGTTAAAGGTGTGGATGTTACTAATTAGAAGAGAAAGATGATATCCCCATGTTCGACATTCGAGGTGCTCAGTGCAGAGTGAGGTATCTCTTGTGGTGTCCAAAAAGATAGCGCCGTCATTTATGTACTTGAGAAATATCTAGTAATGTGACAATGCAACCTACCATCTTTCCTACCAGCTATAGAAAATCGCTGATCATTACTCTGTTGGCCGCATAGTAAATAAACACAGCCGGTGCCAAACTTACTGTTTTGTATTTATGGTTGAGCTCCCGTTACTGTTTCCAAAGGAATGAGCCATTTACAGTCCATCAGAAATATCATTCCAGCATTTTACCATCCTTTCTATGATTACCCGAGAGCACGGAACTCTGAAAGTTTCGAAGGAAAAGGCCGAAGAATGTGCCATACAGTTGTGCTTTCAGGACTTCTGAACGTTATACGTGATATTGTCACATTACTTGTTGGTACCACTGCCATATTTTGTTCTGAATAAATCAGATTGCACTGAACAATAATAAAGATAACACCATTTTCAAGTTTTCCTATTTTTAGGTTCACACAAGGAGTTACCAATATAACAAATGTAAGAGATTTTAGGTCAGTTGTATATTTATCCACAATATCGAAAGGAATAAAACATTTTTTCCTCAGAAAGTGAAATATCCCTTCTAAATCACAGCTATTCATAAACAACTCTGTGGAAAACTAAGGGATAGTCTTCCTCTTAACAATAGGTAAATGCTTCTCCACTAAGTTAGGTGAGCTGATATGCCAGATCGAGGCACGTGTGTCATTCGAGGAATTCAAGTCTGGGGACTGGAATTTGCTCGATTTGGTCAACTGAACAATAATAAAGATAACACCATATTCAAGTTTTCCTACTTTTAGGTTGACAAAAAGCGTTAAAAATATAACAAATGTAAGAAATTTTACGTCAGTTGTATGTTTTTCCACAATATCGAAAGGAATAAACCATTTTTCCTCAGAAAAAACTGTTGGTGATATATCCCTTCTGGATCACAGCCACTCATAAAAAGCTCTGTGGAAAATGAAGGAATAGTCTTCCTCTTAACAACAGGTAAATGCTTCTCCACTAAGTTAAGTGAGCTGATATGCCAGGTCGAGGCACGCTTGTCATCCGGGGAATTCAAGTCTGGGGGCAGGAATCTGCTCGATTTGGTCAACGTGGTTGGTCCGCTCCTGCATACAGTACAAGCGCAACGCAAATAAGCCTATAATCCATGGTGAATTTGTCTTATGATCTTTCTGTGTTCTGACCGGATCATGGAGTAAGTCCAATTTACTCACTTATTTGTACATTGGTACCAGGTAACTCGCTCCCATAGACACGAAGAAGCCAATTATTGTTATAGAACGACGTCCAGTGTATTCGTTCAGTTTGAGACGGCTGACTGTCCGACAAACTGAAATGAGGTGATTCAATTTCAACCTAGCTGAAAATGAGTGTAATAATAATAATAATAATAATAATAATAATAATAATAATACTTGCTATTGATTTTAAGAGATGCTAAAATCACCAAATTGTGTCCGCAGGATTTCTTTAACGTCCTGAAAGCCAACGACACAGAGTTGTTGCATTCAAGCACCCTTCAATGCCGCTGACCACAACTCAAATTATTGTGACGATGGCGAACACTCTGTGGCACGGAACTCAGCTCTATTGATCGAAGAGATGTTTAGAAATAATATCAATAAATCATTCATATAGAAATGCATTATTATTCCTTGCATGTCACTTAATTTCACAACTCGCAATGAAACATTCTCTAATGCCACATGGCATTCAATAAATATCTCCTTACTTAGTGATGTTTTCTAGAAATGGGAGACATTGAGAAGAGAGATATGAAGGTTCACCATTTCCAGTCGCCAGCTTTCGTATAGACAGAGGGAAGAATAAGTCACTTTCAACAATATTAACCATTCATATCCAAATTTAAATTAATATTACATACTAAAATGAATAGTTTATTGAATATCATATATATTTTATCTCACAACAGTGATTTTAACTGAGATTTTTGTTAACGTAAGCAATTCCCACAGCTTATCTGGTCATAAAATATAGAAGATAGCATACAGTCATTTTCAGCTCTATTTCCAATGTCAAGTCAGGTGCCACCGAATAAGTCCAACCGTTATTATCACAAGTGAACTGAAACTAAACGTTGACGTGAAAAATAACAAATCTTTGATTATGAAATGTTTTACTCGTTACATACCTTTAAATTGCAGTGAACGTAATCACAATTTGCATACAAAATTCTAAGGTCACAATATATTACTCACTAAAGAACTATTCAAGACTAGCTGATGTACCCGTGCTTCGCTACGGGATTCTCAGAAAGACTGACTTTGTGGTTTTCCTAACCTGAAATCAACATAGGTCATTACAAAAACGTAAGTATTAATGTAGCGATTAAAAGCAATTCTATCATATAAAATACTCGATCAAATGGAAAGCCGCACGTTTTATCACTTTTAACGAACAGTGCTGCGGTTAGATTGAGGTGCCAATCTAATAGTCTAAAGTTCCAGAGCTGGGATGACCAGGCCGCAGATTGCCATGAACACTCATCTGCCATTATTCCGCTAAATATGCACACTGTTCATTCCAATCAGTGCCTCAGAGTAGGGATTGAATAGCCCGAATGCTATGATGATCGAGTGTGTTACATACCAATAGTATCAGAAAATTTATAAACCAGGGGAATGGCATGCTAAAGAAGAACGTTATCTAACTCCCCAGCTACTTCCCATCAATATTCAGACAGGCTGTTACACTCTGTACGACTGGGCGAGTTGACCGTGTGGTTAGCGGTGCGCAGCTGTGAGCTTGCATCCGAGAGATAGTGGATTCTAACCCCATTGTCGGCAGCGCTGAAGATGGTATTCCGTGGTTTCCCACTTTCACACTAGTCAAATGCTGGGCCTGTACCTTAATTAAGGCCTAAGGCACTCCTAGCCCTTTCCTATCCCATCGTCGCCATAAAACCTATCTATGTCGGTGCAACGTAAATCAAATAAAAAGTACTCTGTACGCAGCAGTAATCCTATCTACCGGAGATGAGGGGCAACAGAAGACACAAAGCACATCACGACAAAGAATGGTCAATGTAATGTTACTGTTGATCAACGTTATGAGCTTTCTATATTGTAGGCCTTCACATTTAGTTTTCTTTCGACTCTGTGATTTGTAAAATATTTTATACCATAAACTGTAGTTTCTTATTCTCCGACTTTACATACTGATTTTCATTAAATACTGTTTACCCATTTTCTCGTTACTCGGCGCTGATATGGACTTAGTAACAAAAATCCAAATTCATGAATATCTTTGTGATCATAGCTAGTACGGTAACAATGTATAAGACATGAATGATAGGAAATTTAATACTATATAACCTTGGTTATGTAGCATTCATCAATTACTCAAGAAATACTTGAGAATTACATTTTAGTCCTTCCCCTAAACTACTATTTCACTCAGCGTAAATAAAATAATTTACAGCCTAGACTATAGCGACTTATTTCCTGACTTTGCATACCGATTTTCATCAAGATAGGACTACTAATAACAACCATATTTGACAATTAAATTTTAGGCCTTCCCGAAACTACCATTTTTCTCAGCGTGAATACAATTATTGATAGCCTAGATTGTAGCAACTTATTCCCCAAGTTTGCATACCCATTTTCTTTAAAATACGACCACTAATAACATAAATAGTTGAGAATTCAATTTTAGGCCTTCCCCTAAACTACCATTTCACTCAGCGTGAGCAAAATTATTTATAGCCTAGATTGTAGAGGCTCATCCCCCGACTTCACATACCGATTTTCATTAAATTCTCTTCAACCGTTTTCTCGTGATGCGTGTACAGACAGACAGACAGACAGACAGACAGACAGACAGACAGACAGACAGACAGACAGACAGACAGACAGACAGACAGACAGACAGACAGACAGACAGAGAGAAATTACGGAAACGTAAAAAGTCCGTTTTCTTGTTACTATGGACATGACCGATACAGAAATACCATTATTTTCAAATTCTGAGCAATGTACAGACAACACTCTTATTTTAAATATATAGATTTGTAATGACAAAAGGGTGTTGTTTAAGATCGGCTTTACGGGAATATGACGTACTCTCGTATTGCACAGACTAAATATGTTATTTTGAAGTAATATTATGGCATGAACATCAATATCACAAAAGCAAAATTTATGTTCGTAGAGAGACAAAATATTCTGTTATCAATTAAAAGATTCAAATTTTTATATAAAAAGTACTTCTTCTGCTGGATTGACCAACAACTACATCTGGATGCAGAGGTAAGGACGAAGACTGAATTAGTAAGGCGCTTCTTTATGCGAATGAAACAATATTGTTATGTAACGCTCACCTCCACAAACATTAACAAACGAAATTCATTAAGTGCTTTACGTATTTGTTCTAAGCTCCTATAGCCTATGGAGTAGCAGCATGGGCTCCCAAAGCAGCTATACAGAATAAATTGGAAGCTTTTGAGATATCGGCATATCGACGTATGATGAAAAGTATTTGACAGCTTGGGTGACCAAACAAGGTCCAGTACATAGAAGGATAAGGTAAAAAGCTGGTTCGCAGCTATAAAAGAAGAAAATATATCATCTTCGTCACATCCTTAGGAGTAAAGGATATGAATTAATTCAACTTATAATAGCAGAGACGATCGGAGGACGGGGAAGAAAAGGTGGGAAAGTAACTTTCTAGCTCTTTAATACATCACAGTGGACAGGTTTGAATCCACAACAGCTTATTATTGAAAAGTTCAGGGTAGATATACACCTGCTATAATGATCACAAACAATCGTTCAAGGGACGACACTAGAAGGAAGAGAAGAAGAAATAAATAACAAATAGTATACGGCCAAAGCCTTTTTCAAGAAGGAGGTAGCAATAATCAGCCCAAGCTCCTTAGCGCACAGTCAGCTGCAGGAAAGGGCATTCACAGCGTACATAAGGGTAAGAAACTGGACGAGGGATCGGATGAACGCAAGGAAAAATGCTCGAAACGTGTCGCTTCTAAATGGCAGATGACCGTGTATAAATGAGATTGCCTGTACCTTAATTAAGGCCACGGCCGCTTTCTTCACTCCCCTAGCCCTATCCCATCCCATCGTCACGATAGGACCTGTCTGTGTCGGTGCGACGTAAAGCCAATTGTAAAATAGAAAAGAAAGGTGATTATTCCTACAATCAGAAAGCCAAACTGATGTGGAAAGATAGATGATACCCGTCAATTTTGTCATCTCGACATTCTGGCGAATGATAAAACGATGTTTGAAACTGCTGACGTGATATGGCGATGGATCCTAAATGTAATGAACACAGTTTTCGATAGTAGGATACATAATGGAGGTGTTCCAATGCCTCCTAGTAAAGAAAATGTTAAGTGAGAAGCTTAATGCTCTTCAAGATCACAGCTGGAGCCACGCACCCCCATTTCGGCAAAGGCATCGACGCCCTGGGTAATTATGTTTCAGACAGACATTACATGACACGATATTATTCAGTTTATGCGATCTTTATTTACTGATCTGAGAATGGCTAGTTTGTATGCAGTAGTGTATGATAGGAAAATCTTAGTTGACACGCCCTACTATGGAAACCAGGATTAGTCTGACTGCCAGAATCGATACCCCAGCCTAGCTTGTTCAAAAGAGAACTTCGTACTCCCATCTCAACAACCACGCGGCAGAATGTTTGCTCTGAAAACGCATATTAGATTTCCGAAATATCTAGGAGTCACTCTGGATAGAGCAATACCCCTTCAAGCACATAGAGTAAAGAATACTGCAACCTATTTAAAATCTCGGAATAACGGCATCTGAATACTGTTTGGCTCTACGCAGGGTTTTAGTGCTTTCACGCGTCCATGTTCACTATTATGTCTTGTCTTCTCCACTGTATAGTACTGTGCTCCTGCTGAGTTTAACAGCCCGCTCACCAATAAATTTGGTATTCAGCTCAACCGCACAAGGAGGCTCATCACAGGAGCTATGAAGTCAACGACAACCCTTTGTATTTCTGTTGTAAGCCAAATTACCTCTCCTTATGCCGGCAGAGTTAATGCCTTTGGTCAGCGAACATCACGAACTATGTCGAAACCAATGTCTCACTATCCAGGGTGAAACATTGATCTGCAATCCAGTAGGGTTAAATAAACGAAACCATCATAGCGCACAGCCCAACAACTAACAACAGATAACTTTTAACTTACCACACAGTGGATACCTGAGCTGAAGTCATTTATTACTATAGAATTTCGTAACAAGTCCTCTATCCTTACCAAGATTCCTGGATTAAAGCCAAACTCAATAGAATTAGAACCAACCGTGGCGTTTGTGACGATTTGCTACATCTCCTGTGGTGCCGAAAGACAGATCGTCAAGAGTGTCGTGTATGAGTATCCTCTGAGAACCTGCCTTGGGAAATTTGCTGATTTCAACGAAACAATTTCTGGAGTAATGGATATTGTAGAGAACTTACGTTTAAATGTAGCCGCTGTAAAGCCATGGTGAGCTCAGCTCAAGTTTGGAAATTAATGAGTTAAGGGCACCATATTGTCTTGGTAGACGTGTTTCACAAAATGGAGGGTCACTCAAGAAGTAAATGACGCATGGTACTGTAAGTTCTTTTCTGGCACGCTTATCTCGGAAATAATTGAACCTATAGATATGTTTATCCACATGGGAGGTGAATTATATTTTGATAATAATTGAAATTCCAATAGAATATTGATCGAAAGGAAAATGCGCTCGTACTTTTATTATTACCGACTATACAAATAAGAGCGCGATACACCAACAGCTGCAAATTCTATGAGGGAATTTCATATTAGCTAATAATATGAAGGCTACACTACAATTGAGTTCAAGGAGAGGAAACTACTCCACGAGGGAATAAGGCGATCAGTGAAACATTCTACGATTGTTTTACTCATAGACAAAATAGTAGCCGCTCATGTTTGTCATCTTAAGGAGCCAGTGACTAGCGGCCTTCAAATTCTTCCGAGTATAATAGGTATGGACTATTTAACATCATGAAACTGTTTTGTGGGGTTTTCGATTGGTTCGTTATTAAGCATCAAGTTGTAGATTGTGATCAGGAAAAAATAAAACAAAGTTGAATGCTTCCGTAACCAGCGCAGCCACCATGGTGGAGGCAATATCTTTACTAGAGTGTTTCCCCGAACATATTCAGAGCAAATCCCCGTTTGTGCACGGAGAAGAGGGGGATACCGCTCGATTCTAACATAGATGTTAAGAAGTGTGTGTTTTATTTAGGAAGAAGCTGGCTCTAGTAATTCTGTTTGTGGTTTTTCTCACTGTTTACAGACACAAGAAGGTACTGATATCTTACGGCCAGTCTATTGTTTTAAAACTAGTATAGTAAAATGTAAATTTACATTATCATTTACTTATATTTCATCCTACAAACATCGTATTCTTTTATAAAAAAAGGGATTCAGGCATAATGAAGTAAGTAGCAAAATTCAATGAAAATTCAGTAAGCCAATACCAACCAAAGACATGCCAATTCTTAGTAAAATAAAGTATATTACATATAACAAACAGCTTAATTTATTATATTAGAGTTGTTTCTGACTTCTACGAATGTATGAGTGTCCACTAGAAAATGAACAATTATAAAATAATTCATGCTAGACTTCACTTCAGTTTTCTCTGTATTTAATTTGTGGCACTTAGAATACTGTTTCGCAATAGTCAATTCTCAACTTTAAGTGTGAAATTCACTATATATTCCCAATTGATTTGTTTAGCCTAAATCTGCAATACTATCATTTCAGAAGCGATGGAAATCTTTTTAACAAGGTAGGAAAGTAGTTTTTACCTCAATGATCACAACTCGCAAAATTATTCTGGAGTAACCAACAGAAATTACCAACAGAAAAGCACTCTCACCGAGAAACATTTCGGAACAAACTGTGCATACGATGTGATAAAACAATGGAATATATTATGCAATCAAGGTAGACAGTTTATGGCCGGCAGCAGCGTATCATTCATATGCATCATGTGGGGCAACACGACTTCATGTTTACGGCTCAGGACTGAAGCTTTTAAAATCAAAACTTTATGATCAATATACGCATCACTGGGGCCGTTTTCAGGCATGGAAACAACATGATTCGCCTACATGTTAAGAATGCAACATTTAGGGAGAAATACGATTGAACGCACGATATGGTAGATCTTGCTAATGAATGTTTGTATACATAAGCTACATCCCTGCAACGAGTAACTTGAAATTATCAAACCGATAAAATAATGATGTATGAAGGGAATTACAATTAATTGTGGGGGGAGGGTTTGTGTTTTAACACCAGTCGTCTGTGAGACAGTGAGCTGAGCGGATGTGCTGAGTGGAGCGCGGAGCAATGGGTATCACGTTGACACAATATAGGATAGCGATCGGCAGATGGAACTGTAAAAAGGGAAGCAGAATGGAAACAAGAATGGAGTTAAAGGGTGAAAAAAGGAAGATGGTGGCTACGTTACTGGTGGCGGCGGTGGTGATGGTGTTGCTGATAATAGGAGGAGTAGAGGTTAATCCCGGCCCAGGTCCAGTAGGTTCCATTGGATGGGAAGAGTACGAGGCGGTTAGAGAGATGATAAGAGAGGCTTGTCAGACGGAGCAAAAAAAAGAAATGTTCCGAGAGTTATCCAGGGAATTTATGGACCTAAAATTGAGTGTTAAAGAAGATGTAAAGCAGATATTGGAAGAGGAAGGGTGTAATAAAGATGAATTAGACCTATTGAAGCAGAAGGTAAGAAGCCTGGAGTGGGACCTAAGAGAAACGATGAGAGCAGTCGAGAAGAGTTTACAAGATAACGTAAGGAAAAATATCTTCATATACGGTGTCCAAGAAGAAGAAAGAGAGTCAAAAGTTGAACTAGTGTACAAAGTGGTAGAAGTGATCAAGAACAGGATGAAGATCAACTTCAGTGAAGTTGATATTGACGATGTACAGCGTGTGGGGAGAGTGAAAGGAAAGAGACCAATTAGAGTGAAATTACTATCGACACTGATGGCGGACATTGTAATAAGAAATTCGAGTAATCTAAAAGGAGAGAAAGTGTGGATAAAACGGGAGATGGACAGGGAAGCCATAGAGAAGAACAGAATTCTGAATAGACATTTAAGAGAGGCAAGAAAACAAGGTCTTAAGGCATATATTAGAGGGCAGCAGCTGGTGGTTGGAAACGGAAGGTGGAATCGAGTGTGGGGGGCGGGAAGGCTGAAAAAACTTGATGAAGAACACCAACAGCAGCAGAACGTGTCCTTGGCAACAGTGGAAGTAGCAAGGAAGGTCAGTGACGTAGAAAGGAGTGATATTACGGAAGTGAGCGAAGTCCACATCACATCAGGTGCGGGAAGAAGGGATGTGCTGATCAGCAGTGCCAGCAACCAGGTGGGCGGAAATGGAGAGTCTTTCAAGAGTCATCACAACACAGAGATGGAGGAAGCAAGTAATGTGCCACAACTGGTGAGGAGTACAGTGAAAATTGAGAATGAAGGTAACAGTAGGCAGGGTAAGAATGCATCCTCTCCGAGTAAAAGGAACACAGAAAATAAAATGGAAAAAAGACAGGCGGTGAATAAGGAAAGATCATTAAGTTTGAAAGATTTGTGGGGAAAGAAAAAAGGCGTAGGTATGGAGAAAGGGTAGGATGACGGGAGAAAAAGAGGATGAGGAGAGATCTGGAGAGGACTCACAGGGAAGAGTGACAAGGAGTAGAGGTGGAAATGGAGAAGCACAGGTGCAAAGAGTGGGAGGGAATAAATAACTAGAGATGGCGATAGGGGTGTGGAATATTGAGGGGTTGATGGGGAAGATAGGGAATAAAGAATTGGAGAAAACAGTAAAGGAGTATGAGATTATTGCCCTAGTAGAGACGTGGTTAGGGAAAGGGATAGAAATTGAATGGGATGGGTATAGAGTAGTCAACGTGATAAAAGAAAAACGGGGGAGAATGGGAAGAAATCCAGGTGGGATAACAGTTTTAATAAAAAATGAGATAGTAGAGAGAGTAGAGAGAATACAGAATGAGGTAGAAGGGGTGGTATGGCTGAGAATTAAAATGGGAAATGATGCGAAGGAGGCAATTTGCCTGGCTCTATTATACAATCATCCTAAAGACTCAACTTATGCGAATAAAACATTTTTTGAAGAACTGATTGAAGAAATAAACAAAATGAAAGGATTATATGTGGAAGATGGAATGATATTGTTAGGGGATTGGAATGCAAGAGTGAGTAATAGGGTACCCGATTATAGGAGAGAGGATAATGAAGTGAGTGAGTACAGAAGAAATAGTAAAGACAAAGATATAAATAGCTATGGGGTAAGATTATTAGAGTTATGTGCTATAGAAAAATTTTATATTTTAAATGGATGGATGAAGGGAGATAGTAATGGTGAACTGACATTTATCACATCGAAGGGCGGGAGTGTAGTAGACATAGGAGTTAGCACGGAAATAGCTCTAAAGAAGATAATAAGTTTTGGGGTGACAGAATGTGTGATAACAGAACATATGCCCACCAAGATAAAATTAAGAGGGGAGTATGATGGAGTGAAGAGAAGGGTAGGAAAAAGAGACAGGTATAAGGAGGGATGGAAGTACATTTGGAATGATACTACGATCGAGAGATTGAGAACAGAGTTAAAAGAGAGTGAAGAAAGTATAAGTGTTGAAAGTGAAAGGATGTTGGAAGGAGGGGATGTGGATGAAGATTTAAAACTAATAGAACGCCCAGTATGGAAGGTGGGTAAGAAAGTGAGAATAAGGGAAGAGATAGACAGAAACATAGGCACGGGGTGGTTTGACGAAGAGTGTAAGAGGAAACGAGTGGTTGTAATGACAGCTCTAGCGGACTTCAAGAAAGGAGGGGAACAAGGGAAAAGAGAGGAATATTGTAAATTAAGAAGAGATTACAAGAAGTTACGAAATGAGAAAAAAAGTGCTGGAAAGAGGCGGAAGCTGAGAGAGTGAACAGGTATTGTAAAGAGAAAAGATTTGATAGGGTTTGGGAAACTATAAATAAGATAAAGAGAACTAGATCGACAGGGGGAGGAACAATGATAACAGAAAATGAGTGGATAGGATATTTTGCAGAGCTTTTGGGTGGGAGGGGAGAAGGTCAGGGGGTATGGAAAAGACGTATATTGTAAAGGAAGTACGAACAGGAGTACAGTTACTAGATGAGGAGATAACAGGCCAGGAAATAGTTAGGGTGTTAAGTAAAGTAAAAACCAAAACGGCGGGTGGGGCAAATGGTATTACTAACAGGATATGGAAGGAAGTAGGAGCAAATGAAGTAATGTTGAAAGTGATGGTAAATTTTTTTTAACAAGATATGGGAAACGAATAAATTCCCTAGCGAGTGGAGAAAAGGAGTACTTTGTCCTATATATAAGAACAAAGGAAGTCGAAGTGATCCAAACAACTATAGAGGAATAACACTCCTGGACTCGCTGTTGAAGGTATATACAGGAATTTTAGCTAATAGGATTATAAATTGGGCAGAGAAATATGGAAGGATTTCGGACTATCAAAATGGATTTCGAAAAGAGAAAAATACTGTAGATAATATATGGATTTTGGATACTTTAATTACGAAGTATGTGAAAATAGCAGGGAAGAGATTATATGTAGCAGCAATAGATTTAGAGAAAGCCTTCGATGCAGTGAATAGAGAGGCGTTATTTACTAGATTAAGAGAGGTTGGGTTATCGGAAAAAATGAGGCTGGCAATAGAAGGAATATATGAGAAAGTATTGGTGATGATTAAACTAAAAGGGGGTGGGTTGAGTAAGTGTATGGAATCGAAAAGGGGTGTGAGGCAGGGTTGTAAGCTATCACCGATATTATTTCTACTGTTTATAAATAATATATTGGATAGACATGGAGGCGAGAGATGGCAATGCCCTTGGATTGGGAAGAGGGAGATACCGGGGCTGCTATTTGCAGACGATTTATTGATCTTGGCATTAACAGCAAAGGGGTTGCAAGAAGGGCTAAATGAGTTAGTGGAATATACTAGAAGATGGGCACTCAAGATAAATGTACGGAAGACGCAGATAATGATATGTAGGAAGAGGAAAGCCAAAAAAGAAAAATTCTGGACAGTCGAGCAGCAAGAAATCAAACCAGAAAAAAAATGGAGTACTTAGGAGTTATAATTAGTAGTAACGGCACGTGGGAAAATTAGATCACTATAGGCAGATATAAAGGGAGGGGGAGCACTGGCAGTAGTGGGAATATTAGAAAATAAATTTCCGGATATAAAGTACAAAATACAGAGATTGGTGTTCCAATCAATGGTCAAAGGAAAAATGTTATGTGGGGTAGAAATATGGGGATTAGAGGAAAATAGAAAAGAACTAAACCAGGTGGTGGGGAAATATAGTAAGTTTATCATGGGAGTCCCAAACTGTACTGCAAATGTGCGGGCTAGATTAGTATGTAGAGAATCGATAGACACTACTATAGCCAAGAGGGTGATGAAGTATTGGATGAGATTGGAAGAAGGGAAGGGAGGGGATTTAGTACAAGATACATATAGGTTCCAGAAAAATATGGAGAACGAGAGGTATTGGGTAAATAAGTGCAAAAATAAATTACGAAAACTGGGGTTAGGAGATATAGGATATGAGAGGTGGAGAGAGAAGAAAGAATGGGTATGGAGAAGGGTTATAAGGAGAGTTGCCGATATAGAGAGACAGAGTTTAATAATGGAATGTAGAGAAAGAGCCTCACTATCAGTATTAAACAAATTGTTAGAAATCATGAACCCGAAAATCGAAGTTGAGGACCGGAAGGGCAAAAGAGGTCTATACTGGTGGATTCTTGGAACTCCTAGAAACAGAGGGTGGATAGGTACAGAAAATGCGGGTAGATGTATTCTGTGTGGAGAAAGATGGTCGGACCTACATATATTCATCGAATGTAGGGAGTTAGAAGAGTTGAAAAAGAAAGCGTTGAGTAAAAAGGAGATAGAAAAAGTAGAAAAAAATGGAAAAGATGACGGTATGGCTGGCCAGAGAATGGGGAAGAGGAACAAATATTTCTAAATATTTAAATATGGTTAGAATGAGATTTATAAAGAAATTAAGAGAATAAGGGGTAAAAGAGGGTTACAGAGGAAGGAGAGGAAGGAGGTAGACGAAACTGCTAGGTTATATAAAAATGTATGACAATAAGAGGAGTTCGGAGTACAATCTGATTGTATGATGAAAAAAAGTTTTGTATATATTTGGAGAGGATTGCATATGTGAGAGAACGGAGGTGGTAGGTAATGTTAGAAAAAAAAAGGCTAATAAAGTAACGAGGGCTGTGAGTAAGAGGAACTGTTGAACTGTTTAGAAACGGAAATAAGCGGAAGAAAGAGAAGGAATAAGGGAAAGCCAGGTTTGATTGTAGGCAATTCGATGGTTTAAGATGTAAGTTCAAAAAAAAATTTAGAGAGTAGTTTTTAGTTTTAGTCTAAGAGTCGTAAGAAGAGGAAAGAAATGTAAGGAATAAGGAGCTAGAGAATTGTCAACAAATACATTTGTAAACAGTGTTTGAATATTAACGATAGGGTTAGTGGACAAGAAAAGGTGTTTGGATAACATAATAGTAGATAATTTTAAACACTGGTTTAAAATTTTAATAAGTAATGAGTGGCCATGAGGAAGAGGAACTGTTGGACTGTTTAGAGATGGAAAGGATTGGTAAGTGATGTGAGGAAACAAGGAAAAGACAGATCTGATTTGTGGCAATTCGGTGGTTTAATATGTAAGTTCAACTATTAAAAAAATAAAAATACAATTAGGAAGTAGCATTAGTCTAAGGAACTGGAAATTGTCAACAAGTACGTTTGTATATAGTGAATAAATATTAACTATACGGTATAGTGGATGATTATCTGTAAAAGTTAGCGAATAAGTATTATAAGAGAGATGGACAGAGGCAAGGAAGAGTAAGAGGGGAAGATTGGGGATGGAAGGGGGGGAGGGGTATAAGAGACAGACGGGTGGGATGGTACAGTCCCATCCCTAGTTGAAAGATGAAACATGTCCGCTCACAGAATAACAAGTGAATCAAGATGGTGACAGGAATGAAGTAAGACGACACGATTATAGGCGGAGCAGTAGATAAATGCGTGACGGATCGTATGATGGACCGGCATCCGCCTCTACGATTCGCCACGTAAAATGAGGAGAGAAGTACGAGTTATAGGTGGGGGTAATATCTAATCCGGGAGGAGTGGCTGATAGCGGTGCTCTGGGTGGGATGGCTCTCTCCTCACAGGGAATGCCGCGTGCAGCCAAAGTTTCTTTTTCTTTATGTTTAGTTAGCTGTAGAGAGTAGATATGGGTTAGTATATTAGAATTAAGGTAGGGGATGCCCTAACATGCGGAGGTGTTCCTCGCATACCAGAGGCATCTCAATAGTTTTAGACAAGTTGGTGCAGTGCCAGGCTGGATTCCGCCGGCATGGACACCACTAAATAAGTAGAGTAGTTAGTAAATTATTTTGTGTGGTTTATATTATTTTGTGTGGTTTTTTGGGTTCATAGTTAATAGTTTTAGTGTAGATAGTTAGAGCTTTACATTATATAAAATAGTATGTTAGTTTATATTGTTTTGTTTTGGTTTATATTGTTTTGTTTGGTTTTTTTGGTTTATGTGTATTTTTTGTTCTTTATTGCCTGTAACCGATGGTGCAAACTAGGGTGGCAATAAAGAGTTATCTTATCTTATCTTAGTTTGTGTTTTAAATTGGTCATAATGATTGCAGCCAACTTTTTTAACATTCAAAATTGTAGGGTAGAATAATTAGCTGTAATTCATCTCATCTCATACACTCTGTGGATCGGTGGTAAGGTATCAACATCCAGAAGCGTAGGTCGTGGGATAAAATGCGGTAAAACGATTCGGATTTAAGGAGAGTAGAAAAATGCACGTTTCGACGTCCATATCCGAAGGTCTTGGATTGAAATCCGGTAAATGAACTCGGATTTCTGGAGGGTAGGAAAAAGTACGTCGCCACCCCGCGTCAAACGATATTGGCTTGTAAAGGTCCATGGTAACATATTTGGTGTTTACTCGATAAAATTAATGAAATAAAACCATAGATCGCCCAACAAAGTTGTAGCTCCATAGCTAAATGGTAGGCATTCTGGCCTTTGATGCAAGCGGTCCCGCGATCGATTACCGGCCAGATCGGGAATTTTAACCTAATTAGTTAATTAGTCTGGTTCGGCGGTTGGGTGTTTTTCATGTCTTAAACATTAGAAATCATCTTGGGTAGGGCTCCGAACTCACAGAAATGGAGGTAGCCTATAGGCCGTCTACACGAATAAAAGATCGGCACCAGGCCTCTCCGGAGAATCATACACCATTATTCTCCCCCAACAGTGAGATTCGTTTCCGTGGCATCTGATAGAATAAAACAAAAAGTCAACATTGAGACAGAGGCAACCTGGATGGCGTCACATCAAACTGTCAACTCGCGACATCTTAGGCTGAACGATTATTATCATTTTGCCTGATCTCTTGACAGTACTAAAGGACAGAATTTGGGAGAACCTCCACTGTATAACAAATTAATTTGGCGGCGACTAAATTATTTTAAAATCGATAATTCTTATCACGATCCTCATTGTTCCGTGAAATTTCCTCCTAGTGACATAAAATCATATGAAAGGGATGTTCAAAACCAATTGGAATACATTGAGAATCATTGTCATAGTTCACCGATAGTAAACCCGTGAGTTCATTAATGGCATTATTTCCTCAAGACAACTGCTGGAAAACAGATACTCTGTAGATATCAGAGTGCTGCATGGTCAGCGTTTTGGCATCCTCAATCTTATTGCTTGCTTTTCTTAAAGGGTTCCACTACTCGTACCAAGCAGCTTTTCACTGGACAATAGATAATACTTTTCCAGCCCTTAGTCCAGGATTAGGATCCTTAGACGAAGATGATTTTGATAAATATTCTAGCTAGGTGTCGTGTAGTTGTAAATATATTAAGTATTTGCTCTACAATTAGAATTATTATATCGTCGCTCCTATGCCAAAACAGCGAATGTGACAAAGTGCTCTTCCTATCCATTATTTCCCTGAAGACTGGTCACGCCTCACAGCCACTTACTGAAATGCAGGTAATCAGGAATAAAAAATCTTTGAGTTCATTTCAGTAATAATAATATTATTTGCTTTACGTCCCACTAACTACTCTTTTATGGTTGTCGGGGACGCCGAGGTGCCGGAATTTAGTTCCGCAGGAGTTCTTTTACGTGCCAGTAAATCCACCTATACGAGGCTGACGTATTTGAGCACCTTTAAATACCACCGGGCTGAGCCAGGATCGAACCTGAAGGTTTGGGGTCAGTGGGCCAGCGCCTCAACCGTCTGAGCCACTCAGCCGGGCAGTTCATTTTTCTATTCTATCGTGTAAAGGAAGATGGACTTTAATGTACCGTACTGTAGGAATATATGTTTGCAAGACATATTTACCCGCTCGAAGAATATGATGTATTTAAGGTTCATTTTCATTTACACACGCGCATAGGAAAATGAACTCAACCATAATTGGTCTGATGGACTGTATATCAATATGTGGCTGGGAGGCGTGACCAGTCTTGAAGGAAATAATGGATAGGAAGAGCTTTGGCACATTCATGGTTTTGGCATAGGGGTAACGATATCTTAAACGGCGAGTACAACGCATCAGTAAACAAAAAAGAATGTTACTCAATATTGTAGACGTGATGATAAACTTTTGGGCTTTTGCAGTGTGAGAAAACAAGGTGAAATTTTTGACGTTTCGCAGACAATATAATAATAATAATAATAATAATAATAATAATAATAATAATAATAATAATAATAATAATAATAATAATAATAATAATAATAATAATAATAATAATAATAATAATATATTATATATTATGTTATATAAATATATTATTATTATTATTATTATTATTATTATTATTATTATTATTATTATTATTATTATTATTATTATTATTATTATTATGAAGTGAGTTGCACACTCTTTTCCCAACCTCGTGGCTGGCATGAAGATGTTGACCATGGTGGCAAAGATAAGTGTTGCCATCTACTCAGATACAAGTTGCTCGTGCGAACTCTCTACTCTTCTCTACTACCTAAGCACGAACCCAGGACGTAACTACAATTCTCAACGGTAGCGGGTAGACCTGAACCAATGAAGGATTCTAGCCCGTCGACCTAATATAGATCTTGAGTGCTGTTTGTTAATTTGTTCTCATTGCATTGCTCTGGTAAGTTTGTTAAATTATTGTTAAAAATCGAACTGACCAGGATATGGCTTGAACCCTTGCAGGGGTTGTTAGGAATGAATATCCGTAGGTCTCCGGCACAGAAGGCCTAAGATTCCTTAATTACCTAGGCCAGCGATTAAGGGATTGGAGCTCTGATGGAGCAACTGAGTTCTGAGGTACTACAACTAAATCGTTTTCATTCCTGCCTTGAAATAGGAGGCGGGTGACGCTGTCTCTCAAGCCCCGGGATTTGTGGTGGTGATGGAGATGTGTGGTTAAGGTGAACGGGTTGTCGGCCGTTGCCTCTACTAGGAATTGCCCCGGCATTCGCCTTAGTGCAGGAGAATGGAAAACCACGGAAAGAGATTCTCAGGGCAGCAGACGTTGGGTGAGCACTCCCTCACCATTTTCAAAATGCAGAGGTGTAGAGCCGTGGCAATCGCTCCTCTGCTCGGTTGACCGGTCGGAGTGCAGAGCTGGCGGACGACACTAATAGGCCGAAACCTACTCAGCATAACCCGAACTTTTGAGAAGGGAGAATGGAGGGGAGAGTATGAAATCGCCTTCACTGCGGCAATCACTAAGTCATGGAATTATCTGAATTCATCTGGCGCGGACCAAGTGCTCAGGGATAACGAGATAGCGTCCCCGCTGAGGCCATGTTGAGATTCTGGGCATTGGTTTTCTAGCAGATGCCTAGCATATCAGTTCGGAATATGTAGTACGGGATGAAGTGAGATTCGTGTTGAAGATCAAATTTGCTGGCGGATTAACGGTGAGTAGATACTGTTACGCCCTTTTCATTTTAATGAAAAAATGAAAATCCACAGCCTGCTTCCAGTTACTAGACTTAGTCAGCTATGGGATGAATGAACCCCACATCTAGCGGAGAGGATAGGAATTGTGCCGGCTGCGGAAGCCTGTCGCACTCTTCTGGGGCAATGATTAATGAATGAAATAAATGAAATAAAATGTCGCTGGAGTGTGTTGCTAGAATGAAAAATGACAGGGAAATCCAAAGTACCCGGAGAAAACTCTGTCCGCTTTGTCCAGCACAAATCTAAGAGGAGTTGACCGGGATTTGAACCACGGAACTCAGCCTGAGAGGCCGGCGCGCTGCCGCCTGAGCCACAGAGGCTTCGTTTTCAGCCCAATATCACTGAAAATTTGCATGAGTTAAAACGACGTTAGACACACAGCAAAAATAATTACCTTCTTGCGGAAACACTCGTGCTGTTGTCAATATTTTTACAACCATCTCTTACTACTTTCATGTCTGTTATCTCAACTTCATGAATGTTACATCCGGTGCCCATGAAGTCACGAATACCGAGACCATACGTTCTGTGATCTCATTGTATTTCATTTCCTTGCACTTCCAGACTGATGTCCCAGCATAAAGAGCGCGATCTCACTGCTCCTATGACACCGGAATCCTGAGAGAATACTCTCCAATTTCATCATTTCCTACCTTACTCTTTGATGTCTTCCTTATTGACAGGGCGTTGTTCTTCTATGCCCAAGTTCGGAAGATCTATCCTAGTCCAGTCCTGATGTTATCTGAAGGTGCTCAGATACGTCAGTCGCGTGTCTGTAGATTTAAAGGCACGAAACAGTACTCCAGCGGGTTAAATTTTTGGCACCCCTGTGTCCCCAAAAATCTTAAGATGTACAATTATAGGAAATGATGATTACTAATAGAATTATGCAGTTATATTCACCGTAGTAAACACGTAAATTCATGATAATCTAATCTTCACAAACTTTGCTACGAAGGAGGTCTGCGGATCTGAATCCTATAGAATATGTCTGGGATGCATTAGGGAGGCGAATTGCATCTCGTCAGAATGTATTCCCCAGCCAGAAATTCATCCACCAGAGCAGCGCGGTGCGGTCGGGCATTATCGTCCATTAAGAGGAAGTCTGGAACAACCCCACCTCTGAGGAGTCGAACATGTGGTCTCAGTACCTCATCCCTGTATCTCCGAGCGTTAACAGTGTTCCTCGGAACACCCATGCAGGTCCGTACGGCCATTCAACATGATGCCGCCCCACACAATGACGCCACCACCATACTGGTCCCGTTCCACGATCTTCCTGTGGTTGTATCGGCTACCCTGTTCTCTCCAGATGAATGTGCGACGGGAATCGTTCTGCAAACTGAAGCGGGATTCATCTGGTGAAGAGCACATGCCTCCATTCATTCATGGTCCAGTTTCGATGTTGACGGCTCCACAGTAAACGGGCCCGTTTCTGTGCTGGAGTGAGCGGGACGCACAGCGCTGGACTTCGGGCAAACGGCCCTGCTATTATGAGCCTCCGGTACAAAGTTTGCCGGGAAACGGCAACCCCTGAGACGGCTAAAAGCTTCGCCGACGGTTGTCTTGCAGGTGCACTCGGATTTCATCGGGCGGTTAAGGCCAGATATCTGTCCTGCTGTAGAGTGGTTACCCTTGGTCCACCTGGTACTGGCCTACTGTGTCTCGAAGTCGTTTCCTGGAAATGACACTTTGTTGCACATTCAAGGATATGGCGACTTCGGTCTGTGTCTGGCCTGATTCCAGGCGGCCGAGTATTCTACCCTGCAAAACGGGTCCAAATGGCGTCGTTGTGCCGTTATGTTGTCACGTTCACCATGAGGTTACACTCCGCACACTATAACAGGGCAAACACGACTGAGGGAATTTGGGGCCCAGGCACTGTCTGTGTTTACCTTGCGGTTACGCCGGTAGTCAAAGCAGGGAACACTCCTTTCCTATACAGAGCGAGCAGGTAAGTATGGAGGTGCATATGTCGTGCGATTAGCGGTCTATTTCCTGTTGCCCTGCTTACTCGTAACTTATGCTTAACTTTTGGACACTAGTGCGGCATATAATAGCCCTCAGTGTTCGGTCTGCTACCATACGTGAAGCACCTCCACAATTTTCTAACATATGTTTGCTCTGATGTATCTATGCTTCGTAAATCTCCTCTAAATCTGAATACCCTTCGCTGATGAGTTCTCTCCTCTATTCCTTAAGTACGGAAGCCGAATTCTAAGGATTGAAATGATTCCTTTTCAGTTTTCATTTTAATGACATAAGGAAGGAAGTGCGTCAAACCTGTGCTGCCATGATGCTGTATCTGTATCTTATCAACCAGTCTCTGGTTCAATTCCCAGACCGCCTACTTCAAAATAAGGGATGGTCACTGAACACCATTAGGTCAAATGAACTTGATGCTATCGGAAGCAATTAGGTGGAGTAACTCGTACACTGCCCACTGGTCAAACAGTTGTCTTGGGACTAGGTCTAGTTTCATTCGACTGAAAGTCGTTGTCACTTCTGCTTTCAGTCAATTTTTCTACTAACGATACGGGCGCATTAGCAGATGTTCTCCATCAAATGCTGAAAATAACTGTCTGTAGAAACGTAAGTTGTAAGATATGAAATACCAGGCTACATTTTCTGGTGAATAAAAGTTCATCGTTATATTTATATCGACAACACATACATATGAGCGGATTGCCCTTCTTAGCTGAAGAGATTACATTCCATCCTATCAACGACCCATCTCCCGATATATATTAGTTTACTCGTAAATTTCTAAGATATCTCCCAACAAAAGGGAAGAAAAGTGTGAAAGGAGGAAATCAGTAAATTTATCATATTGAGCTGTTTTCCCCCTCCTATAAGTTACATCACTCGTCTTCAGAGAGCATTACCTCCATTTGATTTCATATAAGACCTATTGTATTGATATAGATATAATATATCGACTGTGGCACGCTTTGTACCTCCAGATGTGAAGGGAAAACGTGAAAGCACAAATGTTCAGCCATTCTATACATGAAGATATAAATGTGTCTCTAAAAAGGTTTTTAATTTTGAAAACACTTCTTAGCAAAGTATGGCTCCCCATACTACGAAAAACGTAAAATTAAGTAATTTCCTCAATTGTGCCGAAAGTGGAAGGGTTAAAGGGCCCGAAGAGGTTTCAAATTGTGAGTCTTGGATAGCTCTATCAAACTAAAAGTACAAGTTTCTAAAATCTCTTCTGGCCGAAATGCAGTTTCGGAGAAACCGCCTAAATCGCTTGATTTTGACTCGTTTTCTTTTTGATTCAGATCCTAGCTAAATTAACTTATTTACATAAATTGATGTAATATGTTCCTTGGTTCAATATTCTCAGGAGTGTTTAGATTTTTTGAGAAATGTTCACGCCGAATGCATTTAAAAGGGCTTAAGTGAAACTTTGCAGTGACCCGGCTATTTCTAGCCGAGTGCAGCCCTTGTTAGGCAGACCCTCCGATGAGGGTGGGCGGCATCTCCCATGTGTAGGTAACTGCGTGTTATTGTGGTGGAGGATAGTGTTATGTGTGGTTTGTGAGTTGCAGGAATGTTGGGGAGAGCACGAACACCCAGCCACCGGGCCATTGGAATTAACTAATGAAGGTTAAAATCCCCGACCCGGCCGTGAATCGAACCCGGGACCCTCTGAATCGACGGCCAGTACGCTGACCATTCAGCCAACGAGTCGGACAGTGACTCACATTAGCGATCGCAGTAGTACTAAAAAGAAAATTGCTTATCTAATCGACGGGATTACGATGATTAAGAAAGGGATTATAATTTTCAGGAATAAATAAAGAATATATTCACTTACTTCATTATATTTTGTTTATCTAAAATTCGTTACTCGTATCCCTAGGATGTTTTCAACACTGAGTTGCTTGCCTGAAGGGTAAGAACTGTGTTTTATTCATATATCGGACATCGTCTTTGGGGGTAATCCAGGCATAACCTTACAATAATCCCTCACCTATTTCTTCACTTGGACATTTTTATAGAATACTTGAAAAATTAATTGTGAGGTACTTTATTTTATTTGTGAACTGTACACAGTTAGCATATGTAACTTGATGGGATACAATAAAATGTGCACGTGTATGAAAAACACAAGGTGGCACACAGCTACTGTTATCAAAGGATAGTGCCTCTTCTCGTGCGTAAGTAGGTGTAATCTAGTCAGTCCACCGTCTCAGAGATACCCCACGTGATCAATTCTCATGAAATTCTCTCTCTTCTATTCTAGGCTGCCATCCTGTCTGACAATGTGCTCATCGAACTATAGAATTCTCCACTTGACAAGAGTAAAGAGTTTTTTAATATAGAGCTCTTCAATTATGGATGCGTTAGATCTTCCATCTGTGCAACACAGAGGTTAACTTATTGAACATAAAATACAAGCTGCGAGCGATACACACAAATGGTCTATAAAATCCAACGTTTGCTTCAATACTCAGTGTAGTTACCGATGCTGTAATGAAAGTTTCGTCATTAGGAAGGTTAATCAGGTCTCATTCGGTACATTTCAATTGTCTCCAAGCTCTTCAGTCTTTTACATTCAGAACTAGTATGAAAACGCCGGTGTGCAGTAACATCTTCCACCAGATTTTTACCAACATTTTGTTAGGAACTCCTGTATGTGAGAAATCGCATTCAATCTTCAGTTTTGCACTGCATGATCATAATTATATACCATTTCAAAGAAGAAATGAATGTGTTTTCTTTGTGGTCACTTAGGAAGTGGTCATGTGAACAAGTTTAATAAATCTCACCCCTTCGTGTGGCACTCATACTAGAAATTTATGCCAGAGGTAACCTGTATTTAGTAGGTACCGTGCTCCTCTGTAAGAACGAACGGAACTTACATATTCTGGAAGTGGCATATCATTCATGAATTATGAATATGCCAGGAGCACGTCCTGTACGAAGAGCACACATACACACACATGGTCTGTAGAATTATTTCAGCCTATCACGCAAGCAAGTTGCGTGAGCTCATATGAGTAAATGTTCTTTTCAGTTCTGTTACGTGGCTTATTTTTTGCCAGTGGCTTTACGTCGCACCGACACAGATAAGTCTTATGGCGATGATGGGATAGGAAAGGCCTAGGAGTTGGAAGTAAGTGGCCATGGCCTTCATTAAGTTACAGCCCCAGCATTTGCTTGGTGTAAAAATGGTAAACCACGGAAAACCTTTTTCAGGGCTGCCGACAGTGGGATTAGGACCCACTATCTCCCGGATGCCAGCTCAGAGCCGCGCGCTCCTAACCGCACGGCCAACTCGCCCGGTTTACGTGGCTTCATTCACGTTAATTGATCAATTCTGAAAGGTTAAAGAAGAGCAGAAAACCAAAAATTCACCCATAAATTGGGCTTGTAGCAAATAAACTACATGTACCGGCATCACAATTGGCTCTGAGAATGAAATATGGCATCCGCGTTGTATCCAAAAGACTTTCGAATTGACTACAAATTGTTGTCTAAGTGTCTCTCAAGAAAGCCAACTCACGTTCAATTGGGTCCGAAGCACTGCATCGTCCCCTTCCCTCTAACCGATTTAGGACTGTCTTCTTTTACCTAGGTCCGATTAGGAAAGTTTATTGAAGTTCATCAGCACTCAGCTTTGTCTTTTTCTAATCTTTTATTTGTTGTTTGTTCCTGTATCACTCATTGGTTTTCTTATGCTGTACCGTCGCACTAACACATCGAAGGTTTCCGGTGATACAAGGATGGAAAAGGGCTCGGCATGGGAATGTAGTGGCCGTGGCCTTAATTAAGATTTAGCCCCGGCACTTTCTTGGTGTGAAAATGAGAAACCACAAAAGAAAAAAGTGAGGGCTGCCGACATTGAGGTTCGAACCCACTATCTCCAGAATGCAAGGTCATAGCTGCGCGACCCTTACCGCACGGCCAACTTCGTCGGTTTCTGTGATCATAAGTGCAGAGTTTAGAGGAAGTGTTGTTACAAGTAATGCGGCAACAGAAAATGATCTACTACTAAAACGATTTCATTCCTCCCCTGAAGGGGGAGGCGGGCCTCTTAGACGGTGACGCCATCTCTCAGGCCGAGAGATTTGTTACGTTGAAGGAGATGCACGGAGAAGGTGAGGGGGGTGGCGGACGTGGCCTGTACTAGGAACTATCCCGGCCTTCGCCTTAGTGCAGGAGAATGGACAACCACAGAAACCAATTCTCAGGACAGCCGACGGTTGGGGGCATCCGTGAGGTTCAGCCCTGTCCCGTCACCCGAATGCAGAGGCTTAGAGTCACGGTAGAGCCGTGGTCGCCCCTCCTCTGCTCGGTTAGCCGGTCAGAGTGCAGAGCTCTTGGACCACGAACCAGCCGTGGCCACTGCGGGCCGAGACCCACTCTGCATCCACCGACCAGAAAATGATCAACCGGAAAGCAAGGAGAAAGAAATACTTTCGTCCACTATGTATCAGAGAAGGAAAACGAAGTTGTAAATGGGTAGTGAATAGAGTGTTGGACGTTATAAATCACCACGTGAGGATACAGTGCTTTAAAATGGACATTGATGATATGCACGAACTGGGGAGAGTAAAGAGAGAGATATCAGTTAAAGTCAACATGGTATTGGCTCTGATGACAAACCAACATGAATGCAGAGAATGTTAATGGCGAAAGGATATGAGTGAAAAGGGACATGGGCAAGGATACATTCACGGAATAAAGAAAGAAAACGAAGTTTCCACTTATAAAAAGTAAGAAATTCAGAACTAAAGGCCTATATAAGAGGTTATAATAATAATAATAATAATAATAATAATAATAATAATAATAATAATAATTGTTGTATGTCCGGCGCTCTCTTCTCGCTTCGCCAGCCAGCTGCACGCGCGCCTGTGTATCATTCTGCTAGCTTCGACGCGCAGCCCTCAGTGCGCGTGCCTGACCATCGAGTGTACTATAAATACGAGCTCCCTGCCTGCTTACTCGCCCACTTGCCCCGGTGTCCAGCTCCAGAATACACCTTACGTCGAGCACGGAGGCTACTCCTCTTGAAAATGTGCTTCGACCAGGTGGACTGAATTTCTGGCAGTACGAGGTTTCACCTCTGGTCACCGCTCCCTTACCTGTTTCCGCTGCCTATGTTCCGTAATTCTTTTACAAGCCATTTTCATTCCCTAATTTACGCAAGCTCCCTTAGTTTCGCTAGGTGGAATTTCTTCAATCAATTGAACTTGCTTTTTAGGAATTCAGGCACTTCAACAAACAAGGACTCTCAAAGACATTCATGTTAGTGTGCCAGATAGTTCTCGACTATCAACGTGTCAATTCACAAAGACTATCTTTTCAAGATAGAAGTGTATATAAAGACTGTAAACCTGTACATATTGTATAAAGACAGACTTTTCTCAAGATTCAATATTCCTTTTTGCTTCAAAATAAATTTCAGTTATTTGTGTAAATATAATAAAGTGAAGCAAAATAAAGTTGTGTTTGTGAACTTCAACCTTGGTTACAACACAACTCTATGGCGACGAGGTAAAAAAGCACCAACCTACAATTCTTCGACCCCAGTTGCCAACTCTATGGCGACGAGGTAAAAAAGCACCAACCTACGATTCTTCAACCCCAGTTGCCAACTCTATAGCGACGAGGTAAACAAGCAACAAACTACACATCATCGACCCCAATCGCCAACTCTATAGCAACGAGGTAAACACGACACTACAATTCAACAGGCCCAGTGTCAACTCTACGGCGACGTGCTAAACAACAACGACACTCCAACCAGTTCTGACACACAGCTTACCTTACTCTTTCTGGCACGCATCTCGCAATGGCTACTGCGGAACAACTCGCTACGGTTTTCCAAGCCTTACAGCAGCAACAACAACAGTTTATGCAACAACAACAGGCAGCATTAATTCAGGCTATTCAAGCTATTTCTGTCTCTACACAGCCATCAGCTATTCCTCCGTTCTCTGCTTTTGATCCGGCTAAGGAAGAATGGTCAGTTTATTTAGCCCGTTTACAACAGCATTTCATCTGCCATTCTGTCACAGATGATCAACGCCGCCGCGCACTATTTCTTAGTTCGGTTGGCAATGCTACGTGTGAATTACTACGTAAATTAAGTCCGGAAGAACACTTATCTGGGGTACCCTTCACGCAGCTCTTGGCCCGTCTCACGGAACACTATGCCAAAGCTCCTCACATAGTGGCTGCTCGCTATAAATTTTTTCAGAGCAGAAAGCAACCCCATCAGACACATACTGAATGGATAACTGAATTGCGTGGTCTAGCTAAACCCTGCCAGTTCATCTGCTCCAAGGACGGTTGTGGTTCATCCTACACTGATTCTCTCATTCGGGACATGATAATTTTACATACTCCTGAAGACAAAATACGTTTTGACGCTGTCAAGCAGAGTAACCCTTCTTTAGAAGACGTCCAGCGTATTGCTACGGTTTATGAGCTTACTACCAAGACTGCCGCAGCCATAGCTTCTCCACACGAAGTTGCACAAGTCTCGCCTCAGGCCCGCAAGTCCTCTGCTACAGTGAACCGTACGGATAAGGCGCTCTCCACCAAGCATTCTCGCCAGGTTCCCTCTCGTAATGCTACACGGCAGCCCAATTCTAAAAGCACCTCGAAACTCCTGCCTTCCTGCCGAGGCTGTTTCAAGCATCATGAACGTCGTGACTGTCGTTTTTTCAAAGCTACTTGTGAACGATGTAATAAACTTGGACACATTAAGACTGTCTGTCAAAGTTCGCTCCGCCCTGCTAAGACTACTGCAGCACGCCGGAAGCATATACAGCCCCGCCAAGACATGGAAGTTGATCAGATCAATCTTATTCTTCCCACAAAGGATTCTCACAAAATCATCATTCCTCTCTCATTCTCTGAGCGATCTGTCGATTTTCAATTAGACACTGGATCACCTGTCTCTATTATTAACCTGACTACCTACCACAACTTAGGTTCACCTTCATGCTCTCCAGCGGACATCCAGCTCGTGACATTTAACAAGAAGAAAATTGACATCAAAGGTCAAATCAAGCTTCAGGCTAGTTATAAAGGAATTCAGAAGGCCATTCCTCTTCTCGTAGTTAACAACTACACTGCATCAAACATTATGGGCATGGATCTATTTAACTTATTTGGTTTCCAGATACATGACAACATTAACGTCGTATCTATATTGCATCCTACTTCTGACGTTACCGCTCTCCTAGCGCAGTTTCATGAAGTCTTCGACTCTCAGCTCGGAACAGCCAAAGACTATACAGCTCACATACAGCTGAAATCCGGAGCTAAGCCTCGCTTCCTCAAAGCACGTCCAGTACCCCTAGCACTTCAAGACCAGGTCACGAAAGAATTAGAAAGATGGATACAAACTGGAATTGTTGTACCAGTTACTTCTAGTCAATGGGCTACTCCACTCGTGGTAATCAAGAAACCTGATGGTAATGTTCGACTTTGTGGCGATTTTCGATCTACAGTCAACGCACAACTCGACACAGATATCTTTCCTATTCCACGTCCAGAAGACTTATTCCGTCGTCTCTCTGGTGGACAATTCTTCTCTCGAGTTGATCTTAAAGAAGCATATCTCCAGCTACTTTTAGACGAAGAATCTAAGAAATTTCTCACACTCAACACTCCTCTCGGACTGCTCCAGCTCCAGCGGCTCCCATTCGGTGTTTCATCCTCAGCGGCTATTTTTCAGCGCTATTTGGCTCAACTCACCGCCTCCATTCCCGGTTGTGCTAACTACCTGGATGATATTATTGTTACTGGAAAAGATCATCAGGAACATCTAACCAATCTACGCCTCCTTCTCCAGAAATTGAAAGACAATGGCCTACGAGCGAATCTCGCTAAATGTACCTTCTTTCAGCCTCAAGTTCACTACCTAGGACATATACTTGATAAGAATGGAATTCGTCCTAGTACACAGAATGTCTCAGCGATAGTAAACATGCCAGCACCTCAGAACCTCAAGCAGCTTCAGTCCTTCATAGGCAAAGCGAACTATTATAATAAGTTCATTCCACGCTTCGCTACAGTGGCAGCTCCATTAAACGCTCTACGTAAAAAAGGTGTTAAGTTTCAGTGGACTCCGCAATGCCAACAGGCATGGAAAACAATCAACAACGCCTTAATTCAAGCTATACAACTCACTCATTTTCAGCCCGACAAGATCATCACGCTAGCTACTGACGCTTCAGACTACGGTGTCGGTGCCGTTCTCTCCCAGAAGGATCGTCATGGACAAGAACGCCCCATCGCCTTCGCTTCGAAAACACTTAATGACCATCAACGTCGATACTCACAGATAGAGAAAGAAGCTTTAGCCATCATCTTTGGTATTCGCCGTTTCAATGAATATCTCTATGGCAACCATTTCCTGATCATTACCGATCATAAGCCTCTCGTACACTTATTCCATCCTGGTAATAAGATCCCAGAGAATTCCCTCCGAAAGCTTCAAAGATGGTCCATGTTCCTTTCTGATTATTCCTATCAGATTGTATATCGAGCCACATCCCAGCATTGTAATGCTGATGCCCTCTCCCGCTTACCCGTTGGTCCTGATACTGCCTTCGATTCTCAAGAATCTGAATGTCTTCAGTTGGACATAGAACTTGAAGATACTGTATCCAGTTTTCCTATTGATGCTACCTGCATAGCTAAAGCTACGGATAAGGACAGTACACTTGCTCCTGTACGTACTTACATCCGCAACGGTTGGCCTCTTCAGAGCACACTTCCTGCCCACCTGGCACCTTATCATCGTATGCAGCATCGTCTCACGACTCGTGCCGGAGTTGTATTACTAGAAGCAGGCACCATCTTCCGAGTGGTTATCCCGCTTAGCCTACAGAAACAAGTTCTCGAATTATTACACCAAAGCCATTGGGGTATCTCCAGAACAAAGCAACTCGCCCGTCAACACTGCTACTGGCCCGGTATTGATGCCGCCATCGAAAAGCTAATACGTCATTGTGAGCAATGTCAAACGAATCAGAACGCCCCGTCTTCTGATCTTGCTTCATGGCCTCCTGCTACTACTCCATGGGAACGAGTTCACATCGATTTCGCAGGTCCTTTCCTCAATTCCATGTGGTTAATAGTCATCGATTCACTGTCAAACTTTCCATATGTCGTGGATATGCATTCGACTACTACAACCGAAGCTACCATTCGTGCTCTCCAGAAAATCTTTACTACAGAAGGTTTACCGCAAGTACTCATTTCAGACAACGGACCTCAATTTACAGCTACTGCTTTTCAGAACTTTTGTACACATAATGGCATTCGTCATATCCTAGCACCACCTTTTCACCCTCAATCTAATGGTGAAGCTGAACGCTTCGTACAAACATTTAAAAGAAGTATGAAGAAAGCTGTCTCTTCAGGCTTAACTAAAGACCAAGCCTTGCTCCAACTCTTAAACAATTACAGAACTCTCCCCGGCGCTGATAATATCACTCCTGCACAGAAGCTCCATGGACGACCTCACAGAACTTTACTTTCTCTGTTACAGCCTCTTCCGGCCCAGCATAAGACCTCACCAACGAAGTTCTCCCTCAACGACAAGGTCTACACCAGGACATTCAAATCCAACCCACTCTGGATACCTGGAGTCATCTGCAGATCTTTGGGTCATCGTCTATACGAGATACAGACTACGGAGAAACGTATCTGCCGCCATCAAGATCAGATACGTCTGCGCTACCGCCCCTGTCCAGCTATTGATGCTATTGCTAAACCTGATAAATCTATTGCTGAACGCGCTTTAGATCATTTAATAACAATGGGTTCCTTTCAGGACGAGACAGCGCCACTCCGCCCAGTTCCAGCTCCGGACAATACAACAGAGAAATCAGCAGCTCCGCCCCAGCATCGCAGTCGCCGCCAGCGCCGCCGCCGTTTCACGCCGTACCGGCGTATTTAGGAGGGGAGGGTGTTGTATGTCCGGCGCTCTCTTCTCGCTTCGCCAGCCAGCTGCACGCGCGCCTGTGTATCATTCTGCTAGCTTCGACGCGCAGCCCTCAGTGCGCGTGCCTGACCATCGAGTGTACTATAAATACGAGCTCCCTGCCTGCTTACTCGCCCACTTGCCCCGGTGTCCAGCTCCAGAATACACCTTACGTCGAGCACGGAGGCTACTCCTCTTGAAAATGTGCTTCGACCAGGTGGACTGAATTTCTGGCAGTACGAGGTTTCACCTCTGGTCACCGCTCCCTTACCTGTTTCCGCTGCCTATGTTCCGTAATTCTTTTACAAGCCATTTTCATTCCCTAATTTACGCAAGCTCCCTTAGTTTCGCTAGGTGGAATTTCTTCAATCAATTGAACTTGCTTTTTAGGAATTCAGGCACTTCAACAAACAAGGACTCTCAAAGACATTCATGTTAGTGTGCCAGATAGTTCTCGACTATCAACGTGTCAATTCACAAAGACTATCTTTTCAAGATAGAAGTGTATATAAAGACTGTAAACCTGTACATATTGTATAAAGACAGACTTTTCTCAAGATTCAATATTCCTTTTTGCTTCAAAATAAATTTCAGTTATTTGTGTAAATATAATAAAGTGAAGCAAAATAAAGTTGTGTTTGTGAACTTCAACCTTGGTTACAACAATAATAATAATAATAATAATAATAATAATAATAATAATAATAATAATAATAATAATGTCCGACTTGTTGAGTGAATGGTCAGCGTACTGGCCTTCGGTTCAGAGGGTCCCGGGTTCGATTCCCGGTCAGGTAGGGATTTTAATATTTTCTGATTAATAATCTGGCTCGGGGACTGGGTGCATGTGTCCAACCCAACATTCTCCTCGTCATATTCAGACGACATGCCACACTACCAACCACTACAAAAACACGCAATAGTGCTTAAATCGCTCCATATAGAGTTGGCGTCAGGAAGGGCATCCGGCCGTAAAACAGGGCCAAATCCACATGTGAGACGCATTTCGCACCCGCGGCCCCGCAGGTGTGGGAAAGAGCGGTAGCAACAGTAATAATAATAATAATAATAATAATAATAATAGTAATAATTTTTTTACAAGTTGTTATACACTGCGCTCCGACACAGATAGGTCTTATGGCGACAACGGGACAGGAAGGGACTAGGAATCGGAACGAAGGGGCCGTAGGCTTAACTATGGAGTCTGTATATTTTGCCTGGTGTGAAAAAGGGAAACCACGGAAAACCATCTGCATGGCTGTAGACAGTGGGGTTCGAACCCACTATCCCCCGAATACTGGATGCTGACCGCACTTAAGCGATTACAGCTATCGAGCTCGGTATAATAATAATAATAATAATAATAATAATAATAATAATAATAATAATAATAATAATCATAATGTTACAGGCTTTAGGTCCCATTAACTACTTTTGCGGTTTCCGGAGAGAGGTGCCAGAATTTATTCCCTCAGGAGTTCTTTAACGTTCCAGTAAGTCTACCGACATGAGACTGACGTATTTGAGCACCTTTAAATACCACCGGACTGAGCCAGGATTGAAACTGCTATAAAATATAAGCACCTTATAGTAGGCGACGGAACTTGGTCACGACTTTGAACACCAGTCAATCTCAAGAAATGGGTAAGTAGCTGTGTTCACCGACTTTGGAGATGCTTGCTCGTAAGACTGAACAAGAAATGTACAATGTAGTTACGAGTGCAAATTCTCCTTGCCTGTCCCCAGCTAGAACAGAAAAGCTACGTGATGCAGTGTCGGCGAACGGAAGTGGACAGGCAACTCAACATGCAGAAGTGATGAATGTACTTCTAGCTGACCACTGGCTCGACCCATGTCCAAGATCTAGTGGAGAAGGTGAAGATAGAGGAAAGAAAATGTGTAGTGGCCAGACGTAAATTTTTGAGTTTAAAGGAATTTGGGCCAAAAAAAATAGTTCACTTATATGAGGGCAATGTGGACAAAGAAGTTAAAAGTTCACTAGATGGCAGTATTTCAGAATTAGATAAAGCGAGGGTAACAGGAAGTCAGACCTGCATCCTGACAGATAGTAACTGTTAAGAATAACTACAATAGATGTTAGGATATGTGAATGTAGAGGGAGTTACGAAGAAGATGTAAAATGAACTGGCGAAATAACAAATGGCCCAAAATTCACATAATTAATCACTTAGACTGAGAGTTGGACTGCACTGGGAAATGAAGTCAGAATCGAAGGTTTGGGACACGTAGCTATCAGTTTGCATTCGAGAGATAGTGTGTTCGAAATCCACTGTCGGCATTTCTAAAGATGTTTTTCGTGGTTTCCTAAATTCACACATGGCAAATGCCGAGGCTGGACCTTACCTAAGGCCATCGTGTCTTCCTTCCCACTCGTAACACTTTCCTTTCTATCCTACCGTCGCCAAAAGATATATTTGTGTCGGTGCGACGTAAAGCTACTTGTAAAAACCAAACAAAACGTATAGAGGAAGACGAGAGATAAGAGAGGTAATAGAGAGAGATATCCTGTTAGAACACCAACTTGAATAACGGAAGAAAAAATTGAACTCCCAGAAACAAAAATAGAACAAGTACTGTGGGTAAAAATAAAGACGAACCAGGTGGGGGGTATCAACTTATGCTTTATTTATTTAAACAGTGTATATCTCTCTCAAATGTTACCCTTTTATAAATAAAGATTCTTTCTCTGAGATAGCAGCAGAAATAAATTGATTAAAGAACAAATATGAGTACATAATTATTGTTTAGATGATGAGGGACTTGAATTCGTTGGTTGCAGATCAAAAACCAGTGTTTGTGAAGAGACAAATTGAAAAAAAGAACAAATGAAGATAAAAGGTATTACACATATGGCAGGAATAACTAGAACTTTGTCGTATCGGAAAACTGTACATTTTGAGCGGATGGTGCACAGGAGGTAAAAGGTGCTACTTCACCTACATAACAGATACGGGAGGAATTATTACAGATCTGAAGGTTGGAAGGTTGGGGGGAATCTCATCACTTGTCGACAATTATGTCCATGATAAGCAGGGAGGGGAATACTGCAGCTTATTATAAGGAGAATGAAAAAAAGATATATTACCCAAATATAAATGGAGAAAATTAATATAGACTTCAAGAATTATATTCAAGTGATGAGTTTGGAAATTGTTAAGATAAAACCGAGACTTTCGATTAAAAATAAACACAATAGATGAAGCAATAAAGCTAATAGAAAATACTGTAATGAAAGCAGAACAAAATATGTGTGTGCAGGTGTAAGGCTATTAAGAAAGAGTGGGTGGTCCAATGACGAATGGCGAAATAAAAAGACGGAAGTAACGAAAGCATTAAACATATATAGGAAGGTATGAGTCTTGAAATACGAACTGCATTTTGCTGTAAAAGGAAAGAATATACAAAACTATTGGTCAATACGAAGTACTTGTGGCAGAAGTAAAATTTCGATGACCTAAGTTGAGATTATAAAAATAAGGACAGTAAGGAAATAGGAAACAGAATAAATCAAACCTATAGATAATGAAATAGCACAAAACACGTAAATATATCCCTTGGAGGAGTAATTGGGCACTTCAGACAACTGTTAAGTGGTAAGGATAATTGGATAACTTAAATTTTACACTTTGTTTTACGTCGCATTGACACGGATAGGTCTTAATGTCTAGGAGAGGCAAGTAAGCGACCGTCGCCTTAATTAAAGTCGAGTCCCTGCGTTCGCCTGGTGTGGAATTAGGAAACCATGGAAAACATCTTCTGGGCTGCCGAAAGTGGGGTCAGAACCTACTATCTCTCGAATGCAAGCCGAAGCTACGTGCCACTTGCTCGGTATATCTTAATGTGAAAGCACTGGTGTTTCGAGGACACCCTGCCTAATTTAATCAGGAAATTTTACTTGACGAAGTACAAAAATTATTCGATAATGTTCGCAAAAGAAAATCAGGTTTATTTCAGGTACCAACAATGAATTTTGGAAGTAAGTAGGCAAGAGTAACTTTATCCTTGAAATCATAGGGAAAATGTTCAATAAGATTTTCGATGGAGTGAGATTCCCAAAATCATGGCAGGAGGGAATAATTTGCACTATACATACTGTATGTATAAGGAACTGATGAAAATAGTTAGTAATAGAATTACTAATAGAGCGATAACGTTGTTTGAATGACTAAGATACATAGACCAATGTTTCGAAAAATACTAATGAACTGAACAACCTAGCGGAATGGCGACGCGCGTTACCCGTGCTACGGCTATGAATTCAAGCTCTACATTCGGAAGATAAGATGGTTTTCCGTGGTTTCCTACTTTCACACCAGGAAAATGCTTCGGCTATACCTTAATTAGGGCCACGGCCCTTTCCTTTCCACTCCTAGCCCTTTTCTATCCCATCGTCGCCATAAGATTTGACTGAGTCGGTGCGACGTAAAGCAAGCGGTAATAATACTGAGTTTGGTTTCAGGAAGGGCATGCGGCTCTATAAATATGCCGTATAATATCATCTCACCTCATCCCCGACCCCATATCAGGGAAAGTGGCTAAGGGGTAGACAAACAGTATATACACTAATGAATTGATATTTCGACTAGGATTCAGAAAGAGATTTATGACAAGCGATCGTATAAACACAGTAAATTCAAAAATGGACAATTGCATAAAGAATAAATATACATTTCGGCAATCGATTCAGAGAAAGCGTTTGATTTAGCAAGTAAACTGGCTGTCACCTGTAATTTGAGGCAGGTTGGAATATCAAGGAAAATGGTAAGAAAAATGGAAAACACGTATTCGGAATTTAAATTTTCTATCAAAGGGAGAAGTGGACAAATAGTGAAGCAGATATTTTCAAAACCGCGTCACACAGGGTTGTAAACTGTCACAGATGTGATTTTCATTGTATATTACTGGTCTTCCAATTAAGCCTCTGTGGCTCAGGCGGCAGCGTGCTGGCCTCTCACCGCTGGGTTCCATGGTTCAAATCCCGCTCACTCTATGTGAGACTTGTGCTGGACAAAGCGGAGGCAGGAGAGGTTTTTCTTCCGGATATTCCGGTTTTCCATGCCATCTTTTATTTCAGCAACACCCTATAGTATTATTCCATTTCATTTCGTTTCATCTGTCAGTCATAAGAGTGCGACAGGCTTCCGCATCTGGCACAGTTCTTATCCTCACTGCAAGATAGGGCATCATTCATTTCATTCCTGATCCGGTCAAATGACTGGAAATAGGCTGCGTATTTTCATTACTGATCATTCAATCGAAAGGCTTTAAAAAAGGAACTTCTCCATGTTGGGAGGTCCAAAATATTACATGCTTGATCTGCGCCAACAATATCCTTTTTCTTGCATTAACACCTGTCAAGGTGCAAAATAGCATTAATGAGATAGAAAATAATTTTAAAGCATGGAATCTGAAAATTAATCCAGAGAAAACTAGAGTTTGGTGTATAATAGGTGTGTCAAACTTCTAACGAGTGAACTGTGGTGGATGAGTAAGGAAAAGCTAGACGTTATTTTGGAAGGAAATTAATATCTAGGGAAGGTAATAAGAAATAATGGCTGATGGGTAAAGCAGAGAACAGAGCAAAATTAAAGGGAGTACGTGCTTTAGCTAATGCAAAATTACTGGATAGAAAGGTTCAGAACAACATACTTAATCCAGGTGTCAGCAGAGTTATTGTATGGAGTAGAAGTTCGATGAATACTCGCTGGAATTGCAGCATTGGATTTAGTCGTAAGTAAATTTACTATAATATTAATGGGATTGGCAAGCTGCACTGTAAACAGTGGACTGCGAATGATGTACGAACAATGCGGTTAAGGGCGGGTATTGTTAAACGAATACTTATTTAAGTACTGGCTGGGACTAAATCTGAGGCGGGGGATGGGAAGAATTCTAGGGATGGTTTATCAATACCAAATGAATCTTCGAAATGTGGGCCACTGGGTGGATATGAGGCAAAGCTGTTACTAGACGACGTAGAAATGAAGGGATGATGGGAGATTGTGTGAGAAAGTTCACCAGAGATTGAAGGACATGCAAAGACAAATAACGAGGGCAGTATATAATAGCACGATAACACTAGCAGAATAGTTAAACAAGTAAAGATTTGACAATAAAGACCGAAATATCAACAGAAAGAAAATTGAGAAGGGTAATTTAGTGGCTGATCAGATAAGAATAAAGGCATAAGACAGGGCTCCTCAAACGCCCGAAATAGCAAGCGTGCAAACCGAGGTGCTGCGATTCTGTGCACCGTGCATCGGTCCGAGTCGGCTCGGTTCGGTTCAGCATTTTGTCTCGGGGATACTCGGCTAAGGTAGGCTCGACTTTGCTCGGAAGATGGAGCGTTGCAGAGCAAGTGGGGAAGGGGAAGATAGGCGGAGCGAGCGAGACATGCATAGGGAAAGAGGGAGACAGTGCTAATGCTCAAAGTCGAGGAGTAGGGGTGTGCTCTGTGGTTAGCCTAGCCAAGTCGTCTTATGCACCTTGCGCCACGCAATGCACCGGTGCACGCACTCCGAGAGGCTCTGGCAAAAGACCAAACAAAAAGGAAAAACAATTAATTTTATGCAATAAACATATGAAAGTGGCACACCTACTAGGGGACTGTGCACAAACAAAGAAATTTAAGTGGAAAATGCATAAACAGTAAAGAGACTGGAGTATTTTTTTCCTTTATTTTGACCTTCGTCCATAGGACATTTGGCCATCAATAATGTACAATGATAAAAATTGTTACATAAAAGAGAAATAAAAAGGGACAACAAGTTAAAAGACATACAAAATAACAGAAATGACCTAGACCAGAGCAAAAAGGAAGCAAAACACACTTGAAATAAAGACACTTACACTTTAGATATTAACACCAGTTTTTGTTAAGAATGTGGCAATTGCACTGTACACACGTAAGTCTCCAGTTGCCAGTGATAGCTGAATATTTGTGGGTAAGGGAACCCGAAGGTGCACAAGGGTAGCGAACAATTCTCTGCGAAAGGATACAGTTCTACTGCACTCGAAGATAATGTGGTTCACATCTCCCGCGCTACACGGACATTGTGCTAATTGGAGAACTCCAATCCTGTTGAGGTGAGCGGGAAATGAAGCATGGTTGAACCTCATCCGAATAATGGTAGTTACTTGGCCTCGGGTCCATCTGACGTCTTGATACCATGGTTTATGGGGGATAGCTGGTTGAATGCAGGCATAGTATCGTCCTTTGTGTTGAGTAGTCCTGTTCCACAGAGCTGTCCATTCAACATAAGTTTTCCTTCTACTAGTAACATCAAAATCAGTACAGGGGAGGCGTAATGAAAGGAATAAGCCAGTCCGTGCACCTTGTTTGGCCAGACTGTCAACCAGTTCATTGTATGGAAGTCCTGAGTGCCCTTTCACCCATAAAAATGACACACATTTTCCGCGCGATTTCATGACAGACGATAATTCTAATATTTCATAGGTGTAGGAGTGTGTTCGTATATTTCGTCGAGGATGTCCCAATTTCCTAATAGCACTTTGAGAATCTGAAATGATAAGTATCTTGGGGAAATTTCTGGATTGTGAGTAACGCAGTGCCTCCCGGATGGCGATAAGTTCAGCAGTGTAGATGGATGCTTCAAAGGGAAGAGTAAAACGGCCATATTCCTGTGTTTGCACGCAAAAATATGCAAAACCAACTGAATATGTAAACTTTGCACCGTCGATATAAATGTGGATGTAGTCGGACCAAGTAGATTCAATAAAATCAATTACTTGTTTATTTGGAGCAGGTTTTTCTAGTAGGTACCTGGGGACATAATATGTGGAAGCTGGATATATCTAACAGGCGTAGTTAAAATGGTATGCCGGAATTGTGTGGGACTTCAAAGTCAAGGGTAGACAGAACTTCAGTTCTCTTAAACATTCTAGAAGTAGAGGTGGATGTTTTCCATGACGTTCGCGATACTGGTTATGTAGAAGTTGTAGACTATTTTATCCCCGGAATATTTTACCCGGGAGGAAGCCACCATCAGTAAACCATTCATCCAGAGAGATCTGCATGTCCTCGGGTGTTAGTTACGGCTGTATTTTCCGGTTGCTTCCAGCCGTGTAGCAGTATCAGCAGAGCTAAGCCATGTTGAGTATTATTATCAGCCAATCATCTAGAGTGCCGCCCTTGCAACTTCCGAAAGGCTGCCACCCCCCTTCCGATGAACCATTCGTTAGTCTGGTCTCTCGACAGATACGCATACGATACGGTTGCACCTGCGGTTCGGCTATCTGCTTCACTGGTACACGCAAGTCTCTCCAACACGGCAAGGTCACATGGTTCGCAGGATAGGGACTATTATTTACGCAAATATATCATTATGGGGTGGGCGTGACTAGCTTTGTGGCTTAGCTGGTGGCTTTCAACTCAGAAATCTGAAGTTCGAATCCTGGTCAGTCCTGGGTTGAAATGATTATCTAAAAAATCACGTGGCATCGGATAGAGCATCTGGATTTTAATCCCCTCATGCCGAAAATAACAAGTGCCTGGGTAGTAGCAGTGACTCAAGAAATTGTTGGGAAGAGCTGAAAAATGTATATTCGGCTCATTGACTGAGTGTCCGGCTCCATGGATAAATGGTCAGCGTGCTGGCCTTTAGTCACAGGGGTCCTGGGTTCGATTCCAGGCAGGGTCGGGAATTTTAACCATAATTGGTTAATTTCGCTGGCACGGGGGCTGGGTGTATGTGTCGTCTTCATCATTTCATCGTCATCACCATCTTCATCATCACCACCACCACCACCACAGCCACCACCACCACGCTCAGGTCGTCTACGGGAGTCAAATCGAAAGACCTGCACCTGGTGAGCCAAAATTCTCCTTGGACACTCCCGACACTAAAAGCCATACGCCATTTCATTGATAGAGTGGTGAGCAACGGGGCCTTCTGTGCAGAGGGTCACGGGTTCGTTTCTCGGCCGGGGAGGGGATTTTAATCGCATAAGGTTAATTCCTTTGACCGTGGGACCGGGTGTTTGTCCCAAAACACTTCATTTCCATACATCCCATTGCAATACGAACCACCACGTAAAACACCCAAAATTGAATATATCCTTCCTCATAGGGTTGGAGTCAGTTCGAGCATCTGGCCATAAAACAGGGACAAATAAACACGAGCGATATTGTTCGCACTCGTGACCTCATCAAGTTATGGAAAAAACGGTAGGAGTAGAAAATAAGAAGAAGAAGAAGAAAACAGTGAACTGGACAACAACAAAACTAACAGTTAGCCTATACATTCCTAGAACTTTTGCATAAGCACACTTTGTGAAAGCGGAACCTTTGTATAAATAGATGCAGAATACTTTTAAAGTCACGCTCTGAGTCTCCTTTTACTTAGGAATGATGGAATAAATCTTAAATTAGTTTTCTTTCCAGTGCACTTCTATGAAGTATTAACAAGAAGGCAGTGAGTTACCAGGCGCTTGTGAACCCTTTACTGGAATACGAAGCAGAGGTACGGGAGGGCTTACGAGTCAACTACAGGTGATGCAACGAAAGGGAGCAAGTTTAGTGGTCAATTACAGAATTTAAATCCCTCAAGTAGTGCAGGATGTTGGAAAGAGAAGCCGGAGGGAATCACCACCAGGAAAACACTTAGAGGGTTGTAAATAAAGTAGTGGCAACGCAGACCAGACACTCGCAGAATAATGCGCATGTAGGATAAGGGAGTGGTCAGGTGGACGTGTAGTGTTCTTTCGCCTGGGAGTGTTGTTGGTGTGTGGCGTTGAAGTGAAGAGTGTCGATTTCAACGTTCTAAAGCAAGTTTTCAAACTGTGATCAGCGTTCGTGGATGAAAATCGAGGTTTCCCAAAGCAAAAATGCATCAGAAAGTTATTGAGCATTACGTGAAGCCTGTGGCGATAAGGACGGTTGCACGATGGGTCAAGGCGTATCATGTGGGTCGGATTGAGAATGCGGACTTGCACCGCACAGGTCGGCCGCCCGTTCCTCAAGATCAGATTGACGTCGTGAGTGGTCTCGTTTCCGTAGACCGCCGATGGACTGTCAGGGATTTAACCGTAGAAGTTAGTCTTAGTCATCGAATGGTGTGGCACACACTGACGAAATGTCTTAACTTGAGGAAAATTGCGTCCTAATGGGTCCTCATCAACTCACCTACGTACAGGAATGTTAGAGGTATGCATCAGCTGACATCCACCTGGAGAGATACCGGAACGAAGGAGACGCATTTCTACAGCGTATTGTCGCCAATGAAAGAGATGTGGGCACGAATCTACGAGTCTGAATCAATGAGTCAATCGAATGAATGGCGTCACCCAGGTTCGCCACGCCCACAGAAATTTCGACAGGAACCCAGTCAGGTGAAGCTTATGCTGATTACGGCATACGGCTACGAGGGTGTTATTCTTACGCACGCTGTTGCCGAGGGACAAACCGTCAACAGTGACTACTCTTGCCGATTTCTGGAGCAATATCTGCGTCCGGCTATGCGGTGCAAAAGTCCGCATTTATAGCGAGACGATCTCCCTATCATGTTGCATGACAAACACGTAGTTCCTGTAATGTACTTGCCACATGAGTACTTCTTCAGATTACGAAGCTCTTATTACAACGGTGGCATTGGGAGGTCTTGGAACACCTTCCGTACTCACCAGACATGAGTCCTTGTGACTTCGACCTGTTTCCGAATTTGATAGAACCTCTCCGTAGCCACCGATTTCCTGACGTGGCAGCTGTACGCCTATTCCACGGAGTAGGGCACTCCGTCGCTCTCATCAACAGAGAACGCCTTACCAGCGGCCCCCAAATCTTCCCGACATCTGCAATTTGCGGGTGACGACATTGAAGGAATGTTATACAACTGTACGTGTTAGTTCATCAAATATTGCGTTCTATCAATACCGCCACTAGTTTGTTTACTGCCCTCGTATTTAACACGTCTGGAGAGAGTTGAACGGTCGATTACATAAACGGTGGACCTCTTTCATGTAATGGGAAAAATACGGAATAAGACATTATGGCCAATATTAGCTGGGAATTCAGGGAACTGGAATTTTTACAGCAGTCCTGGATCTGTTACAATTAACTGTAGATTTTTTCAAGGAGCGAATTAAGTTGCATTAAAGTGTAAAGGAAAGAAGTTTTCAAGCTCGCAATGTTCTGCCATGGAGGTTGTGTAAGGTACGTCCTCTTAGTAACCGCAATGTAGTTGCCACATGAGTGCTTCTTCAGATTAAGAATTGCATAATTGAATACAGCCATGTGAAGGGAGGCACACATTTCAAAGCCGGCAGGTGGAATGTGAATGAAGAATTCCGTCCGCTCTCGTAATTAACCTACGAAGCAATAAAGAGCTTGTTTCAGGACCGAACAAAATGAATATTCTATGTGTCACGGTCACACATCGCATTAAAACACGTCTCGACAGAGTCCCTCTCCGACTCGTCGATGCTCTCAAAACATTGTGAATTCGATCACAAGCAGTCATCTGTTTCACGCGTGTTCGAAGTTTCTTCGATTCATCACACAGTTGTCCAACCTTCCTCCTTTTTCTTGTATAGCCATTTAGGTGACATTGTTCGCAATTGTCACTTACCACAGGTCTAAAATTGGATTTATTCACTAACACAGAATGTTTGATGATGTTTGTTTGTTAAAGGGGCCTAGCAGCTAGATTATCGGCCCCAGACAGAATTTTTCGGTGATCGTATAATCGCTGAACACACTATAGTATGCGTGGCAAGGAACTAAGGCATGCAGTAAGGCAGGGCAGTAGACCGGAAACACTTCCGTACGTGTGATACCACAACAAAGGCATGGAGCAATGGCGGGAAAATGGACCGGAGACACTTCGGTACGTGTGATACCACAACAAAGTCATGCAGCAAGGGCAGGACAGGAGACCGAACACACTACAGTATGCGTGATACCACAACAAAGTCAAGCAGCAAGGGCAGGACAGGAGACCGAACACACTTCAGTACGTGTGATACCACAACAAAGTCATGCAGCAAGGGCAGGACAGAAAGAGCACAATTCACTACATGTGACGTCAACAAAAAAGAACTATCGCATGCAGGAAGGGTGGAATAGCAGACCGAACACACTTCAGTGCGTGTGATATCACATCAAAGTCATGCAGCAAGGGCAGGACAGTAGACCGAACACACTTCAGTACGTGTGATACCACAACAAAGTCATGCAGCAGGGGTAGGACAGTAGATCGAACATACATCAGTAGGTGTGATACCACAACAAAGTCATGCAGCAAGGGCAGGACAGGAGACCGAACACACTTCAGTACGTGTGATATCACATCAAAGTCATGCAGTAAGGGCACGACAGAAGACCGAAAGTAGTATAATAAGCGGGTTCTGCCGCCGCCTCCGCCTCCGGGCTCCCAGGGGCCCCTCCGCCTCCGCCTCACGGGAGGCCCTCCCAGAGGCCTCCTCCGCCTCCGCCTTATGAGGGGCCTTCCCAGAGGCCTCCTCCGCCTCCCGCGGGAAATTTGAATTGGTAAACAAAGCCACGTGCTTTTTGACAGCTGTCATCGACAACAACGCATCGCTAACCTCACTGCTGCCATCTTGACGGGCCTAAACCTCAGTGATACCAACTTAACATAACTAGCGCGAGATTTGAATAGGTAAACAAAGCCACGTGCTTTTTGACAGCCACGTGCTTTTTGACAGACAACAACACATCGCTAACCTGAGTACTGCCATCTTGACAGGCCTAAACCTCAGTAGTACCAACTTAACCTAACTAGCGCGAGATTTGAATCGTTAAACGAATCCAAGTGCTTTTTGACAGCTGTCATCCGCCATCTTTAAACCACAGAGCACCGTGCTGCCCTCTTTATCGCAGTAGCTGCAAATTCGTCACCTGTCATCCGCAGTGCTGCCATCTTAACGGGTCTAAACCTTAGTGCTACCAAATTAACCTTACTAGCGCGAGATTTGAATCGGTAAACAAATCCACGTGCTTTTTTGACAGTTGTCATCCACCATCTTTAATCCATAGAGCACAGTGGTGCCTTCTTTAGCTACTTACCTTTCAAATGTGGTGGCGGATAATTTGAAAAATGCTTTTTGACAGCATCCATCTTTAATCCAGAGAGCACCGTGTTGCCCTCTTTAGCTAGATACCTTTGAAATGTGGTGGCAGTCAATTCCACGCGACAGCAGCCATCTTTAATCAAGAGAGCACCGTGCTGCCCTCTTTGTGGCGGTGGCAAATTCCACGTACTCTTGTTTGGAAACAAACTCACGTGCTTTTTTCTGACAGTTGTCATCCGCCATCTTGCATCACAAACCTCAGTGCTGCACTCTTTAGCTAGATACCTTTGAAATGTGGTGGCGGCAATTTGAAAAATTCTATGTGCTCTTAATTGGAAACAAAGCCACGTGCTTTTTGGACAGCTGTCATCCGCCATCTTTAATCAATAGAGCACTGTGCTGCTATCATGCGGGTAATTTCGTCAGCTGTCATCCGCCATCTTTAATCCACAGAGCACCGTGCTGCCCTCTGTAGCAGCGGGCAATTTGAAAAGTTCTGTTAGCTGTCATCCGCCATCTTTAATCAAGAGATCACCGTGCTGCCATCTTTAGCTAGATACCTTTGAAATGTGGTGGCGGCAAATTGAAAAATTCTATGTGCTCTTGTTTAGTAAACAAAGCCACGTGCTTTTTTGACAGCTGTCATCCACCATCTTTAATCAATAGAGCACTGTGCTGCTATCATGCAGGCAATTTCGTCAGCTGTCATCCGCCATCCTTAATCCACAGAGCACCGTGCTGCCCTCTGTAGTAGCGGGCAATTTGAAAAGTTCTGTTACTTGTCATCCGCCATCTTTAATCAGGAGAGCACCGTGCTGCCATCTTTAGCTAGATACCTTTGAAATGTGGTGGCGGCAAATTGAAAAATTCCACGTGCTCTTGTTTAGCAAACAAACTCACGCGCTTTTTGTCAGCTGTCATCCGCCATCTTACATCGCAAACCTCAATGCTACACTCTTTAGTTGAAATATGGTGGCGGATAATTTAAAAAGGCAAATTCTACAGCAGCCATCTCTCGACGCTAATTGCACAAGATGGTGGCTATACATGACTCTATAAAGGTGCTAATGCAAAATGGCCGCTATACATAGGTTCTTATGAGACGCTCTTGGGATGCTTGCGCAAGATGACGGTTATACAAGGCTCCTTATGAGACTCCCTAGGTATGCTTGCGCAAGATGGCGGTTGCTCTTATGAGGCGGCTTAAGGGTCCTTGCACAAGATGGCTAGAGACGCCCTAAGGATGCTTGCGCAAGATGGCGGACGCAAGATGGCGGCTATAAACGACTCCTTATGAGACGCCTTAAGGGTGCTTGCGCAAGATGGCTGCTGCTCTTATGAAGAAAGCTAGCTTAGAGGCTAACAGGTCGTGCTAGTTCGATTCATTAAATTTGGGGCTTAAATTCAAAATGTTAAATATCTCAAAAACGGTGCATCGTAGAGTAAAACGGACATTTTTTCTGCCCAATACCTCGGTTCGCAGTATGAGGAACAAGAAAAACATAGTCTAATGATGAGATCAACGGTTCGGTTCCTACTTAGGCCCTTCGGCATTCGCTCTGTTTTAGCTTGTATTGAAGCAAGTCTTCGTAACATGATCAGGTCTAGCTATGGTAGAGAGTATAACGTGCCGTGCAGGTTCGATTCATTATATTTGGGGCTTAAATGCAAAATGCTAAATATCTCGAAAACGGTGCATCGTAGAGCAAAACGGATAAAATTTTTCTACCTGATACCTAGGTTTGCAGTATCAGGAACAAGAAAAACATAGTCTAATGATGAGATCGACGGTTCGACCCCTACTTAGGCCCTTTGGCATTGGCAGCTATCTAATTCTACAAGATGACGGCTATACATAGCTTCTTATGAGATAGCTTAAGAGCGCTTGCACAAGATGGCTGCTGCTCTTATGAGACGCCCTAGGGGTGCTTGCGCAAGGTAGCAGCGACAACACGGTGACTATACACAGCTCCTTATGATACGGCCTAGAGTTGCCCACACAAGATGGTGGCTGCTCTGATGAAGAAAGCTAGCTTTGCATCGTGCAGGTATCTTTACAGCACTAAACCTCATACCTTTGAAAGGTGGTGGCAGGTAATTTGAAAAATTCGACGTGCTTTTCTCTTAACAGCAGCTATCTTTTAACAATAGCGGCAATACATAAGCTGTTAAGGCCTCCTCTTTTGTCAAGGCATAGCTCTATCGAACAAGTTTAAACCTGAATCGGGATAGCTAGAGTAAGCACGTGCTGCAGTGATGACGTCATTATGCATGTTTAGACTTGCAAATCACTAAAGAAACATAACAAGACTAGAATCGAACACTGCACTCTATGCCGTTAACTTTATCATGTGATCAGAACATTGATTGAAGTGTTTAGAACACTAAATAAGTAGAACCGAACACTGTACTCGATACAACATGTGTTTAGAACATGTCAGGGGATACCTTTGTTCTAAGAATATTAGATTACTGCACATTCCTTGGCTAAAGGGCTAATGGGCAAAAGGGCTAAAGGGCTAATGGGCTAAAGGGCTAAAGGAGCAACAACCTCATCGATCGCTATCAGCAAGAACGCTTGTACTTTGTTAAGTGTAGAAAATTAATCTTTATTTGTAAATGGTTTCATGTTCAGAACAAGGAATGGAACCTAGGGGTTACGTCTTACCTAATAAAATCCCCGAGGTGCGATGAGTTACGTTTTTCGAACTAGTGTTTGGAACACTGAACTTTTCAAGAGGATAGCGGAGAGTTTAGCAATGTTCTGTTGTTGGATTATAAATTCCGCGCTACAACATGCATGAGGTGGCAGCCTTGAGGTTTACCGCCGTAAAGATGACAAGAGTGAGATTAGCAATGTTCCGTTGTTGGATTTTAAATTCCGCGCTATAACATGCATAAGGTGGCGGCCTTGAGGTTTACCGCCGTAAAGATGGCAGCAGTGAGGTTAGCGACGCTCTATTGTCCTTTGAAGTGAGGTTAGGGTCCGTCAAGACGACAGCTGTCGAAAAGCACGTGGCTGTGACGTCACGGTCACGTGGTATGCAGCGTCAGCATGCAAATTTCAATATTTACACCGACGTAATTAACACTCTGCTATGTTCACAAGATTTTTTACACATAACTATTCTTTATACTTTAAGTTCGTGTACATAGGTTATGTTAAGATAGCAGTAGGTACAAGCGATGGTCACACCCTCTAGTAGAAGATGCATGCATTATCAAAAGGTGGTGTGTACACGCTTTTAATCCTTGCTATTCTTACCGATGTCATGTTCACAAGATTTTTAAACATCGCTATTCTTTGTACTTTAAGTTCATGCACATATGCTATGCTAAGATAGCAGCGCAAACACATGCGAACTTTGTACACTCTAGTGGAAAAAGTTTAGTACTGCGTGCATCATAGATACATGATGTGTACATGCATTTAAACATGGCTATACTTAATGCTGCTGCTATGTTTACAAGATTTTCATACATAGCTATTCTTTATGCATCAAGTTCGTGCACACACAAGCGATAGTCGTACGCTCTAGCAGAAGAAGTTTAGTACGATAGTCGATGCATACATTAACGATAGGTGATGTGTACACGCTTTGGAACATAGCTCTTCTTTGTGCTTTAAGTTCGTACACATGGGTTAGGGATACACAAAAGCGATTGCTGCAAGCTCTAGCGGAAGAAGCCTAGTACGATAGTCGATGCATGCAAAATCGATAGGTCATGCTAAGATAGCAGCACACTTACACGATTTTAGCACAATCTAGCGGAAGGAATTTAGTATGATAGTCGTTTCATGCAAAATCAATAAGTAATGTGTACACGCTTTGAAACATGGCTATTCTTTGTACTTTAAGTTCATGCGTATTAGTTATGCTGAGACAGCAGCACAATCTAGCTGAAGAAGTTTAGTACGAGTGTCGATGCATGCATCATTGATAGGTGATGTGTACACGCTTTGAAACATGGCTATTCTTTGTACTTTAAGTTCATGTGTATAAGTTATGCTAAGATAGCAGCACAATCTAGCGGAAGAAGTTTAGTACGGTATTTGTTGCAAGCAAAATCGATAGATAATGTGTACACGCTTTGAAATATGGCTATTCTTTGTACTTTAAGGTCATGCGTATCGGTTATGCTAAGATAGCAGCACAATCTAGCGGAAGAAGTTTAGTACGACGGACTGACGGACTGCATTTCCATGTATAATTGGGAGGCGTGACAAGTCTAAAGGAAAATAATCAATAAGCAGATTATTGATAGATACGCGATATTGTTCATATGTGACGAGATCCCTTTACCGACGTTTATGTTTATTAATTAATATTAATGATAATGAAGAATTACAATACGTATTCGTTTCAGGTTGTCGTTGAGGACTATTGTATAATAATAATAATAATAATAATAATAATAATGAAAATGAAAACCTACAATCTGTTTTCCAGTCAATGACCGGGTCAGGGATGTAATGAATGATGCAGATATAGGCTATTAGTACGATGGGGTCGCCACTCCCCAAGTGATTTATTAACGAGTGATAGATGCTATGAAATGGGAATGGAGAGTGTTGCTGGAATGAAAGATGACAGGGAAAACCGGAGTACCCGGAGAAAAACCTGTCCCGCCTCCGCTTTGTCCAGCACAAATCTCACATGGAGTGACCGGGACTAGAACCACGTTATCCAGCGGTGAGATGCCGACGCGCTGCCGTCTGAGCCACGGGGGCTCCAATAATAATAATAATAACTATAATAATTGTACCGGGCGGTACACCTCTACACCGTTTATTTAAAAGTTGCGCCAATTGAAACTCCTCTTCTGGAGGAAGGTTGAACTTTATCTATTCTATTAATTCTCTACTTTCTCAGAAGATGTCACCACGTGGAAAATTTTGAGTTTTTGAACTGTGTCACTTTTGATGTGTTTTTGTTTCGCTTGAAGTAAGAAGTGTGAACTTTCTCTTCTAGAGGACACTACTGAAGATCAACAATAGCGCACCCTAGTGCGGAGTCAAAGAACTATTTTGTTGGAGAAATTTTTATTTCAAAAGTTTGTTTCTTGTTAAATTTCTTTCTGTTATTGTTTAAGTTGGCTGTATACCCCTCTTTTTCCCCTTGTTTTAGATTTATCCAATCCCGAATTTCTTTTAGTAATTTCTGACCAATCTGGTGTATCTTCCCCCAACTTGTATCTGTTGCGGGGTCCTATCCAATAAAAACATTGTGGGCGGGTGTTTTCATTCCCCTAACGCCTAGAAACTTCCGCGAGAGTATATAAACTGCTGATTTTGGGGTCTCCGGGCCACTTCTGTTCCATCTTTCAGTGTATTAAGTACATAGCAGGAGGCGGGAAGCGCCTCTTTCTTCTTCAGCCGTTCAACACCAGGTAATGGCCTATTAATAACTTCTTTTCTTGCTAGGTCGGCAGTTTAACACTCGCGGCGGGTTCGAAGCATTTCCATCATGTAACCTTTTCCTAAAATGTAATTACTCTTTTCATCTTTTTCTTGTAAAGCTACATATTGGGATAGAGAGTGCTAACCCTCTCGAGCTCCCACTCACATTTGTTTTGAGGTGAACTTATTTTCTCAAACTATTCTTCGTTTATGTAATGTAAAGTGTTCTTCTCTAAGTCACCTCTGTAGTATGGGATTAGCCCTTGCGTTAGCGGCCCAGAGCCAGATTAGGTTTTAAAAACAAAGTGTATTAGGAGTGCAAGATCGCCTCCTCTCAAATTGTTATTTTAGAGGTCATGTAATCAACCTTCTTTTCATGTAATAGACCTCCGTAGGTTGGGTATTTTACCCCTGTGAATACGTCCTTAGAGGACAGCTTGAAGGTAGAGTTTGGTGTGGCCTTGTGATAGGCTTACAATTTTGAGAGCGGATCGCTCTTTGAAATTTGTTTCTGTATGCCTCGTGCAGGCTTTATGTGTAATGTTTGGAGCCAGTGCTCCTGGGCATGAATGGGGTTTTCTGCCCCTTGGCTAATTTTTTTTTGGAGTAAGGCGGGGCTGATTGCCCAAGAGTTATGAAGTAAGGGCACTGAGCCCGAATCCAGTAATATTGTACCTACTTTTTTGCTACTCTGTACCTGTTATGATTGTTATCTCTTGTTTTTGAAAAGAAAATATAACCTAGTTAAATTTTAAATTAATTTTACATTGCACGTTAATTTCGTAGCTTGAAACCCATTCACACCCGCACCTTCTTTCACCTCTACCTACCACGGATATCTCCGTAACAAGTGGTAGCAGAGCGTGGTTGAATGGGTCTCAATTTAGCCCCTTTTGACGGCTAAACATTGCTTTGATTCGAACTCTAATAATTTTCTCAGTTGCTGGAATTTTTTGAGTTTTTCAAAATTGTTCTGTCATCATGCCCGGCCCTCGCGATGTTCTCCTCCTTAACTACTTGCGCAAAGAGGAGTTGATATACGAGTTAACTATCAGAAATGTGCAATCTGGAGGCACGGTTGCAATCGACACCAACAAGCTTAGAGAGTCCCTTGATTTGCCCATTTCCATCCCCAATTTGGGAGAGAAAGAAATTGATGACTCTCTTTCCACGATCGTCGAGAATATTACTGGGCTAGCATCTGTAGTCAGCTTTTTTGATGAAAACGATCCGTCTCCTAATCAAATTAAGCGTGTGCAAGGCAGGCTGTATCACTTTGCAAATAGAGTTAATGATCTGTTGTCTCTAAAGGTGAATGACGTTCAGAGGAAGGACGCTAATACGCTCCTTGAAACTATTTCTGAATTGTCTAATAAGGTCACTCAATTGCTAACCGGCGAAGTTCCTCCCAAAACTGATCAACCCGCCATGGTGAATGTAGGTAACGAGGAAGAGCCTCCTCAGGGAGAAGTCAATAGGATAACCGTTGCTGCTCAAACTATCTCTGCCCCATCGAACAACGAATCTGAACGCCGTGCGTCATTGGGTAACATCCGCTCTGAATTAACTTCTTTGCCATTGAAACCTTTAACGACTATGTCACCTGGGTTCAGTAGCTTGCCTCATCCATTGGCAATGTTGCTTAGAGGTATCTCTAAGTTTTCCGTCAACACCACCAGTGATGTAATTTCATTTTTAAGATTTCTAGTGGAATTTCAGGATCATGCTCTTGTTTTTTCTCTTTCGCCATGTCAAATTTTGCAAATTATCTATCCGTATGCTATTGGTATTCTCTCTGATAAAATCGTAAGAGCCATTGCCGAGCAATCATCTATTGAGGATTTCCATGCCCATTTGCTAGCTAACTTCATCCCGGCTAGGGCCAGGTCCTCCCTGATTCAGAAGTACTATTACCGTGTACAGCGCTTGGATGAAAACTTGGCTGATTTCATTCAAGATATCAAATTCTACACTAGGGTGTTTGCTCTGCACTTTCCTGAAGATCAGATTGTGCAGGCTATTGTAGAAGGTATTTCGCCATCCTAAGGTCATATTTGTGTTTCGCGGCGTGTCCGCAAACCTTCTCTGAACTTGAAGCATTGGCCGTCTCAGCGGAAGGAGTTAGATACGCCGATTCTTTGCGTGTCGCGAAAGAACCCCCGCCTTCCTTTAGTAACACTCGGCCTCCACCTCGCCGACCAGTCAATCCCCGTAAATGTTATGCTTGCGGGTCGCCTGACCATCTGCGGAATAAGTGTCCTCTGATCAAGTCAAGTGGGACAAGGAATGGAGCAGGGTCATCACAAGGCTGTTTTAAGTGTGGGGCCTTCTCACATATCGCCAAGAATTGCCCAAACTCAAATAGCACCCCCTCCTGCTCAACTTCTGGTGCAAATTCCAGCTATACCAATAATAAAAAGTGACTAGTGGCGTCGGCTGAGCCGACTAATCCTTCTTCCCGAGACTTAGCCCCTAGTAAACAGGTTGTAAATGCAGAGAACGACCAGCCTTCAAATTCATCTTTTGAATGCCCTAAAGAGTGTCTTAGGATTGCGGCGGATACCCCCGCACCTGTTCCTTTTCTTAAGATTGAGTTAAATAACGAGCCTATAACAGCTCTCTTAGATTCAGGCAGTGTTTGTTCCATTATTTCGGCTGATTGGTATTCTAAATTGAAATCTGTTTGTAAACTCCCTGACTATGACTCATCTCCTGTTAAATATGTTTCGGCTAATTCATCTCCATTAGAAATTCTAGGTTCCTTACATGTCAAAATTCGGGTTTTTAAATTTACATGGAAGATCAAATTGTTTGTGGCCAAGCGTTTGTCTTGCCCCATCATATTGGGAGCGGACTTCATTTCTCACACTGGTCTTGTGCTCGATCTCCAGAGTAGGTCGTGCACATTCAAATTTGCGTCCAATTGTAGAATTCCCTTGTTAAAGTGTAATTCTGTATCATGTTCATCTATTTCGCCTACCCAGGATGAGATGTTGTTAGACCTTAGACATCTACCTGAGGAGCAGGCTGATAGTATTCGGAAACTGTGTCAGTCGTTTCCCGAGGTGTTCTCTGATACTCTTGGTGTTACTGACCTTATTGAATACAAAATTGAGGTCACGGATTCGATTCCTGTCTGTTTTCCACCGTATAGGCTATCTCCACCTAAAATGAAGGCTCTGAAAGAAATCATCGATCAGATGTTGAAGGATGGTATTATTAGGCCCTCTAAGTCAGCGTATTCTTCGCCTATTTTTCTAGTCCCGAAACCCCAAGGAGGCTTCAGGCCTGTCATTGATTACAGGGATCTCAATCGGAAGGTGGTGTTGCAATCTGTGCCCCTTCCCGACCTTCATTCTTGTTTTTCATGGTTTCGTAAGGCCAAGTTCTTCACGATCTTGGATTTGAATCAGGCCTATAATCAAATTCCCCTTGCCGAAGAGTCTAAACATCTTACAGCGTTTGCCACGGACTGGAATTTATATGAATACAACCGCGTGCCTTTCGGGCTCCCCACGGGGGCAGCTGTGCTCACTAGGCTACTAGATAGGGTCTTTTCCGACATCAAATTTGAGTACTTATATCACTACTTGGATGATGTCGTCGTATTTTCCGAAACCTTTGAAGAACATCTAGATCATTTGCGAGAAGTTCTCAATCGCCTTCGTAAGGCTGGGTTAACTGTTAAGTTGTCCAAGGTTGCCTTTGCTAAGCCCTCTATGTCATTCCTAGGGCATATTGTGTCACCTGATGGTGTAGCAGTCGATCATTCTAGAACACAGGCCATCCGTGATTTTAAACCTCCCAACGACATTAAAGGTATCGCCAGGTTCATTGGCATGGTGAATTTCTTCAGGAAGTTCATTCCTAATTTTGCTAATAGAGCGGCGCCCTTAAACCTTCTCCGTAGGAAAGGCATCAAATTCGAGTGGGGACCGTCTCAACAAGCCGCTTTTGAAGACCTTAAATTAGCTCTCTGTAATGCCCCTGTACTTGCTATGCCTGATTTCTCGAAGAAATTCATCGTCCAAACCGACGCGTCGTCGTCGGCGGTAGCTGCAGTCCTTCTTCAAGAGACTGAACTAGGGAGGCGCCCCATCGCCTATGCATCTAGGACTCTCTCGGCTCAAGAAGCAAAGTACTCCATATATGAGCTTGAAGGTTTGGCAGTTTTATTTGCCTTAGAAAAGTTCCGTCTCTATCTGGAACATGTCAAATTCGACTTGGAGACAAATAATCAAGCCTTAAGCTGGGTCTTAGGTAGGCCGCGTCGTACTGGTCGTATAGCCCGTTGGGCCATCCGTATTTCTGCCTTCCAATTCGATGTACGACATATTAGAGGTACTGAAAATGTTGTTGCTGATGGACTCAGCCGTATGTTTTCTAACGACGTCGAGACCCATGAACCTGTCGACAGTTCATCACCTTCCGAGTCCATACTATCTGAGGTTAATGCCATCCTAACAGATGCTCCCATGCTCTTTAGGGATATCGAGAAATACCAACGTGAAGATCCGACGCTGGGTCCGATAATGGAAACCCTTTCTTCTGGGGAACATGTCGTCCCTTATGTTCTGAGGAATGGTGTTTTATGTTGCCCATCGAGGCATGATAAGATGATGAAGGTTGTCGTGCCAGCGGTTCTTGTGCCTATGATCTTCAAGTATTATCATGAGACCCCATTAGGAGGGCATCTTGGAATCTTTAAAACCCGTGAAAAAATTCGTGAAATGTTCATTTGGAAAGGTATGGACGGTGAAATCCGTGAACTTGTAAAAGCTTGTAAATCTTGTTTGCTTAGTAAACCCACCATGTCCACCAAGGTAGGCCTTTTGTCTTCGCATCAAGCGTCGCGCCCCATGGAACGCCTGTATATCGATTATGTAGGACCCTTCCCCCAGTCAAAGGGTAATGCTAACAAGTTCATCTTTGTGTGCGTAGATGGCTTTACTAGATTTTCTTGGTTATTTCCGACTAAGCTGGCTACCGCTCAGTCCACCATTACTTGCCTAAATTCTATTTTTGCTTCTTTTGGTCCGTGCCAATACATTGTATCTGATAATGCTAAAGCTTTTACATCAAATCTGTTTCGTAAATTCTGTTTTGACTTGTCCATCTCTCATGTAACTACATCTGCTTATTACCCTCAACCATCTCTGGCTGAACGGGTTAACCGTAATCTCAGGTCCGCACTTATTGCCTATCATCATGAAGATCATTCTAGGTGGGACACGTCCCTGCATTGGTTAGCTTTTGCTTTGAATTCGGCGGTTCATGAATCACACAAATTTACTCCAGCTTCTTTGATGTTTAAGTTCGTTCCCAACACGCCGCTCTCTAACCTCTGGTCTCTGAATGACATTCTGCCCGAGACAATAGATCCGGACAACATTAAAGATCTTTGGAAGAAGGCTAAAGCTAATCTTAAAGTATCTCATGAAAAGGTTAGGGAAAGGTATGATCGTGGACGGAGACCCACCACTTTGAAGGTAGGTGACCAGGTTATGGTCAAAAATTTTGTTCCCGCGGGCAAGCTTGCCCCCAGATTTCATGGGCCTTGTATCATTCTCGATTTTCTTACGCCGGTTACCTTATTGCTAAGTAATCCAGCCACCGAGAGGATATTTAGAGTTCACCTGTCCCAGGTGAAACCGGTGTAATTTCTGTGTTAACTTGCTTCATATTATTTTGAAAGGATATGAAGGTTATATTTTTTTTTGAGTTTCACTTTTAAGGCATTCTGCCCCTTCTGTAATATTTTGGTTTTAGATGTAAGCCTTGTGTAAAACCTGCCCCGACCCGTTAAACTGCCATCCTGTTCTTGCCACGGCCATTACCACGCTCCCGTCTCCTGCTCCACCTTACACTGTGGCTTCATAATAGTAAATGCCATGGATATCTACACGCCGCTGGCCCCTCAACCTCTCCACAAGCCTGTACCCTCAAAGAAGATGATTGTCCAACACAATTCTGCCGCCTAGCTTTAATGTTTCAGCGCCCCCGCAGCCGCGCAGCGCCGTGCAGCGACTGGGGAGGGGGATGGGCCCCCTCCTCTCCAGCGAGGACGACATGTGCACGGCGAGCCGGAGCTCTCCTCCCGGCCAAGGCTGATGTGCGGCGCACGACCTGCTACATGCCCGCAGCCTGTATCTGTTCACCGCGGGCGCGGCGTACTTCAACACCTCTGCTCCCCTCATAGTGCGGGCGAGCGGTATCTCAGGGTACTTGAGGGGTCCGAGCGGCCTCCGTTGGACGCAAGCTGCAACGGCCGGTCTGGCCATCCGACTCAATCTACATCAACTACATGGACAGTCACCATAAGCAATAACTACACTTGGGAATTCAACAACAATATTTGGTGGACATTGCAAAATTTTTCTTCACCTTTAAGTATTAAAAGTTTATCTTCAGAAATTCAAATTCTACAAACATAAAGACTTTCATTCACCTGCAACAACAACATTTTGAAACTGAATTAAGCAATCTTGTAAATGCTTCTGCTATCTATCTTCGTATCAACATCATTACTTGGACTTTGTTTCAAACTGATTTCATGTGTCACCCCTGGAGGAACTTTTGGGGGGGTAGGTCTGTACCGGGCGGTACACCTCTACACCGTTTATTTAAAAGTTGCGCCAGTTGAAACTCCTCTTCTGGAGGAAGGTTGAACTTTATCTATTCTATTAATTCTCTACTTTCTCAGAAGATGTCACCACGTGGAAAATTTTGAGTTTTTGAACTGTGTCACTTTTGATGTGTTTTTGTTTCGCTTGAAGTAAGAAGTGTGAACTTTCTCTTCTAGAGGACACTACTGAAGATCAACAATAGCGCACCCTAGTGCGGAGTCAAAGAACTATTTTGTTGGAGAAATTTTTATTTCAAAAGTTTGTTTCTTGTTAAATTTCTTTCTGTTATTGTTTAAGTTGGCTGTATACCCCTCTTTTTCCCCTTGTTTTAGATTTATCCAATCCCGAATTTCTTTTAGTAATTTCTGACCAATCTGGTGTATCTTCCCCCAACTTGTATCTGTTGCGGGGTCCTATCCAATAAAAACATTGTGGGCGGGTGTTTTCATTCCCCTAACGCCTAGAAACTTCCGCCAGAGTATATAAACTGCTGATTTTGGGGTCTCCGGGCCACTTCTGTTCCATCTTTCAGTGTATTAAGTACATAGCAGGAGGCGGGAAGCGCCTCTTTCTTCTTCAGCCGTTCAACACCAGGTAATGGCCTATTAATAACTTCTTTTCTTGCTAGGTCGGCAGTTTAACACTCGCGGCGGGTTCGAAGCATTTCCATCATGTAACCTTTTCCTAAAATGTAATTACTCTTTTCATCTTTTTCTTGTAAAGCTACATATTGGGATAGAGAGTGCTAACCCTCTCGAGCTCCCACTCACATTTGTTTTGAGGTGAACTTATTTTCTCAAACTATTCTTCGTTTATGTAATGTAAAGTGTTCTTCTCTAAGTCACCTCTGTAGTATGGGATTAGCCCTTGCGTTAGCGGCCCAGAGCCAGATTAGGTTTTAAAAACAAAGTGTATTAGGAGTGCAAGATCGCCTCCTCTCAAATTGTTATTTTAGAGGTCATGTAATCAACCTTCTTTTCATGTAATAGACCTCCGTAGGTTGGGTATTTTACCCCTGTGAATACGTCCTTAGAGGACAGCTTGAAGGTAGAGTTTGGTGTGGTCTTGTGATAGGCTTACAATTTTGAGAGCGGATCGCTCTTTGAAATTTGTTTCTGTATGCCTCGTGCAGGCTTTATGTGTAATGTTTGGAGCCAGTGCTCCTGGGCATGAATGGGGTTTTCTGCCCCTTGGCTAATTTTTTTTTTGGAGTAAGGCGGGGCTGATTGCCCAAGAGTTATGAAGTAAGGGCACTGAGCCCGAATCCAGTAATATTGTACCTACTTTTTTGCTACTCTGTACCTGTTATGATTGTTATCTCTTGTTTTTGAAAAGAAAATATAACCTAGTTAAATTTTAAATTAATTTTACATTGCACGTTAATTTCGTAGCTTGAAACCCATTCACACCCGCACCTTCTTTCACCTCTACCTACCACGGATATCTCCGTAACAATAATAATAATAATAATAATAATAATAATAATAATAATAATAATAATAATAATAATAATAATAATAATAATAATAATAATAATAATATAAGCTCTAACTAAATGATTCTACAATTCATTTGTAACATGACCGAAAAATTGGCGGTGCGGTTTTGGGTGCGTAGCTGTGAGTTTGCATTTGGGAGACAGTGGGTTCGAGCCTCACTGTCGGCAGCCCTGAAGATGGTTTTCCGTGGTTTTCCATTTTCATTCCAGGAAACAAGGCGTCGACTGCTTCCTTCTCCCTCCTAACCCTTTCCTATTCCATCGTCGCCATAAGCAAATATGTACCGGTGCGACGTTAAGCAAATTGGAAATATGTTCTCTCACATGACATAAACCGTTATTAATGACATATTAAGTTAGGTCAGTGAGTATAATTATTTATTTTTGGACTTCTCTAAAATAAGGGCCTCAATGGAAAAAAGCATTATAAATTGATTAATTAATTTTAAATCCATAGCTTTGACAAGGAGATTTCATTAATTTTTATATCGTTAATACTGGTTGTCCACAGTGTGACACATGACAAAAACAAAAGTTCTTCTTGGTTGTTAAAATTCATATACAAATGTCGAATGTTATAAGAGGAACAGGGAAACACCCTGATATTTACCAACACCCAGCGACGATGAATTTTTCGAGGCTGCCATATTAACGGAGAATGTACAGAAATCTTCATTTGCACGTGTTGCGAGCGTGTCCCTGATACAGAATTCCATTATTCGGAGATAGTACATCAAACAATTCATATTTGCTTGAATTTCATCATAGAAAATAAATTAAAAATACGTTATTGATTTGGAAGATGATTCATTTATGTTCTCTCTAGGAACAAGTATTTATGTAACTTTACGAAGCAAATGCTATGAATTACTCGTAGACTTCCATTGAAATTTCAGTAGTTTCCAAACTAATCAACACACGAGATTGAGGTTTTAATTACAGTACATAGGTAATTTGCAGGCAAATATTCTTCACTTACTTTGGTGTTATTCTCTTAAGATGTGTGAAGTGCTCGGTTTGTGACTCATTGTGTTGATGAGCGAATGTTCTCTTTATATTATTTTGAGCGCAATTTCTTGTATTTGTCGCTTTCAGTAGCTTATGTCCCAGATCTATCCTCCTCACTCCCGGTGTCCAGTTGGCTGGACAGTAGCCATGTTGATTTTGACAGGGGTGGCAACTGTTTAAACCAAAATTAAGTTGAAATGTTTTATCCCATTAACAGGGGAAGTCATGGAATACCTATATATGGCTACAAGGGGAGAATTCAAGTAGCAGTAAGGGTGCTGTATGTTTTTAAAAACTGTCCAGCCGACTGGACACCGCGACTGAGGAGGCTATTCAATAAAATAAAAAAACTCGTTGCTTAACTCTACTTAACTTGCAGTACATATGCACAGTATATCAGCCGTAGCAAGACTGAAATATAGATTGAGTTTTCAAATAGTCACCCTGCATGTTTACACACTTGTTCAAAATCTACGGTACACCAAGGAAATTCACGCCAAAGAACACGAATTCCGTGCATCTCATTCGTCGGCTGTGAATTGTCAACCACCAAATTGTCCTTTCAGTGGGGGGGAAGTGCCGAAAATCAGTCGGTGCGAGGTCAGGTCCGAAAGAGGATGTTCTGGAACTTCCTATGCGGTATGACCGTAACAGGTCACGTGTGTTCGGGGCAGCATGTTGTTTAGCGTTGTCGTGCAGCAGTCATGGTCGCTTGTGTCGAATTGCCTCCCGCAGCTGCTGTAGTGCGACAAAAGAACGGGCAGCATTCACCGTCTGCGAAAATTAAGCAGCAGCGCAAACATATGATCCCAAAAGACCGTCACCATGACGTTCTTCGCCGATGCCGTCGCTTTGAACTTCTTGGACAGTGAGGAAGAGGCGTGGCCCTGAATTCCTGTCTCGCTCCGGAGTCACACGATGCACCCAAATCGTTACCCTGCTTCAGCCTTGCGGAACATTGAGACAATTGAGTGAACAATATACCAAAGCGGGGGTTTCCTACCTTAATTATTGAAGTAGTCTCGCACGTCTATATCGTACATGCTGCAGAATGGATAATATTATAATTGTCACCACTGATACATTACACAAGAAGTCACCGAACCACATTAATTGGAAAGGCATTCTCACAACCTGAATTAACACAGACATACGTCATATGTATTCCCCTCAGAATGAATTTGAATGGTCCGTGGTATGGGTTAATGTAGACACGTCCTAGTTCACGAACCAATGGGAACGGCAGAGTGGCCTACTAAGTGGTCTTGAGCGTCGGGCTAACAGTTACATTGGAATCCGAGTGGGCATCTTGTACATATTTCGAGTCATGGCCCTACTTCTGTTCAGGCGCCTACGACTATAAAATCCACCAGTAGTCTAACTCGTTTGAGGAGAGATGCTCACTGGGACAGAATCCTGATTCACATATTTTACTATGATCAGAACATTTCAAGCAAGCCTCGGATATAGCGGAGTAACGGAGTCTCCTACTCCTATCTGACAGGCGAAGGGCTCATTGGAAACAACTTTGTGAATGGAATCGAAATTGACAGGATGCTACTAATATTAATGGCGTTTATGGAAGAGAGTAGAATTGAGTGAGCAAAGAGAATGTGTCTGGGATGTGTTAGTACTCAATGATATTCGGGTAAGGGGAGATACCAAGGAACAGATTGCAATGTATTCTTAACTGGGTATTAAAAAGTGAAGGGCAGGCTGGCAGATACTTATTTATAAATAAGTTGCAATAATAACGTACGGTGCAGCGATGCAAATTCCATAACGCAACATTAAGCTAGGCTAAACCCTATATGGGTAACCATGCAGGGTAAACCACATCGTAAAAATATATTACTGTGCCAGCCAACACAAGAGGACGCAGATCCCGTTTACACACACACAAACACACAAACGCGCGCACTCTCTCTCTCTCTCTCTCTCTCTCTCTCTCTCTCTTGCTCTCTCTATCTATCTACACACAAAATTTCAAACTAAAAAACACAAAATTTCAAAAACACAACTATATCGACACAACCTACCTATACTGAAAAAACACACAACGAACACACTCATTAAATACCGACAGAGGAGTGCCAATGTGCGCACCGGTATCGGTACCTCACAAACCACCTATGTCCGGAGAGAACATACGGTTAACCAGGGGCAGGCTGTGTGGTAGAACTGTTCCTCAAAAATACTATTGCATGCAACTTAACTTTTGTAAGCCACGCAAATGAGCGAATAATGTGGGCAGCTTCAGCAGCTGGAAGAATAAGGATGAGAATTTTCTCGGTCTACTCATTTTGTGAGCGTTCAAATAAGGATAAAGTTTACAAGTTTTATGGAGCATTGACATCGTAGTCAGGGTCAACAGCATGGGCGGGATAGTGCTAATGGGCAAATTCAATTCAATAGTTCGAAATAGTACTGAAGAATACAAAAAGGTGAAGGGTAAATATGGGGAAGATGTGGAAGCTAATAGGACTGGGAACGTTTACTGGATGTACGGGATTAGCAGTTACGAATACATTCATCGAGCATAAGGCTATTCACCGCTACACATGACCCCGATCAATAATATACTATTAACATAACCAGTTTATTTCAAGAAATGTACTAGGAACGACTGCTTATTCCTGGAATTTCTTGATGATTTAGACCACTATGTGACGTACAGTGAACTAAGTACCTTTAATGCCTAGGAAAGTGAATCCGAAAACTATCTGCAGAAGAATAAGTATAGAGCATCTCCAGGACGAGGAAATTAGAGAGAAGTACGCGGATTTGATTAGTGAGAAGTTCCAAACAATAGACAGTAAGCTGGTTCAGGATACAGAAGTAGAGTGGGTGGCATACAGGGATGCGTTGGTAGAAACAGCAAGGGAATGCCTAGGTACAACTGTGTGTAAAGATTGCAAAAATCGTACATATTGGTGGAATGAATTGACGTGAGAGCAGCTTGTAAACGTATAAATTAGGCGCATTAGAAGTGGCAAAAAACAAGGACTGATACAGACACGCAATTGTACGTAGATGAAAGAAACGCAGCGAAAAAAATAATTGTCGAATCCAACAAGAAATCGTGAGAAAACTTCCATAATGATCTGAAAAGGCTAGGTCAAGCGGCAGGGAAGCCTTTCTTGACAGTAATAAAGTAGCTTATAAAGAGAGGGGAGCCTCCGTGGCTCATACCTCTGAGTCCGTGCTTCAAATCCCGGTAACTCCATGTTATATTTGTGCTGGAAAAAGCGGAGGTAGGACAGGTTTTTCTCCGGTTACTCCGATTTTACCTGTCATACTCAATTCCAGCAACACTTTCCAGTATCATTTCATTTCATCTGTCAGTCATTAATCATTGCCCTAGAGGAGTGCGATAGGCTTCGGCAGCCAGAATAATTCTTATCCTCGCCGCTGCATGGTGGCTGCATTCATTCTATTCCTGACCCGGTCGAATGACTGGCAAACGGCTGTGGATTTCCATTTTCATAAAGAGAGGGGGGAAAGCGAATGAACAGTGTTCTGGGTGAATGAGAGAACTCACAGTAGATTCCGAGGAATCACTGGACAGGTTGAAGGAATATTTCGTAAATCCTCTCAACGTAAATGTAAATCTTTCTAATGGCATCGAGAACAACCGAGCCCATAGGGAGGAGGCCCAGAATCACATCAGGACAAAATTCTAATTCTGATGTTATGTTGGTGAAATTACGCTTGAGAAACGAGAAAAAAAATGGTTTTTAATAACAAAAACTCTTGTCAAAAAAGCAGGAATACATGGAATTAGATCCGAATTGGTGAAATATTGTGAAATGGCAGGGATAAAATGGCTTCATGGAGTAATAAGATTAGCATGGAATGTTGGTAGGGTACCTTCTAATTGGACAGAAACAGTAATCAATCACTACTGATCTGCATTTAGGGCAGTCTTGTTGATTCCACTGTCTCAGGCCGGTCACATCTGCTCTTCGACCACCTTTGAAGAACTCCAGTACCTTCCCGACGCAAATGCTATTACGTTAACAAGACCAAATGGGTACTCCACTTCTCACCGTCTTCTATGAACCTCCACTTTCTTATACACTGTTGGATTGCCGACACTCCTCCTATTCTGTTGATACCGTCATTTCACCGCTCACACGACTATAACCTCCAATACTAAAGGATCATGAGTTACATGAAGCGAATCGGAAGGGCGCTAATGAATCAATTATTTCAAATTTCCCTCTTGATTCCATAATTTGCACTCATCGGATGTGCTTACAGTAAGTGGAGAGTTATTGCTGTTCATCAGGCTCCCATTAGAGCCAGGCCGTTCTTGCGGTTCAAATATAGTGTAATATGCTGTGTGAAAACTGTTATTCCGTCATCTTTACTTGTGTCAAAAAGGAACATTTCAGGCCACGCTTCTTCGGAACGGCAATTTCATTTGAGTTGATGTGGGGAAGTAACAATTCTTCACTTTCTGCTAATCAACAATGAATGATTCTTTCGTACATATTAAAGTCCCCGTTATGTTCCTATTCATATCTGTGCGGGCTAATCTCAGGCACCACTGAATGCACGTGGATGTGTTGACTGTGAAATTTAAGACAAACCGAAGCCGAGTAGTGACGATTCCGACGAAGGAAGTAAAATACATTTTGTCCATAAAAAGCGCATTCTTGGCATTCGCTGCTTAAACCATCAAGGATAGACCCCAAGTACAGCACACTACATGAAGGAACTGCTGAACATAACAAGTTCGGCTAAAATGTCCGCAGCGTTATAAAAATATCTGCTTTTTTTACAGGTCAGCGCTACGACTGGGTAGGAGTGGGACGTGCCATTAATTTAGATACAGCCCCGGCATTTGCCTGTTGTGAAAACGAGAAATAACGGTCCCCAGTATTGTTCGAATTCCATATCTCCCGAACGCAAGCTCACAGCCAACTCGTACGGTGTAACTCTCTGAAATAGATAGCCCTTTATAAGTCTTTTATGTCATACAAGGGCAATATAACGAAATATTTATTTAACTAACAAGTACAATTGCATTATATTCCATCAAAGTACTCCCACGCAAACTCTATTACGCTTTGCCAAATGTCAGAAAGCCTTGGGGCCGTTGCCAAAGCGTTCTCTGCTGATGACAGCGACAGAGCACCATATTGCACGGAACGCAGATGGCATGTCAGGAAATGGGCGGCGTCGGAGGGGTTCCTTCAACTTCGGAGACGGGTCGATATCACAAGGACTCATGTCTGGTGAGTACGGAGGGTGTTCCAAGACATTCCGATGCCACCGTTGCAATAAGAGCTTGCCATTGTTTGCAACATGACAACGTGACATGAGAACAAGGGCGATCGTCTCGCTATAAATGTGGACGTTTGCGCCGCAGATGTCGCTGCAGAAATCGGCAATAGTAGTCACTGTTGAAGCTATGGCACTCAGGCACAGCATGCGTAAGAGTAATAAGCTCGCAGTCGTATGCCACAATCAGCATAAGCTTTACCCGTCTGTGTTCCTGTCAAAATTTCTGTGGACATGGCGAACCATTCGATTGACATTTTAAATCAGGCTCGTAAGCTCGTGCCCACGACTCTTCAATGGTGACAATACGCTGCCGAAGTTCGCCTCCTTCGTTGCGGTATCTGTCCAGCTGGATGCGTGCCAGTGCATACCAGTGCCATTTCTGTATTTCGGTGAGTTGATGTGGAACCCAACGAGACGCAACTTTCCTTATGTCAAGAAATGTCGTCACGCACCATACCGTTTGATGACCTCTACGGATAATTCCCGGACAACCCATCGATGGTCTACGGAAACGAGAACACTCACGTTGTCAATCTGATATTGAGGAATGGACGGCTGACCTGTGTGGTGCAAATCCGCAGATTGATTGCGACCCGCAAAAAACGCGTTGACCCATCGTGCAACTATCCTATAAGGTATTGCATTCTGGCCTCAAGCTTCACGTAATCCTCGGTAATATTCTGTTGTATTTTTGCCAAGGGTATATACAAGTTGTTAGGGGTATACGTGCAGATATTAATCTAGTCGGCAAAGAAAAATACATCTCACAATATATGCTATCTACTTCTTACCTTGTCCTATTAGTTTGCCCATAACTGAGCCAAATATTTCAGGACCTAATGTGTATTGAACGGCAGTAGCAGGATATGCCGGTTACGTCATTCAGTGCACGCGTAGTGGAAGTAGAGTAGCAGAGTATAGGGCTTGTTGAACATGTTTCTTATCGCAGGCCAACACATGTTATTGTGCACTTCCCCTAAAGGCTTGGCAAGTAGAAGAGGATGACTCACGTGCCAGGCCACTTGCTGTACTCGAAGAAAGGTCTAGGGTACTTTGTGCGAAATGTACACAGAATTCTTACAGTGACCTCGAAGATCTGTACCAGCACATACATGCGAATCAAGTGTTGTGTAGTTGTGTGTGATTTATAAGACGTCAATGGCATTACTCAGTGATCAAAGCAGACAAAATGAAAGGAAATAGTTAATAAGTAAATGAAAAATGAGCGCAACATTTCTGTGCTGTTATTGCGACAGTCTACGATGAATTACTGACAATAGACAACGCGAGTTGTCTATGCTTATTCATAAACTTTTCAGGTCAATGAAAGGACGGTGGATACTGAAAGAAAAGGCTATAAGTATTCAGTCAAATTGTTATTAATGGGACAGATTTCAAGAACAGTAGTTGCAACCATGCGTGAACATTGCTGGAAGGAAAAAGAGCTACTGTGGAATTGCCGCCGGGCATTTCTAAATTCTATTCTTCTTTTTCCTAATTTGTTTACCCTCCAGGGTTGGTTTTCCCTCGGACTCAACGAGGGATTCCACCTCTGCCGCCTCAAGGGCAGTGTCCTGGAGCGTGAGACATTAGGTCGGGCGATACAACTGGGGATAATGACCAACACCTCGCCCAGGCGGCCTCACCTGCTATGCTGAACAGGGGCCTTGTGGGGGCCTTGTGGGGGTATGGAGAGATTGGAAGGGATAGACAAGGAAGAGGGAAGGAAGCGGCCGTGGCATTAAGTTACAGTAGGTACCAACCCGGCATTGGCCTGGAGAAGTGGGAAACTACGGGAAACCACTTTCAGGGTGGCAGAGGTGGGAATCGAACCACCTCTACTCTTTTGACCTCCTGAGGCTTAGTGGACCCCGTTCCAGCCCTCGTACCACTTTTCAAATTTCGTGGCAGAGCTGGGAATGGAATCCGGACTTCCGGGGGATGGCAGCTAATCACACTAACCGCTACACCACAGAGGAGGAAAGGAGGCTAATTACTGGACAGTAAGTGCCGTTAGGTAATGTAACGGTCCTGTTTAATTAAAACTTCCGTAATAATGTTACTACTACTACTACGAATAATAATAATAATAATAGTAATGATATTAATATCTTTACGTTCCACTAACTAATTTTCACGGTTCTCGGAGACACTCAGGTGCCAGAATTTTTTACCACAGTATTTATTTTAATGCAAGTAAATCCACAGACACGAGACTGGTGTATTTGAGCACCTTCAAATACCACCGAACTGCCGCCATCGAACCTGACAAGGTGGGATCAGAAGACCAGCGCTCTATCGTCCGAGCTACTCAGGCAGCATTAGAGCTTAGAGTAAGTTGGTCGTGAGGTTAGGGGCGCGCAGCTTTGAGCTTGCATTCTGGAGATAGTGGGTTCGAACTCCACTGTCGGCAGCCGGGAAGACGGTATCCGTAATTTCCCATTTTTACATCAGCAAAATGCTGGGACTGTGCCTTTATTAAGACCTCGAACGTCCTTCCCACGTGTATCCCTTTCCTCTCCCATCGTCGCAGTAAGACCTATTTGTGTCGGTGCGACGTAAAACAATTTTTAAGTACATGTTTCGGTAATTTCGGAGACATGTCTGCAATTATAATATTAATAATAATTCGGACTTGTTAAAAGTTCACCATTTTCTTTAGTGTTTGCTGACAGATTACGAGCTACGATGTTTGTGTGGGGGTGATTAACTTGTATTTTCATAATAGTTAGTAATAATAGACTAACACAGTTATTATAATAATATAGTTAGTGACTTTTCGACTGATGCAAGCTGACAGCCGCGGGCTCCTAATCGCACGGCCAACTCGCCCAGTAATAATAATAATAATAATAATAATAATAATAATAATAATAATAATAATAATAATAATAATAATAATAATAATAATAATAAATCTTTACGTGCCAATGGAGACGCGCGGTGTCGGAATTTTGCCCACAGGTATTCTTTAACATGCCTGTAAATCTACCGATCAGAAGCGGTCGTATTGGAGAACCTTCAAATACCAGGGGACTGAGAAAGGATCGAGCCTGCTAAGTTCATGAAACCAGTGCTTGAAGCGTCTGAGCCACTCAGCGGGGCATCGTTTATTTTGATACGTTTAAATGGCACTGCAAAAGCAGTAGTAAGCTAGAATGCTTTAATTAACCATTAAACATGTTCTTTTCGTTTGGAAGCACAAAAAGAAGGTACGTTTAATTTATTTATTTTTATAACATGTCCCTTATTGGTATGAGGCAAAACGTTCGATGTGTTTTGACAATTCAATTCCGATACTACTCACTTGGAAATCCTATCCCATGCATTCTTTCGAGGACGTAATAAACTTTATTAACGTACACGTCAACACGGGCTGTTTCTGCATGCGGCGAGTTGGGCTCCCAACAAACCATGATATTGCAATCGCACTGTGGGAGAATATCCCACGTGAGCAGTTCGACAATAGCACTAGACCTGTCACGTGCCAGTTCGGTTTTCTGCTGTTCCTAGCGACGTGGATGTGGCTGGACGGGTTCCCCGCCCCGTACATGAAACCGGACTAGAGGTATGAGCTATCTGTCTGACCTTGACCTGAATAACAGCTGTCAGAGATGCGAATTATCGTCCGTACTAGTACGCGAGTTACTTCGTAGTAGTAGCATCAGTAGTAGTATTTGAATAATGCCAGTGTATGAATACCATGATATGCTGCTAGTGTATCGTGTGGCAGAACAGAACACGGGGCGTCCTTCATGAATCTATCGCGAAAGGCTTCGAGCAATTTATATTTTGTTTCTTATTCACTACACCGAGCTCGATAGCTGATGTCGTTTAAGTGCGGCCAGTATTCAGTAATCGGAAGATAGCGAGCTCGAACCCCACGACGTAAAGCAGATAGCAAAAGCTTATTCACTACGAGTTAAAACAGAAGACACTTTGCGCTCTTAAGGGCCGATGATCTTAAAACAGCAATCATCATCATCATCATCATCATAATTATCACGTACATAAATTCAATAAAATGATTGTTTTATATTCATCACTAATGAAGTAGGAACTATAAGTTAACATATAACTTAAGAAGGTTGCCTAGAGTGTTTTGTTAAATTACAAAAGAAAGTTTAAAATTTATTTTATTGTAAGGTAATCTGCATGATTTTGTTTTCTAAACTGTTGTACTGTAATGTTTAACATAGGTACACTTTTGTTCACAGGCGTTTTCGTGTACGTTCGTAAATCCGTGCTTTTCTATTCGAGATAGTCTTGTTACTGTCCACCTGGAATTACGGAGCCCCTACTGTATGCTAGTTCACTCTTTTCTACAACAGAGTGTTACTAATGCGACTGTAGTTCCTACAACCACGCCACTTTTATGTCTGTGTCACTAATGTGCGCCTTGTTCGGCTCTGTCCTGTTCTCGTTACCTTCTTCTTCCCCTTCTTCTACTGCAGCCTTATGTCTTAACAGGTATACTGTATTCTACCGACATCATCTTAACACGCAGTAGCGTAATCTGCTGCGGTTTGTTACTAGCACTATCATAGAAAATGTGAAATGTAGTTGTGGCGGAATCTCCTTAGATACGTTCGACATCTGTGAATTGTGTATAATTTGATAACTCATCTGTACACATTAAAACGACCGTCGGCCTTGCGTTCATGTTAATAGCTACATGTCTCTAACGTGTAACCTTGTTTATGTTTCTTAGATTTGTTGATGTGTACGTTCGATGTTTATACACAATACGAGATTACAGCTGACTCATGCCCACGAGCTTGACCTGGTTCTCGTCTTACGCATAGTAATCTGTAGGTAAATACTGTGAGCGATGCTGCCTCATGAGACGTACATTTCATCTTGTTTCCTCTTAAACCATGCATATTTTTCTATTTACTTCCAGGTACTTGAGCTTTTAATGACCTGATAATAATAATAATAATAATAATAATAATAATAATAATAATAATAATAATAATAATAATAATGTTAAGTGCTTTACGTCCCACTAACTACTTCTACGGTTTTCTGAGACGCTGAAGTACCCCAATTTAGTCCCGCACGAGTTCTTTCTATGTACCAGCAAATCTACCGACACAAGGCTGACGTCAAGTATTTGAACACCTTCAAATACCACAGGACTGGGCCAGGATCGAACCTGTGAAGTTGGAGTCAAAAGTCTTGCACCTCAACCGTCTGAGCCTCTCAGCCCCGAAGGATGCACGAAATGTAAGTACGTTTAATTTATTTAGTTGTATAACATGTCCATTATCCCTTTGAAACTAAACGTTCGATGTGTTTCGATAATTCAATTCCGATGCTACTCATTTGGACATCCCATGACTGCTTTCGTTGGCGTAAGGAACTGCCATATTTCTTCTGCCTTTACGCAATGCAGAACGGGTATCGTACCGTATTTCACGTACCGGCGCGCCTATCCCAACCAATAATTATATCACACGCTCGTACATGTCCCGCGCCGATACAGGTTTTCAGGTCATTTCCATACTCACTAGACCAGGGGGCTGATAACCACAGATATCCCAATCCCATAAAGGACGTAACAGCAAATGAACCAGTATTAACGCTGAGAATTCGATACATCTCCAGGGTCCGAAACTGATGACCAGGGTTGTCTGAAGCCCCTAAGACGGAAACTAAATACTAACAACAACAAAACAAGTCCGTCGAGAATGTAACGAAACATGGCATACACTACTGTAGTAGCCATCTTCAGCTGTTATCGTAGTTCAGTTGCTCTTAAATGTAAAACCAGTTTGACAAGTATGTTACGTAACATCTCGTGCATTGCATAGGTAGCGTACAGCTGTTACAGTAGTGCATTTGCTCGTAAACATAAAGAGAAATCAGCTTGGCATGGATGGCGCGTGACTCGCCTGTTCTCAAAGGGAAGCTATTCATTCACAAGAACAAGGAATACTACCTATTCTAAAAACATCGTATCTCTTTGCTCTCGAAAATAAATTCCGAGCATTACTAAAAGTTTGATATATAGTGGTTCGTCACATCGCTCTCTATTGTAGAAGGAATATCTGCAGGTATACCCTTAACACCCTGTATATCTGTATATAGTACTTCTTGTCATGGGTAACCTCGATTTTAATCCACGAACTGAACACGTTCCGAGAACATATATTTAGAGCGGTGAAATCACAGCAATATTACTCCCAACTGGATGCTCGTCAAATGCACACTAGACATCGACAGCAGCGCTACCTGACCGCTTCCAAATCCTATTTGACTGATCTCCCGTGAGTGTCTGGATTACGTTGCCACTACTTTATTTAGAACCCTCGTAGTTTGCAATCAAGAAACGGCATTTAAGTGGAAACTATAATTTTAGAATAATCCCGTATTCACCCCAGTGAACGTACTGATTTAAAAATATCCTGTAAAGTATATGCTGCTGCTGCTGTTGCTGATGAGGACGATTGTTGTCTAAAGGGACCTAACATCTAGTCTATCGGTACTTTGCAGTATACAATTTGCATCTACGATTTAGGAATATTCGTCATATTAGTGAGTGTGCAGAAATAGCTTCAAAACATCAAGGAGATAAAGGAGAGAGCTAATAGGCAGATTGCCAGAAGGGCATTGGAAAAATATCACACTTGAGGTACGTACGTGTATCAGGAAAGAAACTAATACTGTCGTCTACAATGAAGTCTTGTAAGGATTGTCACCTTTCAATCAAAATTGATCTCATGCAAAGCCCGATCATGTTGACGGTTTGTCTGCAATTTATACAAGGGTATAAATATGATCATCATAGATAAATCTGATCTTTCAAAATATTGATATATAACTTCATATTTTATTTAACTGATTACTTGATGACAGGGACGTGCTAATCATATACAGTGAGCGCCTATCGGAAGGAACAAGCAAGTTCATAATCGGATTACTGCGGAATTACTTTCCGAAACTAAAAAAAGAAAATAATCTCCTTGCCACGGCGTCGCTCTTCGGTATCGCATCACAATATACGGATGAATAATGTAAAAGTAGACGAGCCTTAACGCCCAATTATATAATTTTATATTTTAGAGTTGTTTGTAGAAGAACGGCAATTGAATATGAAAATCCACAGCCTGTTTCCAGTCAATCAACCGGGTCAGGAATGAAAAGAATGAAGCCCCATCTAGCGGCAAGGATAGGAATCGTGCCGGATGCCGAAGCCTGTCGCACTCCTCTGGGGCAATGATAAATGAATGACATGAAATTAAATGATATTGGAGAGTGTTGTTGGAATGAAAGTTGACAGGGAAAATCGGAGTACCCGGAGAAAATCCTGTCCCGCCTCCGCTTTGTTCAGCACAAATCTCACATGGAGTGACCGGGATTTGAACCACAGAACCCAGTGGTATGATGCTATCGTGCTGCCGCCTGAGCCACGGTGGCTCTAAGAACGGCAATTCAAAAGTGTAAATTATTCTTCAGTCAACTGATAATCTTAAATATCTTAAATGAACTATCTACACTATTATAGAGAAAATGTTCGAGTTTGATTGCAATACGATTTACGTAATGCTAATATCAGTACTGTCATGGACGCAGATGACATCCAAATCCAGAGCCACTGGGTCATAAGTAGTTAAAATCTCTCGGCTCTGCCAAGGATCGAGATCGGAACTCCGCATATGAAGTCAGACTATAATTCCTTACGGGTGTTTAAATGTAACATGTATATCACGTCCCTTATTGGTTTAATATGTAAATTTTACGTATATTTGTAATCTTTGAGGCATTCTTTATGAAGTGTGATATACTTAACAAAAATGAAACTTTCTAGACCTTCGACGTAGAGTATGAAGTCGAAAAATGTAGCCTAGAAATATTTTAGTCACTAAGGCCCTTCATTGGCGAACGAGTAAGAAATATAATGTTTGTTGGTTGTCATCTTGCCTTGAATGCTTGGTACTTCAACCAGATAATCGAATCACTCACATTAGTTGCTTACACCAGTGACAGGTTTTAACATGTTTTGTTACAATTATTGATTGGAATTCCCAAGTCGTCAGCATAAAGGAAGCGAATAATGAGTACAACTTGGGTCTAGAAATGGCACGCAATTACTGTCATGTGGTTCAAGCAATGGAAAAGCACTAAGGGCAAAAATCCTATACATTTATTTACGATTTAATATGACCTTGTTTAATGGTAACAGTACTGAAAATGGTTCCACTTGAGGTAGGGGTGGTGAGGAGGAAGTAAAATTCACACATCACAACCAAGTAACGTGCGAAAGTCAGAATGTCAGTGTCAACCCCTTCCGAACATCACCATGACACGGTTATGTTAAGGCATTTACATCGACGTGGCATGCAAGATATGACAGAATAACACAGCTTTTCTACGAGACACACACCTGGTTTGACAACAATAAAATTAGTGATGAAGTTCAAGTCTATTAAATTACTGGTAGAAATAATACAAATTTAGTAATGGCAGCAATTTAGTGTCAGGACTAGAATACGGTGCTTGTTATTCTTGTAAATTCAGTGGTAGCAAATGTGGACTGAACAAGAAACGAATAAGAGAAGGACTCCAGTGCAAGTCATGTTCGGTAAGGTATCATTCAGAATGTGTTTCGTAGAAGAGCGTTGTTGAAAAAGGCAATTCACTGCCATGTAAGCACTGCGTGATCTTCGCCGCAATATTATATACCAGTAGTACAGGTCACAGTGGAGAACGGGAGTGTATGTGCGATAATTTGCGAGTCGATAATGAAGAAAAAGTTGAAATAAATGAAATGGCGTATGGCTTTTAGTGCCGGGAGTGTCCAAGGACATGTTCGGCTCGCCAGGTGAAGGTCTTATGATATGACGTCCGTAGGCGACCTGCGCGTCATGATGAGGATGCAATGATGATGAATACGACGCATACACCCAGCCCCCGTGCCAGCGAAATTAACCAACCATGGTTAAAATTCCCGACCCTGCCGGGAATCGAACCCGGGATCCATGTGGCCAAAGGCCAGCACGCTAACCATTTAGCCATGGAGCCGGACAAAGTTGAAATAATCAGGGTCTTATATAACGATTTTAAAGGAGCACAGTGTGAAATTAATAGAAGATTCCTTAATGAGCAGCTAAAACAGTTTCAGTTCCAGGCAGAAATCAGGCCTAGGATTATTGCTAAAATTAGGCCTAAAGTCTACTTTTAAGAACATACCGGTCATCCGATTGAAGTGTCGAACACATTTAGCGTTCTAAGTGAGTTCAAAAGCGAGAATTCTGAATTAGAAGAAGAAGTAATGCACATTATAATGAATATTATCAGAGGTAAAGTAAGTAAAGAAGCATTCCAGCACAACAACGGACAGGAATACTTATTCCGATCATCGCCGGCAGTCACGGAAGGATGTATAACGAAATTTTACGATCCATACTACCCCGCACGTAACATTCAGATCATTATCAAACCAAATGTTCCATTGAGAGAGGTAGTGAAATGTACTGAAACTGAAAACTGAGAAATTATGCACGAATTATTATTATTTGTTATGGGTGGAACAATTTATACAGGACAGCCTAGTGAGACAGTTCAAGAAACAGACACTGCCTTATTTCAGCTCATGACTTAAACAAACAAAATTAATATAATTCTCAACTGTACACCGTACAGATATTATTTGCTGGAGTTTAATGATCGAATTGAGAGAGCTAAGAAACACATTGTGAAATCTGTAAATTCATGTGAATCTGTCAAGTGGGAAAGAATAGTTATTAACTCTGTACCTGGAAGGTTTTGCAGGTACCAGCTTACTAGGTATGAAATTCACGTGAACAAACAGGGTAAGTTCCAAGTATGCAGTAAGCTAGAAAATGTAATTAATGTATTCAATAAGCCACACGTAGGAGAAAGAAAGGTACATATGCTCACATTACACATGCTGTGCCTGAGGGACAAAACACCAACAGTGACTACAATTACCGATTTCTCGAGCGACATCTGCGTCCGGATATGCTGCGCAAACATCCGAGCTTGTTGCGAGACGATCACCCTTGTCGTCATGTCGCAAACAGTGTCAAGCTCTTATTGCTGCGGTGGCATTGTGAGGTCTTAGAACACCGTCCGTACTAAACAGACATGAATCCTTGTGATTTAGTCCTGTTTCCGAAGTTGAAAGAACCCCTCCGACGTCACCAACTTCCTGACGTGGCACCTGTACTCCGCGCAAAATGGTGCTCTGTCGCTGTCATCAACAGAGATCGCCTTGCCAGCGGTCCCCAACGGCTTCCCGACATTTGACAAAAAGTGATAGACTTTGCGGGTGACAACTTTAAAGGAATGTAATGCTGTTGTACTTGTTAGTTCATCAAATATTGCGTTCTATCAATATTGCAACTATTTTATTTAAAGTCCTCGTGGAAGTAGGCCTACTCCTACGGGTAAAAGATCTTTCTAGGTCGACACCCCGATCAAATAGCATGTAAGAAAAGGCCTACTCCTAATGAGTTGCTACGTGTTAACATATGCTCTATATATTTATTGCCGGGCTGAGTGGCTCAGACGGTTAAGGCGCTGGCCTTCTTGGCAGGTTCGATCCTGGCTCAGTCCGGTGGTATTTGAAGGTGCTCAAATACGTCAGCCTCGTGTCGGTAGATTTACTGGCACGTAAAAGAACTCCTTCGGTACTAAATTCCGGCAACTCGGCGTCTCCGAAAACCGTAAAAGTAGTTAGTGGGACGTAAAGCAAATGGCATTTTTATTATTATTATTATTATTATTATTATTATTATTATTATTATTATTATTATTATTATTATTATTATATTTGTTATTGAAAATGTGTGTACATGGAAATGACTATTTTCTTTCTTTCTTTCTTTCTTTCCGTGTTTCTTTCTAATGAAATATTGTCGCACAAATTACTTTCAGTTAGCATTGTACATATTTGCACTAAATGAAAGTTTGTTAGTTATAATTACATTTGAGAGAAAAGGCAAGAACACAGATTGTTTATGAATCACTTTTAATTTTACTAGCGGCTGATTAAAAAGTAACATAGCAGTTGTACAGAGCAATGGAGCAAAGCAACGGCAAGGAATTAAAAACAAAGTATTAAATGGGAAATTGTGAGAAAGTTACTTATTTACAGCTATGAGTGGGTTGAATTTGCCCTGTCCGTGCGTGGTGCAGCGATCTTTTGGCTAAATCACGTCACCACTTTATCGCGGACTGTATTTCTTTTAATAATTTGCTTCGCGTCGCAACGTCCGAGATAGGTATTATTGCGACGATGCGATAGGGAAGAGCTAGGAGTGGGTAGGAAGCCGCTGTGGCCTTAATTAAGGTACAGCGCCACCACCAGCCTGGTGTGAAAATGGGAAACCCCGGAAAACCGTCTTCAGGGCTGCCGATAGAGGGATTGAAAATTATTACAAGTATCGATTTCACAGCGAATACAATTCTGACGCAAATGGTCGCATATACAGCATTTGTTGGTCGCGATAAATGACGAAGCGTCCAGATGCGCTCACCCTAATTATGAAAAATTGAATGACGCGATACGTAAGTATAATATTATTAGCTAGGATTTCGGGCCTCATTAGCGCAATAGCCTTCCACGCGGACGGACGAAGTTTGAATACCCGTCAAATCTCAGTTCGAACCTTCACCTGAAAAATCATGTCTTCAAGAAAGGTACCCGGATTTTTAAAAACGGCCAGAAAATGAGCCTGAGTAGCTCCAGCGACCCTAGGAATATCTAGGATACGCTGCAGACGGTTTTTGTTAATAGCTATTGTTAATCCACTGCTAGAATATAGCGTCTTCCGACCTCTTCCACAGTTTTGTGTCTTGGTCCAATTGTAGTAACTTGCTCCCTGTAAATGACGTATATAATCTTTGACGTATCTGTAAGATCTACATCTAGGAAAGGAATCCAGTGTTGGTCATCATGTGCCTGTCTTCTTGCGACGTTGCTTTCAAAGTACTATTTTCTCTTCGTCACAGTAGCGTCCGACTCGTTGGCTGAACGGTCAGCGTACTGGCCTTCGGTTCAGAGGGTCCCGGGTTCGATTCCCGGCCGGATCGGGGATTTTAACCTTAATCGGTTAATTCCAACGGCACGGGGGCTGGGTGTATGTGTTGTCTTCACCGTCATTTCATCCTCATCACGACGCGCAGGTCGCCTATGGGAGTCAAGTAGAAAGACCTGCACCTGGCGAGCCGAACCCGTCCTGGGATATCCCGGCACTAAAAGCCATACGACATTCCATTATCACAGTAGCAATGGCACCATTCGCACAAGTTTGACATTTAGTCCATACGTTGGACAGTGGCCCTTTCCATGCTCTTCCAAGTTCCTTGAAACTGCTGAAGTGGTGCTCTGCGAGTGCGTGTCCCAGTGATGCGAAGAGGTGATAACCATATGGCGCCAGTTCCGGGCAGTACGGCGGGTGCGGAAGGATGTCCCATCCAAGCGATATAAGGTGTTTTTCACTGGTTTTGCTGTGTGAGACGGTGGATTGTCGTGTAACAAAATCACTTCGCCATGTCATCTGGCCCATTTTGGTCGTCTTTCGATCAAAGCGTGATCTAAATTAAGCATTTGTTGGCGATAGCGTTGTGCATTAACGGTATCGCCGAGCTTCAAGAGTTCACTGCTCGTGCTCGTACTTTTGTGGCCTACCAGAAATCACCATGTTTAAATTGTTGAAACCATGTCTGACATGTTCTAATCGATGGAGGGTGTTCACTATAAGTTTTTACCAGCAAACGATGACTTTCCACAGCCTTTTCCTTTTGTTGAAATAACAAAAGCAATGCGTGCCGCAAATGTTCTTCCTCAGACACAAACGTCAACATGATCACTGAACGTGACAACACAGACGCTAGTGTTTGGCGGACTCCACTTGTGTGTGTTGGTAGGTTAATGTCAGATGAGCAATCTGACCTATGCGTCAAATTCCTAAGCTGCGTACTGTTCGCTGGTGCCATCTCTTAGTGAAACCGGAAAAGACTTATTCATATACCTGGCAATCCACGGGTTATAAAGAAGACAAGATGAAGTAGAAAATAAACCTTTCAAATACAGACATCCTAACTTATTCTTTGAAAATATTCACAGGTAAGGTAAAGGTGTATTCCGCGCGAAGGCAGGTCCGAACCCCCGCAGAGGTGTGCCTGAGCCGGAGTTTACGTGCGGTAGGGTGGCCAGTTCCTTTCCGCTCCTCCATTCCCTAAACCCCCACCAACAACGCGTGACAACCCATCCAAATTTTGACCACGCCCAATGATGCTTAACTTTGGAGATCTCACGGGATCCGGTGTTTCAACACGGCTACAGCCGTTGGCAATTTTCACATGTGTAAGAGATAAATTTATACTGTGTTACGATATGACGGTGACAAACCATTGCATTAAGTAGTAAAATATTTCTTCTGTTTTATACAATTTGCTTTACGTCGCACCGGCACAGGTAAGCCTTATGGCAACGATTGGAGAGAAAAGGGCTTCAAGCGGGGAGAAAACTGCCTTAGTCTTGATTAACGAAAAGCCCAATTTGCTTGGTGTGAAAATGGGAAACAACGGAAAACTATCTTCAGGCCTGCCGACAGTGGGGTTTGATCCCACTATCCCCCGAATGCAATCTCACAGTTGCGTGACTCTAACCGCACGACCACTTGCTCGGTAGTAGTAATAGAGAGACAGTGATTTCCAAATAAGAATTTAGGACCAACTCAAGGGAGGTGCCTATAGCAAGCTGCCGGGAATGCAGGGTGTATTTTCCCCGCTCAAGGGACGAGCAACGAGCTACACAGCGACAGACAACAGCCTCTTTGTCCTGTAAGGCTCGATCGTTAGTAGAAATTTGTACTTGTGCTAGTGAGGCACGTGATATACATGGTGCGCTCAGTGATTGTGATCATTAAATGCACAGCAACAGTTATCCATCATGGTCAAGTACACCATCGAGTAACCAGTGTTTATTGTTGAAACATATCTTTAAAGAAGGAAATCGTATGATAGGTGCTTGTGGAATTATTGCAAACCGTTTCCGGAAAGCTCTATACCATTAAAACCGTATTTCAGCGCTTTGTTTTAAAAGTAGGACGCAATTGGATCCGTCTTAAACGAAAAAGGGCTTTAGAAGATACACAAGCCAGACTTCACGTCCTAAATGGTCTAACCATTTAGCGCATAAGTGTGGTATTTTGCCCATCTTAGTGCTGAAACGGATTAAAATTCTGAAATATATTCCCAATAATGTTACTCTAGTGCACAAATTATACATTGCAGATCGCATCGCTCGTGTTAACTTCTACCGGTGAAGATTTAGCTCCTTCACGTTTGATCATGTCTGATGCAGCTAGGTTACGCGTCAGTGAGTACATCCATTTTCAAAACAGCAGACAATGAGGCACTCAGAATTCCCACTAAATACACGAAAGACTTCTTAAAATGTAAATTGTCACGACCACTAAATGACATTATAATTCTCAGTTTCGGGGATATTAGGTCGTGTAATGCTTATAAAATACTGATGCGTTTTGACACTGCATCCAGGGTCGTCTTCAGAGCAATAACAAAGATTTTATTGGAAACTGTCACCCCATAGTGACCAGACTCAAGATACAGAGACCCTGTTAGAAATTTAGTTCATTCCAGGTCCTCCACTGTCTGAGAAGGATGCTGACGACTTAACTATGGAGGGCAGCCATGATCTACTCAGTATATGTCGTCGCGTTTGTTAAAATTATTCGGGTGTTTAGCAATTTCTATCGCCTCACAAATGATTAATAATAATAATGCTATTTGCTTTACGTCCCACTAACTACTTTTACGGTCTTCGGAGACGCCGAGGTGCCGGAATTTAGTCCCGCAGGAGTTCTTTTACGTGCCAGTAAATCTACCGACACGAGGCTGTCGTATTTGAGCACCTTCAAATACCACCGGACTGAGCCAGGATCGAACCTGCCAAGTTGGGGTTAGAAGGCCAGTGCCTTAACCGTCTGAGCCACTCAGCCCGGCTCACAAATGATTCTAGGTATGAAATGGCAGAAGTTGCTTCAAATGTGATTTGATCGTGATTACGTATGGCACGTTCATCCACAGCAGACGGCCTTGGCTGGCAAAGACGGAAGTGTCTGTGTTGTCCTTAACCCTCGTTGCTACCTTCCTACATGTTTGGTCAACATAAACCGATCCACAGGAGCAAGGAATCATATATGTTCCAGCACAGTTTAAATCAACAGATCTTTAACAGGTCGTAAGCAATTGACTATGAAGATATTAGGCTTAAAATTGTCTTGACATTGTGCCTTCTGGGAACATTGCCAACCCTGTCCCTGACAGATTATACCTATGGCAAGAAAGCCAGACTCAAATACGAGAACCATGTGACAATCTGCCTCTTGGTTTAGGATGAAGACGATTCTGGTCGCAGGATCGAAACGCGTCATTACATGACCAAATATCTCCAAAATTCAGTATTATAATGAAATACCTCTTCACGACACGAAAGTGGGTGTTGGTGAGAAGTTAGAGGACGAAGTATAACAGGATCCGCACTGTTTCATGAAACACTGACTTCCGAACGATACCTGGATACTATTTTGCACACCTACTTTTAGCATGTTGACTGAGGAAGGGAGACAATGCACGTAATTCCATGGCTGCAATAAGAAATGTGTCCATTTACTGGATATTTATTACAATTTGCTTTACGTCGCATTGGCACAGATGAGTGTTATGGCGACGATGGGATAGGAAACGCCTAGGAGTGGCCTTAATTAAGGTACAGCCTAAGAATTTGATTTGCGTAAAAATGGTAAATCACGGAAAACCATCCTCAGGGCTGCCGACAGTGCGGTTCGAACCTACTATCTCCTGGATGCAAGCTCACAGCTGCGTGCCCCTAGCCGCATGGACAACTCCTCCGGTACTGGGTCATTAGTGCGGGATTATGGCCAGTTCGTTCCCCAGATCGCAGTATGTGTAACGTTTCCTCAGCAGATAACAGTTGTGTATAATAAAAAAGAAAATAGTTTTCGGCAGCTGATACGATATTAAAGTGAGAAAAGGAAAATCAATACCTGCTTTTCATTTATTTCCTGTTATATTTTGATAATGAGGCTCTTTCCTAATTCCTACTTGTTGAAGAGAACAGCGGCAGTCTGCACCGTGAAGAACCGGCAGGGTTCGGGTTCAATACAGCCTGTCCTTCCCGTCTGCCCGTTATGCGCACCTCGCATGAGTTTGCTGTAAACTCTTGTTTGGAGTTAATTTTAACGAAAGCGTTACCGCAGTACGGGCTTGAATGATTCGCCAGACCAAATCCCCTCTGTAAACTGATTACCAGACGACAAAAATGTCATTTTTATTACTACTACTGTTTTTTTTTAACATAACATGGTGATACCGATCTGAATGACCTTCTAATTTGGCGGGTTCGAACCCAGCCAAGCCCAGAAATACTCGAAGTTCAAATACGCCAGCATCTGCTGGAAGTTGGAATAGTATATAAAATGAATTAATCATACATACTGAACCCATTGTTTAATCTTAATAGAAACAGGGTGACGCATTCCTTCTCTCTGAGGATATTGCACCTTTCTCCAAGCGATATCGTGCCACAGCAGTAGCGATTAATACTTTCTCAATCGTCATCTGTCTGATAGTCTGAGCGAGGGAGAAAGAATATTACGATTCCTTTGTATGGATAGGATTGCTTCTGGACATCGTTCTCCATGCACAGGCACGACCAATGGGCACTTCGTTATTCCACGTTGTAAGGGAACGCTTTTGTATTAAGACGGCATTACTCTAGCACATTTAGAATCTACATTGGAAACCTTACACAGGCAGACTTTATGATAATGCCCGGTCATAAAGTAGCAATTTGGAAGAACACATTCATATCAGTACGCGAGGTTGAAAGGTCAGCTGGTGGCGTCAAAGGAGATGTGGTATTTTAAGGATCAATGGAATATATAAGTGCACCTGATGCTTTGAGGGGTGTGAATACAGTTATCATATTAGAGATTAATTAGATAGTGTCTGTGATTGGACTGATATTTAGGTCTGCTGTGAACACTGATTCAACTTGTTGAACTCTGCGTTTAATGAAAATGTTCTGCCAAGTGGTAAAGACTCACCGATATTTCGCACCATTCCTTTCTTCATGAATATTCTAAGTGCATCTAAACACTTCATCATTTATCGTGACCACTGACAGTTAGCGTCAGAATTGCATCTGCCGGGAAGTCGGTATTTGTAATAATTTTCAACAGTGTTGGTTTGTACACCAACATTTTTCGGAAGATGTGTACAGGGACTCAGCCGAATTTTCGTGAAGAGCCAGAAAGACTTGTAATAATTTTCAGCGATGTTAGTTTTAGTACTCTGAATTCAGTCTCTATGAGGGTGTAAGGACTTAGTCAAGGTCATGCTGGCATCCCAATGGACTTGTAGGATTTTTGCCGTCGTATGATAGTGAACTCTGACTTTCTCCACGAGCTGATAGGAACTTGAATTTGCGGTCTGGATAGTGATCTTTAACAGTACGCAGTGGTTTCAGACAGAGGGTCAGACTCTAGCCAAACAAACCGAGTGTCAGTGTCTCCCGGGAACGAGCCGATATTGTTTATGAGAAAGCTTTGTCTGATTGAACATCTCACCCGTCCGCAGGCAGTGCCGAGATACGTTTGTTTACAGGAGTTACGTGTGTTACAATCGTAGGCATTGTTCTGAATTCAATGCGCAAGAAAACGTTAGTTTAGCGCTATTAAGTGTTGAATGTTCTTTACGCACTGTGTATGAAAATTTAAATCCTCAAGATGGATCTAAGTATCATATAAAATGTGTACATCAAGAATGGTCATTACATCTGTGATTATGTTGGAGTAAGCAGCCAGGGACGGACGGCGATGTTTGGATAAAGGAAGGGTATGTCCTGTATCAAGTTCTGTAACCGAATTAATTGTTTACGAGTGTTGAATTCTATTGTTATTTTCGTTCACTTTCATGGCGAGAAATCGCCACAATTCAGGTTATGTAAGTACGTAGATTTCATTTAAGTGATAAAGTTTCATGTGGATACTAGGAACATATGGAAATCAAAAATCGGTTATGATATAGTCTATGACGGATTTGGTGCTAATATACACCGTTGTGTTATGGTGAAAAGCCTTGTGCTGCTAGTATGAATTCGTAATTGATAGTCACATACTAGCACAGAAGTTCAGTAGACGCTTGCCATCCCTCTTAATATCCGTATCATCCACACATTTACCCATGATCTTCTCATATTCTGCAGTTCTCTATCCAGCTCTCGCAATTAAATCTCCCATTTCCACTATCGTGTAAATTACTGTTGACTAACTACCACATCACCGAGTGCTTCGTAAACGTTTTCTACGTCATCTTCCTGCACTTCTCATTGTGAACACATTTAGACGAATCTCGTCCTAATTTCTGCAACTGCCAATCTACCTACATCATTTGTTCACCGACATGAGTAGCAGAAACTAGACTATGTTGCATGCTATTGTATTCCTAACGAAAAATTCTACCCCATACTCTGATCTTCCATTATTAACACCTGTGGCGAACGCCTCATGACCGTCTTATCTCTTCGTCGCTATCTCACCTTACCGGAAAAAGACACTTCCTCTTTCATTACTCAGGCAGGTCTACATTCCTTCCTCCATAAGCCGCTTTAATATTGATATCATTCTATTGAATTCTATTTCTTTCACAAAGCTGCGTCCGAGGAGTAGTTCTGTAAAATGAAAGAGAAACTTCGTCACTCGCCGAGATCCAGGGCTTGCCTAAAATATTCTAAGCTTGGTAAATTTCTATGAAGTATGATGCTACTCTACCTCCACATAGGCCAAGTGATAATCTATCCTTTAACGGTTTAAAAATCATGGAGAGTATCGACCAAGCTACGAGAGATCAAGGAGGGTTAAGACTGAGAATAGGTTCAAGATGCCCAGTCCTTTTCCTAGCAACTGGTATCCAGATTCTTAGGACAATTTACAAGGCAATTCAGCCATTGCCCGTGGTCCACGAACTAGGGTGTAAATATAGTAAGCCACACCACAAACCTTTAAAGAAAATCCTGCGGGAAAAATTTTAAACCAGTTTGGTGTCCCTGAAAACTGTAAAAATATTTAACAGGTCACATTATCAAAGATATTATTATTGTTCAAAATAAGCGAATTAATATTTTAAATAAATATTACTACGTTCAACCTTTCAGGTCATCCCTTTACAAATGTTTCCCAAGGGATTAAAAGTATCTATTCGAACTGTACTATATTCCCTTCGTCTTTATTTCTAATTTTTCCAACAGTAGCAAATATACAAGAATTTCTTCTTCAGTTCGTTATCTCAAAGTCAGCGATATCATTCTCGTAAACGCGCTACATTTCACTCTGCTTGGTTTTGATAGAGGATGGAGTGCTCACCCCAAGTATTGAAATTCACCCTCACATGTGTGAGTATCCCTATAAATTTCCCATATTCTAAGCTTGTAATATTCTCATTCATATCACAATATATGAGCCAGGATATAAATTATACGTTTTCACAAATGAAGGGGTTGTACCAGGTCCGGCACACGTTTACAATCCATTGTAATTTACATTTTAATCTCGTTAAAAGATGCATTCTGCTCAGCCCGTTCAGTGGAGCATTTAAAGGTAATTGCCCATGAATATTTGGTATATATATTTGTCCACCTGTCAGGGATTTGACTATTAGGTTCGTCTATATATGATTTCATATCATTCTCGCGATTCGTGGGTAAATAAAACAGAAGATGAATTTTCCAGGGGAATCAATCCCAGGAATTAACTCTAGCTGTTCATAACTGGTTCTTAGAATTCAACTAACTCTTCACTTCATTCCCTAGTGCCAATGGGGAGGCCCATGTACGGCAGAGCCACTAATATCATAATGAACACAAGTGTACAACCGTCATCATCCATGTAAGGTTTCTTGAACGTTTTTATCTTCAAGGAAATTAATTGTTGGATATATTTCAGGGCTTAATATGTTTACACCTCAACCAGCTCAGGGGTTTCTGTCTAATGGATAGTTCTATTCTGACTTGAATTGTTGAATCTTGAAGTTCAGTCTTTAAAATCATGGCCTTCAAATTAAATTTACTTTTTCTGAAAGATTATAGAACACGGAGGAATAGAACAGTACTTACTTACTTACAAAATTTTACTACATTTTTACCAGAGAATCGTCAACACGACCGCATTGTCTCTGGAATCTGTACTTGTGTTTCTCTGACTTCACATAAGTTGCTCGAAAGTGATATTACTGTATAAGGGTTGTTCTATGGATACAGGCAGTTCTGGAAACACTGCAATAACAGATAGGACATCCAAGAAGTGTTTGTAGTAACAACTCAGAACGTCATCAGTCAGACACGCGTGCGATAAGTGGAGGAAAATGTTGAAGCAACATTTGTGCTTAATGAATACCACCCAACGAATACAAGGTGACATTGTTCAACTCTTATTCATAGAGTATTACGTAGCAAGTTTCAGTGCAAGATAATCCGTGACATTAAGAGTGAACAATCTAAGTCATAATTTTATAAATCGTTGCTACGTTTGGAAAAGACTGGAAAGAAAAACAAAGGGTATATCTTAATATAATTCGAATAGATAACACTATTTTTAACTCCTTGCAAAGCTTTTGTTATAGGATGACCCAACGGTTGAACGTAGTAATCTTCACGTGAATGTGAGAACATTCTGAGTGCTAATAATAATAATAATAATGATAATAATAATAATAATAGTAATAATAATGGTTCTAAGAGTCAAGCAAACTGACACTTCTTTGGTCTGCTGAAGAAAGTCCTGAATGGTAAAGGTTTCACCACTGTTCAAGCTGTTTCTGAGGTTGTGATATAGTTGTTCAACCAGCAACCAGCATTCTTAATAATAAATTATTTAGAGAAACATGTTCGGCGTTGGAACAGTTGCCTGAAATGTAGGGTGATTATCTGTGTTTTCTCTAGAGTTATAATCAGTATCCAGACATCATGGTGTTCAATATATACAGTGTGGATTGCTAGACACCAGACCGAGTAAATGATACCACCACACGAGAAGGATCAAAGGACCACGTGACGACCCAGAAATCTACCACCATAGCCATCGATTTTTTGTCGTTTCCCTCCAGCCTTCAGTAACACCCATCTCCCGAACATCGTCTTCTATTTAATTTAGCTATCCTTTTCTTAGACGACCAGGCGATCTGACGTCCAGCAAATTCACCTCCAAGTGCATTCATCAAAACCTAATAAGTTTGTGTTTCATATATCTCCTCTCTTGGGACCATTGTGAATGGTGATAACAACCTTCAGGAAGTTTCCATCAAAGAGGGATTTCAGTATAAAGAGTAGCATATTGCACATTGCAGAATGTGCCATTTTCTGTATGGTTCCTTAGATGAAAGTAATATTTTGTATATTTTCGACAATAGATGATGTTGACACTTGACACTTTTATAAAGCTGTTCTCTTGATTTGCTTTCAGAGCAGATGTCGGTGGCTGAGAAAGAAATAATTACAACTCAAAATTCATTATATTTAAGGAGAAGAATTGAAAGACTTTAGCATTTTACATGATTGCCTCTCAAAAATGCACTTGTTACACAATTTTCATAATAGTTTCATGCATAGTTCTTGAATCATTTACTATAATCTGGAAAGGAGTTACAACTCAAAATGACCCTTTCGAATTAAGCAATACAACTATTGTCGGAACATTGAAAACCGTCAGAAGTGCTTCCTTGAATGAATACATTAGATTTTTTGTTTTAACACTTTCTGAGGTTGTAGAGGTGGAAATAAGCTGCACATTGACGGTATTTATTTTTTTGCTTGTTGCTTCACGTCGCACCGACACAGATAGGTCTAATGGCGATGATGGGATAGGGAAGGTCTAGGAGCTGGAAGGAAGCGGCCGTGGCCTTAATTAAGGTACATCCCCAGCATTTGCCTGGTGTGGAAATTGGAAACCACGGAAAACCATCTTCCGGGCTGCCGACAGTGGGATTCAAACCCACTATCTCCCAGAAGCGATCTCACAGCCGCGCGCCTCTACGCGCACGGCCAACTCATCGCGTGACGGTAAAATCTCAAAAATGCTGTGATCAAAAGAGAACATTGATGGCACAGCAGTTTGAACTCATTCCTGAGTCTTTAAATACAGTACGAGTATAATCCCCGCTAGTGTGACTTTCGATTTAATAACTACTTATGTTGTTCAATCAAATTGTAAAGCTACAGTAATGTCCAAAAGTGAAGAATAATCACTAAACGAGGCCATGACGCCTGATGGGAAGGTCTGACGGATTGCTGAACAAACGGAAGCTGACTCACACACATACGTCACACAACTTGTCCAAAAAACTGTGTCAGAAAGGTTCTGATAGCTAAGGTACAACTTCGACAACAACTAAGAAAACTAGGCAATGTCTTCCACAAAAAAATATGCTGTTAATAGAGTGTATTGTTACCCCTAACCGCCACACATGCTTCGCAGCGACGTGGCATGCTCTGTATCAGATGGTCAAAGACCTCTTGTGGAAGTCGATCCCATTCCTCCGAAAGGGAAATTCGAAGGTCTTCGAGGGACCTTGGTGGAGGCTGACGGGATGCAATTCGCCTCCCCAATGCATCACAGGCATGTTCTATAGGATTCAGATCCGCAGACCTCGCTGGCCAGTCCATGCGATGAATGTCTTACCCTGCCAGAAATGCATCAACCAGAATAGTGCGGTGCGGTTGGGCGTTATCGTCCATTAAGAGGAAGTTTGGACCAACCGCACCTCTGAAGAGTCGAACATGTTGTCTCAGTACCTCATCTCTATCTCCGAGCGTTAACAGTGTTCCTCGGACCACCCATGAAAATGTGCAGGTCCGTACGGCCATTCAACATAATGCCGCCCCACACCATGACGCCACCACCACTACCACCACCACCACCACCACCACCACCACCATACTGTTCCCGTTCCACGATGTTCCTGCGGTTGTATCGGCTACTCGGTTCTCTCCAGATTAAAGTGCGACGGGAATCGTTCTGCAAACTGAAGCGGGATTCATCTCTGAAAAGCACATGACTCCATTCCGTCATTATCCAGTTCCGATGTTGACAGGTCCACAGTAAACGGGCCCGTCTCTGTGCTGAAGTGAGCGGGATGCACACCGCCGGACGTCGGGCAAACAGCCCTGCTGTTCTGAGCCTCCGGTACACAGTTTGCCGGTAAACGGCAACCCCTGAGACGGCTGCGAGCTCCGCCGACGATTGACTTGCAGGTGCACTCCGATTTTGTCGGGCGGTTAAAGCCAGATATCGGTTCTGCTGTGGGGTGGTTACCCTTGGTCGACCTGGTACTGGCCTACGACTAACATATTTTGTGTCTCGAAATCGTCTCCAAAGCCTGGAAATAACATTTTGTGGCACATTCAAGGAATCGGCGACTTCGGTCTGTGTCTGGCCTGATTCCAGGCGGCCGAGTATTCTACACAGCAAAATGGGGTCCAAATGGCGTCGTTGTGCCATTATGTTGTCACGTTCACCAAGTGGCTACACTCCGCACACTATAACAGGGCAAACACGACTTAGGGAATATGGAGCGCAGATATTGGCTGTGTTTACCTTGCGGTTACGCCGCTAGTCGAAGCAGGGAACACTCCTTTCCTATACAGAGCGAACACGTAAGGTTGGTAGGTGCATATGGCGTGCGATTTGCCGTCTATTTCCTGTTGCGCTGCTTACTCGTAATTTATGCTTAACTTTTGGACACTAGTGTATATACAGTAATACCTTGTGAAATTATGCAAATATCATTGCTCTTAATAGTGGCCGCCATTTATGTCAGTTTGAGCATTCTCGTTTTATTTTAAGGCCATTATTGTCAATATTTTTCCGTTACTGATGATAAGAAATCAGTAAATGAGAACTCGTCTTTGTGTTAACGTTCATCTCCATGACTTTTTCGGGTATTCTGTAGAATACTGTATCGTACTGGTAGCTGAATATTAAATCTACTGAACCAGACATGGCAGGTGTGGTGACGAAATGTGTGACAATAGCAGCATTTAGCAGTAGTAAGAGATTATGCAAATATTTATTATATGTAAGTAGTCTGGCTATAAGGAACACGAAGGGAATCTATTGTATTTCACCCTGAATAGGGCATGTACGATACGGAATAAATAGTGACATTAAAATTATCCACAGTTGTTTAATTTTCTAAATGGAATGATGCGTATTACGACTTATTCACTATTGAACATAGCAATCCCAACAACGAAGGAGGGTCTTAGAAGCCCATTGCTTTATTATTTGTACGCTGTAACCGTAAACACCAATGTAAGAATTCGATACATATTGTTGTAAGTCACAATAATTGCATTAAAAAATAAAAAATGTATTATATATATCTATTACTAAGCAATTTATATTAATTTATTTGTCATGGGCATTAGAGGTCTCCTGTTGGTCATTAAAAGGAGTAATTTCGGAAACATAGTCCTACTCTATGGCTAAATGGTTAGCGTGCTTGCCTTTGGTAACAGGGGTTCCGGGTTCGATTTCCGGCAGGGTCAGGAAATTTAACCATCATTGGTTAATTTCGCTGGCACGGGGGCTGGGTGTATGAGTCGTCTTCATCATCATTATTTCATCCTCATCAAGACACGCAGGTCGCCTACGGAAGTCAAATCGAAATACCTGCACCTGACGAACCGAACATGTCCTCGACACTCTCGGCATTAAAAGCCATACGCCATTTCATTATATGTTTTCGGAAGCATACAAGAAACATATATTTTATGGCTTTTGACATCGTATAATGCGTATTTATTTCTTCATTCTGAAATCTATGGATTTGTGTTGTTATATTTTCTACTTACACTGAAATATAAACCTTTTAAAGCATTATATAAGTGATAGCTGTCTTGAAAGAGTGATTAATCCAGAAGTTTTGAAAGAATCTGATGTAGAAGAAAGTGAAGTAGAATATAAAGAAATCAATGGATGTGGGAGTAATCCTTCTTAAGGACCCGAATATACAAATATCAGGTACCGGTAACTTGTGTAAGTGAAGCAAAGTTGGAATTATTTTTATGAGCCTAATTTTTTTACAAGTTGTTTTACGTCGCACCGACACAGATAGGTCTTATGGCGACGACGGGACAGGAAAGGGCTCGGAGTGGGAAGGAAGCGGCCTTGGCCTTAATTAAGGTACAGCACCAGCATTTGCCTGGTGCGAAAATTGGAAACCACGGAAAACCATCTTCAGGACTGCCGAAAGTGAGTTCGAACCCACTATCTCCCGAATACTGGATAATCGCCGCACTTAAGCGACTGCAGCTATCGAGCTCGGTTTTATGAGCCTCCTAGTGCCGTCCCATTTAGTAATACGTGGAAGGCAATTTATCGAGGTAATGCTAGGGTTACGGAATATGTGTCAATTGCAGCAGGTAGCAGTAGTAAGAAAACATGAAATATTTATTTTACGTAAGTAGTCAGGCGAAAAAGGGACCCGAAGGGAATCTATTATTTTTCAGCTCCCATTTCGAGTGCACTCACATATACATGCTGGATAATGGAAATATAATAGTGGAAAGGAAGACCGCTAATTATCCTGAGTAATTCCATTTTCCAATATGTAAATTCCGTCTGAGCAAATGCACTCTCCTGAGTATTGTATAGCAGCATGTAAAATCCACATGCTGAGCACACGTAGGTACTGTAGTGCTGTGTCAGGAATCATCAAACCTCGCAGTGACATGAAGTGGCATTTTCACATTTTAAGTGGAATTCCCTTACATCAGGGCTGACTGTACATTGCGCTGTTATAACATGTTCTACCAATGATGATGAAGTCTACATCCATCGCAGCCTTTTAAAATATATATTTCTTGGTGTTTTTTACAGACGTTTACTAGGAGGTTAAAGGCTTGCATACACAAACGTGTTCTATAGCTGACAATCTGGACATTTCAAGGCACGATATAATAAGAATGCTACTCACGGTATGTCTATGAGTGCATTGCTGAAATAACAATTTAAACAGCCTGTAATTTAACGGACGTATAATTGTATGCAATGTTCTTAACAATCTTTGCTCATAAATGTTTGATTTTTAATAAAAATAATAAAATAATAATAATGGTTTAAGATTTCATGAACTATTACTGCGGTTTTCGGGGACGGTAAGGTGTGCGAACTTAGTCCCACAGGTGTTGCCTGTAAATCTACCGTCACGAGGCTTACGTATATGAGCACCTTCAAATATCACCGAACTGAGCCGGGTTGAACCCGCCACCTTGAGCTCAGAAGGCCAACGCCAGGCTACTCTGCTCGGCTGATTGATTTCATTACATTTCATTTCATCTCATTTCAATTCACCTGAATACTATCAGAATGAACACTTATGCAAATGAATACAAAAATGGCCTGCAAAACAATGCACTCTTCACTGCTTGCCTACCCATTCCAACTACCTTCCTGCCACTGTTCACATATTTTTGAATTGGTAATCATTCTCCCTACCGTCATGCCTATTACTTCAAACTTATTAATAAGATATACCAAGTTCACACAAACTTCTCTCCCCCGTTCAATAAAACCGTTCTAAAAGCCGACTAACTGAAAGATAGTAATCGCGAGCTCACTGTGCTAGGTGTTTTACACCTTGATTCTATTTCACTTATTATACAAGCATCCTGGGAGAATATAAATCCTATGCCCTTGAAATAATCCACCTGTTCGACTTTGGTGTTCCCGGTTTGACATTCTATACTATTAGGTTTCTTTTCACCTGACCTCACTTAAATTTGGAAATGACCCAGCTCGTTAGCAGCAGTCGCTTAAGTGCGGTCAGTATCCAGTATTCGGGAGATAGTAGGTTCGAACCCCACTGTCGGCAGCCCTGAAAATGGTTTTCCGTGGTTTCCCATTTTCACACCAGGCAAATGCTGGTGCTGTACCGTAATTAAGGCCACGGCCAATTCCTTCCCACTCCTCGCCCTTCCCTATCCCATCGTCGCCATAAGACCTATCTGTGTCGGTGCGACGTAAAGCAACTAGCAAAAAAAATGGATATGCTAATTTTTATATCATACGTACAGCAACTATTTTTCACCTCGAAGATATTATAGTGAAGGATTTCAGGATGACGTCATAAAAGAAGGAAATAAATTACATATAAATTTGAGAAAGCTGAAATATGAACACAGAAAATGTATACAGTAATTTCCAAAATAAAATTAAATATAATTAAGTTATTAGAAATGAATTCAAATACATTACATTTATTAGCCCACCTGGTCACCATGGTCGATATGATGTGAAGTATTTATGGTTTAACACTGCGGTTAGACGATTGAGTCCCGTTTGTTGAAACAATTACGATAAGAATGTTCCAGCATGGAAGGAGAGGTTGTGTTATATAATTGCTAATCATATGAATTCGTGTCAGAAACCTGGGTAAATTGAAAACATCCCCACTGTATTCATATGGAGTGAAGGATTGTGATGCTGTTGATGATCACATCGGAGGTTCAACCTTCTTTGTATTATTCGACAGGAGTAGGTTATGCGCCGACACTAGGTTCCATTCTCTCCCCTACATCATCATCATCATCATCATCATCATCATCATCATCATCATCATCATCACTCTACGCAACACACAACCTGCAGTCATCACACTGGACCTAAAACACATTAGTAGTATAATTGGAAAGTTCTGCGGCCTCCTCCGCCTCCGCCTCCGCCACCGCCTCCGCCACCGCCTCCCGAGGGGCCTTCCCACAGGCCTCCTCCGCCTCCCGCGGGAAATTTGAATTGGTAAACAAAGCCACGTGCTTTTTGACAGCTGTCATCGACAACAACGTATCGCTAACCTCACTGCTGCCATCTTTACGGGCCTAAACCTCAGTGGTACCAACTTAACCTAACTAGCGCGAGATTTGAATAGGTAAACAAATCCACGTGTTTTTTGACAGCCACCTGCTTTTTGACAGACAACAACGTATCGCAAACCTCAGTGCAGCCATCTTGACGGACCTAAACCTCAGTGCTACCAACTTAACCTCACTAGCGCGAGATTTGAATTTGTAAACAAATCCACATGCTTTTGACAGCTGTCATCCGCCATCTTTAAACTACAGAGCACCGTGCAGTCCTCTTTATCGCAGTAGCTGCAAATTCGTCACCTGTCATCGGCAGTGCTGCCATCTTGGCGGGCCTAAACCTTAGTGCTACCAACTTAACCTCACTAGCGCGAGATAAACAAATCCACGTGCTTTTTCGACAGCTGTCATCCGCCATCTTTAATCTATAGAGCACAGTGCTGCCCTCTTTAGCTACTTACCTTTGAAACGTGGTGGCGGATAATTTGAAAAATGCTTTTTGACAGCAGCCATCTTTAATCTGGAGAGCACCGTGCTGCCCTCTTAAAAAACTCAGGTGCATTTTTCTGACAGCTATCATCCGCCATCTTGCATCACAAAGCTCAGTGCTGCACTCTTTAGCTAGATACCTTTGAAATGTGGTAGCGGCAATTAAAAAAATTCTACATTCTCTTGTTTGGAAACAAACCCATGCGCTTTTTTGACAGCTATCATCCGCCATCTTTAATCCAGAGAGCACCGTGCTGACCTCTTTAGCTACTTGCCTTTGAAATGTGGTGGCGGCAAATTCCATGTGCTCTTGTTTGGAAACAAATTCCACGTACTCTTGTTTGGAAACAAGCTCATGTGCTTTTTTCTGACAGCTGTCATCCGCCATCTTGCATCACAAACCTCAGTGCTGCAGTCTTTAGCTAGATACCTTTGAAATGTGGTGGCGGCAATTTGAAAAATCCTATGTGCTCTTGCTTGCAAACAAAGCCACGTGCTTTTTTGACAACTGTTATCCGCCATCTTTAATCAATAGAGCACTGTGCTGCTATCATGCGGGCAATTTCGTCAGCTGTCATCCGCCATCTTTCATCCACAGAACACCGTGCTGCCTGCTTTATGACATGTAGTAGCGGGCAATTTGAAAAGTTCTGTTAGCTGTCATCCGAAATCTTTAATCAAGAGAGCCCCGTGCTGCCATCTTTAGCTAGATACCTTTGAAATGTGGTGGCTGCAAATTGAAAAATTACACGTGCTCTTGTTTAGCAAACAAACTCACGCGCTTTTTGTCAGCTGTCATCCGCCATCTTACATCGCAAACCTCAGTGCTACACTCTTTAGGTACATACCTTTGAAATATGGTGGCGGATAATTTAAAAAGAAAAATTCTACAGCAGCCATCTCCCGACGCTAATTGCATAAGGTGGTGGCTATACATGACTCCTTAAGGGTGCTTACGTAAGATGGCTGCTATACACAGGTTCTTATGAGACACCCTTGGGATGCTTGCGCAAGATGGCAGTTATACATGGCTCCTTACGAGATGCCCTAGGTATGCTTGCGCAAGATAGCGGCTGCTCTTATGGGACGGCTTAAGGGTCCTTGCACAAGATGGCTTGAGACGCCCTAAGGATGCTTGCGCAAGATGGCGGACACAAGATGGCGGCTATACACAACTCCTTATGAGACGCTTTAAGGGTGCTTGCGCAAGATGGCTGCCGCTCTTATGAAAAAAGCTAGCTTAGAGGCTAACGTGTCGTGCTAGTTCGATTCATTAAATTTGGGCTTAAATGCAAAATGTTAAATATCTCGAAAACGGTGCATCGTAGAGCAAAACGGATAAACTTTTTCCACTTGATACCTAGGTTTGCAGTATCAGGAACAAGAAAAAACATAGTCTAATGATGAGATCGACGGTTCGATCCCTACTTAGGCCCTTTGGCATTCGCTCTGTTTTAGCTTGTATTGAAGCGAGTCTTCGTAACATGATCAGGTCTAGCTATGGTAGAGAGTATAACATACCGTGCTGATTCGATTCATTAAATTTGGGGCTTAAATGCAAAATGTTAAATATCTCGAAAACGGTGCATCGTAGAACAAAACGGATAAAATTTTTCCACCTGATACCTAGGTTTGCAGTATCAGGAACAAGAAAAAACATAGTCTAATGATGAGATCGACGGTTCGATCCCTACTTAGGCCCTTTGGCATTGGCAGCTTTCTAATTCTACAAGATGGCGGCTATACATAGCTTCTTATGAGGCAGCTTAAGAGCGCTTGCACGATACGGCCTAGAGGTGCACACACAAGATGGCGGCTGCTCTGATGAAGAAAGCTAGTTTTGCATCGTGCAGGTATCTTTACAGCACTAAACCTCATACCTTTGAATTGTGTTGGCGGGTAATTTCAAAAATTCGACGTGCTTTTTCTTAACAGCAGCTATCTTTAAACAATAGCGGCTATACATAACCTGTTAAGGCCTCCTCTTATGTCAAGACATAGCTCTATCGAACAAGTTTAAACCTGCATCGGGATATCGAGAGTAAGCACGTGCTGCAGTGATGACGTCATTATGCATGTTTAGACTTGCAAATCACTAAAGAAACATAACAAGACTAGAATCGAACACTGCACTCTATGCTGTTAACTTCATCATGTGATCGGAACATTGATTGAAGTGTTTAGAGCACTAAATAAGTGATCAAGACTAAAATAGAACACTGTACTCGATCAACATGTGTTTAGGACATGTCAGGGGTACCTTTGTTCTAAGAAGATTAGATTACCGCACATTCCTTGTAGGGCTAATAGGCTAAAAGGCTAATGGCCAAAAGGGCAAAAGGGCTAATGGGCTAATGGGCAAAAGGGCTAAAGGGCTAAAGGGCTAAAGGGCCAGGGTGCCTCTCCTCTCTATATCCGGGCTTGAGACCGGCTCTACAACTAGAGGCGGAGTTAACACCCTAAGGAAGGGAGAATGTTGGGAAATAATCTATACGAATATAGCTACTCGATCGACTATATACTACAGATGGATGACTTCGGTGAGGGTAAGCGCTTACTTAATAATACCTACACGACGTAATTCATGCTCTATTTCAAAAATATCTTCTTTGTACTGTGTGTAACCAGCATCATGATAGGCTCTTAGCAGTTGTAAACGTTTTACCAGTACGTTGGGGTCTTTACAGTAGCTTATATCTACATAGGGTAACAGAGGCTCGTTGTGAACTTTGAGTCTATATGCGGACAGTTGATGTGTAGGGACTTGTTTTGATGTAATACGTGCTTCAGCAGTAGCGTTTCTAGGTACAAACTTAACTTGTTTCGATAGCGATGAAGCGTTGAAATTTCCTTCTTCTTTACCTTGCATCTCTTCTTGAGATGTTTGCACTGCGACAGAACGTGTAGTAGGCTTAGGAAATGAAGTAAAATCATCAAGCTGTAATGGCAATGAAACATTCAGATTTTCTTCCTCTTCTACTTTCCCTTTACTACTGTTTTGATCAACATCATTATCCTTATTATCATAATCATGATCTTGCCTCTCTTTATCTTGAAGTTTGTGCTTAGTAACAGAACTTGCAGCAGGCCTAGACAACAAGGGAGAATTAAAAATCTCTCGCAGAGGTGTACTTTTTAAACATAAATCAGTGTTCGCTGGAATATGGTTGAGCTCTTTGTATTTTGTTCCCGATGAAGCTACATTACACGCGGCTTCATGACGTTGAGCGTTGTATGCGTTCTTGAACTCTCTTCTACAATGTTTGCATTGAAAAATTGTCCTACATGATAACAATAGCCATGTTTCAAAGTGTGTACACATTACCTATCGATTTTGCATGCATCGACACTCATACTAAACTTCTTCCGCTATAACTTGCTGCTATCTTAGCACAACCTATACGCATGACCTTAAAGTACAAAGAATAGCCATGTTTAAAAGTGTGTACACATCACCTATCGATTTTGCATGCAACAAATATCGTACTAAACTTCTCCCGCTAGATTGTGCTGCTATCTTAGCATAACCTATACCCATGAACTTAAAGTACAATGAATAGTCATGTTTCAAAGCGGGTACACATCAACTATCGATTTTGCATGCATCGACTCTCGTACTAAACTTCTTCAGGTAGATTGTGCTGTAATCTTAGCATAACCTATACCCATAAAATTAAAGTACAATGAATAGCCATGTTTCAAAGCGTGTACACATCACCTATCGATTTCGCATGCATCGACTCTCGTACTGAATCTTCTTCCGCTAGATTATGCTGCTATCTTAGCATAACCTATGTGCATGATCTTAAAACGCAAAGAATAACTATGTTTCAAATCGTGTACACATCACCCTGAACTTCTTCCTCTAGATTGTACTGCTATATTAGCATAACCTATACGCATGAACTTAAAGCACAACAAATAACGATGTTTAACAGCGTGTACACATCACCTATTGATTTTGCATGCATCGACTATTCTTTACCGCCATAGTGTACAACGATCGCATATGTGTATTGCTAACGTATGTGTATAAAGCTAAAGCACAAAGAATAGCTATATTCCAAAGCGCGTACACATCACCTATCGATTTTGCATACATCAACTATCGTACTAAACTTCTCCCGCTAGAGTGTACAACGATCGCAATTGTGTGCTGCTACCTATGTGCGTGAATTTAAAGCATAAAGAATAGCGTGTACACATCACGTATCGATGATGCATGCGTCGACTATCGTACTACGCTTCTTCCGCTAGAGTATGTAGCAATCGCTTTTGTGTATCCCTAACCCATGTGCATGAACTTAAAGCACAAGGAAGAGCTATGTTCCAAAGCGTGTACACATCACCTATCGATGATGTATGCATCGACTATCGTACTAAACTTCTTCCACAACAGCGTGCGATCATCGCTTGTGTGTGCTGCAATCTTAACATAACCTATGTGCACGAAGTTAAAGCACAAAGAATACCCAAGTTCAAAGCGTGTTGACATCACCTATCGATTTTGCATGCATCGTCTTTCGTATTAAACTTCTTCCACTAGAGTGTACGACAACCTTATAAGTATGCTGCTAACTTAGTATAACTTATACACATGAACTTAAAGCATAAAAAATACTGATGTACAAAAATCTTGTGAACAAAGCAGCAGCAGTAAGAATAGCAATGTTTTAAAAGCGTGTACGCATTGCCTATCGATTATACATGCATCGACTAGTGTACAAAACTTCTCCCGCTAGAGTGTGCTGCTATCTTAGCATAACCTATGTGCACGGATTTAAAGCACGAAGAATAGTTCAGTTTCAAAGTGTGTACACAACACCTATCGATTTTGCATGCATCAACTATCGTATTAACACATCAAGCTAGAATGTATAACGTTCGCATGTGTTTGTGCTGCTATCTTAGCATAGCCTATGTGCATGAACTTAAAGTACAAAGAATAGCGATGTTTAAAATCGTGTGAACATGGCAGCGGTAAGAATAGCAAGGTTTAAAAGCGTGTACACACCACCTTTTGATAATGCATGCACCTTCTACTAGAGCACGTGACCATCGCTTGTATCTGCTGCTATCATAACATAACCTATGTGCACGAACTTAAAGCATAAAGAATAGTTATGTGTAAAAATCTTGTGAACATAGCAGAGTGTTAACTACGTAGGTGTAGACATTGAACTCTGCATGCTGAAGCAGCATACTACGTGACCGTGACATCACTGCAACATGCTCTTGTTTAGTAAACCAAGCCACGTGCTTTTTTGACAGCTGTCTTCTTGACGGACCCTAACCTCACATTGAAGGACAATAGAGTGTCGCTAAACTCACTGCTGCCATCTTTACGGCGGTAAACCTCAAGGCTGCCAACTTATGCATGTTATAGCGTGGAATTTAAAATCCAACAACAGAACGTCGATAACCTCACTCTTGCCATCTTGATGGGCTTAAACCTTACTGTTGCTACCTTGGTTAAACGCTTTTGTGTTAGTTTACTGTTAATCGCTAAGCTGTTCGCATTATCGAAGTAGAGAGTAACAAATGTCAAGTAGATTCAAAGAAGAATCTGTTAGCAGAAGATAAAAGTCCGTCATGGAAAAACCTATTTCTAGGTATATTTGCGAAGAGTGTGGAAAAGCATTTCCCCGAAGCTACCGGAGGAGACGTCATGAGATATCATGTAGGACAATTTTTCAATGCAAACATTGTAGAAGAGAGTTCAAGAACGCATACAACGCTCAACGTCATGAAGCCGCGTGTAATGAAGCTTCATAGGGAACAAAATACAAAGAGCTCAACCATATTCCAGCGAATACTGATTTATGTTTAAAAAGTACACCTCTGCGAGAGATTTTTAATTCTCCCTTGTTGTCTAGGCCTGCTGCAAGTTGTTACTAAGCACAAACTTCAAGATAAGGAGAGGCAAGATCATGATTATGATAATAAGGATAATGATGTTGATCAAAACAGTAGTAAAGGGAAAGTAGAAGAAGAAGAAAATCTGAATGTTTCATTGCCATTACAGCTTGATGATTTTACTTCATTTCCTAAGCCTACTACACGTTCTGTCGCAGTGCAAACATCTCAAGAAGAGATGCAAGGTAAAGCAGAAGGAAATTTCAACGCTTCATCGCTATCGAAACAAGTTAAGTTTGTACCTAGAAACGCTACTGCTGAAGCACGTATTACATCAAAACAAGTCCCTACACATCAACTGTCTGCATATAGACTCAAAGTTCACAACGAGCCTCTGTTACCCTATGTAAATATAAGCTACTGTAAAGACCCCAACGTACTGGTAAAACGTTTACAACTGCTAAGAGCCTATCATGATGCTGGTTACACACAGTACAAAGAAGATATTTTTGAAATAGAGCATGAATTACGTCGTGTAGGTATTATTAAGTAAGCGCTTACCCTCACCGAAGTCATCCATCTGTAGTATATAGTCGATCGAGTAGCTATATTCGTATAGATTATTTCCCAACATTCTCCCTTCCTTAGGGTGTTAACTCCGCCTCTAGTTGTAGAGCCGGCCTCAAGCCCGGATAAAGAGAGGAGAGGCACCCTAGCCCTTTAGCCCTTTAGCCCATTAGCCCTTTAGACCTTTAGCCCTTTTGCCCATTAGCCCTTTTGCCCTTTTGCCCCTTAGCCCTTTAGCCTATTAGCCCTACAAGGAATGTGCGGTAATCTAATCTTCTTAGAACAAAGGTATCCCCTGACATGCTCTAAACACCTGTTGTATCGAGTACAGTGTTCTATTTTAGTCTTGATCACTTATTTAGTGTTCTAAACACTTCAATCAATGTTCCGATCACATGATAAAGTTAACAGCATAGAGTGCAGTGTTCGATTCAAGGTTGTTATGTTTCTTTAGTGAATTGCAAGTCTAAACATGCATAATGACGTCGTCACTGCAGCACGTGCTTACTCTGGCTATCCCGATGCAGGTTTAAACTTGTTCGATATAGCTATGCCTTGACATAAGAGGAGGCCTTAACAGGTTATGTATAGCCGCTATTGTTTAAAGATAGCTGCTGTTAAGAAAAAGCACGTCGAATTTTTGAAATTACCCGCCAACACAATTCACAGGTATGAGGTTTAGTGCTGTAAAGATACCTGCACGATGCAAAGCTAGCTTTCTTCATCAGAGCAGCCGCCATCTTGTGTGAGCACCTCTAGGCCGTATCGTGCAAGCGCTCTTAAGCTGCCTCATAAGAAGCTATGTATAGCCGCCATCTTGTAGAATTAGATAGCTGCCAATGCCAAAGGGCCTAAGTAGGGATCGAACCGTCGATCTCATCATTAGACTATGTTTTTTCTTGTTCCTGATACTGCAAACCTAGGTATCAGGTGGAAAAATTTTATCCGTTTTGCTCTACGATGCACCGTATTCGAGATATTTAACATTTTGCATTTAAGCCCCAAATTTAATGAATCGAATCAGCACGGTACGTTATACTCTCTACCATAGCAAGACCTGATCATGTTACGAATGCCAAGGGGCCTAAGTAGGAACCGATCCGTTGATCCCATCATTAGACTATGTTTTTCTTATGCTATCATGTTCATCATACTGCGAACCTGGGTATTGGGCACACAAATTTTGTCCGTTTTGCTCTACGATGCACCATTTTCGAGATATTTAACATTTTGCATTTAAGCCCCAAATTTAATGAATCGAACTAGCTTTTTTCATAAGAGCGGGAGCCATCTTGCGCAAGCACCCTTAAAGAGTCTCATAAGGAGTTGTGTATAGCCGCCATCTTGTGTCCGCCATCTTGCGCAAGCATCCTTAGGGCGTCTCAAGCCATCTTTTGCAAGGACCCTTAAGCCGTCCCATAAGAGCAGCCGCTATCTTGCGCAAGCATACCCAGGGCTTCTCGTAAGGAGCCAGGTATAACTGCCATCTTGCGCAAGCATCCCAAGGGAGTCTCATAAGAACCTGTGTATAGCAGCCATCTTGCGTAAGCACCCTTAAGGAGTCATGTATAGCCACCACCTTATGCAATTAGCGTCGAGAAATGGCTGCTGTAGAATTTTTCTTTTTAAATTATCCGCCGCCATATTTCAAAGGTATGTACCTAAAGACTGCAGCACTGAGGTTTGTGATGCAAGATGGCGGATGACAGCTGTCAGAAAAAAGCACGTGAGCTTGTTTCCAAACAAGAGCACGTGGATTATTTTTCCAAACAAGAGCACGTGGAATTTGCCGCCACCACATTTCAAAGGTAAGTAGCTAAAGAGGGCAGCACGGTGCTCTCTGGATTAAAGATGGCGGATGATAGCTGTCAAAGAAGCGCATGGGTTTGTTTCCAAACTAGAGAATGTAGAATTTTTCAAATTGCCGCCACCACATTTCGAAGGTATCTAGCTAATGAGTGCAGCACTGAGGTTTGTGATGCAAGATGGCGGATGATAGCTGTCAGAAAAAAGCACGTGAGTTTTTTAAGAGGGCAGCACGGTGCTCTCCAGATTAAAGATGGCTGCTGTCGAAAAGCATTTTTCAAATTATCCGCCACCACATTTCAAAGGTAAGTAGCTAAAGAGGGCAGCACTGTGCTCTATAGATTAAAGATGGCGGATGACAGCTGTCGAAAAAGCACGTGGATTTGTTTATCTCGCGCTAGTGAGGTTAGGTTGGTACCACTGAGGTTTAGGTCCGTCAAGATGGCTGCACTGAGGTTTGCGATACGTTGTTGTCTGTCAAAAAGCACGTGGCTGTCAAAAAACACGTGGATTTGTTTACCTATTCAAATCTCGCGCTAGTTAGGTTAAGTTGGTACCACTGAGGTTTAGGCCCGTCAAGATGGCAGCAGTGAGGTTAGCGATGCGTTGTTGTCGATGACAGCTGTCAAAAAGCACGTGGCTTTGTTTACCAATTCAAATTTCCCGCGGGAGGCGGAGGAGGCCTCTGGGAAGGCCCCTCGGGAGGCGGAGGAGGCCTCTGGGAGGGCCTCCCGTGAGGCGGAGGGGCCCCTGGGAGCCATGAGGCGGAGGCGGCCGCAGAACAATCCAATTATACTACTCAAATTCACTCACGTACGATATTCACCCTCGAAGCAAGATCTAACTAACTCTTTAACCGTAGAGTGTGCGCACAGCGCCCATCATTAGCCAGTGAACTCGTATCAAAATGCCAGGGAATTATAACACAGAGTCACACATACATATCGTGGATTTGCGAGCATACCACATTAATTCAAAAGTCTTTCTCAGAAAAGGAGTTTTAGAGGTTTTCTGATTTTTATAGCCAATTACTTGCTCCCAGAATAAGAAAAAGAATATTAATATTAAAAATTATGCAATGGATTTGATGAACAATACATATAATAGCGTTGTGTAGCTAAAATTATGTCCGGTCCCATGGAGTAGGGGGCAACGCGTCCACCCGACGGCCCTGGGTTCGATTCCTGGCCGGGTCACGGGTTTTTAATTTTAAATGATTAATATCCTGGCCTGGGGACTGGGTGTTTGTGTCGTTCTTAACGTTCCTTTCCTCACGTTCTGCACTTTACACTTCCGCCATTTACAAAATACACGCAGGTTCCTCAGATATGATGCAAGTAGGGGCAAAAGATCTTTCTAGGTCGACGCCCCGAACAAATAGCATTTTAAAAGAGCTAAAATTATATTAAATACGATGACTAAATGACTCGGGGAAGAGCCATGGCATTTCTCTCTCGAGACTAAGCAATAAGAAGAAAACGAGGGACTTTAATTAAATAGAAGGACCTCGTACTATCAATGGATATTACCAGTCAAAAAGCTGCCTCTGTGGATCAGTGGTAGAGTGTCGGCCTCCGGATCCCAAGATAGCGGGTTCAAACCCGACAGAGGTTGTCGGATTTTTGAAGGGCGGAAAAAAGTGCATTCGAAACACCATATCGTACGATGTCGGAATGTGAAAGATCTCTGGTGACACATTTGGGGTTTACCCGACAAAATTCATTAAATCTCAGCCATAGACGCCAAAGAGAGTTTCGGTTTAATCGGTCTGCCGTCTAGTGGGCCTAGGGTAAAACGGAACGTCGAAATTGACGAGCAGACAGCCAGATGGCGTCAAATTGAAATGTCTGCACACGGCAGCTGAGGCCATACGACTATTATTATTATTATTATTATTATTATTATTATTATTATTATTATTATTATTATTATTATTATTACCAGTCAAAAAGGGTAATATCATATACAACGGTGTGAAAAATATCATAATCTCAAAAACTGACTTAGTGTGTTCCGTTTGTAAACCGTTGATATAAAGGCTGTTAGGGGTATACGTGCAGATATTAAGCTAGTCGGCAAAGAAAAATACATCTCGCAATAAATGCTATGTACGTTTTACCTTGTCCCATTAGTTTGCCCATAACTGAGCCAAATATTTCAGGACCTAATGTGTTTTGAACGGTCGTAGCAGGATACGCCGGTCATGTCATTCTGTCCACGCGTAGTGGAAGTACAGTAGCAGAGTATAAGCTTGCTGAACCTGTTCCTTATTACAGGCCAACACATGTTGTTGTGCACTTCCCCTAAAGGCTTGGCAAGTAGGAGAGGATGACTCACGTGCCAGGCCACTTGCTGTACTGGAAAACAGGTCTAGGGTAGTCTGTGTGAAATGTACACAGAATTCTTACAGTGACGTCAAAGATCCGTACCAGCACATACATGTGATCAAGCGTTGTGTAGTTGTGTGTGATTTATAAGACGTCAATGACATTACTCAGTGATCCAAGCTGACAAAATTAAAGGAAATAGTTAATAAGTAAATGAAAAATGGGCGCAACATTTCTGTGCTGTTATTGCGACAGTCTACGATGAATTTCTGACAATAGACAATGCGAGATGTCTATGCTTATTCATAAACTTTTCCGGTCAATGAAAGGACGGTGGACACTGAAAGAAAAGGCTATAAGTATTCAGTGAAATTGTTACTAATGAGACAAATTTCAAAAACCGTAGTTTCATCCATCGTGAACATTGCTCGAAGGAAAAAGAGCTACTGTGGAATTGCCGCCGGGCATTTCTAATAGAAGGCTTATTTTTCTTTTTCCTAATTTGTTTACCCTGCAGGGTTGGTTTTCCCTCGGACTCAGCGAGGGATCCTACCTCAACCGCCCCAAGGGCAGTGTCCTGGAGCGTGAGACATTGGGTCGGGGATACAACTGGGGAGAATGATCAGTACCTCGCCCAGGCGGCCTCACCTGCTATGCTGAACGGGGGCCTTGCGGGGAGCTGGGGAGATTGGAAGGGATAGACAAGGAAGAGGGAAGGAAGCGGCCGTGGCCTTAAGTTAGGTACCATCCCGGCATTTGCCTGGAGAAGTGGGAAACTACGGGAAACTACTTTCAGGATGACTGAGGTGGGAATCGAACCACCTCTATTCATTAGACTTAGTGGAGTCCGCTCCAGTATTCGTACCACTTTTCAAATTTCGAGGCAGAGCTGGGAATCCAACCCGGGCCCCCAGGGGTGGCAGCTAATCACTCTAACCCCAACACCACAGAGGCGGACAGAAGGCTTATTACTACTCAGTAAGTGCCGATAAGTAAAATGATGACTGTAATGGACCCGTTTAATTAAAACTTCCGTAATAATAATGTTACTACTACTACTATTAGTAATAATAATATCAATGGCATCGAGAAAATGGAACGGCAAATACTTAGGAAAATATTTGGACCAAAGTTCCAAGATGGAATATGGATGCGAAAAAGCTCGGAAGAACTCTACTCGTTACCGAAAGATTCACTTCAATCGCCCGGAAAAGACGTACGCAATTCTACGGACATCTAGCACGAATGGACGACTCGCGACTGACCAAGAAAATCTTCCTCATTATCAGCGGAACCCGACAAAATATAGTACGGTGGCTTGCTGACACCCAAAAAGATCTCGCAGAAGTCGGCGTTGACCCACTGACAACTACACGGGCTACATTTAGACACCAAATTAACTTGCACAGTTTTGCAGCCAGACAATGTACAAGAAACTTGAAACTCCAGGAGACATGAACTCAAGAAAGACGACAGACTCACAGTGCGAGGATGAAGTAGTTTTGAGAGGATAAGAGAAACAAGAAGAAGAATGCTAACTAATGGTTCTACGTGCTCCTTAGAGGGCCTAAGCATATAATAATAATAATAATAATAATAATAATAATAATAATAATAATAATAATAATAATAATAATAATAATAATAATAATAATAATATCTTTAGAGTAGTATAATACAGGGATTCGGCGGCCACCTCCACCTCAGGCTCCCAGTGGCCACCTCCATCTCCACCTCAGCCAGAGGCCTCCCAGATGCCTCCTCCACCTTCACCTCAGCCAGAGGCCTCCCAGATGCCTCCTCCACCTCCACCTCAGCCAGAGGACTCCCAGATGTCTCCTCCACCTCCCGCGGGAAATTTGAATTTGTAAACAAAGCCACGTGCTTTTTGACAGCTGTCATCGACAACAACGCATCGCTAACCTCAGTACTGCCATCTTGACGGGCCTAAACCTCAGTAGTGCCAACTTAACCTAACTAGCGCGAGGTAAACAAAGCCACGTGCTTTTTGACAGCCACGTGCTTTTTGACAGATTTGTAAACAAAGCCACGTGCTTTTTGACAGCTCTCATCAACAACAACGCATCGCAAACCTCAGTACTACCATCTTGACGGGTCTAAACCTTAGTGGTACCAACTTAACCTAACTAGCATGAGGTAAACAAAGCCACGTGTTTTTTTTGACAGCCACGTGCTTTTTGACAGATTTGTAAACAAAGCCACGTGCTTTTTGACAGCTCTCATCAACAACAACGCATCGCAAACCTCAGTACTACCATCTTGACGGGCCTAAACCTTAGTGGTACCAACTTAACCTAACTAGCATGAGGTAAACAAAGCCACGTGTTTTCTTGACAGCCACGTGCTTTTCGACAGATTTGTAAACAAAGCCACGTGCTTTTTGACAGCTGTCATCGACAACAACGCATCGCTAACCCCAGTACTGCCATCTTGACGGGCCTAAACCTCAGTAGTACCAACTTAACCTCACTAGCGCGAGATAAACAAAGCCACGTGCTTTTTGACAGCCATGTGCTTTTTTGACAGCTGTCATCCGCCATCTTTAAACTACAGAGCACCATGCTGCCCTCTTTCGTCACCTGTCATCGGCAGTGCTGCCATCTTGACGGGCCTAAACCTTAGTGCTACCAACTTAACCTCACTAGCTCGAGATAAACAAATCCACGTGCTTTTTTGATAGCTGTCATCCGCCATCATTAATCTATAGAGCACAGTGCTGCCCTCTTTAGCTACTTACCTTTGAAATGTGGTGGCGGATAATTTGAAAAATGCTTTTCGACAAGCAGCCATCTTTAATCCAGAGAGAACAGTGCTGCCCTCTATGTGGTGGCGGTAAATTCCACGTGCTCTTGTTTGAAAACAAACTCACGTGCTTTTTTGACAGCTGTCATCTGCCATCTTTGAGCACAGTGCTGCCCTCTTTAGTTTGAAATGTGGTGGTGGTAAATTCCACGTGCTCTTGTTTGGAAACAAAGCCACGTGCAGCTGTCATCCGCCATCTTTAATCAACAGAGCACTGTGCTACTATCATGCGGGCAATTTCATCACCTGTCATCCGCCATCTTTAATCCACAGAACACCGTGCTGCCCTCTTTATGGCTACTACCTTAAGCACGTAGTAGCGGACAATTTGAAAAGTTCTGTTAGCTATCATCCGCCATCTTTAATCAAGAGAGCACCGTGCTGCCATCTTTAGCTAGATACCTTTGAAATGTGGTGGCGGCAAATTGAAAAATTCCACGTGCTCTTGTTTGGAAACAAACTCACGTGCTTTTTCGACAGCTACCATCCGCCATCTTTAATCAACAGAGCATAGTGCTGCCCTCTTTAGTTTGAAATGTGATGGCGGCAAATTCCACGTGCTCTTGTTTGGTAAACATAGCCATGTGCAGCTGTCATCCGCCATCTTTAATACAGAGAGCACCGTGCTGCCCTCTTTATCGTAGTAGATGTAAATTCGTCACCTGTCATCCGCGGTGCTGCCATCTTTAGCTAGATACCTTTGAAAAGTGGTGGCGGATAATTTAAAAAGAAAAATTCTACAGCAGCCCTCTCTCGACGCTAATTGCATAAGATGGTGGCTATACATGACTCCTTAAGGGTGCTTACGCAAGATGGCTGCTATACACAGGTTCTTATGAGACGCCCTTGGGATGCTTGCGCAAGATGACAGTTATACATGGCTCCTTATGAGATACCCTAGGGATGCTTGTGCAAGATAGCGGCTGATCTTATGGGACGGCTTAAGGGTCCTTGGACAAGATGGCATGAGACGCCCTAAGGATGCTTGCGCAAGATGGCGGACACAAGATGGCAGCTATACATAACTCCTTATGAGACGCTTTAAGGGTGCTTGCGCAAGATAGTTGCTACTCTTATGAAGAATGCTAGCTTAGAGGCTAACGTGTCGTGATAGTTCGATTCATTAAATTTAGGGCTTAAATGCATAATGTTAAATATATCGAAAACGGTGCACCGTAGAGCAAAACGGACAAAATTTTTCTGCCTAATACCTAGGTTCGCAGTATGAGGAACAAGAAAATCATAGTCTAATGATGGGATAAACGGTTCGGTTCCTACTTAGGCCCTTTGGCATTTGCTCTGTTTTAGCTTGTATTGAAGCGAGTCTTCGTAACATGATCAGGTCTAGCTATGGTAGAGAGTATAACGTACCGTGCAGGTTCGATTCATTAAATTTGGAGGCTTAAATGCAAAATGTTAAATATCTCGAAAACGATGCATCGTAGAGCAAAACGGACAAAATTTTTCCGCCTAATACGTAGGTTCGTAGTATCAGGAACAAGAAAAAACATAGTCTAATGATGAGATCAACGGTTCGATTCCTACTTAAGCCCTTTGCCATTCGCAGCTATCTATTTCTACAAGATGGTGGCTGCTCTTATGAGAAACAAGATGCCTTGAGACGTCCTAGGGATGCTTACGCAAGATGTCAGACACAAAATGGTGACTATACATAGCTCCTTATGAGACGGCCTAGGGGTGCTCGCACAAGATGGCGGCTACTCTTATGAAGAAAGCTAGCTTAGAGGCTACTGCGCAAGATAACAGCTGCTGTTATGCATGTGGTGGAGGGCAATTTGAAATTCTATGTGCTTAATCAACAGAGCACCCTGCTGCCCTCTTTAGCTGAAATGTGGTGGTGGATAATTTGAAAAATTCTTTTGACAGCTATCATCTTTAAAAACAATGGCGACTATACATAGGCTGTTAAGGTCTTATCATTCTCCTCCTCCTCCTCCTCCTCCTCCTCCTCCTCCCCTCCTCCTTCTCTACCTCCTCCTCCGCCTCTTATGTCAAGGCATAGCTTTATATCGAACAAGTTTAAACCTGCATCGCGAAGGCAAGCGTGTGCAGCGATAACATTATTGTGCATGTTTAGACTTTCGAAACATAAGAAGAGTAGAATCAAACGTGGTACTCGATACGACATGTGATCAGAACATTGATTGATGCGTTCAGAAAAACAAAATAAGTGATCAAGACTAGAATCGAACAATGTACTCAATACATCATGTGTTTAGAATATGTCAGGGGATACGCTTGTTCTAAGAAGATCAGATTGAAACATAACAAGACTAGAATAGAACACTGTAATCGATGTTGTTAACTTCAACATGTGATCAGAACATTGATTGATGTGTTCAGAACACAAAATAAGTGATCATGACTAGAATCGAACACTGTACTCGATACAACATGTGATCAGAACATTGATCGATGTGTTCAGAACACGAAATAAGTGATCAAGGCTAGAATCGAACACTGTACTCAATACAACATGTGTTTAGAACATGTTAGGGGGTACCCTTGTTCTAAGAAGATCAGAATGAAACATAACAAGACTAGAATCGAACACTGTAATCGATGTTGTTAACCTCAACATATGATCAGAACATTGTTTGATGTGTTCAGAGCAAAAGTACAATTTTGATGATTTGCTTAGTGTAAAATCAAAAACTATGGAAACACACTGTGCACATATCGCGTAGCTAACTCGCTCAGTAAGCAATATTGCAAAACTACAACTTCAATGATTTGCATAGTGTAAAAATCAAAAACACACTGTACCCATACTGCGCAGCTAACTCGCTCGGTAAACGATATAGCCAAAGTATAACTTCAAATTATTTACCTTCCATCATTCGTCTTGTGTGTAAAAATCAGTCGAACAAGTTATCGCATAAACATGGCTGAAAAAAATCGTGATAGGGTATGGAACCAAGGGGTTACATCTTATCAGAAGGGCAAAAAGGATGAAAGGACTCTTCCTCCTCCTTACCGCACATTCCTTGAAGGGCTAATTGGCTGAAGGGCTAATGGGCTAAAGGGCTAATGGGCTAAAGGGCTAAAGGAGCAACAACCTCGTCGATCGCTATCAGCAAGAACGCTTGTACTTTGTTAAGTGTAGAAAATTAATCTTTATTTGTAAATGGTTTCATGTTCAGAACAAGGAATGGAAAATCCCCGAGGTGCGATGAGTTACGTTTTTCGAACTAGTGTTTGGAACACTGAACTTTTCAAGATGATAGCAGAGAGTTTAGCAATGTTCTGTTGTTGCATTTTAAATTCCGCGCTACAACATGCATAAGGTGGTAGCCTTGAGGTTTACCGCCGTAAAGATGGCAAGAGTGAGGTTAACAATGTTCTGTTGTTGGATTTTAAATTCCGCGCTACAACATGCATAAGGTGGTAGCCTTGAGGATTACCGCCGTAAAGATGGCAAGAGTGAGGTTAACAATGTTCTGCTGTTGGATTTTAAATTCCGCGCTATAACATGCATAAGGTGGCAGCCTTGAGGTTTACCGCCGTAAAGATGGCAGCAGTGAGGTTAGCGACGCTCTATTGTCCTTCAAAGTGAGGTTAGGGTTCGTCAAGAAGACAGCTGTCAAAAAAGCACGTGGCTATGTTTACCAAACAAGAGCAGGTGGTCGTGACGTCACGGTCACGTAGTATGTTGCCTCAGCATGTAAAGTTCAATGTCTACACCTACGTAGTTAACACTCTGCTATGTTCACAAGATTTTTTACACATAACTATTCTTTATGCTTTAAGTTCATGCACATAGGCTATGCTAAGATAGCAGTACAAACACATGCGAACTTTGTACATTCTAATGGAATAAGTTTAGTACTGTGTGCATCATGGATACATGATGTGTGCACGCATTTAATCTTGACTATACGTAATGCTGCTGCTTTGTTTACAAGATTTTTATACATTGCTATTCTTTCCTCCTCTGCGAACCATGTGACCTTGCCGCGGTGGGGAGGCTTGCGTGTCCCAATGATGCAGATAGCCGAGCCGCAGGTGCAACCATATCGGATGGGTATCTGTTGAGAGACCAGACTAACGAATGGTTCATCGAAAGGGGGGTAGCAGCCTTTCGGTTGTTGCAAGGGCGGCAGTCTAGATGATTGACTGATACGGCCTTGTAATAATACTCAACATGGCTTAGCTGTGTTGATACTGCTACACGGCTGAAAGCAACGGGAAACTACAGCCGTAACCACCTCCCGAGGACATGCAGCTCTCTCTGTATGAAAGATGTACTGATGATGGCTTCCTCCCGGGTAAAATATTCCGGAGGTAAACTAGTCCCCCATTCGGATCTCCGGGTGGGGACTACACGAGAGGGGGCGATCATCAGGAAGATGGATACTGACATTCTGCGAGTCGGAGCGTGGAATGTTAGGAGTTTGAATCGTTGTGGTAGGTTAGAGAATCTGAAAAGGGAGATGGATAGGCTAAAGTTAGATGTAGTTGGTATAAGTGAAGTACGTTGGCAGGAAGAACAGGATTTTTGGTCAGGCGACTACCGAATTATCAACACGAAATCAAACAGGGGTAATGCAGGAGTTGGTTTAATAATGAATAAGAAAATAGGGCAGCGGATAAGCTACTACGACCAGCATAGTGAAAGAATTATTGTCGCCAAGATAGACACCAAACCAATGCCCACCACAATAGTGCAGGTCTATATGTCTACTAGTTCAGCGGATGATGAAGAAATTGGAAGAATATATGAGGAGATAGAAGATTTAATACAATATGTCAAAGGTGACGAGAATCTAATTGTGATGGGAGACTGGAACGCAGTGGTAGGCCAAGGAAGAGAAGGTAGCACAGTAGGAGAATTTGGATTGGGACAAAGGAACGAAAGAGGAAGTCGGCTGGTTGAATTCTGCACTGACCATAATTTAGTCCTCGCCAATACTTGGTTCAAACACCACAAACGACGGCTGTATACGTGGACGAGACCTGGAGACACTGGAAGGTATCAAATAGACTTCATTATGATTAGGCAGAGATTCAGAAACCAGGTGTTGGATTGCAAAACTTTCCCAGGAGCAGACGTGGACTCTGACCACAATTTGTTGGTCATGAAATGCCATCTGAAGTTGAAGAAATTGAAGAAAGGAAAGAATGCAAAAAGATGGGATCTAGACAAGTTGAAAGAAAAGAGTGTGATGGATCGTTTCAAGGAACATGTTGCACAAGGACTAAATGAAAAGGCCGAAAGAAACACAGTAGAGGAAGAGTGGAGAGTCATGAAAAATGAAGTCAGTAGGGCTGCTGAAGAAATGTTAGGAAGGAAGAAAAGATCAACTAAGAATCAGTGGATAACTCAGGAGATACTAGACCTGATTGATGAACGACGAATATACAAGAATGCTAGAAATGAAGAGGGCAGAAAAGAATACAGGCGATTAAAGAATCAAGTGGATAGAAAGTGCAAGGTAGCTAAGGAAGAATGGCTGAAGGAGAAGTGCAAGGATGTCGAAGGCTGTATGGTCCTGGGAAAGGTAGATGCTGCATACAGGAAAATCAAGGAAACCTTTGGGGAAAGGAAATCTAGGTGCATGAATATTAGGAGCTCAGATGGAAAGCCACTTCTAAGGAAAGAAGACAAAGCAGAAAGATGGCAGGAGCATATCCAACAGTTGTATCAAGGTAACGATGTAGATAATTTCGTTCTGGAACATGAAGAGGCTGTTAATGCTGATGAAATGGGAGACCCAATTTTGAGGTCAGAGTTTAACAGAGCTGTGAGTGACCTAAATATGAACAAGGCACCTGGAATTGATGATATTCCCTCTGAATTACTGACTGCCTTAGGAGAAACCAGCATGGTAAGGTTATTTCATTTAGTGTGCAAGATGTATGAGACAGGAGAAGTCCCATCCGATTTTCGGCAGAATGTTGTTATACCTATTCCCAAGAAAGCCGGTGCTGACAGGTGTGAAAACTACCGCACTATTAGTTTAGTATCTCATGCCTGCAAAATTTTAACACGTATTATTTACAGAAGAATGGAAAAACAAGTTGAAGCTGAGTTGGGGGAAGATCAATTTGGCTTCAGAAGAAATGTAGGAACACGTGAAGCAATCCTGACTTTACGTCTGATCTTAGAGGATCGAATCAAGAAGGACAAGCCCACGTACATGGCATTTGTAGATCTAGAAAAGGCATTCGATAATGTTGATTGGACCAGGCTATTTATGATTCTGAAGATGATAGGGATCCGATACCGAGAACGAAGAATTATCTACAACCTGTATAAAAATCAGTCTGCAGTGATAAGAATCGAGGGCTTTGAAAAAGAAGCAGCAATCCAGAAAGGAGTGAGGCAAGGCTGCAGTTTGTCCCCTCTCCTTTTCAATGTTTACATAGAACAGGCAGTAAAGGAAATCAAAGAGAAATTTGGAAAGGGAATCACAGTCCAAGGAGAGGAAATCAAAACCTTGAGATTTGCCGATGATATTGTTATTTTATCTGAGACTGCAGAAGATCTCGAGAAGTTGCTGAATGGTATGGATGAAGTCTTAGGTAAGGAGTACAAGATGAAAATAAGTAAGTCCAAAACAAAAGTAATGGAGTGCAGTCGAACGAAGGCAGGTGATATAGGAAATATTAGATTAGGAAACGAAGTCTTAAAGGAAGTAGATGAATATTGTTACTTGGGTAGTAAAATAACCAACGATGGCAGAAGTAAGGAGGACATAAAATGCAGACTAGCACAAGCAAGGAAGAGCTTTCTTAAGAAAAGAAATTTGCTCACTTCAAACATTGATATCGGAATTAGAAAGATGTTTTTGAAGACTTTTGTGTGGAGCGTGGCATTGTATGGAAGTGAAACATGGACGATAACTAGCTCAGAAAGAAAGAGAATAGAAGCTTTTGAAATGTGGTGTTATAGAAGAATGCTGAAGGTGAGATGGATAGATCGAATCACGAATGAAGAGATACTGAATCGAATTGGTGAGAGGAGATCGATTTGGCTAAATTTGACGAGAAGAAGAGATAGAATGATAGGACACATCTTAAGACATCCAGGACTTGTTCAGTTGGTTTTTGAAGGAAGTGTAGGTGGCAAGAACGGTAGGGGTAGACCAAGGTATGAATATGACAAACAGATTAGAGCAGATGTAGGATGCAATAGTTACGTAGAAATGAAAAGGTTAGCACAGGATAGGGTGGCATGGAGGGCTGCATCAAACCAGTCTATGGACTGATGACTCAAACAACAACGCTATTCTTTATGCTTTAAGTTCGTGCACGCACAAGCGATACTCGTACGCTCTAGCAGGAGAAGTTTAGTACGATATTCGATACATACATTATCGATAGGTGATGTGTACACGCTTTAGAACATAGCTCATCTTTATGCTTTAAGTTCGTGCACAGGGGTTTGGGATACACAAAAGCGATTGCTACATGCTCTAGCGGAAGAAGTCTAGTACGATAGTCGATGCATGTAAAATCGATAGGTTATTCTAAGATAGCAGCACACTTACATGATTTTAGCACAATCTAGTGGAAAAAGTTTAGTATGATAGTCGTTTCATGCAAAATCATTAGGTAATGTGTAAACGCTTTGAAACAAGGCTATTCTTTGTACGTTAAGTTCATGTGTATGAGTTATGCTAAGATAGCAGCACAACCTAGCGGAAGAAGTTTTGTACGAGAGTCGATACATGCAAAGTCGATAGGTAATGTGTACACGCTTTGAAACATGGCTATTCTTTGTACCTTAAAGTCATACGTATAGGTTATGCTAAGATAGCAGCACAATCTGGCGGAAGAAGTTCAGGGTGATCTGTACACGCTTTGAAACAAGGCTATTCTTTGTACTTTAAGTTCATGCGTCTTCGTTATGCTTGCGATAGTCGATGCATGTAAAATCGATAGGTTGTGCTAAGATAGCAGCACACTTACACGATTTTAGCACAATCTAGTGGAAGAAGTTTAGTACGAGAGTCGATGCTTGCAAAATCATTAGGTAATGTGTACACGCTTTGAAACAAGGCTATTCTTTGTACTTTAAGTTCATGCGTCTTAGTTATGCTAAGATAGCAGCACAATCTACCTGAAGAAGTTTTGCACGAGAGTCGATACATGCAAAAGCGATAGTTGATGCGTACACGCTTTAAAACATGACTATTCATTGTACTTTAAGTTCATGTGTATAAGTTATGCTAAGATAGCAGCACAACCTAGCGGAAGAAGTTTAGTACGATATTTGTTGCATGCAAAGTCGATAGGTAATGTGTACACGCTTTGAAATATGGCTATTCTTTGTACCTTAAGGTCATGCGTATAGGTTACGCTAAGATAGCAGCACAATCTAGCGGAAGAAGTTTAGTACGAGAGTCGATGCTTGCAAAACCGATAGGTAATGTGTACACGTTTTGAGACATAGCTCTTCTTTGTTCTTTAAGTTCATGCGTCTTAGTTATGCTGAGATAGCAGCACAATCTACCTGCAGAAGTTTAGTACGAGAGTCGATACATGCAAATTCGATAGTTGATGTGTACACGCTTTGAAACATGACTATTCATTATACTTTAAGTTCATGGGTATAGGTTATGCTAAGATACCAGCACAATCTAGCGGAAGAAATTTAGTACGATATTTGATGCATGCAAAATCAATAAGTAATGTGTACACGCTTTGAAACATGGCTATTCTTTGTACTTTAAGTTCATGTGTATAAGTTATGCTAAGATAGCACAACCTAGCGGAAGAAGTTTAGTACGATATTTGTTGCATGCAAAGTCGATAGGTAATGTGTACACGCTTTGAAACATGGCTATTCTTTGTACCTTAAGGTCACGCGTATAGGTTATGCTAAGATAGCAGCACAATCTAGCGGAAGATGTTTAGTACGAGAGTCGATGTGTGCAAAATCGATAGGTGATGTGTACATGCTTTGAAACATGGCTATTCATTGTACTTTAATTTTATGGGTATAGGTTATGCTAAGATAGCAGCACGATCTAGCGGATGAAGTTTAGTTCGATGGTCGATGCATGTAAAATCGATAGGTCATGTGTACACGCTTTGAAACATAGCAATTCATACTGCTGCTCTGTTCCCAAGACTTTTAAGCATAGCTAACCCTAATACTGCTCTTAACGACGTCGAGCTAAGGATTGATTACGTGACCGTGACGTCACGACCACGTGCTCTTGTTTGGTAAACATAGCCACGTGCTTTTTTGACAGCTGTCTTCTTGACGAACCCTAACTTCACTTTGAAGGACAATAGAGCGTCGCTAACCTCACTGCTGCCATCTTTACGGCGGTAAACCTCAAGGCTGCCACCTTATGCATGTTATAGCGCGGAATTTAAAATCCAACAGCAGAACATTGTTAACCTCACTCTTGCCATCTTTACGGCGGTAAACCTCAAGGCTACCACCTTATGCATGTTGTAGCGCGGAATTTAAAATCCAACAACAGAACATTGTTAACCTCACCCTTGCCATCTTTACGGCGGTAAACCTCAAGGCTACCACCTTATGCATGTTGTAACGCGGAATTTAAAATCCAACAACAGAACATTGCTAAACTCTCTGCTATCATCTTGAAAAGTTCAGTGTTCCAAACACTAGTTCGAAAAACGTAACTCATCGCACCTCGGGGATTTTCCATTCCTTGTTCTGAACATGAAACCATTTACAAATAAAGATTAATTTTCTACACTTAACAAAGTACAAGCGTTCTTGCTGATAGCGATCGACGAGGTTGTTGCTCCTTTAGCCCTTTAGCCCATTAGCCCTCTAGCCCTTTAGCCCATTAGCCCTTCAGCCAATTAGCCCTTCAAGGAATATGCGGTAAGGAGGAGGAAGAGTCCTTTCATCCTTTTTGCCCTTCTGATAAGATGTAACCCCTGGGTTCCATACCCTATCACGATTTTTTTTCAGCCATGTTTATGCGATAACTTGTTCGACTGATTTTTACACACAAGACGAATGATGGAAGGTAAATAATTTGAAGTTATACTTTGGCTACCATAGCTAGACCTGATCATGTTACGAAGACTCGCTTCAATACAAGCTAAAACAGAGCAAATGCCAAAGGGCCTAAGTAGGAACCGAACCGTTGATCCCATCATTAGACTATGATTTTCTTGTTCCTCATACTGCGAACCTAGGTATTAGGCAGAAAAATTTTGTCCGTTTTGCTCTACGGTGCACCGTTTTCGATATATTTAACATTTTGCATTTAAGCCCTAAATTTAATGAATCGAACTATCACGACACGTTAGCCTCTAAGCTAGCATTCTTCATAAGAGTAGCAACTATCTTGCGCAAGCACCCTTAAAGCGTCTCATAAGGAGTTATGTATAGCTGCCATCTTGTGTCCGCCATCTTGCGCAAGCATCCTTAGGGCGTCTCATGCCATCTTGTCCAAGGACCCTTAAGCCGTCCCATAAGATCAGCCGCTATCTTGCACAAGCATCCCTAGGGTATCTCATAAGGAGCCATGTATAACTGTCATCTTGCGCAAGCATCCCAAGGGCGTCTCATAAGAACCTGTGTATAGCAGCCATCTTGCGTAAGCACCCTTAAGGAGTCATGTATAGCCACCATCTTATGCAATTAGCGTCGAGAGAGGGCTGCTGTAGAATTTTTCTTTTTAAATTATCCGCCACCACTTTTCAAAGGTATCTAGCTAAAGATGGCAGCACCGCGGATGACAGGTGACGAATTTACATCTACTACGATAAAGAGGGCAGCACGGTGCTCTCTGTATTAAAGATGGCGGATGACAGCTGCACATGGCTATGTTTACCAAACAAGAGCACGTGGAATTTGCCGCCATCACATTTCAAACTAAAGAGGGCAGCACTATGCTCTGTTGATTAAAGATGGCGGATGGTAGCTGTCGAAAAAGCACGTGAGTTTGTTTCCAAACAAGAGCACGTGGAATTTTTCAATTTGCCGCCACCACATTTCAAAGGTATCTAGCTAAAGATGGCAGCACGGTGCTCTCTTGATTAAAGATGGCGGATGATAGCTAACAGAACTTTTCAAATTGTCCGCTACTACGTACTTAAGGTAGTAGCCATAAAGAGGGCAGCACGGTGTTCTGTGGATTAAAGATGGCGGATGACAGGTGATGAAATTGCCCGCATGATAGTAGCACAGTGCTCTGTTGATTAAAGATGGCGGATGACAGCTGCACGTGGCTTTGTTTCCAAACAAGAGCACGTGGAATTTACCACCACCACATTTCAAACTAAAGAGGGCAGCACTGTGCTCAAAGATGGCAGATGACAGCTGTCAAAAAAGCACGTGAGTTTGTTTTCAAACAAGAGCACGTGGAATTTACCGCCACCACATAGAGGGCAGCACTGTTCTCTCTGGATTAAAGATGGCTGCTTGTCGAAAAGCATTTTTCAAATTATCCGCCACCACATTTCAAAGGTAAGTAGCTAAAGAGGGCAGCACTGTGCTCTATAGATTAATGATGGCGGATGACAGCTATCAAAAAAGCACGTGGATTTGTTTATCTCGAGCTAGTGAGGTTAAGTTGGTAGCACTAAGGTTTAGGCCCGTCAAGATGGCAGCACTGCAGATGACAGGTGACGAAAGAGGGCAGCACGGTGCTCTGTAGTTTAAAGATGGCGGATGACAGCTGTCAAAAAAAGCACGTGGCTGTCAAAAAGCACGTGGCTTTGTTTATCTCGCGCTAGTGAGGTTAAGTTGGTACTACTGAGGTTTAGGCCCGTCAAGATGGCAGTACTGGGGTTAGCGATGCGTTGTTGTCGATGACAGCTGTCAAAAAGCACGTGGCTTTGTTTACAAATCTGTCGAAAAGCACGTGGCTGTCAAAAAAACACGTGGCTTTGTTTACCTCATGCTAGTTAGGTTAAGTTGGTACCACTAAGTTTTAGGCCCGTCAAGATGGTAGTACTGAGGTTTGCGATGCGTTGTTGTTGATGAGAGATGTCAAAAAGCACGTGGCTTTGTTTACAAATCCGTCAAAAAGCACGTGGCTGTCAAAAAAAACACGTGGCTTTGTTTACCTCATGCTAGTTAGGTTAAGTTGGTACCACTAAGGTTTAGACCCGTCAAGATGGTAGTACTGAGGTTTGCGATGCGTTGTTGTTGATGAGAGCTGTCAAAAAGCACGTGGCTTTGTTTACAAATCTGTCAAAAAGCACGTGGCTGTCAAAAAGCACGTGGCTTTGTTTACCTCGCGCTAGTTAGGTTAAGTTGGCACTACTGAGGTTTAGGCCCGTCAAGATGGCAGTACTGAGGTTAGCGATGCGTTGTTGTCGATGACAGCTGTCAAAAAGCACGTGGCTTTGTTTACAAATTCAAATTTCCCGCGGGAGGTGGAGGAGACCTCTGGGAGGCCTCTGGCTGAGGTGGAGGTGGAGGAGGCATCTGGGAGGCCTCTGGCTGAGGTGGAGGTGGAGGAGGCATCTGGGAGGCCTCTGGCTGAGGTGGAGGTGGAGGTGGCCACTGGGAGCCTGAGGTGGAGGTGGCCGCCGAATCCCTGTATTATACTACTCTTTAGTTCCACTAACTAATTTTCACGGTTTTCGGAGACGCAGAAGTGCCAGAATTTTGTAACGCAGTATTTTTTAAAATGCAAGTAAATCTACGGACACGAGACTGGCGTATTTGAGCAACTTCAAATACCACCGAACCGAGCCGGCTTCGAACCTGCCAAGGTGGGATCAGAAGACCAGCGCTCTATCGTCCGAGCTACTCAGACCGGCATTAGAGCCTAGAGCAAGTTGGTCGTGCGGTTAGGGGCGCGCAGCTGTGAGCTTGCATTCTGGTGATAGTGGGTTCGAACTCCACAGTCGGCAGGCGGGAAGATGGTTTTACGTAGTTTTCCATTTTCACCTTTATTAAGGCCTCGAACGCTTCATTTCCACTTGTATCACTTTCCTCTCCCATCGTCGCCGTAAGACCTATATGTGTCGGTGCGACGTAAAACATTTCTTAAGTACATGTTTCGGTAATTTCGGAGACATGTCTGCAATTATAATATTAATAATAATTCAGACTTGTTAAGAGTTCACTATTTTCTTTTGTGTTTTCTGACAGATTACGAGCTACGAAGTTTGAGTGGGGCGATTAACTTTTATTTTCATAATAGTTAGTAATAATAGACTAACACAGTTATTATAATAATATTTCTAGTTTCTTTACGACGGATACAAGCTGAAAGCCGCGCGCTCCTAATCGCACGGCCAACTCGCCCAATAATAATAATATTAATAATAATAATAATAATAATATTTTTTTGCTATTTGCTTTACGCCGCACCGACACAGATATGTCTTACGGCGACGATGGGATAGGAAAGGCCTAGGAATGGGAAGGAAGCAACCGTGGCCTTAATTAAGGTACAGTCCCAGCATTTGCTTGCTCTGAAAATGGGCAACCACGGAAAACCATCTTCAGGGCTGCCGACAGTGGGGTTAGAACCCACTATCTCCCGATTACTGGATACTGGCCGCACTTAAGCGACTGCAAATAATAATAATCATAAATGTTTACGTGCCAATCGATGCGCGCGGTGTCGGAATTTTGCCCACAGGTATTCTTTAACGTGCCTGTAAATCTACCGATCAGAAGCGGACGTAATTGAGCACCTTCAAATACCAGCGGACTGAGCCAGGATCGAGCGTGCTATGTTCATGACACCAGTGCTTGAACCGTCCGAGCCACTCAGCCTGGCAACGTTTATTTTGATACGTTTAATAGGCACTGCAAAAGAAACAGTAAGCTAGAATGCTTTAATTTACCATTAAACATGTTCTTTTCGTTTGGAAGCACGAAAGGAATGTACGTTTATTTTATTTATTTTTATAACATGTCCATTATTGGCATGAAGCAAAACGTTCGATGTGCTTTGACAATTCAATTCCGATCCTCTTCGTTTGAAAATCCTATCCCATGCATTCTTTCCTTGATACAAGAATCTTTATTTACGTACACGTCAACACGGGCTGTTTCCGCATACGGCGAGTAGGGCTCCCAAAAATCCGTGATATTGAAATCACACTATGGGAGAATATTCCACGTAAGCAGTTCGACAAAAGCACTAGACCTGTCACGTGCCGGTTCGGTAGCCAGCTGTTCCCAGCCACGGGGATGTGGTTGGACTGGTTCCCGCTCCTACATGAAACCGGACTGGAGGTATGAACTGTCTGGCTAAACTTGACCTGAATAACTGCTGTCAGAGATGACAATTCTCGACCGTACTAGTACGCGAGTTACATCGTAGTAGTAGCGTCAGTGGTAGTAGCAGTATTTGAATAATGCCAGTGTGTGAATACCACGAATACAATGATATGCTGCTAGTGTATGGTGTGGCAGAACAGAATACGGGTCGCTCTCCATGAATCTATCGTAAAAGTCTTCCCAACAGACGGGTGCCGAACCCAGCAACGATACTTGCAGTACTGCAGCGTATTTGCGATACAGGTTGTGTTACATCACGCTTTGAAAAACGAGGGCTGAACGGCCACGTGTAATCTAGACGCGGAAGAAGACATCCTAACAATAGTAAAGGATGATCCAGGGTGCCGTACGCGTAGTATGACACGAGCCGTTGGTGCACCAACTTGGACCACACGTAGGACACTGCATGAAGAGCGAGTGCATCCTGACCACTTTCAACGGGTGCAGTGTCTTTCACAGATGATTACCTTTTTTACGAGGGCCACGACACAGATAGATTTTACGGCGACGACGGGACGGGAAAGGGCTAGGATCGTGAAGAAGCAACCGTGGCCTTAATTAAGGAAAGTCCCAGCATTTGCTTGGTGTGAACATGGCAAACCACGGAAAACCATCTTTATGGCTGCCGATAGAGGGGTTCGAACCACTATATCCCACTCATGGGCTGTGGAACATCCCCATTCCACCACCGGTTATGAATTAATACCTGGATGGGTGTAGTAGGAGGTTGGTTACGTGGACTGATCATCTGTCTATTAATGTTACCTTTCTCCTCTAGATAGAGTAAGTTACTGGAGCTTTCAGAGGACGTGTCGCTTCGACTACGCAGAACCACGTGTATTTTTCACAATAAAAAAAGCAAACCAAAATTCATCTCCGTACAGGCCATGAAGGCCTTTGGAGGGGTGGAATGAAAAGGCTTCCACCATTCGTAACCTCGGCACGTAATCGGGTAGAGTGGTTAGCTCTACGCCCGGTCGCCTTTGCCCCCAGGAATTAACCTGGTACTCATTTACGGTGTAGGCTGAGTGAACATCAGGGCCATATGCACTTCCGGGATTGGAAATCTCGGTTCTTAAATTTTAAGACTTCCTGACGGGAATTCGAACCTACGTCCTGCCGGGCGAAACGAGCACGCCTTTACCGCCTCGGCCAGGCAGCCCTTGGATTTTGCACGAGGGTGCAGACATTTCCTCAACGGCGAACAGGACGATGTGGAACTATCAATTGGCCAGCCAGATCTCCAGAACTTATTCCAATGGATTTTTATGTCTGGGGAACATGAAACACAAAGTATCTCGAACTGAAATAACCACTTCGGATGATTTCCGTGAACGTATTGTTTAAGCAGCAGAGGATATTCTGAACAACCCTGGTGTCTTGGCTCGAATGCGTCGCAACTGGATTCGGAGAAGTGAAGCCTGCAGAGAAGCCCAGGGTGAGTTTTACTTTGGTATGTCAGATGTTACGCCATTTCTACAACATAATGGCTTGGGAGTACAGTACAGTATCGATATAGTATTTTGAGTCTCGATAGTTCGATATTCTCATAAATTCGGGCAGGGAAATTGATGTACCGGTAACAGAAAATATAAATCGAGAGTCTCAGTGCGCGAGTGCCTTTTACGTGCCGAAAGCTGAACACAACACACGGAAGACGTGCTTGTTAAAACGCTAGACATTGACCTTGAACGCATTTCGGCGATTCCTCAGTCCTACTCTGGATGTGGTTTTGGTTCTTTACGTGTGTTCGAGCAACGTATATTTTGTTTCTTATTCACTACGAGTTAAAACAGAAGACACTTTGCGTTTTTAAGGGCCGATGACCTTAAAACAGCAATCATCATCATCATCATCATCATCATCATTTTCATCATTGTCATCATTAACACGTATAAAAATTCAATGAAATGCTCGTTTTACATTGATCACTACTGAAATAGGAAAAAATTCAATCAAATTAGTTATTTCATTCCCACGCCTCGTAGATATGTGAACAAAACAAGCACTGAGGTCATTGGCCATGGTACAGTTTTAAAGGCTGCAGAGCTATACGTGTAGCTCTTGGGCCATGGAGCAAGGAAGTAGAGTTGTGAGGATGAAATAATTCAAGTTGGACGTATGTCTTGTACGTAAAATAAATTGAAATGAATATGTTAGTAAATACCTGACCGCGCAGAGAGATAATCGCAGCAACAACACGGACCCCAGAAGAGGCTCGCTGAGCACCCCACCCAGGACAGAGACCCCCCAAACACCCCGTTTATTGAGTAAATGTTCATGACACGACGTTGACATAGTACAATGTTGACATACATACATGGGTAAATAAACAAACAGACAGAAGTGGTTGGTCTTGAACTTGCTGGGCCGAGCAAGACGAGTTCTTAGTCCAGATATGTGAACAAAACAAGCACTGAGGTCATTGACCATGGTACAGTTTTAAAGGCTACAGAGCAGATTAAAGGCGATGTATCAAAAGGCCAAACTTAAACGTGTAACAGAACGTAAGATGTAACTGTGACACATGAGAAACGAAACATAACCCTGGCTGGGGAAACAAACAGATCTTGCAGCACTGTCTTGAAGCAGAGGACAGAAACATAGAAGTACACCGGCTCGCGACACAAAAGGTGAATTAAAGATGGAAAAAGTATTGTAAGCTAAAGAGAAGTTATAAATAAACGGAGGTCTCACAATGGGAGATCTTGACTTAAAAGAGGAACTAAATCATCATCATCATCATCATCTGTTTACCCTTAAGGTTCGGCTTTTCCCTCGGACTCAGCGAGGGATCCCACCTCTACCGCCTCAAGGGCAGTGTCCTGGAGCTTCAGATTCTCGGTCGGGGGATACAACTGGGGAGTATGACCAGTACCTGGCCCAGGCGGCCTCACCTGCTATGCTGAACAGGGGCCTTGTGGAGGGATGGGAAGATTGGAAGGGATAGGCAAGGAAGAGGGAAGGAAGCGGCCGTGGCCTTAAGTTAGGTACCATCCCGACATTCGCCTGGAGGAGAAGTGGGAAACCACGGAAAACCACTTCCAGGATGGCTGAGGTGGGAATCGAACCCACCTCTACTCAGTTGACCTCCCGAGGCAGAGTGGACCACGTTCCAGCCCTCGTACCGCTTTTCATATTTCGTGGCAGAGCCGGGAATCGAACCCGGGCCTCCGGGGGTGGCAGCTCATCACGCTAACCACAACACCACAGAGGCGGAGGAACTAAATCTAAATACTAAAAATAATAATATTAATAACAAAACATCAAATATGAATAACAAGTAAACGACTTAGGAGAGTAAAAAGAGGAATAAGACGAAAATATGAACAGGTGAATAATAATAATAATAATAATAATAATAATAATAATAATAATCAGATGAGGGAAAACAGTAATAAGAAGAAGTTTAATATGAGTAGTAGCAATAATAATAAGACTGATACTAATAATAATAATAATAATAATATTTGATTTACGTTCCACTAACTACTTTTACGGTCTTCGGGGACGACGAGGTACCGGAATTTAGTCCCGCAGGAGTTCTTTAACGTGCCTGTAAATCTACCGACACGAGCTGTCGTATTTCAGCACCTTCAAATACCACCAGACTGAGCCAGGATGGAACCTGCCAAGTTGGGGTTAGAAGGCCAGCGCCTTAACCGTCTGAGCCACTCAGCCCGGCTCAGATAGGTCTTAAGGTGACGATGGGGTAGGAAAGGGCTAGGAGTGGGAAGGAAACAACCATGGACTTAATTAACGGACAGCCCCAGTATCTGCCTGGTGTGAAAATGGGGAAAAAACAGAAAACCATCTTCAGGACTGCCGACAGTGGGGTTCGAACCCACTATCTCTCGAATGTAAGCTGATAGCTACGTGACCCAAACCACGCTGCCACTTGCACGGTGTTCATAGTTTTGAAATGTGTTTATTAGCAACACGTAAGGTGTAATTTACTGTAGGTAGTAATACAAAGTTAAGATACATCATAATTAACAGACGATTGAATTGCAAATAGTTATATGTCCAATGGTGTTATACAGTAGCAATACGTGTACTATATGCCTTCATGTGTACACAAAACATTTTGTAGGAAATCACTGCTCTAATTTCACCTGAATTCATTCAAATGTTCGAAATTTTGATATTCGGACTATATATATCGTTCGAAGTAACACACGCAAAAATGCTCGTCTTTGAAATGTTGCCATATCGCTTCCTCTCCTGTAACAGACGGTTTCCATGGCTAAATGGTTAGCGTACTGGTCTTTGGTCCAAGGGGTGCCAGGTTATTTTCCCGGCAGGGCCGGTGATTTAAAACTTAAATGGTTAATTCCGATGGCTCGGGGTCTAGGTGTGTGTGAAGTTTTCATTGTCAGAATTCAGCACAGCTAGGGCCCCATCCTCACACACGTGTAGGTCCCTTACAGGAGTCAGTTTGAAAGACCTACATCAAGCCTCTCCAGAGGCCACATGTCATTGAAAATTAATCTCCTCGAACTAACATAGCACAGAAGAACGGACACTGTTCGAATGTAACGAAATAGAACATAGGTAATTATTTACTTTACCTGTCATGTATACTCCGATTCGTCCTCATTTTGATGGGACGTTGAAGACTAACCTGAAAGGAAAGAATCACAACAATCAACATTGGCTAGAAATATTCACCTGAAATCATAACAACAGTTCTAAACATCCCAACTGCATCTACTACAAATATGATAGTTATTTTTAATAGTAAGTATAATAATAATATAATTTTGTAAGGCAAACCAAATGTGGTCATCAGGGAAGTTTAACGTGCCAATATCGTACGACATAGAGTATCGAAAGGACTTCTCTCCGCCCTTCAAAAATTAAACTAAACCTTGTAGTTTTGAACCTGCGATCTCGAGATTCAGAGTCTGAGATTTTTTCTTACAATCTGCTTTACGTCGCACCGACAGATATAGGTCTTATTCCGACGATGGGATAGGAAAGGCTAGGATTGGAAAAGAAGAGGAAGCGGCCGTGGCCTTAATTAAAGTACAGCCCCAGCATTTGCCTGGTGTGAAAATGGGAATCTACTGAAAGCCGTCTTCAGGAACGCCGACAGTGGGGCTCGAACTCACTACTACTGATCCACAGAGGCTGATTTTAGTGGTGACGAAGATCAAAATAAGGTTCATAGTTCAAGTCAAAGATGTAACGCATGTTCTTTGTTCAATGCAAGTAAAAATACTGAGCTTCCGCTGGTGGTGTGATATTCGGTACGGAAGTTCTGCTTCATAGATAAGTCCCTTACAAAAATACAGACAGCTTCAGGATGTACATAAAGCTGGTAGTAGGTCTGAAGTTAAACCATGTCCAGAAAGCCAGGAGTTTCATATAAACGTGTCTTGTCTTTCTCGAATAATGTTTCATTCAAAGAGAAATCTGCCACACAGCTCCTTGAATGCCCTAGGAATCAGGGGGAAAAAGCTAGAACCCAAGACAATTTGCGAAATTCCAAAGTAGTAAATAAATCATTATGTGTAAACAGAAACAAGTAAGGATACAGAGGACAGAAGATAAGATGTATGTGCAAAATGTAGACAAACCACAACTTATTCTAACGTATCGTCGCTGCCGGGACAAAGCCTCCTATGTGAAATATTTTAGCTTAAAACTTTGGCAGGTAAAGTTATGTCGTCAAAAGTGCAATATTGTGTGAATATTGTCAATGCATTGTCGCTCTTCATAATGTATGTGCTGCGGGTCAGTATATCTCCAAAAATATTATCACATAGGAGGTTTTGTCTCGGCAACGACGATATCTAAAGTCACTAACTAGTATAATTTTAATGCAATTCACGCTTCGTAATGAAATCACTTTCTTTCATCACCACAGTTTTGATCAATAACTTTGGTTTATTCATACCCTACACTATCAAACATAAAATCTCCATACATACAGTACTTAAGTCTATTCGATAATTCTCAGTTACGTCGATTTTACAGTATTCTATACATTTCAGGCACCTTACAAACGGGAGTTCTGCATTCATCATAATACACTCGAACTGTTAAATCTGCCTCTCTTAGGCCCAGTGTCCGGCTCCATGGCTACATGGTTAGCGTGCTGGTCTTTGGTCACAGGGGTCCCGGGTTCGATTCCCGGCAGGGTCAAGAAATTTAACCAACATTCGTTAATTTCGCTTTCACGGGGGCTGGGTAAATATGTCGCTTCATCATCATTTCATCCTCATCACGACGCGCAGGTCGCCTACGGGAGTCAAATCGAAAGACCTGCTACTTGGCGAGCCGAGCACGTCCTCGGACACTCCCGGCATCAAAAGCCATACGTCATTTCATTTTTAGGCCCAGTCTCTATACTCCATTCTTCAAGAAGACGTACTTTATGACCTATGCCTCAGTTATTATTATTATTATTATTATTATTATTATTATTATTATTATTATTAAGTAATGTTAGACGCTGGGCACCATTTCCGCGTAGTTGTAAACTATGATAAAATAATTTGTGTTCTATATCCAACGGCTGTGTTTCTTGTCACCATGCAGGATAGTAGCTGCCGGTGTCGGTATTAGAACCCTGTATATCAGGATGATTCAGCTTCCAAATCCCGCCATGTATATATTGAAGCGCATTGTATTACAACACTATAACTAAAAGGATTCCTTTAAAAGGAAGCAGCCGAAATCTTAGGCCTTAATTTAGGTCTATTTACAACACTTATTTAATCACTTCAAGATTGTTTTGTACAGAAATTACCCCCAATTACTAAAAACTGTAAGTCAAAAACAAATAGAGCATGAAATAAGGCACAAGTAAAAAACTAAAAATGTAAAAATACAAAATTAACGCCTTAAAATACAAACAATACGTAACCTCATAGCTAACTGCAGAAAAAAATCTGGTCTAAAAAAATAAAATGGCGTATGGGTTTTAGTGCCGGGAGTGTCCGAGGACAAGTTCGGCTCGCCAGGTGCAGGTCTTCTGATTTGACTCCCGTAGGCGACCTGCGTCTCGTAATGAGGATGAAATGAAGGTAAAGACAATACACACACGCCCAGCCTCCGTGTCAGCGAAATTAACCAACGATTGGTAAAATTCCCACCCTGCTGGGAATCGACCAAAGGCCAGCACGCTAACCATTTAGCCATGGAGCTTGACTTCTGGTCTCAGATATAGTGTAAATAGCCCACTATGGAAACTTTTCCTTAGAACCGCTTTACTTTCGGTTCTGGGTTAGAATAAGTCCTTTTATTTTGGAAGACTTCTCTACATCTTGTCTTAGCCAATACGACACTAACTAAGTAATGAACGATTATATCTATGCCATTATCTACACAGACGCTTATTTCTTCCTGTTTACACTGGTTAATGTTGAAAATTATACAATGATATCACTGGTAAACGTAACACTGGGTAAAATAAATTATCAACTTTTTCTCATTATGTCATAATGGATTTCACTCTGAACATTTTTGTATCTCCTGTCTCATATGCAACAGTTTTTCATTACCAAAAATATTCAACGCTTAAGAATAAACCGATTTAACACACGTACTGTTCAAAACAACGGTAACGACGACCGCCGTTAGTGACACTCCGAAGATAATCAAACGTAGACATTCTTAAACGAAGTTCTCCTGGTAGGCCACCATACGGAATAGACACTTTAAACCGTATTATACAATCTAAGTTCCTAACCCCGTAAGTGGCCTTCACATGAACTGCTAAGAAGTTCTTGGAATATGATTACTGAACCTTTTTCAAAGTACCTGCTCGTAGCTATACATTATCTCACACCTGGAGTTTTTACAAGTACTACTGTTATTTTAATACAAAATTTTATAACTCCCAGAAGTAGTAAATTATGATACGTATGATCATTTTGTCTCCCATCAGAGAATAAAATGTCATGGAGACCGTCCTGTAGAGAAACCTTTAAGAGTCAACTTAGTCGTACAACAATTTCTTATATGCAAATCGGCGTCCCGCCAAAAGTAAGGCATGCATGAACTTCCCTTTTGGGGCTTACGTACATGCGGGAAGTTAAAACTTAGCGTCTCAATTTATCATATTGGATTCTTGACTTTTCTTCACACAAGCCAATTTCACTTCAAGCAACCTGGACTAGATACAATCCTATGTTACCTTCAACATCTGCTAAAATAGGCTAATGTTTAAATGTTTTACGTCTGACATTTAATAACACCACATTTTTGGTGCCGTCTCGATTCCGTAAGTGATGATGGGGTATTCAGACAAGTGAAATGCAGCCAAACTGACAACTGGCTACTTAACAGCATATACTGAAAAGTTAATAAATATGACCTTACTACTCTATTAATTGTGCATCAACAAAAGTTATTACAATATTGAGGTGTATCATAATTACTGATATATTGACTACTAAGTTTATCGACACGCGCAGCTTCTGATTGGTAGTAACTTCCCTCGCCTGACAACACCGAGATTAAAGCAATTGAGCATCAAGAAGAATTACAAATGAAGTGACAACTGAATTTACGTAATACAGCTTTAGAGCGTGCAGTATACATCGGAATAAGTGAGAAAAGCAACGCAAAACTACCTTACTCCTCAATTCTCCAGTAAAACACTTCAGTGGCATCTGATGGATAAACTGATGAGCATCGAACCAGCCTTTAAGTACTACACACATACATACATACATACATACATACATACATACATACATACATACATACATACATTATAGGCTATATTTCAATGCGCTTGTTTATCAGGGAAACCGTCTGTTTAAGAGTAAGTTGAAAAACTGTGCGTCCGGAAAACGATGAAAATATATTTACCTCCGAACACTTACTTTCCAGGAACAAATACCTGTTCGCGTTTTGGCGCATGCATTGCCCAGTATATATATCAACATAACGGGTAGACTTTTAGCTGCATCAAAAATGTGGTAGACATACAAGACTTAGAATTACATTTCCTGTAAATAAGCCAATACGCTTTTTCTTAGTAACTAACAGTTTTCCACGGTTGCACTTTAATATCAAGTTCGCATTTTTAGAAAGCTGAAAGTCATGCAAAAATACTGAGAAACGATACCCTTAATACGCAAGAGGACATATCCTTCCTTTATGCTAGCGTGGGACCCACTAATCCGTCTCTAGAAGTATTCTCACTTACATAGGACAATTAAAACCGACACTGTGCCAATGTCTGGTATACGGTCATTTCCTGAGTCGCTATTGGCCGCAGGGAAGGTTGTATTTTCTCCGATAGAGGTCGGATCATGCCTCGACCACTGCTACCGCATTCCGAGAAAAGAATGAAACTGGGATGCTCGGAACTGATGTGACACGGCGTGTGGCGGATGTAGTTGCACTTTACGCTATATATATGTGCGCAAAATGTGAAATGTACCGACTATTGAATTGATCAAAATTTAATTAAGCGTTTACGTAATTCCATAGTTTTTAAGGAAGATGTGGAATTAAAATTCACTGGAACTCAGTTAATTATCATATTTCGGAAAAGAAGCTGTAACTTGAAGCGCTCGGCGAAGAAGGTTACATTCGTCGAGGGAAACCTTCCCTCCCCCGAAAAAGTGATATACAGTTCTTCGTAACCTATTGATTACTGGGAAAAAGGCCCCATTATTCGTTAATCCAGCAGGAATTAAATCTAAGTTCCAGAACAGTGTGCGACTGGTTGTCTTATTGCAGAGAATTTTCTGAGGATTGGGTTATACGGAATATGACACGTACTGGAGGAGTGGTACACTAGTTGAGGTAGACGAGGCGAAATTCGGGAAATGGAAGTGTAGCCGCGACCGTGGAGTAGAACGTCAATGGGTTTTTGACGGTATTGAAGGGGAATATAATAGGAAGCTCTTTCTCGTGCGCGTGGAATATTGGGATACTGCAAAGTTGCTGAAAGTTATTAAGAAATAGCCTACATATTGCCCGGGAGTACAATAATATCTGCTGGGAAGCTTTCAGTTGTTTACAGGACAAGGGATTTCGTACTTTGAAGGTCAGTCACTTAATTGGTGGTGGACACGTGCACAAAGTGAACGATAAACGTCCCGAGGGAGAAGATCTATTAGAAGTGCACACAAACACAATCGAGAGCAAGTGGCGGGCAGTTCAAGAATCTCTCAGGCCGCAAAGAAAAGAAAGCATTTCATCGGCTACTTGGCTGAATATTTATTCAAATACTGCCACCCACGCTAGGAAGGAACCCACCAATATCTACTATACCCAGCGACAATGGGTAACTTAATGTTTCTGTTAACTGGAGTTCTGTCTACACTCACATATAGAGTGAGGAGATCACATACCATGTCATGTTCTTGTCACTAGCCAAGGGGTACTTGAGGCTTGTAGGCCGCTTTTCGGATCTAATCTGGGGGCTGACGCCGCAAGAACCCCTATGGTTGCCTCTAGTCCAATGGTGATGGCACTAGCTGGACAAAATCAATCCAGTCCAAAGGTCATGCCACTAGCCGGACCTAGCCAATCCAGCCTGCAGTGACTCCATAGGTACAGTGTGCCCAAGTCCAATCCAGCCGCCATGTTCTAGCCAAGTACTTAATCAGCTGATAGATGAAGGAGAGTGATATGGTTATGGTTTCAGTAAATAATAAACTAGTTCAGTGTTTAAAAATGTTATTTATTTTGCCTATAGTCTGTGTATATATCAGTATTTGTCATAGTCAGAGTCTGACTACCTGACATAACACTTCAAGATATACCTACAAGAAGTCACAATTATTTGTTAGAAATTCTGTATTATAAGCATTTATATTATTAAAGAGTGTACTCACTGTCTTCAATAATGTATATGACGACTGTAAAGTTAGCTCATATTTAAATACAAACTTTATAAGTACTTGAAATCATAAACCAGATCCAGTATCGTATTCCCTATCTGGCATTCAATCCCCTGAGGATTTTTCCCTACTGACATCCGTGTCGTTTTGCAAATGCGAATGTTCATATCGTACTCGCTATACCTCTCAAGTTGGAAGGCTTTCAGCGCAGTCTGTCCTTGTAGACAAATGGTTACTAACAGGACTGAATTCTCACTTGCCATTTTATATCAGTAAATGATGAATATTAGGAGCAACAAAGCTGAAAAATTACAACCTTACCCAGGCTCTTTATCTACGTTGAACCAAAAACTCATTCTACCATCTGGCCGAAGACCTAGATGTTAGTCCCATTAGAACAATCATCATCATCATCATCATCATCATCATACCATCAATTGTCACTGCGTCCTGATTGTAAACATAACTATTGTTGATGGCCCCAAATTGTCTACCCCTAACCCCACAAACCTCCAGTATAACTTTCCTGGGTAATCTGTCATCGCCTTCTGTATATCTACGAAACATAAGAATAACTGTCTATTATTGTTGTAACTTTGTAGAATTACTAGACGCATAATGAAAATCTGATCCTGACAATCATACTTATCTTCAACATCTATCGCTGAGCTATTGATAGAATCTTTCATTCTGCCAACACTTTGTCTGCTATCTGTTAAAGGAATACCTAGGTATTACTTGAAATATTTCTGTCCCTACGCTTACACATAGGTGCAGTTACTAGATTCGTGTTATCATAAGGTACGTCACTCACAAGCCATGTTAAACCTGTTACTCAATCAAGCAATTCCCACCCCAACTTCCCAATATATTTCTTCATTTCAGGTCTGATTTCGCCTATTCCTACTGCTTTGCGACTCCTTCGAGCAAAATTCACAGGCCATCATTGTTCTCAAATTGAACGCGATTGTTCGTAACTTTCCTTTTACGTTGAGAAGGTTTATAAAATATGTTTTCCATTTTTCCACTGATTCCTTGCGATCTACAATGTGTTCATCTGAATTATTATCGAATACACAGTAAAATTCTTATCCATTTTCGTCCCTTTCGATTAAATTTTTAATTTCGATCTGGCCCTTATAGGTTCACACCGAAAATCCTTCCGTGATTTGCCCTTTTATGCTACAATCATTTGTTTCTCTGTGTTTCTTTCATTTACGTATAATTCACTATCTAGGTCATTTTTGTTCGCATCCCTTTTTGATACTCAACTTCCTACGATTAAAAACTGCCCTGACACTATTACGCCACCCAGATGTTCACTTTTTTAGTTTCTTGCTGTTACTACTACGTCATCCCTGTATGCCACCCACTCTCTTTTCATATCCTGAACCGCTGACTGTCCATTCTTTACAAATTTGCCACTAATCACAACCATGTACTTCTGTCTCATTTCATCTTCTTATTAATACTCTACCATTTACCGTTTCTAGACTGGCATCTCTTTCTCTGCCCTAGGCCTAGAGGTACTTATTCCACTACAGATCATGTAGTGATCCCTTTCATCGAAATATCCCCGGAGTACACTTACATTCGTAATTAATATTCAGATTCAAAATTCAGTTGTAATATAGTCTATTATGGATCAGATACCCCTACCCTCCTATGCATGACGGCGAATACCCTTATGCTTGAAAATTTATTCGCAACTGCTACTCCCATACTAGCAATGAAGTCCTGTAAATGCTATTCATTGTTATTCGCTTCCGTACCTTCCCCAGATTTACACATCACGTTACACATCCTTCATCTATATTTCCACAGAGTAAGTTGACTGCGTGGTTCGGGTTACGCAGCAGTGACCTTGCACTCGGGAGGTGGTGGGTTCAAATCCCACTGTCATCAGTACGGAAGATGGTTCCCGTGGTTTCCTATTTTCACACCAGTTAAATGCTGTACCTTAATTATGGTCACGGTCACTTCCTTCCTAGTCCTAATCCTGTTCTCTCCCATAGCCAAAATAAAAGCCTGTCTGAGTCGGTAAGACGTAATAAAAAGAATTGCAATATAAATGTTCTATTTACAATTTTCGCAGTGAAATTACCCATTAGCACTATCCTGTCCTTTAGTACAAGATTACTAGCACTCAGGTGAAAGTTGTCTTCTCCATCCTCATCTGCTTCTCACATGTGAGTACACTGAGGCAGTTCTCGTCCTAATTCCTCTAAATATTTAATCTATCCATATTATTCACTGATACACGCACCTACCAGAAACCATATTGCATGCTGTGTTGTTCCTGATAAACAGCGCTACCCCATATCCTTCCCCTCCCCTTTTGATACGTGTTACATTTTATAATCTCGTATCTCTTGCCGATAAATCCCTTTACCATATTACCATTGCTCATAGCACATTCAGTCACATCCTCTTTGCCCAAACTGCTATCCCGACTCTCAGGACCACTTGTTAGGCCACTCAGCTGATGCCCATGGTTCACAAACTAGGACGTGACCGCAGTAACCCACACCAAAACCATCAACCTATACCAAGTCGTTTGTTATTTAATAAATGCATGTTTGCTGACTACCTCTTGTTCTATTAATCGAAGTGGAAAGTTTAAATTCGTGGACTCAGTATTTCATAATATTACAAGAACTGAATTAAGATAATTTTTCATATGTTATATAAATATTTATCAGAAACCAACCTTAAACCATCTGAAAGTTACTTGCGTAAGAATGGTAACCGATATTGTGTACCAAACCTGCATACAATTTCCTGTTTCTAACAAAAAAGTTGTATATGCGGATATAGTTTCCCTGAAATTTTGTATCATAAAATCTAATGATACATCTCATTAAAGTGATTTTCAATTAACTTTTCACAAGACAACTTTCTAATGATTGTCTTTTCCAAGATTTAAATCGGTATTCATTTTGTAATCGAACAAAAAACAACTTCCTTGAAAATGTAATGCTGAAATACTTGTGAATGTTAGCCTAACCAACATTTTGTCGTTGATATATCAAATAAAAAATATATTATCTATATCTCTTTGAACTTAAAATGAATAATCACATGTGGTATTTGTTTTATATACGTAACAGAAAAATCTTTATCCTACCCGATAGGGAAGAAGAGACACATTTTAAAAGGTAAAGCAATAGGTAAATGGAAACTGTGTGTAGTAATATAACATTTCCACTTTATCAGTGGCTTTTCAAATATCTGTACAGATTGAATCCGTCTGTCTATGACTATCAAATTAATCTCTTTAAATAACATTTTACGTTTTATATGAACATTATGAAAACTATAACTTTGTTTGACTGCGAAATATGCCATAGGCCCCATCATATAAAAACCATAGAGACCACGAGTTCAATTTCTGCCAATATATGCTCTATGTATATATGTCACTATGAATATCAGGTGAAAACGATGGGCTTCACTTTTATGGAACTCAAAAGTTGCGATAAATTACATGCTCGGATAATTATGTTTGTGTTGTTCAAATGAAGAAGAAAGACCAAGAATAAGTTAAAATGATTCCTTGCTGTTTTTTTCAAAACAGTCAACTTTGTTTGGAATTGCTGTGAAAGGAAACGAGAATTTTGAACATTTTATGTCACGATATAGGGCCAGCCTTTGCTGGTATAGGTCCTACCTAACATTAACTTCAACCTAGGAAATGGCTTTTTCCTTTAATCTTAAAACGGATGAATTCGTTTAGAATCGAGCAAGTGGCCGTGCGGATAGGGTCACGTAGCTGTCAGCTTGCATTCGGGAGATAGTGGGTTCGAACCCCACTGTCCACAGCCCTGAAAGTGGCTTTCCGTGGTATCCCATTTTCACACCACAAAAATGCTGAGGCTGTACATTAATTAAGGCCACGGTCTCTTTCTTCCCACTCCCAGCCCTTTCCTGACCCACCGTCGCCATAAGACCTGTCTGTGTCGGTGCGACGTAAAGCAAACTGTAAAAAAACCTCATTTACGAACATTTGTAACTAAATTGAATTTAAACCTCCGGAACCTGCTCTGTTTAGCATCACGCTAGTACTCACGCAGCGGTCGTTGCGCCGCTTACTAAGAAACTTCTGTTTTGCGTAGAGCATCAGAATTATCACAAATTACTGCAGGACAAAATATAAATATTACTATTTTGTATCAAACCATTTTCATACTGAGGAAGAAATAAAGCACCAATATTTTGCGCAACTTTAGTGAACATGCTATGAATATGGTAAAACTTATTGGGTCGAACATCTTTTTTTAGCTATTTGTTTTACGTCATACCGACACAGGTAGGTCTTATGGCGACGATGGGATAGGAAAGGCCTAGGAATGGGAAGGAAGTGGCCGTGGCCTTAATTAAGGTATAGCCCCAATATTTTCCTGGTGTGAAAATGGGAAACCACACAAAACCATCTTCAGGGCTGCCGACAGTGAGGTTCGAACTCACTATCTCCAGGATGCAAGCTCACACATGAGTGCCCCTAACCGCACGGCCAACTCGCCCGGTGGTCGAACATGTATTAACATCTTTCAGGAAAGCCAGTCGGCAACAAAATTCTGAATGAAACACGTACTTATTCAAACACACTTAAGATAACAGAAAATACAATGTTTATCTAAAAAACGGCAATTCAGTCGGGAAAATAGTCATCGTCGTATTCTCGCTTCACTGTCTTCTCTAAACAAACGTTCACTGAAGTTTTCGTCAGCTATGGTCCTTGCAATCATCGTTATTGCATTCATCGCACCTGACGCCGGTTCTTGGTATTTTTATAGAAACTGCAAATATACCAAATAACTTTTGGTATTTTGAGGTAGGATACAGTTTTTGCTTCAACACGTATAAAACAACTATCAGCTCTGATGATTCATTCCTGTGTCGGTGTGACGTAAAGCAAGTTGTAAAGAAAAAAGGCGATTCATTTTCCTCGAGTTCCGACTCGTTGGCTGAATGGTCAGCGTACTGGCCTTCGGTTCAGAGGGCCCCGGGTTCGATTCCCAGCCGTGTAGGGTATTTTAACCTTCATTGGTTTATTCCAATGGCCCGGGAGCTGGGTGTTTGTGCTGTCCCCAACATCCCTGCAACTCACACACCACACATAACACTATCCTCCACCACAACAACACGCAGTTACCTACACATGGCAGATGCCGCCCACTCTCGATGGAGGGTCTGCCTTATAAGGGCTGCACTCGTTTAGAAATAGCCACACGAAATTACTATTATTATTATTATTATTATTATTATTATTATTATTATTAGTATTATTAGTATTATTATTATTTTCCTCGAGATGGTGCTGAAACACAAGAAATCACTTTGAGTAATTTATTTAGTTTTGTTCGGATTTGAGTGTGGTGTTCCATCAGTTGTAAAGCTAAATTCTTAACACATACCTTCCTTTTGCAGATTTTTCTCGATGACAGAAAACCAAAATTTTTGGGCATTTATATCAGTAACATTAAGCTCCCAATAAGATAATACCATGGACTATCGTCTTGTTATTCTGGAAGTTGAAAAAGTGAAACACACTTGATCAACGAAATCCACTTCTCCCTCTGTTCCATTGTAATGAAGAGCCATGTCCGGTTTTTGTGTATCGTTATCTATTTTGTCGTCGTCGTACATTTTTGACCTTCTCATTGATTACGAAAGAACCATTGACAAATCGTCTTTGAAACCAAACATACACGTCCCGACGTGCCAGGACCTGCCATATGAATATTCGGGAGGGATACGTATTTTACTCTCTTCCATTGTGCCTTGCGATGTCAGGCCCTTTGCTAGAATGTATGAGGAAAATTCGTAACTTGTAACAATTAACAATGGTGATATAACCCTTTGACTTCCCTACTGGCTCCGCTAATCGTTTCAATACGTCCGTTGGATATTTGTATGTTCCTTAAGGTCCCTCTTTCTGCTTCCCGCAATTAATCTCCGCGTTCCTAGCGTATAAAGATTTACTGTCACACATCACGTACAAGTTTAGCCAGTACTTCTCAGGTTCATTGGACATACATAAGCTTGCAAAGCCCACGCAAAGGAATCTGCATTTCATTTACAGTGACGAATGCCTCCAGGCTACAATTCTCATTGCTGTTGCTGATAAAACTTTAATTTAATTCGCGGATTGCTGCGAATTTCTCAATCTGTTTACGTCCTTTTCTAGTTTCTATGTCATCAGAACGAATGGAGCGCAGCAAGGACATCATTACTGCTCGAAGTTGAATTATGAGCTGATCAGCCAGAACATTATGAATAACTACCTAATAGCCGCTATGTCCACCTTTGGCACAGATAACAGCGGCGACGCGTCTTAACATGGAAGCAATGAGGCCTTGGTAGGTCGCTGGAGGGATTTCCGGCCGTAAGTTCCGGGAAGGGAGCTGCCTCTGTGGATCAGTGGTAGAGTGTTGACCCCCGCATCCCCAGATAGCGGGTTCAAACCCGGCAGAGGTAGTCGGATTTCAGGAGGGCGAAAAAATGTCCATTCGACACACCATGTCGTAAGATGTCGGCATGTAAATGATCTCCGGTGACACATTTGGTGTTTACCCGATAATATTAATTAAATCTCAGCCAAGAGAGTTTCGGTTTACTCGGTCTGACATCTAGTAGGCCTAGAGTAAAGTAGAACGTCGAAATTGACGAGCAGACAGCCAGATGGTGTTAAATCGGAATGTCTGCATACGGTGGCTGAGGCCATACGATTATTATTATTATTATTAATTCCGGGAAGAGGGGCCATGAGCTCTTACGCTACGTTCAAACACATCCCAGGTATGTTCGATTGGGTTAAGATCTGACGAGTTGGGGGCCAGCACATCAATTGCAACTCGCCGCCGTGTTCCTCGAACCACTCCATCACACTCCTGGCCTTGTGATATGGCGCAATATCTTGTGAAAAATTGCCACGGCCATTGGGAAACATGATCGTCGTGACGGGGTGTACGTGGTCTGCAACCAAGGTACGATACTTCTAATCCGTCATGGTGCCTTTCACGAGCTCCATTGGATCCATAGATGGCCACGTGAATGTTCCCCAGAGCATAATTGAGCCGCCAGCAGCTTGTCTCCGTCCCGCAGTACAGGTGTCAAGGAGCGGATCCGCTGGAAGACGACGGATTCGCACCCTCCCATCGGCATGATGAAGAAGGTATCGGTTTTCATCAGACCATGTTACGCTCTGCCACTGCGCTAACGTCCAGTGACGATGGCCACGTGCCCATATCAGTCGCAGTTGCGATGCAGTGGTGTAAACATTGGCAACTGCATAGGTTGTCGACTGTGGAGGTTCATCCATAGGAGTGTTAGGTGCACTGTGTGCTCAGACACACTTGTACTCTGCCCAGCATTAAAATCTGATGTTAGTTCTGCCACAGTTTCGCTGCCTGTCTTGTGTTTCCACTATGGCCAGTCTACAACGTCCGACATCTGAAATGAGGAGTGGCCGCCCAACCCCTCGACGTTTGGACGTGGTTTCACCTTGGTTTCGTCAGTTGTTAAAGACACTCACCACAGCACTCCTCCAACACCCGACAAGTCGTGCAGTTTACGAAATACTCGTGCCGAGCCTCCGGGCCATCACAATCTTCCCTCGGTCAAATTCACATAGATCGCGCGCCTTTCCCATTCGACACACGAACAGCACGCTCACTGATACTTGCACCGTGCGTGTGTCTGACTAGCAGTCATTTCTCGTCAGGTGACGAAGTGTACCGTAACGGTGCCAACTGTAACCCGCAATTCGTGAACATTGGCACGTCGAGAATTTTCCGTGGAAATCGGAAAATGGCACCGTAGAAATATTAAAATTTCATTCCTGCTGATAAACTAACAATCCCGTGGATTACTGTACACTACTGTACAGTGTCAATTACCTTTAACTGAATGTGCTTGGAGGAGCAATTAACAATTTTATCGGTAGCATCAAATGAAATGAATTTGAGAATGGAGTTATTTCACTCGGAGGGTACTTATAATTTCCTTTTGTTCCAGGGGACACTTTTACTGTGATCCTATGATTTTGTCTTCGATGATAGAACCGGCGGATAATCAATCCACGTTGTTTCATGGTCCTTATCGATCCGCAACTGCTACAAACTCTTCTTCGGCGAGGGTTTGTTCACGATCTTTATCATAATTGTATTTCCTCCGGTCATATCCTCCACACTGTAACGGATATCATCTGTATCCCCGGATGTTACACTCTCCTTTCCGTCATCTGATTTCATGAGAACGCGAGCCGTATCTTCATTACCGGTATCAGTATACAGTAATGCCGTCTTTGACGAGATCTATGTAAATAAATGAAATAATAATTAACCTATTCGTACTGATTTTTTAATATAGGAAAACGAGATGCAGATATATACTTGCATGACTGACGGGCATCTGCGTAAACAACAGCGCTGTTTTCGACGACAGGCGTCACGTCCAGCTTAATAATAATAATAATAATAATAATAATAATAATAATAATAATAATAATAATAATAATAATATCAAAGGAATGTACTGACACATATCGATTACGCAGTAACAAAGAAATATATAAAACATGCATTAGGATTTCAGATGTCATTCAAAAGCGAAGAGTTAAATTTTTTGGACATATTTTAAGAATGCCTGATGACAGACTTTCCAAGAAAATCTTTGACCACTTCAATAAGCCTAATAGGAAAGGCAGCTCTTATGAAAAATGATTTATTAACACGAAGAAGGATTTGCAAGAAATGAACATCACACATCAAGACATCCGCAATAGAACCACCTTCAGAAAGAAGCTACACTCGTTTAAGGGTTTCCTAGAGCCAGAAACAGCGACCAAGAAGAAACAACAATGGACGGCTAAAAGAAAAGAAGCAGCAAGCAGGAGGATGAAGGAGTACTGGCGCCAAAGAAAATTTAAATCATGAGGAGTTATTTACGTGGTCCACAGCTGGCCAAAATCGATAAAATAATAATAATAATAATAATAATAATAATAATAATAATAATAATAATAATTCTTTTACGTCCCTCTAACTAATTTAACGTTTTTTTGAAACGCTGAGGTGCCAGAATTTTGTCCCGTAGGAGTTCTTTTACATGCCAGCAAACCTACAAACACGAGGCTGGCGTATTTGAGTACGTCCAAATACCACCGGACTGAGTCGGGATCTAACCCGCCAACTTGAGCTCTGTGCCTCTTCGGACTGATCTACCCAACCCGGCGGTTCATAACTTTCTCATAATCCAAACACTACCAGCAAAACTTTCGTACTAGCGCATTCTAGTGGCTGTGATAGCAATCGAGGAATACAAAAGGCAACCGGAAGTTTACTTGGAATTAATGTTGATGTTAGATTATTTTAATTCCAAGTGCGGAGTAAACACCGCCTACGTCAGCTCCAAAGGGAATTTAATTTTGAACATCGATTACAATTACTACTTTTTTAATGAGATAATTTTCCACGACTGTTTAGTGTCAGTTCTGCGGAACTTCTGGCCACCCTCTGAGAGTCCCACAATGGCCATGCTCTAAGTCACTTAATGGTGGTCGTCATCGCCTTCCAGGCATCATAAAAACACCCTATGAAATGGAAACGCACAGCCAACTTGATTTGTGTTGTCGGACGACCTGTTATAATACACTTGGTCTAAATCTGCAGACGAGTTGTACCTTTCCACGTACGATCAGAATACCCATTACAAACGACGAGTTTGTGTTGTGTTCTTCAATTCAGTTCGACAAGTGTTGAATAACTTAAAAAATCCGATATTAGTTCATGAGACGTTTATCAGTAAATATTATTATTATTATTATTATTATTATTATTATTATTATTATTATTATTATTATTATTATTATTATTATCATTATTATTATTATTATTATTATTATTATTATTATTATTATTATCATTATTATTACAGTCCTTGACTGATTGACCATGATGTCTCACAATTTTTTGCTGTCTGCAGGGAAAGAGCTCTTCTGTTCCTCATTTCTCGAAGGAGGAGATATTACGATTCAACTGGAAGGATATGTTGCATGCTCACAGCTGTTTCCAGTCTCAATTATTCTGTTACAGCAGCAGTACGGTAGTAGATGCACATTAATTAACCCTGCTAAAACAAATATAGCGTATCCCTCCCACTCCTCCGCTGGCTCGTGCTAACTTCTTATCAGATTGCACAGGCGATTAAACTCAGCCCATGCTGTATTGTTCTTATAGAGACTCGCGCTTTGCACTTCTCTGAGGGACTGCTCACATGTTCGTGTTCACAAGCTAAATGCTGGCCTCAGTATTCGTAAAGATACTTGCGATAAATGATGGTGTAGAGATAGCGCCTGTGCATCCTACCCAGAGGCACAACGTTCCACCTCTGGTTCTTCCGAGGATTTTAACCTTGAGGTTCACACAGACATTTTAAGGTCCAGTTAGTTTCTCTCTGTGAATCGTTTCAGAACACAAGAGAAACGATGCTTACCAAAACTCAAAAGTATTTTTAAGTTGTGCATTAAATTACATCTAAGTCAGAAATAGGGTCAACAAATTACTCTGCAGATGGAAGTTTTTTGCAGGGAATGGAGTGCGGTGAAACTCTACTTGAACTTATTATCAATCAACAGCAACGACAACAACAGAAGCAACAAGCGCAGGGGAGCTGTATAGGTATCTGTGGATTCGAAAGAATAATGTAGCTATAAACTTATTATCCACCGCACGATTATATACTGAAATGAAGGAAATGCACACAGTAATACTATTCATACCTCATTCCTTTTTAACACATTGTCTCTATTGGCTACAAATGTCAGTAATGAATGCACGGAGTCACGTATGAACACCGGCTGGAAGGATAGCATTTATTTTTATCATATTTAACATATGCATTTAAAATATTTAAAATAATCCAAATAAGAAAGATATAATAGATACTTAAGTAGAATTTACAGATGTACTGTTTATTCCGTAAGTACTTCTTGGACGTAATTTTAGTGACTAGATGAGCTTAGCCAATGAGGTATTTCCAAGACTGTAACTAAGTCATAGAACCTAGGATACTTCAAAGTGCAAATTCTCACTACTAGCTACATGCAGCTTTCTCAGTTTCCACCTCCTTTAGATTTCTTTTTTCCACATTAGTCTTACAATTCTACAAAGTCTTGTCGTTCTGTCTGTTCAATAACTTAACAAGCAAATGTCAATTAGCAATAAACGTCCTTCCTACCCCCACATTCCAGACAAAGTATTTTCACAGAATGCTCCATACCATTGTTTTAATTTATAAACAATTGCGATAATTCTGAGGGTAATATAGCACCTTGCGAAACCGAATGCCATAACTCATCTACAAGATCTTCTCAGTGATTTCAGATGCACTCCATATAGGATTAAATATCTGCAGAGTGAAATACAGTTTATGCAGAGAAGTTGGAGTTGTTTGACTGAATCAGATAGGAAATTCAATATCATGTTCGAGAGATAACGGTACGGATGTCATTCCGAAATTATACAGCTAGCCGTAACATAATTAGGATAATGGAGAACAGAGGACCATGAAGTGAGAGCTTGTCTTAATGTTGGCACTGAATACAGTATGTAGGGCCAAGAACGTGTGGGGGTAATGAATGACGATGAATGTATAAGAATAAAAATATCAAGTTTTCATGACCGTGAGATTATTCGGAATAGAACAGTTACAGTTATGCGAGCAAAATCTCCCGTTTAGAATGAATGTTAAGTAACTTTTTAGAATATCAGTAATCAAACCTCAGTTAGTGTCCAGTAAATTTGCTGATGCCTGTCACTTGCATAAAGTTAAAACTGGCCACATAAAATTCAACACTTCATCAGTTACACCTCGAACAAAACATAACTCCAGTACTATGCAAGGCAGACCAATTACTTCTTCGAGTGCCCTAACAGAGCAACAAATATTTGGCTAGAAAGTTACATTGTCACATAAAATTAAATTGCATTACATATTAATAGGTCATCTATAGCAATAAATGAAGCTGTAATGGTTTATAAATCAAACTATCATCCAACTAACTGTGTATATTATTAATCAATATAGGTGATTTATGAATGTCCTGTTCTTTGGTTGAATGGTCAGAGTACTGATTCTTGCTTCGGAGGGCTGCAGATTCGTTGCCTGGCCTGGCTGGTGATTTGAGCTTTGTACTGTTAATTCCTCTGGCGTGGGGGCTGGGTGTTTGTATTCGCCACAATACCCATCTTTTCATTTAGACTATACATATGGCACTATATAACCACGACAAAAAACACGATAGTGATTGCTTCCCTCCACATAGGAAGGACATTCGTCCGTGTAGCCTGACCATATTAACCCAAGTACCAACCCCAAGAAAATTAGGTACAGTCCAGGATTAATAATAATAAAATATATATGCAAATGTTGGATGTTAATGGTAGTCAGTAGTCAGATGTATTTGTTACAGAAAATTATTAATTTACAATCGAGTGTACAATTATCTTAATAAATATGACAAGAGCCGAATATATAATACATATATAATTTTAATCTATGGCGAAACTGGTCGGAATGCAGCCGAAGCTCCAAACAGACGTCTGCCATCCACACACGTATTTCGCTGAACAGTATTTGTTTTTTTTTCATAGAAATAGTTCTTTTATAGAGTGGAATGTCTACACATGTATAAAAAATAATTACACTTTCTTTTCTGCTTCTTTGCTGTATTTACAAATGCGCTCTGTTATGGAACGTGTACAGTAAAATGACTGCTATTTGTTTCACAACATCCAAAATACAGCACGTTGTAGCGCTCCTTCGAAAAGAAGTGATTAGGCATCCCATGCATCACTAATGCATGTGGGACATTTGTAAGTATAAAGTACGGCGCTCGCGGACCGTCTGGTATAGATGTACTGTAATATACTCAAAGTAGTAATTAATCTGTGTGAATGAAAACATTTGCCTATGTGCCTGTTTATATTAGTTTGCTCATTTATTTGGTATATACAGTATTAGTACATCTGAATATCATTTAAATATCCTCATTCAATCACAAATTTAAACCACAGACACATCTAGGACAGAAAACCTAGATCTCTTACTGATTCGAATTATGAATCATGAACTTAGAATTCATATTTTCGGTTTCCATTGTATCATCTACTTGCACATTATATCCAAGAACGTCTATTCCAACCTCAGATCAAAACGATTGTTGTTTCATGCATTTTCTAAGACCCTAAAATCATACACTTCTTTGGTAAATATGTTAAATGGAAATTGTTAATGAACACTGATATTCAATCGTTTACAAATTAATGTTAAAAATTTATTACAACATTTTAAATTTGACAAATTCAAAGAATACAGACGGAAGAATTTTGTGAAGGAAATCCGTTTCTAAACTCGTCTGATGTTTTCTGTTGTATGAATGGAGAGTGGGTCATGGTATTTTTTCGTTTTAGTGCGTTGATAGCATCCGGTTGATAGGTTTATAACCCAGAACAGTAAGCATATGATTAACTCGAAGGTCATATATTGTTCATTTTTTTTCTCTAGAGTGAGGAACCCAACTAAATACTGGGATACATGATATTAAATCATCGACCGTGTTGGCCGTGCGGTTGGGGTCGCGCAGCTGTGAGCTTGCATGCTGGAGATAGTGGGTTCGAACACAACTGTCGGCAGCCCTGAAGATGGTTTTCCGTAGTTTCCCATTTACACACCAGGCAAATGCTGAGCTGTATCGTAATAAAGGCCACGGCTGCTTCCTTCCAACTCCTAGGCCGTTCCTATCCCATCGTCGCCATACGACCTATCTGTGTCGGTGCGACGTAAAGAAAATAGCAAATGAAGATATTAGATCAACATGATAATTGAAGAAAATTAACGTTAGTTTGAAGAACTAATTGCTGATAATATTTCTGTAGAAAAAATATAATAAATTATCTTACTCATTAATTATAATTAACTTAATATATCAAATTGCAGAAAAAGTCATTCGTTGCGTAAATAACTCGACCTAGAAGTTGGAATTTTATGAATGGAATAATATAAAACTATTGTCGTCGTAAATAATGTAAGGGAAATATATTAATAAGGCGAATGGTTTCTTTTTCTGTAAATAGCTTCAAAATGTTTGTAGAATACAGACCGGGTATCAGATACTGAATATAGAGCAAATTACAGGGTGCAGTGTAGAAGGTATATAAGTTCAGTTTAGACTCATAGATGCAAATTTAAGTTACCTTCCCTGAGGAAGATACTAAACTCATAATTATTGTTTAGTATCAAGTACAGGACTTGTAATATTATTGCAACAATTCTTCTCTATTGTGCTAAAAATTGGGTTATGAGAAGAGTAGCTGTTGAGTTGTAATTTATTTCGAAGATGAGACCTTTCACGACTTACTGCATTGAGAAAACATCATCAGGAGACTTCGCAGCAATTAAAGCACAAGAACATTTTTCAATAAAGTGGACGTTATCGCTTTAATAGGAAATCAACGAATTTTGACATTTGCTGTAACAATGGTCAAATACGTCGAACAACTCGGACAGCCAGACGATAAAAGCTCTTCGGGTAGACCAACAATTAAGCGAAGAAATCAACTTGAACGAGACCTTTAGGAAATTAGAGGAGATGAGAATGAAACTGCTGGCAGAACAGCATGGTGGATAATTATCTGCGAGGCAAAATTACTTCCAAGTTTAAAACTCTAATGGATATAACTGTTCAGTATAACAAAGATTGATGCTTATGTAATAGATCAATCAGATACATCAGGTGGGTGTTAGCAATCCTATGTGTAAACTATGCACATTTATACAACAAGTATATAACACTTACGATAAAGGTACAAAAGAAGATTACTTATGTATTTTACATTAAGAAAAGGAATGAATTATAAAGCTTGTTTGCTAACCCCTTTGTCATGTTTCTTGATACGGCGTCGGGGATGAGTTGAGATGAATTTGTATTGCATGTTTCACGGCAAGGTGTGTTTCCTGGTATCAACCTCAGTTACTTCATAACCTCACTCATCTAAGTAACTCAAAACTCTTTTCAATAGAATTCGAGAGCATTGTAAGGATATACTAACATGAACATGACTGACATAACTTTTACTTCTTAGCCTTCATTGAATATAAACCATTATAGTTTGAGGTTTGTCTGAAAAAGAAAGAAGCTGAATCACTCAGAAAAAATGGTACACTTACACACTATTGGCGGGTGTGTAAATGATTATAGCTGCAGCTCTCTGTGACAGGTTTACCGGCCACCAGAGTGCATCAGTGTTGTTTATGTTTATATGGCGTCGCATTGTGTTCAGCGATGAATCGCGATTCGGCACTACCCCGATTGACCGAGTACGGTGGTGACCTGGGGAGAGATCCCATTCTTTCAATACCAGGGGCATGAACAGCGTCAGATGTTTGAGTGATCACTGTGAACGTCACGGAGATGCCGTGTACTCGTGTAAGACAGCGTTATCAGCACGGCTGCCTCATTGGGGGTCTCCATTTGGCCGGCTGGTCTAATATCCAGATTTATAGGGGATTCGGATTTGACAGTGGCCCGACGTTGGACAGCATGGGAATGTGAGGGCAGGCATACTCGTCGTCAAGTTTCCGGTCGACCATGTCTAACCACCACAAGGGAGGATCGCCGCATTGTACACCAAGCACATCGTAACCCCTTCACGTCTGCTCCTACCATCCGAGAACATTCTGTGTAATCCCGCACCATTGGTCGGAGACTGGTAGCAGCCAGACAAGGGAATTGCCATCCCATACGTAGGCTGAAGTTAACACAACAGCACAAATTACTGATGGACTGCAAATGAACTCGCGAAGAGTCGAGTCTGGGACCGTAAAACTCGAGGTTCTCGAGTCCAGACTCGAGGCCGAGAACGCTGGCAGCATTATCTGCGAGCTGTGTATGGAAACAAGACGATGCATAATATTGCAGGCAGGCCAAGGGCAAGTATTGGTTCCGTTTCCCAATAATGCACAGTGATATAATGTGCAAACTAATGTTGCGATGCGGTAATGAATATCACTTTAAAGAAGTGTGTACACAGTCATTCTTCGAAACAGTCGTTAATCCCGAAGCATACATACAGTACCTTACCGAAAAAATAAGTATGATATTATACGGCAGGACGAAATACCAGAGGTGGCAACAATATGATTATGTTATCCTTGGTTACCTCACCAAATGCCCAGAGCATTCCTTCAATCAATTGAACGATGTGGACCTTGAACTACAGCATGCGTTGTTCTACTGCACAACAAGATATACAGCCGAGCATTTACAGTATGCCATATTTACATGAATGTATAGGCCTACACAACAAAACCTTATTGTAACGTAAACTAAGGAACGTGTGGACACAGGTGCTTATATACCACAATATTACTGGCGTACAGTCCGGCTCCATGGCTAAATGGTTAGCGTGCTGGCCTTTGGTCACAGGGGTCCCGGGTTCTATACACGGCAGGATCACGAATGTTTAACCATCATTGGTTCATTTTGCTGACACGGGGGCTGTGTGTGTGTGTGTGGTCTTCATCATCATTTCATCCTCATCACGACGCGTAGGTCACCTACGGGAGTCAAACTGAAAGACCTGCATGCGGTGAGGCGATCATGTCCTCGGACATTCCCGGCACTAGGAGCCATACGTCATTTCATTTTACCGGCGCACAGTCTGAAATTTTAGAGATCAGGCAGGACAAAAGTACATTTGTGACTAATCTATTTCTATTATAAGAGGCATTATTTTACGCTCTTTACTTCCTTTGGCCAATACCTTAATTTTTCGACGTTTCGGAACCCTTCCACTTTTTCTCCCTGATTAGTGTTATATAGAGGATGATTGCCTAGTTGTACTTCCTCTTAAAAGAATCATCACCACCACCACCACCCTGGAGGAAGTATGTAATACCTACAATGAATAGTTAAATTATATTCCTAACCTTCACTCCGTATCTCAAGTTACATGGGCGACATAACGCAAACATGCACACTAATGTCCTCATCCCGAGGTGGTGCAGCTCCTTTCAGGAAAACCCTCATTGCATGTACCATTTCAACCAAATAACAGCCCTCCTGACATTCTAAAATATCTGGCCGTAACGGAAATCGATCCCAGGCCTCCGAGGATGGCAGTTAATAACACTAACCGTTACGCTACAGAGGCGCTGTAATGAAAGAGCCCAACTAAATATAGAAGAAGGAGGAAAAGAGGAATGTCATTGTGTGACAAACTAAACGAATGGCATTACTAAACAAATATGTTACGGTATTACACTCGCGTTATGGTCATCATTTACTTAGCTGTTGTAATAGTACTTAATGTTTGGAGTATTTATTAAGACTGCTCGGCAACAGGTCGCAGTTATGGATAGTGACGTCACCGTGGAGACACGAGTACTTCGCACGGGTTACTGGGAGAGGCTCGGACTCTCCAGACTCGATTCTCGCGAGTCCAAGCGTCAATCGCGCACATCACTGGCACAAAAGGCTCCGTGTGGAGTTGTGCAGTGACTGGAAAGCATGGACTGATGATATATGGCGTCGCATTGTGTTCAGCGATGAATCGCGATTCTGCACTACCCCGGATGACCATCGTCTGCGAGTATGGCGGTGACCTGGGAAGAGGTCCCATTCTTCTAGTGTTTTCGAGGGGCACAGCGGTGTTACTCCAGGCGTCATAGTGTGAGGAGCCGTCAGGTATGACTTCAAGTCACGGCTGGTAGTGATTGAGGGTACTTTGACGGCACAACGGTACGTCAGCATATCCTCTGTATTCATGTGTTACCTCCCATGCGATAGTATCCTGGTGCCATTTTTCAATAGAACAATGCTCGTCCACACTTGGCATGTATCTCAATGAACTGTCTGTGTGATGCTGAGGTACTCCCGTTACCAGCAAGATCCCACGATAGAACATGCGTGGAGCAGCTCGGACAGTACTCAGAAAATCAAGCACCAGTTACAAGAGTTGTGGGCCAGCTTGCCTCATGAGAGGATACACGGCTTTATGACACCCTTCCCGACCGAATCGGTGCATGAATTCAGGCCAGAGGGAGGTGCAACGTTCTACTGTTAAGTGGGCTTTTAGTTCCAAGTTCTTTGTAAATTTTACTGATTTTGTAATCACTGAAATAACATCATGTACACCCCCAACGCGTGAAGTTTAATATCGTATCCTCCTCCTCTTCTGGGTGTTATAACTTTTTCGTCAGGCAATGAACTTCATGGTGGATAAAATTATGAAACTTGAAATACACTCAGATGTCTGTCTGGAGTTTGCAAATGAGAAACCCATTTTTCCAAAAACATCAAGTCGGCAATCGAAAAGGTTAACCGGATAAAATAAATAATTGAGAGGGACTACAGGACTCCTTTGACAAGAAGGAACACTTGAAATACTTCAGTGATGAATCTGAATGGATGGTTACTAAAGGAACATTCAACGGGTAAGGAAGTTTAAGTACGTATCTCGGTGGAGTAATCAAGAAGAATGGACGCGAACAATATCAACATCTGGCAATCATAGTGGGCTAATCAGATAATAAAAAATATCTATTTGTAACGACTCTGAGTACTTGAGCCAAGTAAAGACACTAGTACGGAAGTTTAACTACACTGCTGTTTGTAGAAAGTGAAACACCAAGACCGAGAGCTCTGATCACAATGCAATTTATTCCACATATTAGGGACATAACAAGACACAAATTATTACAATTACAGCACTGTACATGCAGAGTAACCGTGGAAATTCAGTACGGCTTAGCGCCACCACGCGCTGCAATCAGCACCGCTAGACGTCGTGGCATGGAATCAAAGAGCGCCTGAATATGCTGCTGGGGAATACTCTGCCGCGCGGTTTGTAGGCGCGGCCATAAATCGTCAACAATGGCTGCAGGATGACCCGAACGAACAAGGTGCCGACTGACCATATCCCAGACATGTTCAATGGGTGACATATCCGGCGAACGGGCAGGCCAGGGAAGCAGTAGTGTCCGTAGTTCTTCGAAGAAGGCTTGCACATTCTTCGCCACATGCGGCCGGGAATTGTCCTGCTGGAATATGGCGTCTGGAATGGCCTGCAGGAGGGACAGTGCCTCGGGCTATAAAACCTCCCTGATGTAGTAGTAGCTGTTCAGACTTCCCTCAAAACTTAGGAGGCGAAATCGCATGTCATAGGCAATTGCGCCCCAAACCATCACACTTGGCGTTTGTCCGCTATGCCTCTCAACAATACAGTCTGCCCGATGGCGTTCACCACGGCGGCGTCTAACGCGTATGGGGCCATCACTGTAGGACAAGTTGAAGCGGGACTCGTCCGAAAACACTACATTTTGCCCCTCAACACGCCAGTGTCGGGGTTAACGTGTCCATTGCAGTCTACGGCGTTGGTGGTTACTGGTCATTGGAAGCCGGCACAATGGCATGCGTGCCACCAGACCGCACCTCAGAAGACGACGTTTAACCGTCGATGCAGACACTCCCACACCCGTTGCAGTGCTCCAAAGTAGAGCCAACACCGTGGACAAAGCTGCTCTGTCCGTTACGGTCAAGTGTACAAGATGGCGGTCATCTCGCGCTGTGGTCACATTATGTCGTCCAGTACCCTGTCGGCGCTGTGTACGGCCCCCTTCTCTCCACTGGTTCCACATACGCCTCACTGTTGGAGCAGCGTGCCCAATACGAGCCGCAAAGTCACGGAACGACAGACCCATCTTCCGGAGCCTGATCAATCTGCCTCGACCGAACACACTCACATGCTGATATTCCCTCCTGTGATGTCGGCGAGGCATTGTGACACTTAGGTACACGTTTCCACTTCGTATGACAGCTCCGCACTGACTGACCATGCGTAACACTGCCCTAGCCGGTCACACACTGAGGGGCACTGCTGGGCCTATGTGCACGCCATCTCTCTGCAATTTAAAACACTTATTATAGTTTCACTGTTCTATAAGTTCTCTGATTTTGGCGTGTTTCAGACCATTGCTTCCGAGTGTTTCACTTTCTACAAACAGTAGTGTAGGAGGGTCGTACATTTTGCAGAATTTGTTTATGAGTAGAAAGGCGAATAGGTCAGCCAGTTAGAAAACAAATACGATATTAAAAAAGAAATTTGGCAACAGACGGGTTGAGAATCAGAAAAAAAATTAGATCTAATGTAGAATTACACAGCAAGAGAGAACGAGAATATTATCGATTAAGTACTGAATAAAATACTACTGCTCTCTGGGTACTTCCTCCTATGGGAAATGACCTACTAGGAAAAATTCCACGTAATTTTCCTTAAAACCAACTCCAAAAAAATTTGGAGTGGTTCCAAGAAACGTCAAATTTATGAGATTATCGTCGGTGCACCAGGGAATAAAATCAAGGGCAGGTAATTTTATTTATTTGGACGGGTTTTAAATTGTAATAAAATCCAGAAGACGAAGAGGTTACGTGCAAGAAGAGCGAAATAAGTCTTTGATCCTTAGGCCTGATAGATCATGTAGGGATAAAAAGCCGGCAGGCAAACACGATCTAAATACTGAAAATGTAGCTGGTTTTTAACGTATACTTCACAGAGGCTCAAGATAAATTCAAAAAAAATTTAATCACGTTAACACCTCGCATCATTTGAAGCTGAGCTTCGCTGGAGATATTGGCTTTTGACATCGTAGTTTTAATGCAGCAACTATTTTCTTTAGGACTTCACAATAATATTGACTTTCACATGGAATACTTACACATACAAACCCCCAGGACATATCATCCCTGATGGTCGTTGGTCTACCAAGCAACCCCTGCTCATACTGAAAGCCTGCAGGTTACGAGGTGACGCGATAAACGTGACATACGAGAAATTTAACGATATCGTTCTAATTTACGGGAGAAAAACATAATACAAGGGCATTTGGGTTACGCCATCACCTTCCTAGAAAGTCAAAGTTAGCAGCTTTCTCACGATCATTTATTCCACGAAATGTTCGTATTGTAGCAAGCTATAACCGTGCTACCGCTGCCTGCGGAACCAACCGAAGGAAATTCTGTACTAACAGTAAGACAGAGCATTTGTAGTAAATAATTGTGCCTACTCAAAGTACAATTTATTCTGCAGTGTGGTTTCCACTACACCTCTTCGGTGTTTGCAATAAAGAATCATATAGTGGAAGTAACTTCCCTCTCATTTATCAAAGGAGTTCATGATTTTCTCCGAATGTGGCTGCATGTTCATACAGGTATAATTTATTATCTCCCTACAATTAAAATACGTTAATACTTTTTTAAAGCTGTTTCGATACAATTAAGTGATCCAGTGTGAATCAGTAATTATCAACCATACTTTGGGAGGACATTAAGGCACCGCCGGATGTTCCTCCTTTTAGGCTTCAATGTCATAAATAACTAGCATTTGTCCGCGGCTCCATATGCGTTGAATTCCTTCCAAATTGATATATAGTTCAACCAACAGTAGGTCATGCCTGGATTCTTGTGAGGTAAGGGAAGTGCTTCAGCGCTCCATGAAAACAGTATGTTAAGTTTGTCAGCGTGGTTGTGGCTGTGAAAAGAGAAACGTGTGATTGTTCCTGGACCTTGCAGTTGAGGTTGTCCTTCTCCACACATTGGCTCCTTCATTGTGCAAGTAGGAGAGGAAAACCTAGCCAGCTCAGCAAAACACGAACGAGCTGAATCTGCCACAGACGAGGCCCAAGCAATTTCCTAAATATTTCATAACGCTATACTACTTACACAAACAACACATTGTACATACAATATGTATTTCTGCGATACTAAATTCTATTTCATGCTCTGTAACCCCTTTTCTGAAGAATTTAGATTCTTTTTACAATATTCACCCGTGTGCACCCGTGGAGTGCCCTCTCCATACAAACAATTCCGCGCTGGACGTGCGAGTGTCCTTGGCCACAAGTTTGAAATACTCTTTTAAAACACAAAAAAAAAATCTGTTTAATGGAAATCCGGTGGAATTCCGGAGAAAATACATGTGAACATTTTTAGAGGACATTTAATTCGAAATCAATCAGAGCGGATCAGTTACTCCAGGAAATCTGCTGGTCTTAAGAGGAAAGTTTTTTGTGGAAAATTAAGTTCTAAGTGTACTTAGTTGGCTGTATTGTTTAATAGGACTGACTATTTAGGCGGATTTTTTACTTTAAAGAATTCTGAGTGAACGAGATTTTTGGCTGACTCTACTTTTTATAAATCGTCCGGCTCCATGGTTAAGTGATTACTGGTAGTGTGCTGGCCTTTGGTCAGAGGGGAACCGGGTTCGATTCCCGGCCGGGTCGGGAATTTTTACCACCGTTCATCAATTTCGCTGGTACGGGGACTGAGTGTATAAGTCGTCTTCATTATCATTTCATCCTCATCACGACACGCAAGGTTGCCTATAGACGTCAAAGCGAAAGACCTGCATCTGGCGATCTGAACTTGTCCTCGGACACTCTCGGCACTAAAAGCCATACGCCATTTCAATTTTTTACAAATCTACCAGAGATCTTGATAAGCCTGATAAGCTAGTAATATTTTATATAGCCTATAATAATGAGGAATAAATAAGATTTTAAATGGTGAAAGATTTACTTCTATATTTTGAGTGGTAACCGCTCAGTCAACTCACTCGGTTACAAATTTTCTCTAGTATTAGTACAGATAAAGCTATTTTACAATGCCTTCGATTATTACTGATTTGAACAATTGCTGAAATATCAGATAATTACTATGGAGGAGGATTGTATATCGTGACAAGTTCTACGAACATGCGTCTTGAGCACTCCGAAATACAATACAAACTGACAATCTAAGCTTCAGCATAGGAGGAAAATGAAGAACGCAGCCATTCAAAAGGACGAAGAAAAAAGGTAGACATCAAAGGATGGCTGATAATCCTAAAAGGTCAGTAGTGATGGCCTGTCTAGGGACTCGAGTCAAGGGTTGGAGCAGTTGTCATTAATTTGTTTGATATCGCATCTAAATAACAAAACCGTGAATATCGTGATTTAATTTTATGTAGTGTAGTCATTTACCTGAAACCCTCAAACTATTCCAAGCAATTTTATGCTCTATCTGTTACACAGGCACTATGAGATCACTGAAAGTCCGAGAGGGGTTGACAATTCCAAGTTCACGGGACTTTCTTTTTATAATCTGCTTTACGTCGCACCGACACAGATAGGTCTTACGGCGACGGTGTAATAGGAAAGGCCTAGAAGCGAGAAGGAAGCGACCGTAGCCTTAATTAAGGTACAGCCCCAGCAATTGCCTGGTTAAAATGGGAAACCACGGAAAACCATCTTCAGGGCTGCCGACAGTGGGGCTCGAACCCACTATCTCCCGGGTGCAAGCTCACAGCTGCGCGGCCCTAACCACACGGCCAACTCGTCCGGTAGTTCACGGGTCTGATGGCCATCATAATTCTAGCTGAATTACTTTATAAATACCGTCAAACCTTGTACGAAGATATAATTGGATTCGGTTATTTACTGAAAGCTCCAACAAGCAATGTCTCACTTAATGGAAACAGTACAGCTTATAAAAAACAGACACAAGCCCAATATATTGTTGTATGATGGGGGTATTAATTAAGACAAAACTGGTAGCGTTTTATTATATTAGTTAGACGTATTGTACTACTAATTGCTGGTATATTTACACAGACACACTATTGGCGGCTGCGTTTTCTGCTCACGCTAACACAGTCACACCAGTTTTACAGTTTGTCCGCTTACAGGCATAAAGGCATAGAAAGAAAATGTATTATTATTATTATTATTATTATTATTATTATTATTATTATTATTATTATTATTATTATTATTATTATTATTATTATTTGTGAACATAAGTCACAAAATGACTTTCAGAAGCAATTTTCAACTAACGATATTAGAATTTGTAATAATTATTCATAGAAAATCTAACATACGACAAGAAAAAAATCGGACTTCATTATTATTCACTAAAATGTAAGCCTTCTGCATTGAGTTCGTTGAATTTCTCATCGAATGGAAGGTATTTTGAAATTAAACTGACATGTAGCCTACAGACTGGATCCATCCCATGAGTTTACAGTGCTTCTAACATCAGCGACTACCTAGTAATTCCTGGGGGTAAAGACGACTTGTGTGTTCTAGTGCTGAGGTTGCAGAAGCCTGACCAAGCCCAGAGTTATTCTGGCCTCTATTTATGGTTTTTATATACACCTCACCTCCATTCCCACAGAAAAGGAAAGGAAATTAAAATGAAAAAAGTTCCACACCGATCCGAAACGTGGGGGGTAGGATTTCTGGCCTTGTCACGATCGTAAGGATGGTTTAAAGATTTGAAACTAGGTGTATTCAAAGAAACGTGGGACAACATTATACCGCGGATACTATACAACAGCATTCTGTGCTTTCCTACTTCCATTGTAGGCGAATGATAAGATTATTTTTAATGGATAGTCCGCGATCTGTTCTTTCCTTCACTTGCAAACACGGAGTTCAGAAAATGTAAGTCTAGTTGTCAGTATTGTTATTCGTAAGAAACCAGAAAGAAGCTGCAAGGCTGAAGGTACTTTAAGCTTCAATTGGCGAGTTCGAACCCGCTCAGTCCGATGGTATTTGAAGGTGTTCAGCAAGGCCAGCCTCGTGTTATTAGATTTATTGGCACTTAATAGAACTCCTGTGTGAAAGACTTGCGGCCTATCAACGACTCCAAGAACCGTGAAATCGTTTCAGTAGGACATAAAACAATTATTAGTATTATTTTAATAAGAAGCTATAAGTCCGACTTTATGAAAAATTGCTTCATTAATATATTATAATTCGGTCCGTTGATTCCAGTACCATCATTTTATGAAATACTGTACCTTTCAATGGTACCTGTTATTTCTCGCCGTAAAGTCTTGTTTCTTGCCATTCTAATCCATCACCGAAGTGAAGAATTTTTTCATTATTTCTTAGCATTTGTCCCACAAGACAGCACAAGCCGTTTTTTGGCTTGTGCCTGGTCAGCGTACAGATCTGTATTCCTAAGATTATCGCAAAGTGTGTCAAGCCAACGTTGCCTCCGTCGTCCTGCCACCGTTTCCCATCGACTTGCAAAGCAAAACCAGTCTTTGCCACTGTTGGCGTTTCTTCTCTAATTCCATACCTGTTGGATTGCTAGGACGTTTTGCTCCCGTCTTTTCAGCGATTGGTCCATTCCATATCGCCTACGGACTTCAGCATTTGTGACATGATCAGAAAGTGTAAAACCAGACGTTCAACTTCTTTTGACTTGTGCCAGCGTACAGGATCATACCGGGCAATGGTTTGGACACTAGAACGGTATATTTTCGACTTGATAAGGAAATGAATTAAGCGGACTGGTTCAGTGAAATTGATGGAATTTTGGATTTTCAATTTCATTACGAAATAAACTACCACATCTTTTCCTCTTTAAAATGGCATATTAATCTTCCCAGTAGCTCAATTCCAAGCATTAAAAATATTTCTAATAATGCGCTGTAGTGGGTGTATCACCTCACATAACTTGCATGCATACGCGTTGAGTGAAAACATCCTTATTCAAATTTCCCGGTTTTTTCAAAGACATTATATTACGTATTGTCCCCTTCAAATTTGTCAGATAAGAAATATTTGTAATATCTACGAGTGTAAGATTATCACTTCATTAGCACGGGCGGAAATTTTTCCCAACTCCGTGTTACAGAGAGAAGTGCTCGCACGAAACCGGATTTTTCAAGCGAGGGGGTGAGCTATGGATTTTTTGTGTGTCAGGCTTCCAGCTGTCCCCACGTGACCTACTGGGAGAACCAAGGCCGTCCGATCGATAGCGAGCAAGGCCATGCTACACCTGACAGTATTTTAATAAAATGTAACAGCCTATCAGGTGCAAGTCATTGACCAATCACAGACGATTACGGCGACACACCCTCATCTTAAGATGATTATATAACGGTGTTTCCAGAAGGAATTATCTCTCTTTGATTTGAGTCTTCTTGGATGACTGTCTTGGGAATTCTACGCCGACATTCACGTCGCAGACACTCTTGGGTTCGATCACTCGGCAGAACAGGCTCATTATCCATCCTAGATCTACGAGTTTAGCAGATTTTACGGAAGAAGTTACGTATAATTCAACAATTTAATTAATCGTGTGTGTGTACTGGGCACATCTTAAAACTTATTTGTCAGTTTCAGCTCCTACAACTTGTGAAGAAAGAAGAGGAATTCTGCGTGCGGATCGAGATAATTCAAGATGCCACTGCATCAGGAAGAGGAAGCCTACTACTATTCCATGTTCATCATCGCAGGTAGAATGGTATATTAAAATGTAAGGCAATCTCCGACATGGAGGAGATGACGACCGGCGGTGGATGACCTACCACATGTCCAGGGTCATCGGCAGAAATCCAGTTTCACCAATCATTTAAGTACAATCTTATAATAACCATCTGTTCATCTTTGTAGATATAATGTAGAGATAATACTTCCTTATTCATTTGACGTAATTTTCTTCTAGTCTTGCCGTAGTTTGGTATTTCATTTCTTCTTTCCATGGGGTAAGGTAGTTGTTAATTGAGTGTGAATGATAGTTGGTTCCTATTAGATAGCTAGTGATGTGTGAGTGTCTTCAACATTTATTCTGGCTGTCCCATTCAATAGCATAGGAGCGATTTAAGAATCATTGACCTCTCCGATAATAATAATAATTTAATTTTGAAATAATTAATAATGTTTTTGAAGTCACGTGGGAAAGATTGTCGGTTCGTTTATTACGTCGAATTTTCCCTATACGTTATTATCGTCTTTATGTGGATTTCAAGCGTGTTAGTGTCATCTGGTAATTTTATCGAATCTTAGCTTACGCGGATTTGTGATCTCGCACGTTTAATAATAATAATAATAATAATAACTTCATCACGGGTTAAGCAATGAAATAAGGGTCATGAGTGTAAATATTGTTTATTCTCGTGTGTGAAATATTAATATGTGCTCCAGTAGGATAAATGTGAGCCTGGAAGACGGCCGAATCTTGACGGATTATTTACTGCATTTAATGGACTTCGGAATGGATCAGTTATTATGCGTTTGACTTGTAAATCAATTTATTGAGTCTCATGTGAAGAATATGTGTCATTGAGCATAATTTCTTCGGGCGGAGCACGTGTTACTCGATAGCCATGGTATTTAAATAATAATAATCTCGTAACTCATCAACCATAAACGTGTACGTTTATATTTGACCTGCGTTATGTGCGTTTCTGTAACGATAATTTTCCCCATGATATCTATCACTGATATTCTCACGAACAACGTTGTTGAACCTGTCTTCTTTATTTAAGTGATAATCCTGATATCATCGCATTCCTAGTTGATGCAATGGTATTTCTGTACCCGATACCGTCATCAAAAAGTCTATGACTTAGATTAATATTAAAATGTAATACTCATGGATTAGAAATCGTCGAAAACATTGTAAACTGTTACCGTGTACCCTAGTGTGAATGCTGTGTGTGTGATTAGTCATTATTTCTATGGATTGTGATATTTCTTGTGATTACAATTTGACTCGATCACTTGTTCATTGCGTGAGTTTTGATTGAAAATATCATTATTTGTGTTGCTCCCATTTGTTGAGAAGTGAATCTTTAATGGATTTCCTTTCGAAACTAGATAGAGAAGAGTTTAATGTCTTAGATAAAAATGAATAAGCAAGTGTTATGTCCGTGGACAGGAGTCACGAACAATTTATTGTAAAGCCTACAATACTAGAATTTTCAATGTGTGTAATACTGAAGAAGGATATTGCGTTAGTTTGAGTAATTATTTTGGAAATCTTTGAAGTAATAATAATGGAAAATTTTTCATTTTATAAAATTTAATCTGAGGAAGACATGTTGAATGGAATTTCGACAGAATTTTTTTTCTCATTTTCAATCTACTGGAAGTAACGTTAATTTAACACGTTAAACATGAATGGATATAATTTAATCGCTGACGATAAATGAATCAGAAAAATATTTATCAAAAATTTTATTTGTAAATAATCAGGTTAACATTAGAGAAAGGTCTTCTCATAAAAATACGTTTATTATTTTATTATGTCAGATGTAGGCTAATACTCGTCTATGTATTTCCAGAAATTATGTTACCAGAATTATGGGAAGAATATTTATGTTGTACCGAATAGACTGGCAGAGAAGATGCTTAAATTCCAAGATTTTTTCCAATTTAAATTTGTTGTTAAGAGTGCTGATTTATAATAAATGTTAAAACTTAATAATTGATAGTGTGGATTTTATTGTTGCTAGTCCTTATTTCTATTCCTGCCCTTAACATTTTTGCAAAGCCAGAAAACGAACGGTCTACGACTGAGACTCTCGTTCGCCGGCTGAGTAGCCAGGTAATAAGGGTGCAGTATGTAGGGCTTATTTCTTGTGTTAGCTTCTTGATTTGACAGGATATTGTTTAGTCTCTAGTGCTGCATTCCTTGGATATCGTTGATTACATTGAGTCAATTGGTGTTTAGTTCAGTATTTGTATTGCATTATTTCTATTGTGAAACTGGAACTTATAAAGCATGCCTCGATGTAGTAAGAGAGATTATACGAAGAAAAAGAATCCGTAGAGGTACACTAGTAGAACTGAGACAATTTCTCGTACAGTACGAAATGATTCTGAAAATAGTGGGGTTATACACGAAGTGATATCTACGCCTGTCTCTAGCACAAACAAGAAGTTGCATGGATCAACCGCAAAACACTCCAATTTATTGGAACAGTGTACTTATGATAATGTGAGCAAAATAATTAACACTTAATTCCAATGAAAGGTGACAGGCGATTCAATATTGTGTAATGCATGTTGCAAAATAACTTATATCACTAAATGTCAATCGATACAAAGGGCTTCAAAATTAAAATTACATTGTGAATAATTTAATTTGGACCAGAATCCCCAAAAAAATGTGTTCGCGAAAAATTACTGTATTATTTTGGAGTATATGGTACTATTGCTAGATATAAAAAAGGTAATATTAAAAAGTCTAATGTGCTGCAAAAGAAGGGAGTGATGCCCGGAAAATACATGATCACTGCTATGATGTCGATAAGCAATGACAGGGAAAGGAATTCTTAAAGGAACGAAAAGGAGTGTGAGAGGCAAGCCAGACAAAGAATGAAAGGTGTAAGAAGAAGGGTCGATGAGGAGATGTCTACTGACTGTGAAAAACCCTCTTATGGTGCTGGACTCCACTAGAAATTTAGTTACACTTTGAACCTCGTTTCCCGCAAGTTTACTTTTTTGTGATTCAAGAAACATTTCCTCCTGAACGAATAGAGATACAAACTTTCAGGGTTTGTGAACAATGCCAATATACATCTTCTAGCATGGCCCTTTTGTCCCACTTAATTGATGACAGATTTTGTGTCGAAGATACTATGTAAAAAATGTGTCAATTATTTTCAGTAACGACATAATTAATATCTTCCCATAAAATACGAACGCATTAAAATCCCTATGGTACACGATGGTAAACAAATGTAATATACTACTGTAAATGTTTCACCAAGCTGGTAATAATAATAATAATAATAATAATAATAATAATAATAATAATAATAATAATAATAATAATAGTATGGCCTTAGCTACCGTGTGCAGAGATTTGAATCTGACGCCATATGGCTGTCTGCTCGTCAATTTCGACGTTCCGTTTTACTCGAGGCCCACTAGATTGCAGACCGAGTAAACCGAAACTCTCTTGTTCGTCTATGGTTGAAATTTATTGAACTTTTTCGGGTAAACACCAAATGTGTCGCCATAGATGTTATACATGCCGACATCGTACGATGGAATGTCGAATGGATTTTCTTCCGCCCTTCAAAATTCCGACTACCTCTGCCGGGTTTCAACCCGCTATCTTGGGATCCGGAGGCAGACACTCTACCAATGGTATTAATCGTTTAGAAGATAATGTTCCTTACATTTAACATTGGAGGTATAGGAAGGTGTTGGTCCCCTTAATGCATTAGAACTACATGTTCCTTTACTTTACAGTATGGTGTCGTATTGCACCTTCCATCTTACGCAGTCAAAATCCACCTTTCAGAATATAATAGAAGATGCATTAAGATTAAGCCTCCATATTCCCTATCCACTCCAAAATATCAATCCTGGAGAATGTCGCTGAAGGCAGTTATGCAGACTAATTTCGTGTTATTGTGTTTCGTTACACCAACTCAGGCAGATTTGATGCCGAAGATGCAACAGGGCAGGGCTAGGACTGGGAAGAAAACGACCGGGGCTTTCAGGTACGGTCCCAACATTTACCTGGTGTGAAAATGCGATCCCCCAGACGATCATCTTCAGGACGGCCGACAGGGGCGTCCGATCCCGTTATCTCCCGAACGCAAACTTAACAGCTACATTGTCCAAACCGTGTAGCCAACTCGCTCGTTTACAAGCTCAAGTTACACTAGAACATACACACTGCAAACATGAAAGTTCAGGGTGAATGGTGCAACAACAGCAAGTTCAGTGAGTACATAAACACCATAGCAGAAGGTGGTGACCAGCTGGCTACGTTCGACTGTAAAATATATAAGTCTCCAAGCCTATGATTATGACTGCAATCACTTACTTTCGTGTTTTCTCTCAGTTTGCTGCGCAACTCTTTCATATTCCCCATTGATTCTATTTGGAATCACCGTTGTATTTTCCTTATTTTTCCTAAAATTGAATGTACTTTTACATTGAAACTTTGTTAATACGTATTCGATGGGGATTTTCAAGAACTTTCTTTTCATGTGTCCTCTTCCAAATGCCCTACTCGGTAAATCCAATCTAGGGGCGCAACCTCTTTATAGTAAGTCGTGTATATTGCTAGAGAGGAAGGAACTGTGATACATTCACCAAAAGCTAAACAACTCGTGGTTCAGGTCAGGCGGCTAATAGACCTGAAACAGAAAACTTACGTAAACAGGCAGCCACTGCGAAATTGGCCAAGAGAGCCAATATTCGCTAGTGGCTTTGCGTCGCACCGACACAGACAAGTCTTATGGCGACGATGGGATAGGAAAGGCCTAGGAGTTGGAAGGAAGCGGCCGTGGCCTTTATTACGATACAGCCCCAGCATTTGCCTGGTGTGAAAATATGAAACCACAGAAAACCATCTTCAGGGCTGCCGACAGTGGGATTCGAACCCACTATCTCCCAGATGCAAGCTCACAGACACGCGCCCCAAACTGCACGGTCAACTCACCCGGTGCCAGTACTCGAGTGGTCTGCTATAGCTGTAATCGTTAGTCATATATCCGGTGATGGCAGGGCTCGGGTTACTCCCAAAAGTGAACGTAAGTAGAAAATCTGTCAATATTGTAAATATATGGGGACACGTGGAGAAAGATTGCCGAAAGCTGCAAGAAAATTCTAAAGCAAGTGTGTTGTAGAAAGGTGCTAGAATTGTGATAAGGTAGGCCGTTGCCAGTTCGAATGCCGAGCTAACCGGAAGTTACTAAACGACCAAATGTGTTTTATATGTGGGCAAGAAGGGAACAGCGAGACTGCAAGCACAATACCCAAAAGAAAGCAACCTCAAGTTATCGTGATACAATGAGAAGTCGGGGTCAGCGAGTGTCAAATTTGCAAGTCTATGAAATGTAGAAAATGAAATGGGCGGTAGTAAGTGCCAAGTGAAGGCGAAAACATAAGTCCAAGCTTTAAACGGAGAATGGGAAGCCAAAATGCGCCGGAAGATGAGTCCCACAAAATAAGAGGCTCATGGAAGAATGCAACCCCCAAGTGAGACAGGAAATTCGCGCAACATTTCGCGACGTAAGATTAATAAAAATCAGCCAGGTGAAGATAATAAATAAAATGATATTTTTTCTTTACGTCCTACTAACTACTTTTACGGTTTTTGGAGACGCCTAGGTACCGGAATTCAGTCAAACAGGAATTCTTTTACGTGCCAGTAAATCTACCGACAAGAGGCTGACGTATTTCCGCGCTTTCAAATATTACCGAACTGAGCCAGGATCGAACCTGCCAAGCCACGTGCCGAACGGGCGCAAGCACGGAGAATTATGACGGAACTGCCCAGGGGCTGATGTAAACCTAATATGGGGAAGATGTGCCAAGGGGAGAAATTCACAATCGCAAATCGATAGTAGAGCTATTTAAATGATGTACTGTAAATATAATAATAATAATAATAATAATAATAATAATAATAATAATAATAATAATAGTAATAATAATAATAAAATAATAATAAGAATAAAAAGAAGAAGCATAAACCATATCCCATGTTGTTCGTCAATTTGGAATTACTCACGCAGTGTCAACCTCCAGTCATTGTCGTCGTACAACTGGTGTGGGTAGGGGACTGACCATCGAGCTGTGGATTTAGGATTGTGGCAAAAGTCACCAGTAGCAGCTTAACGCTGGGTCAAGATATCGATGACCTTATATCTTGTCTGTAGTTTCGCTAGAAGACTTCGTTTGAAGTGGACGGAAATGTGGAATATAACGTTTTCCCAGGAATTTCAAAAGGCTGTAGACATGGTTAAGAAAATATAGAGTTAGGAATTGTCATAATACGTGTGGAAGTTTCTCAACAGGGTCCACACAAAACACAGAGTGAGGAAGAACTGCTCTCCCAGGGGTCGAGTTACTATGACAATGATTGCCAGACCATCAAGGACGCTGAGAGCTGTGAGCTTGTCATGGCAGTCTTGGTGGTTTGAAATTCAGTCATACTGATCACTCAGGGAGGGACGAGCAGGAGCTGTCAGTCCCTTGACCTTAGCTTGGCGTGTCAAAGGGGCATCTAATTTGTCTTTCCCTATCCACCTCGTGCTACAGTTAATTATGTAGTAATTGTAGCATACTACGTGTTCAGAGGACACAACGCCCTACTAAATTCATCAACGTCATCTTCGTCGTATTTTCACCCCAAGAAGTTGTCAAAACGGAAGCAGTAAATCCATGTTGTACTTCTCTGTGAATGGCTGAGTCCTCCCTCTGGAGTTTCCTGAAGCCTTTCGTTGCCTTACTACTTAAAGGGTTGCTGTAGGAGGTCTAACTATCATAGCCGTAACTAGGGACTAGGGGGTGTGGGTGCGGGCGACGTTTGGCAGGACACATTTGTCGATTAAATTTATTCCCTGCTTAAAACTGGAACTTGTAAATATTTGAAGTACAAACTTTAAATTTCGAACTACACAAAAATAATATAAAATATAATTCTGGTTGGATATTGTCTTAAAAGCCTATTATTCAAGGCTGAGCTAAAAATTAACAATAAAGATTATGTTATTAGGCTCAAACAATTATTGTTTCCCCTTCGCATCGCCTCGTCGCCCTGGGGTGGTGCCAAATGTAAACGCCAAGTGAAACTAAGATAATAATTAGTGTATCAGATTTTTAACTAATGTATATACGGCAAATTAATATGGTAGTTGCTTTATGTAGCACCGACACAGATATGTCTTATGGTGACGATGGGACAGGAAAGGCCTACGAATGGGAAGGAAGCGGCCATGGCGTCAATTAAGGTGTGAAAATTGGAAACCACTGAAAACTATCTTCAGGGCTGCCGACAGTGGGGTTCGAACCCACTATCTCCCGGATGCGAGCTCACAGCAATGAAGGTTGCCATTCAAAACTAGTGACATTGGGAAATATACTTTACAGCGCCATTGGCTAAATATTATCAATTTTGCCACTTGAACGCTATTGAACACCGTAATCAAGCTAAACCCGGACCATTATAAGGCATCCCGATTACATAATTATGCCCTTAGATAATTAGAGCCTCTGTGACTCGGCCAGAAGCACGCCGACCTTTCACCGCTGGGTTCAGTTGTTCAAATCTCTGTCACTCCATGTGGGATTTGAGCTGGGAAAAACGGAGGCGGTACAGGTTTTTCTCGGGATACTCCGGGTTTCCCTGTAATCTTTAATTCCAGTAAAGATCACCAATAACATTCCATCTGTCAATCATTAATCATTGCCCCAGAGGAGTGCGACAGGCTTCGGCAGCCCGCACAATTTCTGCCTCGCCACATGGTGGGGGCTTCAGTCATTCCATTCCTGACCTGGTTGCATAACTGGAAACAGGCTGTGGATGTTCATATTTTTTTTTTTTTTTTTTTTTGCTATTTTGCTTAACGTCGCACCGACACAGATATGTCTTATGGCGACGATGGGATAGGAAAGGTCTAGGAAGTGGAAGGAAGCGGCCGTGGCCTTAATTAAGGTACAGCCCCGGCATTTGCCTGGTGTTAAAATGGGAAACCACGGAAAACCATCTTCAGGGCTGCCGACAGTGGGGCTCGAACCCACTATCTCCCGATTACTGGATACTGGGCGCACTTAAGCGACTGCAGCTATCGAGCTCGGTGTTCATATTTTCATGTTGTCGTTGTTGATACTGGTGTTGTGGATGTTGTTTAAGCTGTGCTTGAATTGCAAAATATCCCTCTTTGCTGAATATTGTTGACTAAGTTTAAAACTACGAATGATACTCTGTTATTATTCACATCGGCAAGACAAATTGATATGTATCTTGTCACTTGCACCACATTGATGTGAATATTGAATACGTAACAATAAAGGTTCCAGGATACATATACAATAATTAACAAACTATGTCAACATAAGGAAATAAATTCATAGTATGTGAAAATTTTACCATAGTAAATATATAGAGACAAACCAATCACTGTCGACTTCGGGACTTATAAACCCGAACAGTACAGCAACAGATGAACACAGAAAGCACAATCGTACACATCATCATACTGACGTCACGAGAGTGTTCATCAAGATGCCTGAGGTCCTTTACGTTAGACAACAACAATAAAACCGAAACACGATAACATTAAAAACGGCTCCGTCCATTTGGTTGATTTGTAGGCTTACTGGGTCGGAACAGTAATGGCGTGTGGCCTCCGGAGAGGCCTGGTGGCTATCTTTCAGTTTTTTTTTTGCTAGGGGCTTTACGTCGCACCGACACAGATAGGTCTTATGGCGACGATGGGATAGGAAAGGCCTAGGAGTTGGAAGGAAGCGGCCGTGGCCTTAATTAAGGTACAGTCCCAGCATTTGCCTGGTGTGAAAATGGGAAACCACGGAAAACCATTTTCAGGGCTGCCGATAGTGGGATTCGAACCTACTACCTCCCGGATGCAAGCTCACAGCCGCGCGCCTCTACGCGCACGGCCAACTCGCCCGGTATCTTTCAGTTTGACACCTTACAGGTAACTTGCGCACCTTTGAGGACGGGGTCCTATCTATGATGAATTTTAATGTCCTTTGGACGGCACACAGATCCTGACCACGACCATCGGAATTAAACAATGAAGGGAAACCTTGGACCAAAAAGCCAGCATGGTAACCATGTAGCCATGGAGCCGGACTACATGTTATTTATTAAACAGACAAAAGTTGCCGACATGGCAATTTCTTGGAACGGGCACGTGTGGAATGCTATAGTAGTTATTATTTGGGAGTTGTGCGGCCGCCACCTCCACACGCCCCTGGGAGAGGCCTTTGCCACACGGAATGTGGTGACTAAGAATGCATCCTTAAACTCACATGTCCTTACTTGGCGGGCGATTTAAAAAGTAGGGTGGTTGGCCCCAACCTCACATGATGTTACGCTAGATATGTTTGCAGGCCTAATTTCGCAGGCCCTGGGTTCGACCCTAGGCTTAATGGCGTTAACGTTACAGACATAAGTGCCATGTCAAAAAGTGCAAGCTTAACCTAACAGCCAACGTGATTATGAGTAAGAGTGCAAGTTTAAGCTAACAGGCTTGACGTGTGCAGGCTTAACCTCACAGATCTCGGGTTCGATACCAGGAATAACCTTACAACGGCATTAATATTACAGACCCAAGTTTTATGCCGAAAAGTGCAAGCTGAACGTAATTGCAACATGATTATGGCCAAGAGTGCTAGCATAACCTAACAGGCACGAATTTGACGCCACGCTCAACCTTACAAGGGCGGTAGGTACAGACTCAGGTCTGTCTAGACAAGATGAGACATTGTCCAGGGTTACTTTAGCGGGGCTTTGAAGCTGAGCTTGGTGAAAGCTAAACATGAAACAAGATTGCTGCTACACATTGTACTGATAAGACTAGGGAGATGGCGTAAGGCTCAATACATGTGCTTTATTTATAGCAGCCGTAAAGCTGGAAGCTGAACTCGGAACAATGTGGCGGCTACACATTTTACTGACGGGACTAGGGAGAATGTGTAAGGCCTAATGTATTTACTTTATTCATAGGGACATAACGTTGAAAGGCGACTTTAGGCCGTGGAGTTGAGCAGCTGCAAAAGGGATAAAGGGCAAAGGGGCAAAGGGTTAAAGGGAAAAAGTGGTAAAGGGCTAAATGGCCGAAGGGAAAAAGAGTAAAAGGGCTAAATTCAAAAGGGATAATGGGCCAAAATTGTAAAAGTTCAATTGGGCGAAGTGGCAAAAGGGCAAAAATTGCTAAAGGGATAAATAACAAAACAATCGAAGGGAAATGGTTCTAAAGGGAATGAGCAATAGTCTAGCGCTTAGAGCTTCACTTGTAAGGAGATGGTAGCACGGGACTAGGAAGATGGTGTAAGACTTCAAACATGTGCCTTATTCAGAGGGACGTATCTTTAGAAAGCTATTTCATGGTCTTGAAGCTGATCAGCTGCAGAGTTAAAGACTCAAGCGTTGGAGCTGATGTGTTCTAACATTTCGAGCTTATAGATTTGAACTTCAGAGACTTATAGTAGCTTACAATATTGTTTACGTCACTTAAAGACTTAAACGTTGTGTTCAGAAACGAATAAAGTTAGCGCTACACATGACTGCGAATGGAACCCAGGGATTTCCACTTCGGAATGCTGAGTATTATGCTAAGTAAATGACTGCACATTGAAAGCGTGTATTTTAATTCAAAGACATCTCGAGTTCGAGCTGCGAGAAATTAAAAAATTCCCAGACCGACTGGGAATCGAACTCACCACTCTATCCCTTGGAGTAATGGCTGTCATAGTAAAAATGATTGTGCGTTAAACTCAAAACACTCAACCTCGGAGCTGCAAGAAAAAAAGTCGCCGACCCGACTTGGAATCGAACCCCTGGCTCCGTTACGTGGGCAGTAAACAAGCATGCTAAATAAATGACTGTACATTAATAGCTCATGTGCTTAATTGAAACACCTGGCTTAGCGCTACAAGAATTGAAAGTTAAACATCACCGACCGAACTAGGATTCGAACCTGGAGCTCCCTTGGACTGAAAGCTGAAGAGCTGTTCAAATATCTAACTCCGAAAATTCAAATATCTAACTCTGAGCAAGAAATTAATTTCGCCGTCTAAGGCTTTTGAACCTGGAGCTCACTTGAACTCAGGACTAAGAAGCTTAAGTTAATAAGAAGAAAAAATGTTAAAAATTTCAACTCGACCTGGAATGGATGACGAGCTTTTCCTTCACCGAGGAATAAGTGTAACGATTAGCACAAAATACTTTAACTGATTACGGAGTGAGAATGCAACAAAACTTAGTATAAAGTGCGGTCGTGACAGCATGTACATCTCAGCAAACAATAGACTGTACGAACAAGTTGATTATACTTGGAAGTATTTCCTGAGACATGAAATACCAAGTTCATTGTTTTTACATTTAGCGTAGTATGCACATCTCATCAAGAAGTAAACTGGTGGTACGAGCAAGTTGTCTAGACTTGGAAGTAACTTATTCGCTTAGACGGGGAATACAAAGTTTGTTTCTTCCGCATTCACTCTGAGCTGTCCATTTGGACCCTGGTGACTTGTAATTGCCCGCTGTAATTTTTACATCACTTAGCACCTAATGTTTGAGCTGCGAGAAATTAAAAAGTCACCAGCCCGACTGGGAATCGAACTCGGCACTCTTTCCCTTAGAGTGCTTATTATCATAGTAACTAAAAATGATTGTGCGTTAAATTCAAAACACTCAACGTTCGAGCTACAAGAAATTTAAAATAATATCGCAACCCGTCTTGGAATCGAACCTGTGGCTCTTTACATGGGCAGAAAACAAGCATGCTAACTAAATGACTGTACGTTTAATTGAAAACCTCATGTTCGACTTCTGTTCGAGGTGGGATGATAATCATAATAACAATACCATTTTCCGTCTGAAAAGTTTGAGAAGTTCGCAAATTCGTGAGATAGTGGGTTCGAATCACACTGTCGGCAGCCCTGAAGATGGTTTTCCGTGGTTTCCCATTGTCACACCAGGCAAATGCTGGGGCTGTACCTTAAATAAGGCCACAAACACTTCCTTCCTACTCCTAGACTTTTCCTATTCCATCGTCGCCATATAACCTATCTGCGACGGTGCAACGTAAAAAAATGTAAAGAAAACATCATTTGAAAACTTGTGATAATAATTTGTAGGTGTACAGTCTTCAGTCGGAATTTGGCAGGAAAATCTATGCAATGTGATACTCATCATCATCATCATCATCATCAACATCATCAGAAGCCGAAGAGGAAGAAGAAGAAGAAGAAGTAGTATGAGATTAAGAAGAAGGAGACCGAGTAAATGGCTGTTTCGTTGGGTCACATAGCTATCAACTTGCATTCGGGAGATGGTGGGTTCGAACCACACCGTCGGCAGCCCTCAATTAGTTTTCCGTGGATTACTATTTACATGCCTGTCAAATGCTGGGACTATTCTCTAATTAATGCCACGGTCGCTATCTTCTCACTCCTAGTCCTCTCCTATCCCATCGTCTCCATAAGACCTAAGTGTGTCGGTGTGACGTAAATCATATTGCAAGAAAAACTGAAAGAACTTCCCCCTCATAGTGACACGTACAACTTGACTTATACCCCGTTTATCATCTACCATTGTCTGCTGTTCATCTCACAAGATTGTCCAGGTCCCCTTGTAGTCGCTCATAATTCTGTATCATATTTGCTACTCTATACAGTGTAACATCATCTGCAAAATGCCCTGTCTGTGATCCCAGTTCTTTCCCCATATACATAAAATAAAAGGAAGTATGAAGTTCAGATAATACTGCTATGCACCCCCTCCCCTCTCTCTTCTTTATTACTATTGGATCAGGTATTGCTTCATCTACTCTAATAATCTTAAACATGTTTCCTAGAATTCAGCCACCCATTCAATAATACTCATGTCCAGTACAATAGCCCTTATTTTCGTCATCAGCCCCCATGATCGGCCCTACGAATCTAAAAAATCTGATGTACCTTGCTGGAGTCCTACAAATGGAGCCTCACTGGAAATAGAGTGGAAATTCCTCACGGGGAACTCTGTAAATAAGAAACCAAACCCAATGGCAGTACAGCCCTTGAAGGGCCTTGGCCTACCAAGCGACCGCTGCTCAACCCGAAGGCCTGCAGATTACGAGGTGTCGTGTGGTCAGCACGACGAAACCTCTCGGCCGTTATTCTTGGCTTTATAGACCGGGGCCGCGATCTCACCGTCAGACAGCTCTTCAATTCTAATCACGCAGGCTGAGTGGACCTTGAACCAGCCCTCAGGTCCAGGTAAAAATCCCTGACCTGGCCGGGAATCGAACCCGGGGTCTCCGGGTAAGAGGCAGGCACGCTACCCCTGCACCACGGGGCCGGCGAACTCTGTAAATAGCCCTGCAGTAATGTAAGGAAACATCTTCATTGGGGTAATCACATAAACAGCACTGTAAACAAAGGAGCAATTTAACCGATGAAACAGACATCTAGCGGTTGATAATCCAAGTATCATGCATAACATCAGTTCAAAAACGATTACCTCGACGGCCTTATACAAGGCGCGTAGTTTAAGCGGACGGAGAAGGTGTAACCCCGGTACAATAATAATTGTACTGGAGGTAACGTAAAATTGAATCTTTAAATGTAAATTGTCAACCAAGTCAAAAGACCGTAGTCGAACTTGGGCAATAAGGAGTGTGAACACTCTTTTATTCCCCTTCAACTTGGTATAGAGGTGAGTATGATTTCGTAAATTTTAAATTCTCTCTCTTCCTGTTATAATTAAAAATTTTCTCTCCATCAGTCACCTCTCTAGTATAGGCTTAGCCTCTGCAACTTCGGGCCACAAGCTCACCTCAAGTGAATTTCGAAGGAGTGCAAGTTTTCGCCTCCTAACATTTTGATTTTCGGCCAATAACTGTAATCTTTTCTTTTTCCATTAAGGCCAGGCAGAATGAGCATGTATTGCCCCTGTTTAAGTTTAACTTCCAATTTAAATGTCTGTTGAGTGGGTAAGACAGTGGATACGGTTTGTACTGGCCTTATGTTGAAGTTAGATTTTGCCTGGGAGAGGCTTGAATCTTAGAATTTTAGAGAGTAGCCCCCTAGAATTTTAAGTGTGTGGAGCAAAGACACTCCTTTGAATGTAGTAAATTCTGGAGCTCAGTCTCCTGTTGGATGAATTGAATGGAGTTGTGGTGCTGTTGTAAAATTTGCAACTTGGAAACTTCAGGCTCATCCTGTTAAATCGTTGTTGTCTGATTGGTCTAGAATTTTCTAATATTGTTACTCGAACTCACAAGCTAACCTTTATCCAGCTAATTGTTATTTGTTATTGTTTAACAAAGTTTAAAATCTGAAAAGGAAAGGCGAAGAAAGGAAAGAAAAACTTTCAAATTTAGAGTTTTTTTTAAAACTTGATCTTTTCTCTATCCACACATTCATGCCCGCACCTTCTTACACCTCTGCTTTCCACAGAATCCCCGGAACAAGTGGTAGCAGAGCGTGGTTGAATGGGTATGGATAAACCCCTTTTAACGGCTGTTCATAGAATTTGAAATCGAACTCCTAAAAAGATTCTTTTCTGTAATTTTCCAAATTCTGTCATTTTTCCTTCACTATGTCTGGTCCTATGGAAGTCCATGCACCGTGATATCTGCGCATGGAAGAGATTATTTAGGAACTTTTGATTTAAAAAATCCAATCCTTTGGCACGGTTGCGATAGACTTGGCTAAACTTAAACAATCTTTAGAGTTTCCCATCTGTATTCCTGTGTATGGGGACAAGGGGATTTATGAGGCTCTGTCCATCATCACAGTCAATACTACTAAGCTTGCCTATGTTGTAAGTTTATTGAAGTAGGTGAACTTTCTAGAAATCAGCTAAAGCGTGTTCAAGATAGATTGTTCCATTTTTACAATAGGGCTAGGGACCTATTGTCTTTGAAACTGAAGGACGATTATGCTAGTATAGCTAAAACTCTAGTTGAACACATTTCTGAGTTGTCAGCTAAGGTTAATCAATTGTTGTCTGGAGCCGCTAGCGCAAAGGGTGACTATCTTCCACCAGCAAACGTACAACCTGACGAGGACCCTACTAAGTCGTCTGAGAGTAGGAAATTCGTTGACCCCCAACAACAAACATCTGCCCCATCTGAACAAAAATAAATCATCCACTACAACTTCCACACTTCATCATGTGTAATGCTGCTTTTGAACGCTCTCAGCCTCCAATGCCGTCTCCGATTATTTCACCAGATTTCAGTAGGTTGCCTCACCGCTTAGCCATGTTGCTTAACGGCATTTATGAGTTTTCTGTAAATTCTACTAACGATGTGATCACCTTCCTAAGATTTCCGGTGAAATTTCAGGATCATGCTTAAGTGTTTTGTCTTTCTCAAATTCTCCAAATCAATTACCCATACTCTGCTGCTGTCCTGTCTGACAAGATTATAAAGGCAATAGCTGATAGAAGTTCTATAGAAGACTTCCACGCTCATCTCTTAGCCAAATTCATTCTTGCAAGAGTAATGTCCTTGTTGATATAAAATACTATTTCCGAGTCCAAAGGCTGGACGAGAATTTGGCTGACTTTATTCAAGATATAAAGTTCTATACAAGGGTGTTCGCCCTTCATTTCTCAGAAGGTTAGATAGTACAGACCATCGTCGAAGGGGTTTTCCCACCCGACAGGTCTTACTTATGTTTCGCATCTCGACCTCAAACATTTTCTGAACTTGAGGCTATGGCAATGTCAGCGGAGGGAGTTAGGTATGAAGACACCTACAAATACTCACACATTGGAGGAACTGAAAGAAAATATTACGAACTAGCAAGATACCCGTGCTTCGCTACGGTATTATACTGAAATTTATAATTGAATGCTTATTGTTTTAGACATATAATCCGCCGAAATTCGCGAACTGACTCGTTTTCTGCGAGAATCCACCAAAATTCCCGATCTGACTGGTTTTCTATTATTTCACTGCACGTTTCCTCCCATTTTTCAATCTTCCTTTCCAGCAATCCATTTCGTACTTACCGGGCTAGGCTCCGGTATTCCTCCCGGTCAGTTGGGTCCGTAAAGCTTTGCCATCTTTTCCTATAATCATTTTTAATATGGATAAAATCCTTCAGGAGATCCGGCGTGGTGTCATATTGGGTGCCTTGGCGGCACTGAACCCGCGGCCGGACTGCATTCTTAGTCATTTGTCCAGGAGCCGTTACCAGCGCGGTCCGCACATCTGACGACGGTCCGGAATATTATTATTATTATTATTATTATTATTATTATTATTATTATTATTATTATTATTATTATTATTACTATTATATGTTGCTGGAATGGCTGATGACAGGAAAAACCGGAGTATACGGAGAAAAACCTGTCCCGCCTCCGTTTTGTCCAGCACGAATGTCACATGGAGTGACCGGGATTTGAACCACGGCACCCAGCTGTGAGAGAACGGCGCGCTGCCGCCTGAGCAACGGAGGATACTTATAAGTACATTAATAACAGTAAAATCAATTGGATACACCTCCTTCTACACCCCACCGCCGTTAAGTTTATTTACCGCCACCCCCCCCCCCCAAAAAAATATTAAAATAATGCTTGTTTCTTTATGTTTAAGGGAGATTCCAAACACCAATGTTCACGTCTATTACCTTCAGTTTTGAGATATAAGTATCCCCATAAAAATAATTTACTTTTTTCACTTCATTTCACAATACTCCCCCCCCCCCCGAAGTGAATTTTCCCCTCAAAAAATACTTGTTTCTTTAATAGTAAAGGATCTTCTAAATACCAATTATCACGACTCTAACTTCTTCAGTGTTTTTGATTTATGTGTCCTCATGAAAGGAATTCAACTCCTTTACACTCCCGCCGTCCAAGATGGTTTCCCCATCAAATGCGTTTTTCTTTGTTTTTAAAGGGAATCCAAATACGAATTTTCACGTCTGTATCAACTTTATATTTATTAGATGTATGTATTCTCATAGAATTAAGTCAATTAATTTTTCAATTCTTTCACCCCCCCCGCCTTCAAGGGATTTTCCGAGAATACGTTTTTCTTTACTTTTAAAGCAGATTGTAAATATCAAATTTCACGTCTGTAACATCTTCATTTTTGAGATATCAGTAGGCTAATTAAAAGAATTCAACACCATTTTCAGTCACTTTTACCCCCCCCCCCTTCCAACCGAGTGGTATTTCCGGAAACTAAAAATACACGTTTCTTTATGTTTAATAGAGATAAAAAATACCATTTTTCACTTCTGTAACATGTTAAGTTTTTTTAGATATACTGTAAAAATTCTCATTTTAAAATTTCACCCCTTTTGAGTTCCCATTAAGCGGAGTTTCCAAAAACAAATCACCTATGTTTCTTTACATTTACAGGAGATTCCAAACACCCACTTTTTACGTCTGTAACATTTTACGTTTCCAAGATATTCTGTGGATATAGTCTTTCAAAAAATTCACCCCAATTTGTCACTCCTGTTTAACCGCCATTAATTGGATTTTCCAAAAACTATAAAATACGTGTTTCTTTATTTTTAAAGGAGATCCCAAACACCAATTTTCAGGTATGTAATATCGTTCGTTTCTGAGATATATGTATCCTCATTAAAGGCATTCAGCCCATTTTTCACCCTTTTACACCCCTCCTATTAGGATTTACAGGAAACAAAAAATACATGTTCCTTTATTTTTAGAGGAGATTCGAACTACCAATTTTTACATCTGTAAATTTTAAGGTTTTAAGTTGTAGACACACTCATTTTAAAATATTCACCCCCCTTTTCACCCTCCAATATTTGGATGTTCCAAAAACGAAAAAAATACGTGTTTCTTTACTTTTAAAGAAGATCCAAAATACCAATTTTCAGGTCTGTAATATCTTCAGGTTCTGAAATATAAGTAGCCTCATTAAAGGCATTCAACCCATTATTAACCCTTTTACACCCTTCCTATTGGGATTTTCCGAAAACAAAAGAATACATGTTTCTTTATTTTTAAAGGAGATCCTAAATACCAATTTTTACATCTATAAACTTTAAAATATTTGAGATATAGATACACCCATTTAAAAAAATCACCCCCTTTTCACCCCCCCCCCATTAATTGGATTTTCCACAAACAAAAATATGTGTTTCTTTATTTTTAAAGGAGATCCCAAACACCAATTTTCAGGTCTGTAATATCTTCAGGTTCTGAAATATAAGTAGACTCATGAAATGCATTCGACCCCTTTTTCACCCCTTTTCCCTCCTCCTATTGCGATTTTCCGAAAACAAAAAAAACCGTGTTTCTTTATTTTTAATGAAGATTCTAAATACCAATTTTTACATCTGCGAACTTTAAAAGTTTGGAGATATAGAATCACTCATTTTAAAAAATCCCCCCCATTTTCACCCTCCCATTAATTAGATTTTCCAAAAACAAAAAAATACGTGTTTCTTTATTTTTAAAAGAGATCAAATGTTCCAATTTTCAGGTCTGTAATATCTTCAGTTTCTGAGATATAAGTACCGGTATTATGATTAAAGGCATTCAACCCATTTTCCCCCATTTTCACCCTTTTTCACCCCTCCTATTGGGATTTTCTGAAAACAAAAAAATACGTGTTTCCTTAATTTTAAAGAAGATTCTAAATACCAATTTTTACATCTGTAAACTTTTAAAGTTTTGAGATATGGATACACTCATTTTAAAATTTCACCCCCCTTTTCACCCCCTTAGCGACGGAATATCCAAAAATCCTCTCTTAGCGAGCACCTACATCTTAATATGAATATATCCCCAAAATTTCATTTCTTTATGTCCAGTAGTTTTGGCTCGGCGATGATGAATCAGTCAGTCAGTCAGTCAGTCAGTCAGTCAGTCAGTCAGTCAGTCAGTCAGTCAGTCAGTCAGTCAGTCAGTCAGTCAGTCAGTCAGTCAGTCAGTCAGTCAGGACAAGTTATTTTATATATATAGATAGAGATAAAAAACACCATTTTTCACTTCTGTAACATGTTAAGTTTTTTGAGATATACTCTATAAATTCTCATTTTAAAATTTCACCCCCTTTTTAGTTCCCCTTAAGAGGAGTTTCTAAAAACAAATCACCTTTGTTCCTTTACATTTACAGGAGATTCCAAATACCACTTTTTACGTCTGTAACATTCTACATTTCTCAGATATTCTGCAGATGTAGTCTTTCAAAAAATTCACCCCAATTTGTAATTCCTGTTCAACCGCCATTAATTGGATTTTCCAAAAGCAAAAAAAAAGGTTTCTTTATTAAAGGAGATCCCAGATACCAATTTTCAGGTCTGTAATATCTTCATTTTCTGAGATATAAGTATCCTCATTAAAAGCATTCAACCCCTGTTTCACCCCTCCTATTGGGATTTTCCGAAAACAAAAAATACATGTTTTTTAATTTTTAAAGGAGATTCTAAATACCAAACTGTAAACTTTTAAACTTTTAAGATGTAGATACACTCATTTTAAAAATTCACCCCCATTTTCACCCCCATTATTTGGATTTTTCAAAAACGAAAAAATTCCTGTTCCTTTATTTTTAAAGTAGATCCCAAATACCAATTTTCAGGTCTGTAACATCTTCAGGTTCTGAAATGTTCTTTCACCCTTTTCCACCCTTCCTACCGGGATTTTCCGAAAACAAAAAAAAACGCGTTTCTTTATTTTTAAAGGAGATTCTAAATACCAATGTTTACATCTATAAACTTTAAAAGTTTTGAGATATAGATACACTCGTTTTAAAAATTAACCCCCTTTTCACCCCCTCATTAATTGGATTTTCCAAAAACAAAAAATACGTGTTTTTTTATTTTTAAAGGAGATCCCAAGCACCAATTTTCAGGTCTGTAATATCTTCAGTTTCTGAGATATAAGTATCCTCATTAAAGGCATTCAACCCCTTTTCACCGCTTTTCAGCCCTCCTTTTGAGATTTTCCGAAAACAAAAAATACGTGTTTCTTTATTTTTAATGAAGATTCTAAATCAGGGCCTCTCAAACGCCCAAAATCTCACGCGTGCAGATAGAGGCGTAAGAGCTCCGTGCACTGTGCATCGCTGCTGCTCGGCATGGCTCGGATCAACGCTTCGTCTCTCGGCTACTCGGCTAAGCTCGGCTCAACTCGCCTATACTCGGCTCAAGTCAGCCCGGATTTGGAGCGCTACGGCACAAGTGGAGCAGATGGAGACAGGCGGAGCGAGCGAGACAGGCGTAAGGAAAGAGAGAGTAAGCGCTATTGCTCCAAATCAAAGAGCGGGGGGTCTGCACTCTGGTCATCCAAGCCAAGTAGTCTTTTGCACCGTGCACAGTGCATGCACCACGCGCATGTACCCTGAGAGGCCCTGTTCTAAATACCAATTTTTACATCTGTAAACTTTCAAAGTTTTGAGGTATGGATACGCTCATTTTAAAAATTCATCCCCCCTTTTCACCCTCCCATTAATTGGATTTTCCAAAAGCAAAAAATACGTGTTTCTTAATTTTTAAAAGAGATCAAAAGTACCAATTTTCAGGTCTGTAATATCTGCAGTTTCTGAGATATAAGTACCAGTATCCTGATTAAAGGCATTCAACCCTTTCTTCACCCTTTTTTACCCCTGCTATTGGGATTTTCTGAAAACAAAAAAATACGTGTTTCCTTATTTTTAAAGAAGATTCTAAGTACCAATTTTTACATCTGTACACTTTTAAAGGTTTGAGATATAGATACACTCATTTTAAAATTTCACCCCCCTTTTCACCCCCTTAACGATGGAATATCCAAAAATCCTCTCTTAGCGAGCACCTACATCTTAATATGAATGTATCCCCAAAATTTCATTTCCTTACGTCCATTAGGTTTGGCTCAGCGATGATGAATCAGTCAGTCAGTCAGTCAGTCAGTCAGTCAGTCAGTCAGTCAGTCAGTCAGGACAAGTTATTTTATATATATAGATGAAATCAGAAACATTACAATGGCAGAACCCTCTTGCGTCAGCCGGAATGTAGTTACAAAGCCTCTATAACCCAGGGAGGACGACACTTTCAGCATTATTTATAAGTTAGGATTTTATATAAGATTACGCGCTTTAAAGCAGAGTGGCCGCGTGCGACATAAGTTCGGCTGAGGCAGCTGCCGTAGCGCGCGGTACAAGCACCTTGCCTTCGCTCTGGGTTTATAAGAGAGACAGTTTGAGACCTTTTGTCATCCGACTCCTTGGCTGAATAATCGGCGTTCTGGCCTTCGGTTCAGAGGGACTGGGGTTCGATTCACAGCTGCGAATTTAACTGCGTATGGTCAATTCGTCTGGTCGGAGGCCTGGGTGTTTGTGTTGGTCTCCATACATTTCCCTTCATCTACGTACATACACCAACCACCTCAGAAATAGGCCCTACGCAATGGTGAATACATCCCTCCACGTAGCGTTGGCGTCAGAAGGAGCATCCCGCCACAAAACAGGTACAAATCTCGATCACGTGTTGTAAAATGCTACTAAGAAGAAGAGGAAGAAGCATGTAAGAACTTCTGTCATCAGCAGGAATATTCCTTCTGCTGCTCACAGTGCAATTTGAAAGGGTGCTTTTATCGTTCTGTGAATGACAATGATGGGAAGTATCAATTTACTCTGGCCCAGTGCTCACTCCGTAAGTCCAATAATAATAATAATAATAATAATAATAATAATAATAATAATAATAATAATAATAATAATAATAATAATAATAATAATAATAATAATAATAATAATAATAATAGTAATGTTAATAATATTGAATTAACTACTTTCATAGTTTTTGGAGACACCTAGGTGCCGGGATATTGCCATGCAGGAGTTCCTTAACGTGCTAGTAAATCTACCGATATGAGGCTGACGTATTTGAGCACCTTCAAATACCACCAGACCGAGGCAGGATCGAACCTGCCAAGTTAGGCTCAGAAGGCCAGCGGTCTACCGTCCGAGATACTCAGCCCGGAAACAAACCCGCATTAGTGTGCCAAGAAACTGCTACACTTGCAGACTGCGTGTCAGAAATCAGTGTTCATTTCAGTCTCGTTAACTTGGAGGTGCAAGAAGAAACACAGAAATTTGCCTTCCGGTAGATTACACATGAAGTTTTAAATATACCTACATACATACATACATACAACTTTTTATTACAGAGTTTTTGGCTTTACCCGTTCAGTCTGTGTGAAATAACAAAGTGCCTTAAAATATTATATTTGAGACTAGCTCTGCTACCTCGTCCACCACACATAATGAAATCATTAAGAACTAATAACATTACTGACTTCAAGTCCCACTAACTACTTTACGGTTTTCGGAGCGCCAAAGTGCCGGAATTTAGTCGCGCAGGAGTTCTTTTAGTGACACAAGGCTATCGTATTTCTGCACCTCAAATACCACCGGACTGACTCAGGATCGGACGCCATTAAGAACTAAATATAACCATTGTCGTCTGAATTCCCACTACTTTTACTTTTCAAGCTAAGTCCGTAATTCTTTTAGAAAACCTATCCTCTTCCATTCATCGCGCATATCCCCTCCATCAAACCGATTTATGCTTCATCCATCGAAATTCTCATCAAGTTAACATTTATCTCCACATTCCGAGTACTCTCCTGCTATTGTTTTCAATTGTTTCTAGGTGAAATCTTGAAAATCCTGAATCCACCCAGCTTTCTTTTCCATACAGATAAATCGGTCTCAGAAGAGACCGATGTAAACTTAATTTCGTTGAAGTACTCACTCCTTCCTCAGGGAATACCGTCGATCGGAAAAGCAAACTCACTGCATTTACCCTGGTGCAACTTAGTACATTTTTTTACGATTCGTTTTACAACGCACCAAAACGACAGGTCTTATGGCGGCGATCATTCAGTTCCACTTAGTGCAGTACTACCATTGAAGAAGACAAATCTATTATTTGGAGTGGTGCACATTCTAACGTTTCGTACTATGACATGTCATTCAATCCCCTTAGATTTCATACTTACTGAAACCGTTTTAGTCTTAAAAATGTTAATTTTCGCATCATACTCTCTCCATATATTTTCAAACTCCATGTTATAAGATTGTAAGCACTCAGCAGAATCTGCTATTAAGGCAAAGTCGTCGGTAAATTGAAGCAGCTTACTAAATTTTCTTCCAACTGAATCCCTCCCTGCCATTATATTCATTTCAGTTAATGATCCATTTATACTATGAACAAGAACGTTGAAAGATTATAGCTTTGACCTACCCTTGTAACTACTTGGAAACAAGACCTCAAACAACCATTAATTCTCATTGCGGCGCGATTGTAAAGATAAATGCTTCTGATTGCCTGTAATAACCTACCCTCAATTCCACAATCTCTCCATATCGAGTAAGCGTCAGGAAGGTCTACCGGCCCCGCGGTGTACGAGTAGCGTGGCTGCTTCGTACTTGGTGGCACCATGTTCGATTCCTGGCGATGTTAAGGAATTTTAACTGGATCTTTGCGCTGATTCGAGGTTCACTTAGCCTACATTATTACAATTGAGAAGCCATAAAACGGTGAGGTAGCGGCACCGATCTACAAGCCAAGAATATTGGCCGAGGGTATTCGTCGTACCGACTACATGACACCCCGTAATCAGCAGGCCTTCGAACTGGGCAGCGATTGCTTCTTAGAACATGGCCTTCGGGGCTGTTTACACCGTGAGCCCTGGTTTCGTCAGAAAAGGTATCCGGTCGTAAAATGGGGCCTAGTTCACACGTGCAGCACAATTCGCACTCGCGACCGCACCATGGTGTAGAGGAAGGAAGCAGAGGAAGAAGAAGAAGAAGAATTCCATAATCCTCCAGTAAGGCTAAACTATTTTGCCTTGGTACTGTGTCATATGTTTTCTAGATCTACGAAAGAAAAACAAAAATAACTGTTGAGAGGTTCATTGCATTTTTCAATTTCTTTACACATTGTGAAAATGTTATCCTGACAGCCCCTCGTGGCCTTAGTCTACATGACTGATCCATCCTCCGTTCCAAATTGCCTGCGAGCTCCTTGGCCGGCTGGGATTTATGGGATACCTCAAGCGTCGAAATAGTTTTATGTCAATTCATGAGAACAAGAAGTAGAGAATAGCTTAATTACATGTTCAACCAGCCCTGGTGGCCATAATCATTAAGGTGTGATATCCATATGGTCTGACACCGTGGTTAAATGGTTCGACTCCCGTTGGTCGCAAAAAAATCACTATAAGAATGTTCGCCGGCAGGGTTGGAGAGGTGGTGGTATACAAGTTCTGATCATTACATTGCGTACCAAGAGCCCGAATTCAATTCCAAACCTCTCCGCAGTATTCATATGAAGTAGGAGCATATGACGCTCTTGATGGTGATTCGTTCGTCGGATGGAGACGTAAAGCTTTGAGCAGACCCCTTGGTGTTATTCGACAGGCGTAGGCTTCATGTCGACACCGGATATCATCCACTCCCTACCACATTATCATCCTCATCATCCCATATCCAGACTCGCTCTAAGAACTATCAGTGTCGTTGAAATGTAAAGCAAATTGTAAAAATAAAACAAAAAATGTATCTTATGTTGCCGAAAACATTCCATGTGTTAAACTGTGAGGTGCTGAGGTTAAGTATACTAGAAACTGTTACAAACCAGTCCTCTAAGAGCATTCCTAACATGTATAGTTGACGATGATGATGATGATAATAATAATAATAATAATAATAAAATTATGTTTTGTTTACGAAGCATTGTTTAGTCAGAAGGACTGGACAATACGAGGTGATGCGTTGTAAGCACTTTGTTTCTTCTTGGCTGTTATTCATAGCTCTCTAGTCCGGTCTCGAAACCTCATAGACAAAATGCTTTTCATTTGTACTTGTGCAGGCTCAGTAGATCTCGAAGCACTTTCAGATCTACAGAAAATACCTAACCTTTCCGTGGTTCGAAATTAGGACCTCTCAGTATAAGAGAAAAACGAATAGTTCTACACAGCAGTGCCAGTCTCTTGGTGACGAGCTTGGTATGGAAATGAGAAACAACCTACAACTATCATTAGAACTGCCAACTTTATCCCTGAATCTTGCTATATCCCGAGAGCAGATATACGGCTATATGGCAGAAACAGTGCAGCTGTTGTCAGGCAAATTCTGGAGCTGTACCTATTAAAGATATATTACTCTTCACTCTACTACCGATCCCTAGAGGATTAAAAGTAATCGTATATTCTCAACTACTACGTTGAAGATTTTCAATTTGAAGCCATTTTTACTGCCAGCACAGCAGTTTCCATGTTCAATATTACTACATGTTAGTGTAATCTATAAATATTTTCAGACATTTAGCGTTCGGTTTCTATTATTATTATTATTATTATTATTATTATTATTATTATTATTATTATTATTATTATTATTATTATTACTACCGTGGTTTGGTGGATCAGCTGAGGTGAAAGAAGGTGCGGGCTGGAATGGGTCTAACTACAAGTTCGAAAGATGAATTTAAAATTCAAATAAAGTTTATATTTTCAACTGATAACAAGATTTAACAATTTTCACTATGAGAAATAACAAGAAAAATCAGGTACAATGCAACTTTACAAACGAAAGCACAAATTAAGGGGTCTTTACAAATCCTGGGCTACGAGCCCCAAAGTTTAACAATTTCTCAGCTCTCAGCTCACAACCACAAATTACCAAAGGGCATAAAACCCCTAATTATATGGAGCACTTGCTCCCACCTCGTAATATCAAGCCTCCTAGAGGCACCTTTCAAAATACCAGAAAGAGCTGACCCGCTCTCAGTTGTCCAAGTCTATTAAAGGCAATAACAGATTATTACACTAAACTGCCATCAAGGCACAACTTATAATGGAACAGGAGTACCTCGTACCCAATCTACTGGGCCTTCGCATGAGGGAAAACAAAACGGGTTAAGTTAATGGCCCAAAATATCAAGCTGAATGGAGGCGAGTACTTCCACTCCTACATGAAAGCTTGTTAAAACCTATGTGGCGCTAAGCCGATACACATGGGCTATTCCCATACTATAGAGGTGACTCGTATAAGAAAACTAATTAACAGATTAATGATGAGAAGAAAATCGGTTATGAAAACGTAGTCACCTCAAATCGAAATTGAAAGGGAGCTCGAGAGGGTAAAGCACTCTCTATCCCCGATTTACAATTAAAGATATATGAAGTTTTACAAAGATGAAAAAAATTACATATTTTAAGTTAAAGGTTACATATTAAAGGTTTCGGACCTGCCCCGCGGGTTAAACTGCTGAGCTAGCAAGGAGAAAAGAAAGATGTTAAACGGCCATTACCTTGTTGAAGAGCTGCTGCCCGAAGGAAGAGGCGCTACCCGCTCCTTGCTATGCTTCTATACACTGAGCAAGATGTTGTTGAAGTGGCGAAGAGCCGAGAAAATCAGCAGTTTTTAAACCCTCGTGGAAGATTCGAGACCTTTCATGAATAATAAAGACACACCCACTCAACTTTATTGGGTAGCTAAGAGTTACACATGGAAATTCGAAGAAGAAACCTCTGATAGGTGGAAAATTAAATACAGAAATTAGTGATTGGCTAAGTTCAAAACAGGCGGAAAGAAAGCTTAATATTGCCAACCCACAAATGAAAGAACAAAATTTAGTAAAGACCAAAACTTATAAATACAAAATTTCTTCAACCAAAGTTCCTTCACTTCGCACCAGGGTGCATGATCATAGTTTTTTGGGTAGAGACATCTGTTAGCGAATGTCCACACTTCCTGATCCATAGAAAACAAAACACGTTGAAATCCACACAGTATAGACAACTTTGTAATCCCAAAATTCATAGTAGAGACCTCTTCTGAGAAAACTCATGAATTAATACATTTCTAAAAGATCACAGTTTCTCCGGTAGAGGAGGATTTATTGGCGGAAGATTTAAATTTGCGGCGTAGAGGTACAATTATTATTATTATTATTATTATTATTATTATTATTATTATTATTATTATTATTATTATTGTTATTATTTTACCGGGGTTACACCATCCACGACTATTTAAACTACGCACCTTCTCCACTATTGCCATCTCTAACACTGATCAAGACCTTTTAAATGTGTCTATAACATTTTCTCCGATGGATAGATGGCTTTGGCATTTATTTTCTAGCGATCTCTGGTGGCTATGTCCCAGTTAATCACCAGAGAAAATTTAATTTGTTATAGTGGGTAAATCTTTTTTCTGGTTATTTTTTTATACACTGACTGACAGAGCAAATGCAACACCAAGAAGGAGTGGTCAGAACTTCATGCCAATTGCAGGGTAGACTGACGTCACTGAGGTATGCTCATGATGTGAAATGCGCCGCTGTGCTGCGCACGTAGTGAACGATAAATGGGACACGGCGTTGGCGAATGGCCCACTTCCTACCGTGATTTCTCAGCCGACAGTCATTGCAGAACGTGTTGTCGTGTGCCACAGGACACGTGTATAGCTAAGAATGCCAGGCCGCCGTCAACGGAGGCATTTCCAGCAGACAGACGACTTTACGAGGGGTATGGTGATCGGGCTGAGAAGGGCAGGTTGGTCGCTTCGTCAAATCGCAGCCGATACCCATAGGGATGTGTCCACGGTGCAGCGCCTGTGGCGAAGATGGTTGGCGCAGGGACATGTGGCACGTGCGAGCGGTCCAGGCGCAGCCCGAGTGACGTCAGCACACGAGGATCGGCGCATCCGCCGCCAAGGCGTGGCAGCCCGCACGCCACGTCAACCGCCATTCTTCAGCATGTGCAAGACACCCTGGCTGTTCCAATATCGACCAGAACAATTTCCCGTCGATTGGTTGAAGGAGGCCTGCACTCCCGGCGTCCGCTCAGAAGACTACCATTGACTCCACAGCATAGACGTGCACGCCTGGCATGGTGCCGGGCTAGAGCGACTTGGATGAGGGAATGGCGGAACGTCGTGTTCTCCGATGAGTCACGCTTCTGTTCTGTCAGTGATAGTCACCGCAGACGAGTGTGGCGTCGGCGTGGAGAAAGGTCAAATCCGGCAGTAACTGTGGAGCGCCCTACCGCTAGACAAAGCGGCATCATGGTTTGGGGCGCTATTGCGTATGATTCCACGTCACCTCTAGTGCGTATTCAAGGCACGTTAAATGCCCGCCACTACGTGCAGCATGTGCTACGGCCGGTGGCACTCCCGTACCTTCAGGGGCTGTCCAATGCTCTGTTTCAGCAGGATAATACCCGGCCACACACTGCTCGCATCTCCCAACAGGCTCTACGAGGTGTACAGATGCTTCCGTGGCCAGCGTACTCTCCGGATCTCTCACCAATCGAACACGTGTGGGATCTCATTGGACGCCGATTGCAAACTCTGCCCCAGCCTCGTACGGACGACCAACTGTGGCAAATGGTTGACAGAGAATGGAGAACCATCTCTCAGGACACCATCCGCACTCTTATTGACTCTGTACCTCGACGTGTTTCTGCGTGCATCGCCACTCGCGATGGTCCTACATCCTACTGAGTCTATGCCGTGCGCATTGTGTAATCTGTATATCGGTTTGAAATAAACATCAATTATTCGTCCGTGCCGTCTCTGTTTTTTCCCCAACTTTCATCCCTTTCGAACCACTCCTTCTTGGTGTTGCATTTGCTCTGTCAGTCAGTGTATACCGAAGTTTTCGACGGTTCAGCTGGTCCTTTCTCTAATGTAATCTGCCTACCACATGCCTGTAATGAAGTTCTCTAACCAATCAGAACTCAGGTTACTGTATGGGTATCTAACCTATCTGAGCTCTGGATTCTAATATAGTCTAGAACTTTCCCCTTTAACGAGAGCGCTTTCGGACCGTCTTGTCTGAATTGCTCCGGTGATTGAGTACGCCAATTGACGAAGGTTAAAGGGGCCAGGAGGGAGGGGGTGGCCAGTTTCAAGAAGATATAGCGCTAACAGGTAATGGCAGAATTCACCTAAATATCTGATTGTGACGGCGTGTGTTCTGAGGGGAAGATTTCTGCGGATTGCCGTAAAATATAATATGTAATCTTTCCATTTTTCTGTGAAATGCAGGACCTTCTGCGCTGTCTTCGGACTCAATTTATATTCCCTTCTGGGAAAAGATTTAATGTAAGGGAGCACGAGTAATGACCCTCTGAACTCTCCCCTTCTACTTTTGAGCTGGGTGACTAAAGTTTTAGAACCTCTTCATTTTGGAAATTTCGATATCCGTTTAGTCACCCTTTTTAGCATGGGGTAGCCTCTGTGTCGTCGGGCCTTAAGCCCATTTAGTTTCTTGTCTTTCCCGAATGTTCTTTTCATGAGTGCTGGTGTTTCGCCTCCTTACCTTTCGTTAATGGCCTCCATTGGCTGTAACCATTTTTTCTTCTCATTCTTAAGGCCTAGTAGGATGGGCAATATGCCCCTGTATATTCATTAAGGTTTTGCGGGTAACCATGTCTATATTTAGGTTCCCTAGGGGAAGAGTACTTGACCTGTTTGTGAAATGTTTAATTGATAAGCCCACCATGGGGCAACCTGTGTATGAACGAGATGTGGGGTCACCCAATTAGTTACTTGTGTAATTGAGAATCTAACAAGTGACACTTCTCTTTATTGATGCTAACTTCTATGTATTAGGAGCTCAGACTCTAAAATGTGGTACCTGTTAGGAGCAATGATGCTCTTTCGTAATATTGTAGCTGTTAGGAGCACACATGTAGGTTAACGACTGAGATTTTATACCAATTAAACTTGTACCTGATTAGGAACTTGTAAATTCAATTCATCGTTGAAGCTGACAAACAGTTCCGCCCGAGCTTCGGTCGGAGATGGTTGTGCTGTGTTCGCTGTGCTAGGTGTGTCGCTTCGCTTTCTAGAGCTCGCTATCACCTCGTGCCCGTTGAACTGTGTTTTACAGAACTGTTCTTTCAGTGTGACTGTATTGAATAATAGTATTATATAGACACGTGAACACAAGGGATTAGTGTTACTTGTGAGTGGGGACGAGGGCCCCAGGGACTTAGTGAGGATGGAGGAATCATCAGATGGTGGTCTAGGTACTCTATCTAACTATAATTTAGTTAGCTCAGCTGTAGGTACCGCATTAAATTTGTGCTATTCCGACGGCCCGTTAAGTGATGTAGACCAAATACCTTCTCAAATATCTACACTTCGTAAACGTGGTCTCCCGGACGAGCGTCCTGATTACTGGAATGAAGAGGGCCTAAGTGTGAAGAAGCTATCAGTGTCAGTAAGTGCCAGTGAACATTCTCATGAACATCGAACTAGCTGCCCACTTCCGCCAGCCCCATCTGTGCAGCCTGTGCAGTTGAATACGTCCCAGCACACAGCTAGCCAGCTTGCTCCAAGTCAACAGGTACGAAGCAGCGCTCAGCATGAGTCATACCTCTATAAGTTAGATGATGAAGGTCCGTTCATAGTGTACGCTGAACATAAACCCGATGAGGCAGGTGCGGCAACTAAACATATCGGCCGGTTACATCCAATGTCTGTGGGAAAGTGTATTAGGGCCTTAATTCCAGACATGCGTACTTCTATAATGAACATTACTACAAAGGGACGTAATAGGGTTCAAATAGAACTTTCTTCCGCTACCTGTGCAAACAGGCTTGCTCAGTTACAATCCCCCTCACTCAGTCTTTACATACCAAGGCATCTAACGGTGAAGACAGGTCTTATTCGTGCAGTAGATACGTCCTTCTCGGAGGAAGAATTACTTTCAGAAATTCAGTCAGATAAGAAAATACTAGAAGTACATCGCTTTCACCGTAAACTTGTGCGAGATGGACAGACTGTACTAGTGCCTCGGCAACTGTTGCGTGTTGTATTTGAAGGTCGCACTTTACCTCCTTACGTGTATATATTTAACACTCGGTGTGGTGTAGAACCTTACGTCCAGAATGTAACCCTTTGCTACCAATGTCTTAAATACGGCCACGTAAATAAACAGTGTCGTAGCAAAGCACGCTGTGCATGCTGCGGCGACAGTCACATCACTGCAGACTGCCTTACTCCAGATCCGCCTAAATGTATTTACTGCTCTGGCCCTCATCGCGCAGATGATCGATCCTGTCCAGAATACGAACGACAGCGTAGGATTAAATATAATATGGCCCATTTAAATATCACCATTGAGCAAGCACTCGAAATGGAATCCACAAGCACATATGCTAATACTGTGAAGCAAAATGACACTCCTCCAGCAAGTACATCTTATCACAAGGAATTTCCATCCCTTCCTTTCCCTGCACGTGGGCCACTTCCCACCAATAACCTTTCCAACTCTTCTTTCCCTAGTACCTCTAAGGTGTCCTCTCGTTTTACACCCAAACGTCCTTCCACCTCAAAGTCTAGAGTTCCAGTTCACAACCAGTGGAAAACATACTACAATGGACAGCGTTCTCCTGCCTACTCCACTGGACCTATATACCCTACACAACAATTTCAACCAAGTCAACAGCCTCAAACAACACCACAGGCTGTACCTACAACTCCACTGCTTGAAAACATTGTCCAGTTTATTTTGACGCTTAAAAACACGGCCTCCTCGGAAATTGATCCCTCTCATATACGTGACGTTATTTCATTACTTTTGAATCAGAATGACCATGGATGCCGCACCTCAACTGAATAAAATAATACAGTGGAACTGTCACTCAATACGAGCGCATAAACTTAGCCTTCAGACTCTACTGCGAGATTACTCCGTTTCAATGTGTGTAGTTAGTGAGACCTGGCTGAAGGATACTACCCCCTTTCAGCTTCCAGGCTACAATTTTATAAGAAGTGATCGTGGTGATGGTTATGGAGGGGTTGGAATTCTCCTCCAGAAGAACATAATTTATGATCAAGTAACTCTTAATCTTCGAGGGTCTAAACTGGAAACATGTGCCATCAAGGTCAACTACAGGGGTTCACCGTTAACTATTGTTTCCGTATACCGATCACCTAACCAACTGGTATCTGTACACGAACTGCGTCGACTCTTTTCCCAACTTTCACAGCCTGTACTTATCTTCGGAGACTTCAACTCACACCACTTGAATTGGGGAAGTTCTTCTACTGACTCATATGGAATACAACTCATGGGTGTAGCTGAAGAAGAAAACTTAGTGCTACTGAATGATGGGTCCCCTACCCGCATTTCTCGACCTAATCAAGCTCCTTCGGCAGTAGATGTTACTTTTGCATCTCCTTCAATAGCACTCGACTACTCCTGGCAGGTTCTACAGGACACTCTAGGATCTGACCACTTTCCAATATTATTAACATCGACTAACACATCAACCATTCCTCATACCATCTACCCAACATATCGTTGGAAAATTCGACAAGCTGATTGGGCAAGTTACAAGGAGGCAATAGATCTCATCCTGGAAGAATACCACGAAACGAATGACATTGTCAGAGACTACGAAACATTCTGCGATTCCATTAATCGAGCAGCCTGCCTTACAATTCCACAAAACAGACCATATGCATACAGCAAACGACCTCCAACTCCCTGGTGGGATAACGAATGTCAAGCTGCGCTGCATGACAGGCGTGTGGCACTCCATCAGTATAAACAGGACGCTTCTGAAGCTAACTTCCTCACCGTACAACAAACTCAAGCGAAAGCAAAACGCTTATTCAAGCTTAAAAAGCGTCAGGGTTGGCGCCAATATTGTACTTCTCTCAACTCATCTATCTCTCCTGCTACGATGTGGCGGAATATTCGTCGTTTCCGAAACTCACAGAACTGCCCTCAGTTTACATCTACATGTACGATACCAATAAAAGAGGACATCCTTAGACAAATGGCCCCTCCTTCAGCTCTTATAGGTTATTTACCACGCAATGGCCATGAAGATAATTTCCATCCTCTACTTCGTCCATTTGAATTTCAAGAACTTATTAAAGCCTTGAAAACAAGTAATAATACTTCCCCAGGCCCAGATAACATCCATTACCCAATGCTACTCAACATGTCTAGTGCTGGACTTAAGAAACTTCTTAAGCTGATGAACAGGATGTGGTTTCAAAGAGTGCATCCTCCGTCATTTAAACTTATTCGTCTGGTACCATTATTGAAGAATGGGAAAAATCCACGACTGTCTTCATCCTATCGCTCACTGTCCTTGATATCCTGCTTGTACAAGACTATGGAAAGGATGATTAAGCATCGATTAGAATGGTGGGTAGAACATCACAAGTTGCTACCACCTCAACAAATGGGTTTTCGACGTGGGAAAGGTACAATAGATACACTTGTACATCTAATTACAGACATCCAACTTGGTCTGAGCAATAACAATTACGTTGTGGCATTGTACACTGATCTGTCTTCTGCGTATGATAGCGTGCTTATTCCCGTATTAGAAGACAAATTACGCTTCCTACATCTCCCAGAGGACTTTATTGGGAACCTCCGTTGCCTTCTACAAGATAGACATCTCATCATGTTTCACAATGGCAAGACAATTGGTCCTCGAATGACATCCCAAGGACTACCACAAGGCTCTATCTTGGCTCCATTGCTTTTTAACATATACACAGCAGACCTCACATCTATATTTCCTCCTGAGATACAAGTTCTCCAGTATGCTGATGATATTTGCATTTATACAGAAGCTGAAACCTTGGACAAGTGTCAAGAACAGATGACGGTTGCCATGAGGACTTTCACTCCTTGGCTTCATAACCATGGTTTAACGATATCTGCAGGAAAATCAGCAGTCTCTATCTACACTCGACATTCGAGACCTCCACTGGACACGATTCATCTGGGTACCTACTTATTTCCCTACAAGGTGGTGGTGCCTTACCTAGGACTTCTCATCGATCATAAATTGACATGGTCTCCACATATTCATCATGTGCTCCGTAAGTGTGATATTTCAGTCAATATTTTACGAGCCATTAGCGGCTCTTGGTGGGGCTGTGACCCGAAAATTGCGCTGCAACTGTACAGAACTTTGATTCGACCTCTCCTGGATTATGGAAGTGGATGTTTTGCTACGGCTTCTAAAACATTGTTAACTAAACTAGACAAATGTCAGTATAAGGCCCTTAGACTCTGCATAGGAGCAATGCAGTCTACACCTACAAATGCTCTGCTACTTGAAACACTTGAACCTCCTCTCCATCTACGAAGGCAGTATCTAGCGGGGAAATATATCTTCAAACTTTTTCAATACAGGAAGTCTCCAATACTTCACAAGATATCCAAGCTGACTACCCTAGTACTGACTTCACGCTACTGGAGAAAGAAACGTCAACCGATCCTAGTGGATGAATTTACCAATCTCAGTGGTTGCAGACGTATTATAAGCACTACAGATACCCATCCCAGTTTTAACTGTTCTTTTGAAACTACTATTAAGAAACTGGATATTCGACTAGAAACATCATTTGAGACCACTGTGAACTGTAACGATGTCAGCCTGAAACGTTACCTGACAGAATGGCCACACGCCCGACACATCTACACAGATGGATCAAAGGACTGTAATACAGTGGGTAGTGCCTATATTGATGTTCAATCCGGCAGCTGTGGTAAATTCAAGCTACCTCCGACAGCATCTATATTTACGGCTGAGCTTACAGCCATTTTGGGGGCTCTCGAATACGCTACAAATCTTCCTGAGCGGTTGATTGTGGTGTTGTCTGATTCTAGATCAGCACTGCAGAGTCTACAAACCATTAACTCACGGTCAACATCCTTGATTCTCGTACACGAGATTATTGCACAGGTACATCGACTTGAGACACAGGGGAAGAAAGTTTCATTTGTGTGAGTAAAAGCCCATGTAGGAATCCCAGGCAATGAGCTAGCAGACAAAGCAGCACGATCTGCTGCCACTGAAGGCCAACAGACATACACGACAGTTCCAGCATCGGATTACACCTCCTTGCTTCGTCGACGGCAATTGACGGCGTGGAACAACGAGTGGCATGATACCTCCCAACAACGCGGAAAACACTATGCCACTATCCATCCAGATATTCCGAACGTTCTTTGGTACCATCAGCGTCCCTATTCGCGCCAATTCGTCAGAGCAATCGCAAGAATGAAGTTTCATCATGGTTGTTTCCCTCAGCATCTGCACAAAATTCAAGTACTACGATCTCCCTTCTGTTCATGTTCAGCTGATACAGTTGCCGATCTTAATCATATATTCTTTGGATGTCCACTCCACTTTGTTCGCACTACCTGCTTACTACAAAATTTATTGGCATTGGGTTACCAATTACCCCCTATTCTTTCGTCAATTCTCCACAAAAGTGACCAATCTGCTTACTTTGAGCTATATGCATTTCTTTCTGACATTGGCCTACGAATCTAAGACCTTCACCTAGCATCGAGCTTACCCTATCAGAACTACAAAGGCCTTATGATGATAAGACGAATCCATCCCCCCTGTCCCCGAGCAATAAATAAAATACCGTAAATAAATAAAAACATAAGTTCCTTAAAATCCCTCCCATTCATAATTCACTGGCTGAGTGGGCTTTGACCCGAATGCAAAAAAAAAAAAAAAAGCTGACAAACGCTCTTTCAAATGTGACTATTCTCAAGTAATTGTTCAACTGTTTCTTGCTAAATCATTAAATTATCCTATTTGGATTTTAAGAAGGGAAATAAATCAAATTTCCAATTCTTATTAAAGAACATTGTTACCCTTAAATGGCCCCCTGTCCACCCCACGAACTTCCTTACCTCAGCGTTCCACGAGAAATCCCTGTAAAAATTATTATTATTATTATTATTATTATTATTATTATTACGTTCCTTTCATTCTTTGCTTCTCTCTTTCCTTCTATCTCTCTTGCTCTCTTACTTTCTTAATCGGTTTGCCTTGCAGGGTTGGTTTTTGGCTCGGACTCAACGAGAGACCTCACCCGCCTCAAGGGCAGTGTCATGGAACGTGACGCTTCGGTCGGGGCATACAACTGAGGAGGACGACCAGTAATTCGCCCAGGCATCTTCACCCTGTTGTGGTGAACAGGGGCCTTATTGGGGGTGGGGCGATGGGAAGTTTGGAAGAGATAGACAAGGACGTGGGGAGGAAGCGGCCGTGGAATGAAGTTAGGTACCATCCCGGCATTTCCCTGGAGATGAAGATGGAAACAACGGAAAATCACTTCGAGGATGGTTGAGGTGGGAATCGAACACCTCTCCATTCACTTGACCTCCCAAGGCTGAATGGTCCCCGTTCCAGTCTTCGTACCTCTTTTCATATTTCGTGGCAGAGCCGGGAATCGAACGTGGCCTCCTGGGGTGGCCGTTAATTACACAAGCCACTACACCACAAGGAGATACTGGAATTATATTAGATTACAATAGATCTTCTTTCACACTCGCGAGATTTCCATGCAATTCTTGAAGACGTGTACATACTGCTTCTATAAATATGGCAGCTAAGGTAAATAACTTTGTGATGTGGTAGGCAAACGCTTTTGCGTATGAATCAAATTTAATTGAATTTGTGCATTATAAAATCAGACATTTTCCTTTAGATTGTTAGTGCTGGTCGCGGATACACTTAAATCGTTATTTGAACGATTACGCTACATGATAAGACAGAAATCGAACGTTGTAAAGAGCGCCATTCATGTATAATCTCGGGATGTCTTTTGACTCGCAGGTTTACATCAGTTGAAGACTGTAGTTTTAGATTTATACCTCAATCTTGCTAATCTCTGTGGCAGAGCCGGTCTTTGATCTCCTTGTTCCCAGGATAAGGGTTTCACTGTCGAATTAATTCGGTCATATCAGAGGATGTTTACATGTAACGTGGACACGATTCCTCATAGTTAAACAGCTCTTAATTTGTACTTACGCAGGTTCAGTAGAATTTGAAGCACTTTCCGATCTAAGGGAAATGCCTAAGATGGATGGGTTTCGAACCTAGGACGTCTAGGGAAAAGGAAAAACAATAAGTTCTACACAGCCCTGTCGCAGATATGGTGATGAGTGTGATGTGAAAATGAGAAGCTGCATAAACATTTCTTCTTCTTCTTCTTCTTCTTATTATTATTATTATTAATATTATTATTACTATTGTACCGGGCGGTACACCTCCACTCCGCTAATTTAAAATGTGCGCCAGTTGAAACTCCTCTGCTGGAGGAAGTCTGAACTTTATCTACGCTATTAATTCTCTACTTTCTCAGAAGATGTCACCACGTGGAAAATTTTGAGTTTTTGAACTGTGTCATTTTTGATGTGGTTTTGTTTCGCTTGAAGTAAGAAGTGTGAACTTTCTCTTCTAGAGGACACTACTGAAGATCAACAATAGTGCAACCTAGTGCGGAGTCAAAGAACTATTTTGTTGGAGAAAATTTTATTTCAAATGTTTGTTCTTTGCTAAATTTTTTTCAGTCTTTGGTTAAGTTGGCAATATTAACCCCTTCTTTCCCCTTGTTTTAAATCTAGCCTATCCCGAATTTCTTGAATTAATTTTCCACCAATTATGTGTTTCTTCTTAGTATTGTGTAGGGGGTTTATTGATCTACCAATAAAATCATCGCGGGAGGGTGTTTTCATTCCCCTAACGCCTAGAACCTTCTGCGAGAGTATTTAAACTGCTGATTTTAGGGTCTCCGGGCCACTTCTGTTCCATCTTTCAGTGTATAAAGTACATAGCAGGAGGCGGGAAGCGCCTCTTTCCTCGGCAGCGGTCATCAATAAGGTAATGGCCGATTAATAAATTCTTTCTTTGCTAGCTCAGCAGTTTAACTCTCGGGGCGGGTGCGAAGCGTTCCTCCATGTAACCTTTTCCTAAAATGTAACGATCTTTTCTTCTATTCTCTTTTAAGCTGCATATTGGGATAGAGAGTGCTAACCCTCTCGAGCTCCCACTCACATTGTCTTGAGGTGAACTTATTTTCTCAACCTATTCTTCGTTAATGTAAAACAAATTGCTCTTTTCTAAAGTCACCTCGGTAGTATGGGATTAGCCCTTGCATTAGTGGCCTAGAGCCAGATTAGGTTTTTAAAAACAAGTGTATTAGGAGTGCAAGATCGCCTCCTCTCAAATTGTTATTTTAGAGGTCATGTAATTGCCCATTTTTATTTAATAGACCTCAGTAGGTTGGGTATTTTACCCCTGTGTCTATGTCCAGTGAGGACAACTTGAAGGTGGAGTTTGGTGTGGCCTGGGAGAGGCTTAAATTTTGAGAGCGAGTGGCTCTTTTGAAAATTGAGTGTTGTATGCCTCGTGGAGGCTTTTCTGTGTAATTTGGAGCAAGGGCTCCTAGGTATGAATGGGGTTTTCTGCCCCTCTGTTAAAACTCGTGTTTGGGGTAAAATTGAGCTGATTGCCCAAGCAGTGTAAAATCAGGGCGCGAAGCCCAATTCCTGTAAATATTGTAACTACCCTTTTTGATTTGCTACTTTGTACCTGCCATGCTTGTTATTTCTTTGTTTTTGAAAAGAAAATATAACCTTGTTAAATTTTAAATTAATTTTGCTTTCGTAGCTGGAGACCTATTCACACCCGCACCTTCTTTCACCTCTACCTACCACGGAAAACTCCGTAACAAATATTATTATTTGAAACACACACACGCAAGAAATAGAATTGGGGTTATCAGCACAGCATAAGTGGCGGACACAAGCTAGGTCTACCCATTTTGTAGCTCAATCACGTAGCTATAAGCTTTCTATCTGGGGATGGGTCCTAATCCTTTGGTCGACAGCCGTAAAGCTAGTTTCCTAATTTCACACCAGGCAAATTCTACCATCCTTATGGTATCACTTTCGAACCTCTATGTCCAGGTGAGTTGGCCAAACGGTTGGGGGCTCGCAGGTGTGAGCTTGCGTTTGAGAGGCAGTGGGTTCGAGCTCCATTGTCAGCAGCCCAGGATACATTTTAATGTGTTTCCCAATTTCGCACTAAGCCTAACCTAGGGCAATATCTTAAATAAGGCGCTGGCCGCTTCTTTCCCACAACTATCCCTTTCGTATCTCATCACACCTACAAGAGCTACCTCAGTAGGAAAATGTCAGAGCTCCACAATGCGGAATGTTGTTGATCGCTCGGCTAAGTTGAGCTATGGTAATATCAACCTCATATTATTGATTGATTGTCGATTGATTGATTATCGATTATTTGATTTATCAGCCTACGCTAATTAAACGTCAGCTAAGACTGCGTAGTTAACCTAACTGGCTACCTTTACAGCTGATGATATTACACTGAGCTACCCTTCACAGTACAGGGGTCATTCATATATTGCTTAACTTAGCTAAGAATGCATGGTTAACCTCACTGTCTGACCTACTCCATTTATACGCCTGGCTGCCGATCCACCTACGAGGGTCGTTCAAGAAGTACTTAACTTTAAATAAGAGTGCAAATTTAACCTCAATGGCTGCCCTTCTCGACGACAACAACGAGGGCCGTTCAAGAAGTGCTTAACGTTAGGTATGAATGCGTAGTTAACCTCATGCTAACCTCACTGGCTGGCCTTCCATACGCCACGCTGTTTTTCCTATCTTCACATAAGAAGATCGTTTGAAAAGTACCTCTTGATTTATTGATATGGTTATGATGTCACAAACGAGCGTCATTTGAATGTACTTAACGTTACCTGTGAGCGCGGCGTTAATCTCACTGGCCGCATTTGCCAACTGGTATCTTTTTACGACTGGCTACCCTTTCTGACGTAAAAAACGAGAGCCATTCAATAATTACTTAAGCTAATTTAAGCTGAGCTAATCGTGCATAGTTAACCTAAATGGCTGGCCATCAAACCTGATGTTTTTTATATTCAGGTGCCCTTCCTGACGTCACTTACGAGGGACATTCTAAAACTAATTAACCTTTTTTTACTTTAGCTAACAGCGCGGAGTTAACCTAATCTAACGCGAACTAAGGGTGTGAGCTTAACCTCATCGGCTGCTGTTAGTTACAGCAGTATGCCCTTCTTGACATATGCCTGGGTGACTTTAGGGCTTTTGAGCTGAGTATAACCGTAGGCGAGGTAAGAGTGTAAGTATAAACTTACTGGCTGCTCTGCCTTACAGCTGGCTGCCCTTCCTGACATAAGTCTGTATGAACATAGGGATCGATCGATTGATTGATTGATTGATTGATTGATTGATTGATTGATTGATTGATTGATTGATTGATTGATTGATTGATTGATTGATTGATTGATTGATTGATTGATTGATTGATAACCCACGAGAGCCATTCGAAGAGTATTTAAGATCAGCTTAGTGTAAGACGTTGGCCTCACCAGCTGTCGTGCTTTTTTTCCGCCCGGCGGCCTTTCCTAATGTCACCTACGAGGGTCATAACAATAGTATATTAGAGCGGTGAGTTAACACTTCTGGCTCATTTATACACATGGCTGCACAGACTAATGTCACTTACGAGGTTCATTTGAAAGGTACTTATTGATAGACTAATCGGGATATGACGTCACAAACGAGGGTCATTTCAAAGTAATTACTTTCTGTGGTAGCCCTTCCCTACATAAATAAGGGCACAACATCACTACTGCTGAGGCGGGGGCTAAGGCGGATGATACGGCTGAGGCTATCACTGACCTAACTGCACTAGATCAGTACTAGGTCAAGAACTGCTACTGAATATATCCTCACCAGGTCCTCACTTGCTCCTCACTAGTTCCTCACGCGCTCACTTGCTCCTCACTAGATCCTCACCTGCTCCTAACTAGATAGTCATTGGATCCTCGCCTGCTGTTAGTTGATCATCATCTGTTCCGCACAAGATCTACATCAGCTTTCCGCCTGGTTCCCACTAGAAGAGCACATTACTAATGTCTGTAGAAAAGTGTACGCCTCGATCCACCCACTAAAATATCAAAAATTATGCTGCCCTAAACATGAGAATTAGGCCTTTAAATACTATTATCGTCTATATATTTTCCCACTCATTGACGTAGTACTAATTGATGCCGCAAGAGAACAACTTTTTTTTTGCTAGTTGCTTTACGTCGCACCGACACAGATAGGTCTTATGGCGACGATGGCACAGGAAAGGGCTAGGAGTGGGAAGGAAGCGGCCGTGGCCTTAATTAACGTACAGCCCCAGCATTTTCCTGATGTGAAAATGGGAAACCACGGAAAACCATTTTCAGGGCTGCCGACAGTGGGGTTCGAACCTACTATCTCCCGAATACTGGATACTGGCCGCACTTAAGAGACTGCAGCTATCGAGCTCGGTGAGATAACAACGAAACCGATTACAATGTGCTTTCAATACTTGTATTCGATTTATCTTATCCTTATGCTTTGATGTTCATGTTACACTTATTATCGTCAACATTCCTTTCCAAATCTCGAACAATATAGAACCTCAACGTAGCTAATTTTTCTTTCGATTATTTAACGAGAATTTAACATATTACTTACCTTCACATCTGAAATTTCCTTCCTCTTTCCACCAGCATAACACACGCTCCGGCAACTCACTTGCTATCCCTCTCAGCAGGACAGCAGCATATAGCCGTTCCTTTGCTGCGAATTGAGCTGAAGTATGGAACTCTATCCCCGAAAACATTAGAGCCATAAATAGCTTAATTTCTCAATGCAACCTCTGTGCCCCTTGATGTTGAAAGTAGCCTACAGTACATTTAAATAGCAAGAAGAAGGAGACAAAGAAGAAAGTAACAATTCACAGTCTGTCTTTGTGAACAGATTGCAAAGAAAATGCAGTCTGTGCCTTTTATATATTGAAGGTGGATTTCAAATATGGAGGAAAAGAGGAAGTAGAATTTAAAAATTGGGAGTCATTTAATGTCAGCAGATTCTAAAGCAAATGCAATCACATCGCCTTCTTACATGTTGAATGTATGTTTCAAATAGTATTATTATTATTAATAATAATAATAATAATAATAATAATAATAATAATAATAATAATAATCAGAAGCGGAAGAAGAATTTTAAAATTTGGAATCAGCTATTGTGAGAAAATTGCAAAGCAAATTTAATCTCAGTGCTTTTTTTGAAAGTATATGTCAAATATGAAGGGGAAGAAGAAGAGGAAGAAGAAGGAATTTTGCAATTCGTGGTCAGTTATTTTGAACATATTGCTAAGCAAATGCAATTTCGTCCTCGTCTGTGGTGTAGTGGTTAGTGTGACTAGATGTCATCCCTGGAGACACGGGTTTGATTCCCACCTCAGCCATTCACGGAGTGTTTTTCCGTGGTTTCCCACTTCTCCTCAAGACAAGTGCCCCGATGGTGCCTATCCTGAGGTCACAGCAGTTTACTTCCCTCTTTCTTCTCTATCCCTTCAAATCCTCTCTTATCCCGACAAGGCACTCTCCAGCGTAGCAGCTGTGTCATCCTGGGCGAGGTAATGGTACTCCTCACCATATGTATACTCACGGCCCAAAGTCTAAAGCTCGAGGACACAGCCCTTGAGTCTGTGGAGGTGGGATCCTTTGCTGTGTCCGTGGAAAAAATCGCCCTGGATAGTTAACTGATTAAGAAAGAAAGAAAGAAAGAAAGAAAGAAAGAAAGAAAGAAAGAAAGAAAGAAAGAAAGAAAGGAAGAAGTGAAATCTCAGTACTTTTCATGTTGAATGTATATTTGAAATAAGGAGTAGAAGAAGAAGTACAATTCTAAATTCGTCTTTAGGTCATGTTACCAGATTGGTAAGCAAATTAAATGTCAGTGCATTTTTTAAGTTGAATGATTATTCCAGAAAAGGGAAAGAAGAAAAACCATTGCAAAGTCCTTAGTCATGTAGTTTTAACAGATTGGTAATGAAATTCAATGTCGGTGATTTTTATATACTGGCGGTATATCGCAATTAAGCAGTAGAAGAAATACATTTAAATTCGTAGTCAGCTATTGTGTAATGATTGATAAAGGAATGAAATGCCAGTGTCTATTAAATATTGAAATTATTATTCAAATAATAATAATAATAATAATAATAGTAATAATAATAATTGTACCGGGAGGTACACCTCTACGCCGCGCGTTCAAAATGAGCGCCTAAAAGAACTCCTCTATCTACCAAGGGTGAAACCAATAATACAACAAGTTAGAACTTTACTCTGAAGATGTTACCACTAAAATCTGATATAATTTTGTTATTGTGAATTTTCCTGTACTGTGTGAATTTCTACTTGTTTTGTTTGCCACTGATCAAGAATTTTAGACTTTCTGCAACAGATGTCACTGCTAAAAACTATGATCATGCACCCTGGTGCGAAGTGAAAGAACTTTTGATTTAAAGAAGTTTTGTATTCATAATTTTTTTACTAAATGATGTTAATTTATTTTTGGGTTGACAATATTGATTTTTCCTTGCCGCCAGTTTTGAATCTATCCAATCCCGAATTTCTGTAATTAATTTTCAACCTATCACTGCCTTCTTCTTCTTCTTCTTCTTCTTCTCCTTCGATTTTGTGTGCAATTTTTAAATCCACCAATAAATTGAGAGGGTGTGGCTGGTTTATTCGTGAAAGGTCTTGAACTTTCCCTGAGGGTTTATAAACTGTGGATTTTCACCTCTCTTGGCCAATTGATCGTCATCAAGCGTGTGTGTGTGTGTGTGTGTGTGTGTGTGTGTGTCAAGCAGGAGGCGCGAGGCGCCTCTTTCATCAGGCTGCAGTACACCGACAAGGTAATGGCCACTTAACATCTTTATTTCTTGCTAGCTCTGCAGTTTAACCCGGGGGGAGAGGTCCGAAACTTTAACAATGTAACCTACTTCTGAAAAATGTAACTTCTGCCGGCTTATGTAATAAATTCATAAAATCTTTAACTGTAAAATAGGGATAGAGAGTGATGTACCCTCTCGAGCTCCCCCTCATATTGGTTTGAGGTGACTGCGTTTTGTAATTGGTTTTCTTTCTTTCCGTAATGTCTTGATTTATTATTCTACGAGTCACCTCCATAGTTTGGGAATAGCCCCTGTTTCACCGGCCCAGTTCCCTTTTTTAAGTGCTCATATCCAGGAGTGCTAGCATTCGCCTCCTTTCATTTTGTGTCCGGGCCATTTATTTAACTGTTATTCCTTTTACACGAAGGCCCTATAGGTTGGGTACGAGATACCCCTGTTTCAAATTGTAAGTTGGGCCATGGAAGGCCAAAAGGTGTAAGATATTTCTTGGTGTTGCCTTGAGTAGGTTTGAAAACTGAGAGCCTGTTAGCTCTTTTTCAAGTAAGATTAGTGTACGCCTTTTGGAGGCTAGATGTTGAGTTTTGGGAGCAAGTGCTCCCTGAATTTGGAGGATGTCTGCCCTTTGAACAAATTTGTGCTCCTTTGTAAATTTGAGCTGGGAGCTCAAAAATTGTCAAACTAGGGGCTTCAAGCCCAAGAGTGTTACAATTCTGAAATCTTGGATTTTTCTACTTTTTTGTACTTGAAACGGCATTGTTATCTCACTAAGTGAAAAGTTGTTAAGTTTGTTGTTGTTTTTCAAAAATATAACCTTTAGTTTCGGTTTTAAATTCTTTTCTTGTTAGACCCATTCAACTCGGCACCTTCTTTCACCTCTACGTTCCACGGGTAACCACGGAACAATAATAATAATAACAATAGATGTTTTTTACGTAGCAACTAATGTTAAGTCTGAAAGACTGGGCATTACGAGATGATGCGTGGTCGGCACGTGTTTCTTCTCGGCTGTTATTCACAGCTCTCTAGTCTGCGCTCGACAACTCATAGCCATACAGCTTTTAATTTGTACAAATGCAGTCCGGCTCCATGGCTAAATGGTTAGCGTGCTGGCCTTTGGTCACAGAAGTCCCGGGTTCGATTACCGGCGGGGTCGGGAATTTTAACCTTAATTGGTTAATTTCGCTGACACGGGGGCTGGGTGTATGTGTCGTCGTCATCATCATTTCATCCTCATCACGACGCGCAGGTCGCCTACGTGTGTCAAATCAAAGGACCTGCATCCGGCGAGCCGAACTTGTCCTCGGACACTCCAGGCATTAAAAGCCATACGCCATTTCATTTTGTACATATGCAGACTCAGTAGATCTCGAAGCACTTCCAAACCCAGGACCCCTCAGTATCAGAGAATAACAAGTAGTTCTACACAGGAGAGCCAGACTTTTGGTGACGAGGTTGGTATGGAAATGAGGAAGTATATATAACTCTCTTTAGAACTACCAACTTTATCCTTGCAACTTGGTACATCCTGAGAGCAGATATATGGCTATATGACGGAAACCGTGCAGTTGTTCTTTGGTAAATGCTTAAACACTACCTATCAAAAATATATTACTCTCTACTTTACTAACGATCCCTAGGGGATTAAAAACAATCGTATTCTCTCATCTACTACGTTGAAGATTTTCAAATTGATGCCAATATTGCTGCCATCACTGCAGTTGCTATGTTCAGTTTTACTACATGCCAATGTAATCCATATATATTTTCAGAGAGTTTTCATTCGATTATTATTATTATTATTATTATTATTATTATTATTATTATTATTATTATTATTATTACTTCGTTCTTTCTTTCTGTTTCCTTTCTGTCTTAATCCGTTTAACGTTCACAGTTGGTTTTTCGCTCGGACTCAGCGAGGGATCACACCTCTACCGCCCCAAGGTCAGTGTCCTGCAACGTGATATTTTGGTCGGGGGATATTTCTGTGGACTATGACCAGGACGTCGCACAGGCAGTTTCATCCACTGTGGTGAACAGAAGTAGAAGAGGTAGAAGTAGGAGAGCAAGAAGGAGAGTTATAAAATTCATAGTTAGCTTATTTGAACATATTGCTACGCACATGAAATCTCAGTTCTTCTTACACGTTGAAGTTATAATTGAAATAAGGAGGAGAATAAAAATGAGAAAGATGAAAAAGTAGAAGAAGAAGTAACATTTTATAACTCGTAGTCCCCCTTTTGTGAGCAGATTGCTAGTCAAATTTACTCTCAGATGCTTTTATATGTAGAACGTTTATTTGAAATAACAAGCGGATGGAGAAAAAATTACAATTCATAGACTGCTCTTGATCAGATTCATAAGAATTGCAATCTCGTCTGCCTGTGTGGTGTAGTTGCTTGTATGATAAGCTGACACCCCGGGAAAGCTGGGTTCGATTGCAGACTCAGCCACCCTTAAAGTTTTTTCCCCGCGGTTTCTTACCTCTCCTCGAGGCAAATCCTGGGATTGTGCCCAACTTAAATGAGCAGCCGCTTCCTTTCTAACTGATTGTCTACCAGATCCAATCTGTAATTCCACCAACAAGAATTCTGTTGAACATAGAAGTTGAGGCCGCCTAGGCCAGGTACTGCTTCTCTTCCGAATATGTACAGATACACAAAACAGTATTCGTACACGTCACATTATGCGAGAACGGGACTTACGTGTGCGTAGATTTAAGGGAAAATATAGAAAGGTAATATAAATAGAACGCGGATTGTATAGTTTGGAATGTTAGTTATTTATTACTATCAATAATTATTTACAGTGTGAAGGTACGTCTGAAACAAAAAAGATAACCGCATTCCCTCTAATGAAATACACACGGGAAAGGTATTCGTACACCATATCCAGTCGGAGACATTTGTTCACTTTTCAATACTTCGTCGGGTTCCCCTTTCCTTTAGTATTGGCTGCAGTCGTCGTGGAGTGTAAGCAACTAAGTTCACGGTAACCGATGACGCAACGTTGTTCCATTCTTCCAGTATGGCAGTTTGGAGATCATTCCTGTTAGAGATTACCGTATCAACTTTCATTTACAATTGAACATCTTATTATGAACCCATTAGCAGCACTAGCCACAATAAAACATACATTTGAAACTGGAAATACGATTATGTTTCACAACTTCCTGTCATGACCATCGGCCAACGCCCCAGTGGCATTATGGGAAAACTTTCCAATTTCAGTTTTATGCTAGATTTCACAAGCGACTATTCAGACCGGTATAAGGAGTGAAGCGTAAACCTAATTATCAGTGGACAGAGCGACGTTAAACCACTGCCAACCGGAGCAGATGGAAGGAAGAACACTCAGAAAAACGAAGAACCCCGTTGAAGACACATGTACCACCAGGAATCATAACTTTTAATGGATATATGTTGCTAGTATTATGGCGAGACCTAGATTGTTGTCTGGTTCCATGGCTAAATGTTTAACGTGGTAGCCTTTGGTTAAAGGGCCCCGGGTTCGATTCCAGGCCGGGTCATGGATTTTAACTTTTAACTGGGTATTTCCACTGGCTCGGGGGACTGGATGTGTGTGTGTGTCGTCCATGGACCATGTCTCATCTTGTCTACTTAGATTAAGCCAGGGATCGTAGCTGAACCGTGAGTCTGCAATGCCCTCGTTGGGTTAAGACTGGCGTCAAATGCGTGCATGTTGAGTTAAGCTAGCACTCTTGTCTATAATCACGTTGGCAGTTAGGTTAAGCTGGCATTCTTGGGTATCAAACTAGGGTCGGTAAAGGTAACATCCTGGTAATGTTAAGCCTATGGTCGAATCTAGGCCCGTGAGGATAAGCTTGGAGTCGAATCTGTACCTTTTAGGTTTATCTTGCATTCCTGACCATAATCACGTTGGTGGTTTGGTTCAGCTTGCACTTTTCGGAATCAAACTTGGGTCTGTCAGGTTAACGCCCTTGTGAAGTTAAGCCTAGGGTCGAACCCGGATCCTGTGAGGTTAAACCTGACCACGTACCCAGTGTAACATCATGTGAGGTTAAGGGTGCACTCTTAGCCAACCGCCCTACTTTTCAAATCGCCCGTCAAGTAACGTCATGTGAGGTTAAGCATGGAATCTTAGTCAGCACATTCCGTGAGGCGGAGGCCTCTCCCAGGGGCGTGTATTGACGGTGGTTCCAGACCCCCCCCCACACAGAAGTAACTACTTCAGTAGTAAAGTATCGGCCTCCGAATCACAAGATAGCAGGTAATCGGATTTTTGAAGGGCGGAATAATGTCCATTCGGCACTCCATATATTACGATGTTTACATGTAAGGATCTCTGGTGGCACATTTGGTGTTCACTCGACAGAATTAAGCAAAACTCATCCATAGGCGCCGAAGAGAGTTTCGGTTTAATCTACCGTCTAGCAGGCCTAGAAAGAACGGAACGTCGAAATTGTCGAACAAGCAGCCAAATGACGTCAAATAATAATTATTGCACACGAGAGCTGAGGCCATAAGATTGTTATTTCCTTTAAATTCAAATGTTAATTTTTTCCGTGTCTAAACCATCAGTTACTGAGAACGGCATTAATTAATAATCGTCAATAATTATGTAGGAGATTAAATTCCATCAGAAGTCTGAAATTCAGATCGTATTTCTAGTCATCTGCTGCAAACAATTTCTTCATTGCGTAGAGATGACTGAACTCCAGATCACCACATCTATAAGATGAGGTTCCAGTGATGTGATGTGATACAATTCGTTTAATGGTGAAATGGCTCGCGTACCTTAGTAGCCACAAGTATGTACTCTGCGCAATGAAATAGGTCAGTCTGTCATTATATTGATTCAGGAGAATTGATAAAAACACGCAGAGATCTCCAGGCGCAGCACCCCGGGCAATTGCAGGCGACGTGACGTAACTAAAGAGGATGAAGTTTGTAAATAGTACATTCGGGGAGAATGGAATGTCTTCTGGCGTTACGTCACCAGAGAATCGAGCCATTTATTGTCAGACTTATGTAGCACAGTTTTCAGCTATTGTTTGTTTGTTTGCTGGTTCTAACATTTCTTATATCCCCAGGAAACAACTTCATCATTGTACTGTCAGAAAGTTAAACTGAACCTTCCACATTCATTCCATTCACGCTGATTCATTCCGTAACAATTAGTATTCAATGATGATAACATATATTAAATCAAGAACAATAATAATAATAATAATAATAATAATAATAATAATAATAATAATAATAATAATATAAAATTTAATATACTAATAACAAGGTCAACCCAAAGAACATAAAAGTTGAATGTTCCAAACAAAATGTAATTTTAAACGGTTCAGGATTTACTGTCCAATAATATTCAAGAAACTCAACATCAAACTAAATATCAGCAAGAAAACACACGAAAAACAGCGGTGGCCTTCGGTTTATACGGCCCCGTGTTTCATTCCCGGCCAGGCTGATGATTTTGGACGCGTATGGATAATTCCTCTAAGTCTCTTTATTTATTTTAATGTTTAAACTGAGATCATATTTGAATAACTAAGATCATATTTACTGGTCCACCACTGGTATTTAAAATAGCAATTGATGGACAAGAAATCAAAATTTAAGTATTTAGGAGAAATCATGACTTGTAAGCTTAATGAGGAACCATCTTGTCATAATGGACTACATACAACAAAAAATGCTTATCCATAGCAGCAAAATCATGACGTTTAAAAACAGCCAGAAGAAAATTATGCTAGTGAAAACATTTTTAAAACTATTAATACAGCTGAAACGGACAAAATACTTAAGTCACAAAGAATAGAGCGCCCATAAATAAATAATATCAAATTAATGGACAATGGGGAATCACATAAAATAAAACAGTTTATAAGGAAATTGAATCGGTATTGAGCACGATAAGAAAAAAAGCGTATATCATTCTTTGGACATCTTATCTGAGCACCTGACAACAGGATTAGCGGGAGAATAATTGGATAACTATGGAATAGCAAGGCCAAGGTTAAATGGATTACGGAAATTAAGGATGATATTGAGCTCGATAGCTGCAGTCGCTTAAGTGCGGCCAGTATCCAGTATTCGGGAGATAGTAGGTTCGAACCACTTCCACTTCCTAGGCCTTTCCTATCCCATCGTCGCCATAAGACATCTGTGTCGGTGCGACGTAAAGCAACTAGCAAAAAAAAATTGTTGATAAGGATGCCAAATAATGTGAAAATAACGTAAGAATATTTGAGAACATTCATTTAAACGTAATTAAAATCTGAGTATGTCTTTACGTCCATGGTTCTTAAGACTGCTGTGAGGTATCACGAACAGTAACGATGAAAAACATGATTTTATCGCCTTACACTCAATAACAAAAGAAAGAATAGTTGCCTTCGTTTGGTCATTACATATTCTTTGATATAGTATCCCATAGAGCAGTGGTTGTAACTGCCACGGTCCTCTTGAAGTACTCCACTTATTTTGGCATATTTTTATAACTAGCAAGATACCCGTGCTTCGCTACGGTATTATACTGAAATTTATAATTGAATGCTTATTGTTTTAGATGTATAATCCGCCGAAATTTGCGATCTGACTCGTTTTCTGCGAGTATCCGCCAAAATTCGCGATCTGACTCGTCTTTTAACAGATTATGGCAAGTTTCCTCCCATTTTCAATCTTTCTTTCTAGCAATCAATTTCGTACTTCCCGGGCTAGTTCCAGGTATTCCACCCGGTCAGTTAGTCCCTAAATCTTTGCCATCTTTTCCTACAAGCATTATTAATATGGATCAAATCCTTCAGGAGATCTGGCGTGGTGTCGTCTTGGGTGCCTTGCTGGTACTGAACCCGCAGCCGGACTGCATTCTTAGTCATTACCCGTCCATGACCCGTTTCCAGCGCGGTCCGCACATTTGACGACGGTCCAGATTATTATTATTATTATTATTATTATTATTATTATTATTATTATTATTATTATTATTATTATTATTATTATTATTAGATGTTCTGGACCCCACAGCAAGATGCAAGACCGCTACTTGGCGGTAAATTACATCTGCTGCCATTGTCGTTGTTGAAAATGTGACCAGCCCCCTTGTCGTGCGTAGGCAAGTGTGCGGGTTTTCTGGCGATACGAATGACATACTTCCGTGCATTATTGACCTTATTATAGAGGTGAACAATTTGACGGTCAATCTCATTCCTATCGTTTATTTCAAATGTGTTTACCTTTTTATTTATATGCCAGCAGAATCTACTGTAATCTAAGTAGGTTCTCCAAAGGAAAAGGTGGCTCTTGAAAACGAACCCAGGAAAGATTAAAAATGATCGGTTTATGATCAGAATAAGTACATCGAAAATCTACAGTCTGTTTCCAGTCATTCGACAGGGTCAGGAATGAAATGAATAAAGCCCCCATCTAGCGGCGACAATAAGAATTGTGCCGGCAGCCGAAACCTGTCGCACTCCTCGGGGGAAAAGATTAATGGATAACAAATGAAATGAAATTATATTGGACAGTGTTGCTGGAATTAATGATGATAGGGAAAACCGTAGTATCCGGAGAAAAACCTGTCCCGCCTCCGTTTTGTCCAGCACGAAAATCACATGGAGAGACCGGGATATGAACCACGGAACCCAGCTGTGAGAGGCCGGCGCGCTGCCGCTTGAGCAACGGAGGCTCCTTATAAATATATCATGAACAGTAAAATCAATTGGTCTCACCTACTTTTACACCCCACCGCCGTTAAGTTAATTTACCCCCGACCCCCCCCCCCCCCCCAAATTAAAGAAAGCGTGTTTCTTTATGTTTAAAGGAGATTCCTAACACCAATGTTCACGTCTATTACCTTCAGTTTTGAGATTAAAATAATTCACTTTTCTTCACTTTCATACTCCTCTCCTCCCCCCTAAGTGAATATTCCGGCAAAACATACTTGTTTCTTTAATAGTAAAGGATCTTCTAAATACCAATTATCACGACTCTAACTTTTTCAGTTTTTGATTTATGTGTCCTCATGAATGGTATTCAACTCCTTTTCACTCCCGCCCACACCCAAGATGATCTCCCCCCCCCCACCAAACGGGCTTTTCTTTGTTTTTAAAGAATATCCAAAAACCTATTTTCACGTCTGTAGGCCCTAACAACTTTAGTTTTTATTAGATGTAAGTATTCTTACACAATTAAGTCAATTAATTTTTCAATTCTTTCACCTCCACTCCCCCCCCCCCGCCCATTTCCTCTGGATTTTCCGAGAATACGTGTTTGTTTACTTTTAAAGCAGATTCCAAATATCAAATCTCACGTCCGTAGCATCTTCATTTTTGAGATAACAGTAGCGTAATTAAAATAATTTAACACCATTTTCAGTCACTCAAAATACACGTTTCTTTATTTTTAATAGAGATAGAAAATACCATTTTTCACTTCTGTAACATCTTAAGTTTTTTGAGATATTATAAATTCCCATTTTAAAATTTCACCCCCTTTTTAGTTCCCCTTAAGAGGAGATTCCAAAAACAAATCGCCTATGGTTCTTTACATTTACAGGATATTCGAAATACCATATTTTACGTCTGTAACATTCTATGTTTCTCAGATATTCTGTAGATATAGTCTTTCAAGAAATTCACCCAAATATGTCACTCCTCTTTAACCGCCATTAATTGAAGTTTCCAAAGAAAAAAAAACAACGTGTTTCCTTATTTTTAAAGGAGATTCCATATACAAATATCAGTTCTGTAATATCTTCAGTTTCTGAGATATATGTATCCTCATTAAAGGCATTCAACCCATTATTCACCCTTATACACCCCTCCTATTCGGATTTACAGATAACAAAAAACACGTCTTCCTCTATTTTTAAAGGAGATTCTAAATATAAATTTTTACATGTGCAAACTTTTAAAGCTTTGAGATATAGATACACTCATTTTAAAAATCCCCTCTTTTCATCCCCCCTCCCCACTATTTGGATTTACCAAAAGCAAAAAAAAAAAAAGTTTCTTTATTTTTAAAGGAGATTCCAAATACCAATTTTCAGGTCTGTAACATTCAGTTTCTGAGATTTAAGTATCCTCATTAAAGGCATTCAAACCCCTGTTCACCCCTCCTATTGGGATTTTCCGAAAACAAACAAATACTTGTTTCTTTATTTTTAAAGGAGATTCCAAAAACCAATTTTTACATCTGTAAACTTTTAAAATTTTAAGATGTAGATACACTCATTTTAAATTTAACCCCCCTTTTCACCCCCCATTATTTGGATTTTCCAAAAACGAAAAATACCTGTTTCTTTATTTTTAAAGTAGATACGAAATACCAATTTTCAGGTCTGTAATATCTTCAGGTTCTGAAATATAATTAGCCTTAAAAGGCATTCAACATATTTTCACCCTTTTCCACCCTTCCTATTGGGTTTTCCGAAAACAAAAATATACGAGTTTCTTTATTTTTAAAGGAGATTCTAAATACCAATTTTTACATCTATAAACTTTCAAAGTTTTGTGATATAGATACACTCATTTTAAAAATTCACCTCCGTTTCAGCCTCCCATTAATTGGATTTTCCAAAAATAAAAAATACGTGTTTCTTTATTTTTAAAAGAGATCAAAAGTACCATTTTTCAGGTCTGTAATATCTTCAGTATCGGAGATATAAGTACCGGTATCCTGATTAAAGGCATTCAACCCCTTTTTCACACTTTTTCACACGTCCTGTTCGGATTTTCTGAAAACAAAAAAAATACGTGTTTCCTTATTTTTAAAGAGATTTTAAAGAAATACCAATTTTTACATTTGTAAAATTTTAAAATTTTTGAGATATAGATACACTCATTTTAAAATTTCACCCACCTTTTCACCCCCTTAGCGACGGAATATCCAAAAATCCTCTCTTATCGGGCACCTACATCTTAATATGAATGTATCCCCAAAATTTCATTTCATTATGTCCAGTAGTTTTGGCTCAGCGATGATGAATCAGTCAGTCAGTCAGTCAGTCAGTCAGTCAGTCAGTCAGGACAAGCTATTTTATATATATAGATTTACCCTATTACATTTTGTCCTCATACGGCGTAAATGCTATATTACAGACTTTTGTAAGATATCCACGAAAACAATTAATTTCATTCGATATAAAACCCTACCCGTATAAACAAAACAAATAAAATACGTTTAATTTTCTTGAAATAATCCATCTGCTGGTTAGGCCTGTCTTGAGCCTGTCAGTTTCTTGAGATTTAACCCACTGACAGATACTCTGAGTCGTATATCTCACTCTGCCACTGTGGTAGTTATACACTGTTCTTGTCCAGCACCGTGAATCGTAATCACTTTTGTAGCGGGAGGTACACCTCAACTCTGCTCATTCAAAATAAGCGCCTTAATGAACGCCTCAGTCGACCAAAAGTTGAAACTGATACTACATGAATTTGGAACTTTAATCCGAAGTTGTAACTACTGAAATATTAAGTAATTGTGCTATTGTGAAGTTTCCTAAACTGATTGAATGTCTCCTTGTTTTGTTTGGCTATACATCAAGAAGTTGGGACATTTTTCCACAGATGTCACTACCAAAAATCTCTTATCATTCACTCTGGTGCAAGGTGGAAGAACTTATAACTTAAAGAAGTTTCGTATTTCTAGGTTGTCCATAACTGACTCCGTGGACATTTATTTATTTTATTTTATTCTTTTCCTTTCCGCCAGTTTTGAATCTAGCCAACCAGGAATTTTTGAAATTAACTTTCAACCAACCCTGCATTTCTTGTTCACTTTGTGTTAACTAATAAAAATTCAGAGGGCGTGGCCGGATTAGTCCTGGCTTCTCTCGAACCTTCCCTGAGGGTATATAAGTTGCGGCTATACGAGTTTCGTTGTCAATTGATCGCCGTCTTTCTACGTGTGTGTGTTTGTTAAGGCAGGCCAGGTAATGGCCACGTAAATTCTATCTTTCTTGCTGTCTCTGCAACTTTATCTGAGGGGAAGGTCCGAATCTTAACTATGTAACATACTTTTCTAATATGTAAATTTTCTTTCGGATAATATAAAATTTCATAAAGTTTTAACTGCAAATCGTGGACAGAGAGTGAGTTACCTTCTCGAGCTCCCCTTCATCTTGGTTTGAGGTGACTACGATTTCGCAACCTTTCTTTCCTGTAATGTATTACAGTTATTTACATGCGCGTCACCTCAGTAGTTTGGGACTAGCCCCAGTTTCATCAGCCAAGAGCCCTGGATGTTTTAATATTTCATTATCTGGGAGCGCAGTGTATGCCTCCGTTCTAGTTGTGTTCGGGCCGTTTATTTAACCTGTTCTTTTCGCAAAGGCCCTGTAGGTTTGCTACTAGATACCCCTGTATAAAACTAGTTCTATTTGTAATTCGTGCCGTGTGAGGCCAGAGAGTGTAACATTTTGATGTAATATTGCCTTGAGCGCGCTGTAAGGAACTGAGAGCCTGTTAGCTCTTTTTCAAAGTTTTGTAATAGTAAATAGTGCCTCTGGAAAGCTAGATATTTTATTTAGGGATAAAGTGCTCTTGAATTAGGGGATTTCTGCCCTTGACTAAATTGTTCCTCATTTTGAATTGAAGTTTTGTAAACTGGATCCGGTATCTCTGAAATTGTAAAACTAGGGCCTTGAAGCCCAAAAATATTAAACTTCTGAATCTTGCATTTTTCCAAATATGTTTTCAAGATTGGCATTGTACCTGATTGTTATTTCACTCAGTGGAAATTTGTTTGTTTTTTTTGACATTGAAAGAAATATAACCTTTGTTAAAATTTTAATTCAAGCCTTGATATTGTAGTTAGACCCATTCAAGCCCGCACCTTCTTTCGCCATCTCTGCGTTCCACACATACCCCGGAACAACTTTCATGGTACTTTCGAACATGCATGTGCGTTTTCTTCACTGCACATTGATGTTGTAAGCTTTTCACTATTTTCTCTTCTTACTGAACACGATTTAAACCAACGGTCCATATTTGGACTAACTTGGGAAATCGCGCGCGAACACCAAAATCCAGAAGAATTTAACCACAGTATACGACAAAACAACTTACGACGACACAAGGAACATGAAAACTTACATCCTCAAATTATTTCCTTTATGTTAAAAGGAAATGTGGTGGTTCAGAGCGTCACTCCTCTGTGGCAGTGGCCAGATAATGGTACGTGCATATTTCTTATACAGTCTGCGGTAAAATCCACGGAAGGTTTAAAGAAGAGAAATATCGTAAGTTAAATTAGCTTGTTAGTGGTTAGGGTGCAAATAGATGTTGTACAGGATACACTCGTATTTCGAAATTTGATGATAGTTCAAAAAGTATTAAGTTGTACGAATCAGTTTTTATGATTGCTGCTCAGAAAGTACGCAGCATATTGCAACCCTTTTAACAACAACAATAAGAAGAATAATAATTATAAAGTATTATTTGCTTTACGTCCCACTAACTATTTTTACGGCTTTGGGGGATGCCGAGGTGTCAGCATATTTTCCCGCAGGAGTTCTTTTACGTGCCAGGAAATCTTCCGGCAGGGGGGTGACGTATTTGACCACCTTCAAATACCAGCGGACTGAGCCAGGATAGAACCTGCTAAGGTGGGCTCTGAAGGCCAGCACTCTACTATCAGAGCCAATCAGCCCGGCTGTAATCCTTTTAGGCAATAATATACTTATTATTCAATACAGCCATCGATAGGATACTAATGTATTGTTTATTTCGAGTTTCAAATGACCTATTTAATAATAGAGTACGAGCCTCAGTCTAGTTGCCACTTTCCCGTGTGCCATGTCTGGGCGAGTGGATGATGCAATAGCCGCCTGACCCATTTAACTCGCCCAGTGATGCCATGGTATCAACTAGTTTGCGTTAAGCTTCTGCGCAGCGTACAACATGATTGCTTCTTATACAGCAAAATTCGATCGTTTCAGTAACTGGCCTACGTCTCATGGCATCTGAATTAAGTGTTGAACAGTGTATTTTCGTGTGATGTAGATTTTTAAATGCAAATCACACCGAAATTTTGAAGGTTCGTGAGGTTGATTTTCAAAGAGTGAACCGGAATATCATTACATCCTACAACGCTTATCTACAGGCTGAGTGAAATCATTTTCAGTCCTTACAGTACTGTAGTGTTTTATTGTTTTCTAACTTTTTCAGTCTGATTATCCATTCATAGAAGTGGATGGGTTTTTCCAGGGGCGTACGGGAACAGCATGACGGCGTCCATGTTCTCGTTTTGCAACATGCATGAACGACGGAAACCCATTGCGGGAATCGCCCTGTACATAGAAATCTGAACGGATGACAAAGTCCTACGATGTTTTGCCATTACAGCGAATCAATGAACTCTTTCCAAATTACACGTCACCATTAAAATCCATACCGATCACTGGATATCCTGAAAAGTGGATGAATAACACCAATTATGAGTATCTGAATACAATACAAAGGGGAAGAGGAAGTGTTTGAGAAGACAGAGGGGTCGTGAAGAAAGGCTAGATACGGGATGTAATTAATTTTACAATATCCTACTGAATGGCGTCTCCACTTGTATGGATAGAAAGGGAGGTCCAGGCATAAAATGCATGGAATATTTAGTGGTGACCAAGAGGACGCGTCGTCGCTAACATCCCTAAGATATGTATTTCAACGATTTACTTCCTGTTCATCGTCAGAGAGGGATTTATTCGGGAAGGAATGTAGTAATCAGTTCGGCCTGAGCGCACAATTTTGTCTTAACCCAAATCCAAGATTTTGGAATTAAAATTATTATTTAGTAGAATATATACTAGCAAACAGGTGAATAAACAGAAATATGGTGAAAAATAAGCATTTTTTCTTTTTAAACAATATTTTTTGCTAGGGGCTTTACGTCGCACCGACACAGATAGGTCTTATGGCGACCATGGGATAGGAAAGGCCTAGGAGTTGGAAGGAAGCGGCCGTGGTCTTAATTAAGATGCAGCCCCAGCATTTGCCTGGTGTGAAAGTGGGAAACCACGGAAAACCAGTTTCAGGGCTGCCGACAGTGGGATTCGAACCCACTATCTCCCGGATGCAGGCTCACAGCCGCGCGCCTCTAACTGCACGGCTAACTCGCCCGGTGAGTAGTATATTACAGGATAGATTACCAAGAATATCGAACTAGAAAGAAGTACTTTTAGCTTCAGACCAAATGAATTAAAACAGCTTTATATACTACAAATATGGATAAAATATTACTTTGTTGATAATTAAACCTAAAATCATTTAAACGACTATGATTTAAAAAAATACTGAATCATATTTGTGATTCAAAGACTTAGGCCTATTTCATCTTCCACGTGTATCACGTCATCATCCTGAAGTTCAAAATTAAGACGATATACTCTTGTGAGTTTCCAAATGAACTTCCTTCATCTGCATTTCGATCAAAATCTCCTCCTCTGTCAAATGCTGCCCCTTGAACTGGCAGCATTGAAAGTATCTTCCCGGCACGTGACATAAAAAAATACTTCTTCTGAAAGAATATGTAAAAACACGTTCATCAAACATATTTTCACAAAGGATAATGTACTAATATGCAAATAATTAATTTATAACTTATATACAACTAACTAATATGCAATTTGAGGTTATAGCTACGAATATCTCAGGGATTGGCAATGTGTCTCCTGAGATACACTATTTGTAAAGACTAAATTACCGTAATTATTATAATGAATTAGAAGAGATCCATGAAGGTAACAGGTAAAATTCTTCATTATTTAAATATATAATGTGATATTTATTTGTAAATTGTATTGTACAATTGTTTTCAAAAATAATGTTACTTACCTCTGAAACAACATGATCTAGTCATGTGGGCTGCCATCTTGTAGACTACTTCCTCATCTTGTTATTGTATCTAGTTCCACACCACATCCTTAGAGGACAACACATGGCAGATAATTACTTCATTGCGGCATCTAACAAGATACATCGCTAAGAGGAGCCAAACATTAATATTTTAGACGCCAGACGAGGAAAGTTATATGTGTATGTATGTTTAGTCCTCAGCCTGAAGGCTGGTTGGATCCTCAACAGCTCCGCCATCAGCTGTCATAAATGGCCTAGGCATCACTGAAGAGGTGTACTAGGGAAATGAGGAGTGAGGTAGTTTCCCGTTGCTTTCCTCACTGAGCCAGAAGTTGCCATTACATATCAGTCTGACAAGCCCACTGAAATGCATGCACCAACTGACCCTATGAGCAACATTTTCACGCCATTCATAGCAGGGACTGGCTGCATAAGGAATGGCATTACTAGCATCACTCATACCTCAGTCACTTTCATCTTGTCAAAGCCAAGGATAAAGCTGAGACAGATCAATGAAAGTAACAATATTGCTCTAGCCCATACCAGAAGACATAGTGCACAGTAAACACTACGTCCTGCCAGCAAATAGGATACATTGCCAAGTCTTAATGAAAGACTGTGACGAAGGCCTGCAGTGTAACATCTTGGATACTTCAAAGAGATTCAGTGAGTATAATTTGAGAATTAACATTTCCAACACTATAATGATGCCTGGGGCCGATGACCTAGATGTTAGACCTCCTTAAAAACAACCACAATCAAAGTGATGTCTGTAAGGAAGAAACCTAAGAGGACTGAACGTCAAGTCGGGAATACTATACCAGGATCTGGAGGACCATTTCAAGTGTTTAGGATGTGTGTTCTCCCAGGTGGTGGTATACTGAGACGGAAACAAGGTACCACAAAGGTAAAGCAGTGAGCACGTAAAAGGGAAGTCAGTTCCCGGACGGAATTATCATCATATCGGTGTACATTAAAATATGCTTTTCTGTATAGGAGTGAAAGCTGGGTTGACTAATATGTTATTCATTAAGTTATATGTAAAAGACCTGAACTTAACGAGAACGATTGCTCGTAAAATGACCTGGAACAATGTCGGATGGTGTTCGTTATGACGAGATAAAGACTAACTTAGAAACAAAATCGGTGGATGATACTGTACGCATAAGTTGGTGTCGGTAGTGGGTTCATCTAAGGCGAACGACGGAGGATAGATTACGTAACCGAATATTGACTCAACCGTAGAGGTTAGGTAAGTAGGGAGACGAATTATAATCATTATAAATTATCTAAGCCATGTCCGACTCGTTGGCTGGATGGTCAGCGTACTGGCCTTCGGTTCAGAGGGTCCCGGGTTCGATTCCCGGCCGGGTCGGGGATTTTAACCTTCATTGGTTTATTCCAAGGGCCCGGGGGCTGGGCGTTTGTGCTGTCCCCAACATCCCTGCAACTCACACACCACACATACACTATTCTCCACCACAAAAACACGCAGTTACCTACATATGGCAGATGCCGCCCACCCTTATCGGAGGGTCTGCCTTACAAGGGCTGCACTCGGCTAGAAATAGCCACACGAAATTAATTAATCTAAGCCATTTCTTATTAACAGTGCTGATGTAGTTAATTTTATTATTATCATTATTATTAATTATATACAGTCGTATCAACACACACTTTATTAAAACATAACCTGTTTTCGGACACTAAGGTCCATCATCAGTATTAAAATTTAAATTTAATTTCACATAAGTGTGTCGTCAAAGTTGGTTAAAATGAGTTTAAAACGTAGCTCTGTTGACACCAACTGTAAAATAAGAAAAAGAGAAAACAAGTGTAAGAATATGAAAATAAGTTTAAAGGTATTATTTTGATATGAAAATAAGTTTAAATGTATTATTTTCATATTTTCTCCAAGGGCCTTCATGGCCTGTACGGAGGTGACTTTTCTTTGCCTTCTGCTTAGCTTTTTTATCTGCTGAAAGGAGGGAATCAGTTAGATGAAAATGTAGTAATCAGTCTAGCCTATGCTAACGACTTGGTCTTAATGGCAGATTGTGCTGAAAGCCTGCAGTCTAATAACTGGGAACTTGAAAATAGGTGCAATGATTATAGTATGAAGATTGGCCTTTCTAAGACTGAATTGATGCCAGTACGTAAGAAATCCAAGAGAAATTAATGTCAGATTGGGAATACAATGATGCAACAGGTAGATAATTTCAAGTATTAAGGATGCGTGTTCTCCCAGGATGGTTGTATAGTGAGATTGATTGTGGTTGTAGCAAAGCTAATGCAGTGAGCTCGCAGTTGCGATCAACAGTATTCTGTAAGAAGGAAGTCAGTTCCCGGACTAAATTTTAGGTCGGTCTGTTTTCAAAACAACTTTGCTTTATGGGAGTGAAAGCTGGGTGGGCTCAGAATATCTTATTCATAAGCTAGAAGTAAGAGACAAGAAAGTAGCCTGAATGATTGCTGGTAAAATCAGGCGGGAACAATGACAACAGGGTACTCGGAATGAGGAAATAAAGGCTGCCTAAGTTAGGAATTAACTCGATGAATGAAGCGGTACATATAAACCGGCTTTCGTGGTGGGGTCACGTCAGGTGAATGGGGAGGATAGGTTACCTAGGAAAATAATGGACTCTCTTATGGAGGCTAACACCGGGTAGGAGAAGACCAAGACGACGATAGTTAGACTCAGTTTCCAATGATTTAAAGAAAAAAGTTATAGAACTAAACGAGGACATAGAACTAGTTACAAATAGAGGATTTTGGCGGTGATCAGTAATTTCACCGAGGCTTGCAGACTGAACGCTGAAAGCCATAACAGTCTATAATAAAGATGTCTGTCTGTCTGTCTGTCTGTCTGTCTGTCTGTCTGTCTGTCTGTCTGTCTGTCTGTCTGTCTGTCTTTATTTATGTCTGAATATAAGAGTTGTGGAATTGAATGAAGCTACTGAGCTAGATGCAAATAATGGATAGTGGAAGCATTTAATTAATTCAAAATGGATTTCACAGTTTACATAGAAGACATGACAGTCTAGAGTATAATGAAGATGTATGTAAGTATGAATAAACATTCAGATCTATGTTTTCCATGCAGCATTCCCAAAAGTCTAAGTATATTTTTGAAACTGACATCCTTCTCACAATCAATCGTCAACTTTTGCTAACAAACAGAAAGGTAATAGCTAATTCAATTTATTATCATCCATGTTAGATTAATACACATAGAAAGACTTTCTAAAGAACATAACAGCTAAACTTGCTGATTCATGTCCTATATGGGTGAAGTGGTAACAATCGTTATCATTCAGAAATTAAATAAAAGTAGATGGGATGAATGAGAAAATACACCTTTTCTAAAATCTCAAGTGATAGAATATTTTAAATGATACCATTATACCATTGTTTAAGAGCCTCTGCGGCTCAGACGGCAGAACGTCGGCCTCTCACCTCTGGATACCGTGGTTCAAATCCCGGTCACTCCATGTGAGATTTGTGCTGGACAAAGCGGAGGCGGGACAAGTTTTCTCCGGGTACTCCGGTTTTCCCTGTCATCTTTCATTCCAGCAACACTTTTCATTCTCATTTCTTAGCATCTGTCAGTCATTAATAAATCACTTAGGGAGTGGCGACCCCATCGTACTATTAGCCTATATCTGCTTCATTCATTACATCCCTGACCGGTCAATGACTGGAAAACAGGTTATATATTTTCATTCATTTCACCATTGTTTTAGTTTCATGTACGTGAATAAAAATGAAAATATCAGCAGAAAAATGTCCATGTTCAATAATAACCGATTTTCGAAAACGAAAGGAGAATATTACAACACGTTTTACTGATTTCATTCAATAAATATACTCCCAAATAAAAAAATATGTAAGTCACACTGCACAGTAAAGAAATAGTTTATGATAATTTGATGAATTCAAACATTACAAAAGATTGGAGACCTAACGCTCTGACATGAAAAGCTATTTCGTAACGTAGAATCACACCACGCTGTAATTCAGCTGTACATTGGCACACGTATACTCTTTATAGATTGCTCGACGTACTAAATACTGTATGTAGAGAATGTAAAATGAGACGGAGTGCTAATTGCTATATGAAACAGATATGCATTACTGGGAAGTGTATGAGAAAGGAATAAGCAGAGAAAAGGGAAGGAAAATGTAGAGGAGTAAGTTCAGGGTACAAATTAAGTGAAATTGAGTACTGTTTTATCAAACTGTCGGCAGCCCTGAAGATGGTTTTCCGTGGTTTCCCATTTTCACACCAGGCAAATGCTGGGGCTGCCACGCCCGCTTCCTTCGCATTCCTAAGTCTTTACTGTCCCATCGTCGCCATTAAACCTATCTGTATCTGTGCGACGTAAAGCAAAAAGCAAAAAAAAACATTAATTACTCAAAAACACATTCTTCAATGTGTTCTTTTTTATCAGTCGTTGGCAGCTTCATTTTACTAATTCCAGCGATAATACCATCTGGCAGGGGTATGTGAAAGCAGAAGAGACCGAGAGCACCGCACCTACCAACAGTTGTCAATCGGTGTGATATTATTGTTGTTACATTCTAGTGGCTTTGTCGTGTACCGACCTCCCAGGGACTCGAACCGGCGGACTGCCAGGTGGAAGGCAGCCGGGGTTCGCAGCCGAGTCTCGAGCTCAAGGTGTCAGAGGAGATTAATTAGTGTTAGAATGATGATCAAAGACAGGAGACACCTTGTAGCATTAAGGTAATTGAATAATAATTATAGTCAGATTTAGTTACTGTAAGAAAAGGGAAATATTTCAAGAAGTTACATGTAGTGGAGAGAGCTTGCGAAGTGCACTTACATAAGTGTTGACTAAGAGCGGAGACTTGTTGATCACAACAAGATATTTACTGTGTATCGACAAACAGAGCTAGTATGCCAGCGGGCCAGGCGGCCCGCCCGATAACCGACAAAGGAACAAAGCAAGCTACAAGGCCAGTCGAGGCCAGTACAGATGCACTTTAGAAAAACAAGGAAAGATGAAGACAAAGTAAGACAGAAGACAGTAGTGCCTAGGTAGCAGCACTTACTGTAACAACTATGGAGAATAGCTACTTGAGGGCGCTAGACAAGGTGATCAGTTTGGGAATGCCCGTAAGACCCAACCCCTTGGTAGGAGGTAGGGGTAGAACTTTGAGTTCAGGAGCGGAGATATAACCCCTGGCCAAGATGGCGCGGGGCCTTCTTCCAGTCAGTAGTTCGTACTTGTCAGAACGATATTCTTTTCGAGCATAGCCCAAGTGCCGCAGGGCAAGATTCAGAGGTACGCGTAGTAGAAAATTAGGCGCGTGGAACAAGCTCTCTCTCTCTCTTTAGATCATTACATTCAGACTTGTAAATATACTGTACATAGTAGTTTTAGTGTCCTCAGTAATAAAGGACAGAGAAATAACTTCATCTTTTATTTCGGGAGTTGCGGGACGAGTCATACCTACAAATTACCTCCCTACATTCCGCTCGGCAGGTCAGGTAATACTTCAACATCCAACGGCCTGGTGACCAACCTACGAGATCGTCTCACTGGACAGGTAGGTCACGACAGCTTAGATACTGCACACCACCACATTTTAATTTCAACCACTCGGATACATCAGGGGTTTCTTATGTCCAGGATTTCGAAGCCCTTTTATAAGGACTTTTTCCATTCATTATTAAAGTGATTCTTTCTTTACGTATCTCATTTCGATGTTGTTGTTTGTGTTATTATTCCATAGACTCTTTTGATGCTGTTCTCCATGCTACCGTATCCTGTGCTAAACTTTTCATTTCTACGTAACTGCTGCATCCTACATCTGCTCTTATCCCCTTGTCATATACATACCTTGGCCCAGCTCTACCGTTATTACCTCCTACATTTTCCTCAAAAACCAACTGCATAAGTCCTGGGTGACTTAATATGTGTTCTACAATTTTGTCTCTTCTTCTCTTCAAATTTAGCCAAATCGATCTTTCACCAATTCGATCCAGTGTCTCTTCATTCGAGATTTGATCTATCCATCCTACCCACAGCAGTCTTCAGTGTTACCACAACAAAAAAGTCTGTTCTCTTTCTTTCTCAACCAGTTCTAATCCATGTTTCACTTACATATAATTCCACGCTCCAGACGAACTAATTCGAAAATAACTTTCTAATTCCTATATCAGTGTTCGAAGTAAGCAAATTTCTTTTCTTAAGAAAGACCTTACTTGCTTATGCTAGTCTGAATTGTATGTCCTCCTTACTTCTGCCATCGTTACTAATTTGTCTACCGAAATCACAATATTCATCTACTTCTTTTAAGATTTCATTTCTTAATCTAATATTACCTGCATCACCTGGCTTCGTTGTACTACACTCCATTATCTTTGTTATTTAATTTCATCATGTATTCCTTACACAAGACTCACTCCATACCATTCAGCAATTTCTCCAGACCTTCTGCAGTCTCTGATAAACTAACAAAATCATCGGCAAATTTCAGGGTTTTGGTTTCCTCTCCTTTGATTTTGATTCCTTTCCCAAATTCCTCGTTGCATTCCTTTACTGTCTGTTCTCTACAAACATTTAAAAGTCGGGATAGAGCAAACTCCATTCTTGCCTTACTCCTTTCTGGATAGCTGCTTCTATATAAAAGCCCTCGATTCTTATCAGTGCACACCGATTTTTGTACAGATTGTTGAAAATTCTTCGTTTTCCGTATCTGATACCGATCATCTTCAGAATCTCAAATAGATGAGTTCAATCAACATTATCGCATGCCTTTTCTGGATCTACGAATGTATGAGGGTTTGTTGTCCTTAATTCGATTATCTAAGATCATACGTAAAGTCAGGTTTGCTTCACGTGTTCCTACATTTCTTCTGAAGCCAAGTTGATCCTCTCACAACTCAGTTTCAAATTGTCTTTCCATTCTTCTGTAAATAATGCGTGTAAAAGTTTTGCAGGCGTGATATACTGAACTGATGGTCTGGTAGTTTTCACACTTGTCAGCACCGGCTTTCATGGGAATAGGTATAACAAAATTCTGCTGAAAATCGGGTGGTATATCTCCTGTCTCATACATCTTACACACTAAGTAAAATAACCTCGCCATGCAGGTTTCTACTAAGTCAGTAAGTAATTCAGAGGGAATATCAGCAATTCCAGGTTCCTTGTTCCTATTAGGTCTCTCAAAGCTCTATCAAAGTTTGACCTCAAAATTGGGTCTCCCATTTCATCAGTATCAAAACAGCCTTAATGCTATACTTGCATTAAACACTGGAAGACATTCGTGTGCCTTCCAGATCATGTGAACCTGACACGCGGGCAAAACACTACATTGATATTGTGACCGCACAACTTGTAGCATTCCAGCAAGATATAGCACATTTCTTCGATTCAGGAGGTCAAATGGCCTGTATCGCGATTGACCTGTCTAGAGCATTTAATAGAGTGCCCAGTACCCAATGTGTCGTACGAAACCGTAGTGTAGTAGGTAAAGGCGTGGCGGAGCAGGCTTGCATTTCAGGTGGGTGGATCGAGTAAGGGGCGAAGATTACAAATTTTTGAAATATTTCTTTAATACGTACCACACACAATTTAAGTTCAATAACCGCTTTCATGCAAGTTGTGTGGGAGTGAATGTGTTTGTGGCCCTAAGAAGGGCCGATTAGTTAGCAGGCCGGACATATACAGACCGGTAATAAAAGGAACATAACTACCCTGACAATCTTTTATCCAGCAACTGCTCGATGTGATGAACGTTTTGGTTTATGAACATTCGGGCTCGGTGTACAATAGATCGACAAGCGCACTGAAGCATTCCAGGCGTGCATGATGAGTTGCCAGAACTGGTCGGGGTTTTCCGGCGCTTGCGTATAAACGACGTTCTTCAAATATCTCTACAAGAAGAAGTATAACGACGTTAAATCCAGTGATCTAGCGGGCCAAGAAAAAGGGCCTCCTCGTCCTACCCATTTCCCTGGCAGATCTTCGTTCAGATGGTTACGAACGGGCAAAGCCGAATGTGGTGGAGCGCCATCCTGTTGCAACCACATCGACAAACCATCGTGCAAGGGCATATACTCCAGCAGCAGTGGGATTCCTGATGCAGAAAGTGCAGGTAACGTGGGCCCGTCGAATGGCCCTCAAAGAGATAAGTTCCAATCAGGCGGTTCCCAAAGGTTGCACACCAAACATTCACTTCCCATCGTACTTGGTGGGTCGTCTGTCGCACCCAGTGAGGAATGCCCGGACTCCAGTAGTGCATGTCGTGTTGTGGCGATTGATGTTTCCATTATTGTGGAAGCACGATTCGTCCGAGAATAAGAGATGCGATACGAATGCTGATTCATTATCCAGCCTCCCTAACAGCCACAAAAAGAACTCCATTCGATCTTCTAAATCCCGCCCATGGAGCTCTTGGAGTAACTCAATATGGTATGGGTAAAATTCATGTTTATGCAGTATTCGCCAGACGGACGGCTGGCTGGTGCTCGCATATCATGCAATCGCTCTTGTACTGATATACGGATTATTACGAGCTTCCTCGAGAACGGCCTCTTCTGTTTTACCCGATGTAGCGGGCCTATCGCAGACTGGTGGCTGGTTGGAAATCACGCCTGTTGTATATAGGCGCCTTTCAAGACGGCGGAATGTCGTAGCAGACGGATGTCGCCTTTCGGGATACCGTTCCTAGTATAGAAGTGGTGCCTCGCAGGCGTTTTGTCTTGCTTCCCCATATATGAGGAGCATGTCAACGTATTCCTCTGTGAAAAACATGCCGAATGACAGAAGATATTACAGTACATTCAGGCCCTAACCAGCGCAGTATGCGCAGGACACAAGACGGCTAACAGCGTCGTTCTACTTAAATAAATAAATGAATACTGGATTAAAGCCGCTATATTTATTTAATGAAGCCAAACTTTCAGCCAAATTGCATTGGCCTTCATCAGGGCGTGTTAAGTTCTGATTCCGACAGTGAAGAAATTCAAAGAAACGTGGAAGTCATGACCGTACTATGCACGGCCTACCCCACTAATTGGATGTGGAAAACGTTGGCCTGTGTTTACGTATTCAAACATTATACCGATCCAAAAAATATTTGAAAGATGCAGGATTCGAACCTCCGATGCACATTCCGTCGATTGCTAGGTGAACGCCTAACCACGTCCGCTACGCTACACTGCTGGAAACATGTTGGTAGTACGACGAGAACAGAGTACATACGCAGTCCGGTTCGGTGTTTAAGAAAATAATTTGTGCACTGTTACCTAGTTTTATGCACTAATTTCCCTATTCGTTACACTCGGCCACGAGGGACGATATAGTAACATAGTTACATAGTAAAAGGACGCTGCTACATGATTTCAAGGCGTCATGTTTTGCGAACATTTCGCTAGGGTTCAGAATCGTGTGCAAAATGTGCTCACTGAACATTAGTACCATACAGTACTCCTGCAGGGGAACAGCACCCCTATAACCCTGTGCACGTTACTTGGGCTGCAGCAAACGATAATGAAACGTGCTGCTGAATCATGCTGTATAGAAATGTTCCGAGTAAAGAAGTGAAATCAGAGATACGGCTTTTGCAGATGACGTAATTATGTATAGAGTAACAAATATGTTACAAGATTGTGAGCAACTAAATAATGACCTCGATAATGTTATGATATGGACGGCAGGCGGTGGACATCAGATGGTGATGAATTGGGTTAAAATACAGGTTGTTAGTTTCACAAATAGGAAAAGTCCTCTCAGTTTTAATCACTGCGTTGATGGGGAGAAAGTTCCTTGTGGGAATCACTGTAAGTACCTAGATGTTCATATAAGGAAAGATCTTCATATCTGTGCCGTAGTGGTTAGTGTGATTAGGTCATCCCCGGAAGCCCGGGTTCGATTCCTGGCTAAGACACGAAATTTGAAAAATAGTACGAAGGCTGGAACGGGGTCCACTCAGCCTCGGGAGGTCAACTGAGTAGAGGCTGGTTCGATTCCCTCCTCAGCCATCCTGGAAGTGGTTTTCCGTGGTTTCCCACTTCTCCTCCAGGCAAATGCCGGGATGGTACATAACTTAAGGCCACGGACGCTTCCTTCCCTCTTCCTAGTCTATCCCTTACAATCTTCCCATACCCCACAAGGCGCCTGTTCGGCAGGTTGCCTGGGCGAGGTACTGGTCCTCCTCCCCAGTTGTAACCCGACCCAGAGATGAAGCTCCAGGACACTGCCATTGAGGCGGTAGGGGTGGATCCCTCGCTGAGACCGAGGGAAAAACCGGCCCTGCAGTGTAAACAGAAGACGAAGAAGAAGATTTTCATGGGGGTAATCACATATGTGGGATTCTAAATAAAGGGTACAAACCTCTGCACATATTTATGAGAGTGTTTAGGGGTTGTAGTAAGGTTGTAAAGGAGAGGGCATATAAGTCTCTGGTATGGCCCCAATTAAAGTACAGTTCCATTGTATGGAATCCTCAGCAGAATTACTTAATTCAAGAAGTGGAAAAAGTCCTAAGAAAAGTAGCTCGATTTGTTCTGGGTGATTTCCGACAAAAGAGTAGCGTTAAAAATGTTGCAAAGTTTGGGCTTGGAAGACATAAGAGAAAGAAGACGAGTTGCTCGACTAAGTTGTATGTTCCGAGATGTCAGCGGAGAGATAACGTGGTATTGCATTAGTAGACGAATACGTTTAAGTGATGTATTTAAAAGTAGGAGAGATCAACATATGAAGTTAAAGTTGGAATTCAAGAGGACATATTGGGGAAAATAATCATTTATAGGATGGGGAGTCAGGGAATGAAGTAACTTACCAAGGGGGGAGTTCAATAAATTTCCAATTTCTTTGAAATCATTTAAGAAAAGGCTAGGAAAACAGCAGATAAGGAATCTGCTATCTGGGCGAATGTCCTAAATGCAGAGAGAGATGGATGGATGGACGGACGGACGGACGGATGGATGGATGGATGGATGGATGGATGGATGGATGGATGGATGGATGGATGGATGGATGGGTGGGTGGGTGGGTGGATGGGTGGGTGGATGGATGGATGGATGGATGGATGGATGGGTGGGTCGGTGGGTGGATGGATGGATGGATGGATGGATGGATGGATGGATGGATGGATGGATGGATGGATGGATGGATGGGTGGGTGGGTGGATGGATGGATGGATTTTCTGTATGCAGCCTCCACCTTTCCTAGGACCATACAACCTCCAACATCCTTGCGCTTCTCCTTCAGGCATTCTTCCTGAACTGTTCTGAACTTCCTATCCACTTCACTCTTTAATCACGTGTATTATTTTCGGCCCACTGAAGGTGTAAGGGCTGCTGCAATTGCAGTACAGTCCACCACAGCACTGCGGCGAAAACGGCAGTCTTCCCTCTGTGCTGCGGCTCGTGTGCGGCTGGACCTCGGTCTTCTTGCGACTGTGCCCTCCCGTCACCATTCCTGATAACACCATTGCACTGCGGATATGTCCTTGCCAAGTCTTTCTGCAATATCGCGGTAAGAACATCTACCTCCTCTTAGCCCTACTGCGCAGCCTCGTTCAAACTCCGTTAGATGCTGATACTGCCTTTAAAGTCATATTTAACCTCATAACGTCAACGCCGGACGATAACAAACACTCGCGCAGTGTACAGCGCATATTTGAAGCAAATTTGATTTTCAAGGTCATAGTGGCCCTGCTAGCACCATTCTTCGTCGACGATTGCAAAAAATTGAATAGGCATCATCTTTTTGATATGCAAACAACCCTCCCGTATTTCTTTTAACTACGATAACTCCATCTGTGTGTTGGTACTTCATTTTCAGCCAGTGATTTACCCGGGAATAATTCATTGCCAGTCCAACATTCTATCATACAAAGAGAGAACTACACGTCATCGGGAGTTAGTTATGGCTTTAGTTTCGCGTTGTTTTCAACCGTGTAGCATAGCTAAGCCATAATGGATATTATTACAAAGCCACACCTGTCCATTATTGACACTGCCGCTTTTACAACTTCCGAATATCTGCTACCCACTTTCGACGAACCATTCGTTACTCTGGTCTTCGGACAGATACCCATCCGATATGGTTGATCTTAGGCTCGGCTACCTGTTTTCATTATGAAGCACAAGCTTCCCCACCTCGGTAAGTCCACATGCTCGAGAGAGGAGTCTTCTAGTGGTAAAAACGCATTAAACAAATACTGTCGGAAAGTATATTTCGCATAGATCCTATTATGTTCATAGCTAATATTAACGAGGAAATGTGGCATATTCTTCCATAGAAAACCAGAACCACAGCTCTATATATTCTCAGTAGGACGGAATGATTGAATGGTTCAACAGGACCATAGAGAATCACCTGCGAATATTCATCAGCGAACACCAGAGGGACTTTGGTCGTCTTCTTCCCCAACTCCTTTTCACATACGGTCTGCAGTACGCGAGGACACAGGATGCAAACCAACAAGGACGCTGTTCAGAAGAGAATTTTGCTTCCCGGCGTACCTGACGACCATGCAACTAGTGCTGCGTGAATTAGGAAAGGATACTGTACGATGAACAAGTTATTGTGGAAAATGATTGAGGATGGAAGCGACTGAATGAAGGCACGATATAATCAACAAGTGGGCGCTACACGACATCACGATAATGAGCTAGTGTGGCTATATAATCCCACAAGGAAGAAAGCCTTGTCTCCCAAGCCACAGAAGTAGTGGGAAGTTCCTTACTATGATCTGATTAAAATAAATGACGTCATCTCTCGTATACAACAGAGTCCAAGATGCAAGATGAAGGTGGTGCATCTGGACCAATCGGCGCGTTACCGAGGAACAGCTGGAACGATCACCTCTAGAATGGGAACAATGTTTCATGGTAATGCGAGTGACAGACCTTTTAATGCCCTCTTAGGTAAGTAGTTAGTGGATGGTATGTGTGAGGCAGACTGAGTAGGTACTGGTAGCCTTGCAGGAACGTGACCACCTCGGCTTCTGTTGCCCCATCCGTCTTGTGTCTCCCCAAATTTTCCCCGGATATTCTGGAAATTCATTACCAAGTATATATGAACAGGATCACTTTGAAGAGGTGGCAGTGTTGTGTGTTGAGTAGTGTTACAGGTTTTGAGCTGAGAGTTCAGTGTATAGAGTGGTCACGTGAGTTGATTGTACTAGCGATCGATCTTGCTTCTAGTTGAGCGATGCGTACAGTCGCCGTACGTTGTGATAGCCAACGGACGTGCGTTCGAATCTGATTACATTGACCTGCTGTCTGAAATGACTGTGTTACCGGTGCAGCGAAGATAATGTAAAAGCTGAAACCTGTCAGTCAATATTACAGAAGCACCCGTTCCAGGTAAAGACGGCCAGCTAAAGACCCATTGTAAGGACTAGAGGCTTTTGTCAATAGCCAGTAATTAGTGAACGGTTGTCTTGTTCTGTCGAGTATGATTTTAAACATATTGCACTGACTTGGTCATATTAGATTGAAGTAGTTCAATAAAACAATCAGTGTCTTATTCGTAACATTATGAAGTTACGTTTTATATGTTGCGTGTCCTTCGCGCTCCTAGCTCTGCACCAGCCAGCACCGCGCACGCCGCAGCTTGAAATATGCGAGACTCTACGAGACGACTACAGTGCGGTTGCTTGTGACGCCAGTCTGCACAATAAAAGGAACACCTGGTAGCCACTTAGTAGGACTCCCCAGTGTCCAGCACCAGATTACACTGAACGTCGAACACGAAGGTTATCCCTCTTAAACGTGTGTCTCGGCCAGGTGGACTGAATTCTGGTTGTATGAGGTTTCACCTCGGGCCACTGCCTCAGTTCCCGTTCCTGCAGCCACGTCGAGCCCCGATGCCTGTATTCTACACATCCTCAGTCCTCACTCAGGCTCCGACACCTACATTAGATTCTCTAATTGTGAATATTCATGTCATTTCATGACAAGCCAATAGAAATAACTGCATTATGTTAGTAGGAACTTTCATGGCAAGTTACGCTTATAAAACCGATAGTTTTCGACTATCATGAACTCTACCTTTTCCAAACTATCTCATCAAGATAGCTTCGAGTGTACATAAAGTTAATGTGTATAAAGCGTACATTTCTACAGACTCTCAGTCTACTATCAAGATTAATTACTTGCGAATTTACTCAGCTTCAAGAAAAGTTTAAGTTAAATTCATGTATATATTGTATAAAGTCATATTGAAGCAATAAATTTATGTTGTGTTCCAGTATACCTTATCTTGTATACAACATTATATATCTTCAGTCCCTTGCTTGAGTTAATTAGCCTTATGTCCACAACTGTATAACTCGATCGAAAGAAACCAATTTATACATCCCTTCAATTACATAGCATTAATCGATTCTTCTTTATCATTTCTTTAATTTTGTGTCACGAATTCTCGCTTCAAAATTAAAGGGCTTTTCTATTGTCTCTTTTCATTTGCTGAAAACATGTCCCGCAAGAACGCAAAATCCCATTTTTCCCATTTGACTTTGCAAAATTACTGACATGTTCTGTCACAGAGCGTAATTACATTTAACATTTAAATAATCAAGAGAATGCTGCTGAAGAAATTTGCATTTATTTGTTTTACATATCCCACCGACACAGACAGGTCTCTAAGCGGTGAGAGGATAGGAAAATTCTAGGAAAGGGAAAGAACCTGCCGAGCCCTTGTTTAAGGTACAGCCTGGTGGGTTGATGGAGTTCTTCAGGGCTGCCGAAAGTGGGGTTCAGACCTTGTATCTTCTGAATGCAAGCTCAGAGCTAATTGACCCATACCGTTTTTTGTTCTTTTTACAATTTTCTTTACGTCGCACCGACATAGGTAGGTCTTATGGCAACGATAGGATAGGAAAGGACTGGAAGTGTGAAGGAAAAGGCCGCGGCCTTAATTGAATCACAACCCCAGCATTTGCTTGGTGTGCAAATGGGAACCGCGGTAAACCATCTTCAGGGCTGCCGACTGTGGGGTTCGAACCCACTATCTCCCGAATGCAAGCGGATTACTACATGACCCATACGGTGAATCCAACTCGCTCGGTAAGAAAAGAGTTGAGTATGACGTCAGTGCAAACGTACAACGAACACATCACTTATTTTATAGTTTCTCTCACAGATAAACGTAGCTATTTAAAATACATTTCAATGAAATTAATTTGATTTAAATGACTTAGTATTAGAAGAGCTTACACCTTACAAGATTAATGTAGTTGCTGTTATACAGGATGTATGAAAACTCAACTGGAGCATTTCTGGAAAGGATTCCTCATACAGAGAAGAAACAAAGGGTAAGCCAATATGGGTATGCCATCCACAGATGAGTATAATTTTGTACGTGTTGTACTTACTGGGTCACACTACATTAAAATGCTTCAATAATACAGTCACTACACTATTACAAAGGCCAGTGGGTGACACATGATCTTTTAGCAGCAATGGTGCATCCTCCACTCACAACACTGACACTGAACGCTCTGAAATCTTCTAAGTTACCTCTCCTGTCACACTCGATATAACATTCAGTGCCAAAGAGGATCAAAAATGCCTGATCTACTGCATACTGTCTGACAGAGCAGCTGGCGTCAACTCGGAGCGAAACAACTTCGGAGCCAGGTTGCTGCCCGTTGATGAGGAATTAGAGCAGCTGAGTGAGCCTGACGTAATACGTACTGAAGGCCAGTGGGTATGAATGATATTCTCACACCACACGACATTCAAGCCTATATTTTTTTTTCAATAAATTCACGTATCCCTAAACTTCAGTTAATCATGAAAACTTCTTTATTCGGGACATATTGCACACTGCTGTATTTTTCCTTTGTCGATTAATATTTTCTCGCCCTGTTACACACTATAATATGTGTCTTATTCGTTCCTCATGACCCACGTTAATAATAATAATAATAATAATAATAATAAAAATAAGTAATTGTTCATATGGTAACATCTCCGTCCGGTTAATACAAGTATCGCCACGGTATGCAATCCGCCTCTCCGCTGCACTCTCCTCACGCACCATTCAGCCGTTCCAGCGGAACAAGTAGCGCCTGCTTCCTGGAGTACCTACTTGATGATAACTGGCCTAGAGGTACTCAGAACCATATTAAATTACTTGTGTAACAATAGTAAGACGTGTCTCGCAATTCATTCCGTCACTCAGAAAGTACACGCTCAGATAACTCCGCAATAATGTATTTCCGGACCCATGATGCTATAACATTTTCTTTCTTCAGTCTTCTTTTTCTCCCCAAAATTTGCAGTTGAGTTACAATATATCCTGTACTTTTGTTCTGGCCGTCGACCTAGAAAGGTCTTTTGCCCCTACTTGCACCATATGTTACGAACCTGCGTTTATTTGGATATGTAGAACGTGAACGTTAAGGACGACATAAACATCCAGTCCTCAGGTCAGGGATATTAATCATTTACCGTACAATTAAAAAACACTGACATGGTCGGGAATCGAACCCGGGGCCGCCGGGTGACGGGCGTATGCTTTGCCCCGTACACCGCGGGGCCGGAATATTCTGTACATTATTTGTAAGTAAACGTATATAAAATAATCTCAAGATCAAGTGGATCAAATCGTTAGAAACCGAGCTCGATTGCTGCAGTCGCCTATGTGCGGTCAGAATCCAGTATTCGAGAGGTAGTACGTTCGAACCCCACCGTCGGCATCCCTGAAGATGGTTTTCCATGGCTTACAATTTTCACACCAGGCAAATGCTGGGGCTGTACCTTAATTAAGGCGACGTAAAGCCAATAGCAAAAAAAACTTCCTTCCCTGTCCTAGTCCTTTCCTATCCCAACGTTGCCATAAGAGCTGGTTTCTGTGTCGGTGTGACGTTAAGTAACTCGTAAAATAAAAAATAAAACAAATTTAAGAAAACCTCTTCAAACATTCAATACTGCACAAACGTATTCTGTGGTACGCGAAATGTGAGCGAACAGTATACAGCGTTCAGGAAGACCAGTGCGTGAATTCGTAGATTGGTGAGCAAGTGAATGTGTGGTTTGAGTCACGTATCTGTCACCTTGCATTCGGGAAATAATGGGTTCGAACTCAATTGTCGGCAGCCCTGAAGAATGTGTTTCCGTCGTTTCCAATTTTCAAATGCTGGGGCTTACGTTAACTAAGGTCACGGATGCTTCCTTCCCACTCATATCCCTCTACTATCCCATCGTCGCCATACCTCCGTCGGTGCGATATAAAGCAGATTGTAAAAAATAGAAAATCATAGATTATTGTTAAGACCATTTATTCAAGGTTACGAATTTCACTATTGGTTCCGTATTGAATTAAGATTATATATAATTTACAAAGTTTATTCAACCTACTCAATACTGTACAATAATTGCAATGTCTATAAATACCTTACAATATGTTGTCAAAGGACTAGTTTCGACCCCATGTGGGTCATCATCAGCCAAACTAAGATACACTTATGGAATTGCCGATGTCCTAAAACAAAATTACATTGTGGAAATAAAAATTACACAGTTCAATCATTTAATTTTTATTTCCACAATGTAATTTTGTTTTAGGACATCGGCAAATCCATAAGTGTATCTTAGTTAGGCTAATGATGACCCACATGGGGTCGAAACTAGTCCCTTGATAAGATATTGTAATGTACTTATAGATATTGCAATTATTGTACAGTATTGAGTAGGTGGAATAAACTTTGTAAATTATTTGTAAGAACATTTATCTCGGTTAAAATTTTTCCAAATGTTTCGAAACGTCATATTCGCTGTTAAATTTCATTATATGGCATAATCGGATCGGAAGCGCATTACTCCATATACAGTAGGACAGCATCTGGTTTGCTGCTGTGTTAGTTCAGCGGTAAACCGCGCTTACATTTCGTTTGCCTCACAAGCGTATTCAGATTCCTCAACTGCGTAACTTTTTAAAATTAGCTTTCAACCGTTTATTTACTTCTTATTTGTTGCTGATTCGCGTTCACAATTATGTTTCTTCCTTTTGATTACGAGGTTTCAAGTACAACTTGTAATAATTATTTAGTGTATGATGCTTCATTTGACAATCGTTTGAAATGTATTTTACATATAAGTGTTATTAGAAAAATATAAACCTATTTATATACATGGATATAGAGTATTTACAGACTAACGAGGAGATACACACACACACACACACACACACACACACACACACACACACACACACACACACACACACTGCAGGTTCTTGAGATTTCATCACAAGCTGATGTCAAGTCCTTCCAGCCAAGTGAGTGCCGTAGGGGTTACTTGATGTAGCTCCTCCACAGGCCCAGTGAATGCTCGTAGAGGACATTCTTTCACGATGTGGCTGATGGTTTGCACTTTAGCAGCACAGTTACAGGAAGGAGACTCTAACCACCCCCATTGGTGTAGTGCAGATGCAGTTCTTCTAACGCCGCAGCGTATCCTGTTTAATCTAGTCCAGATGGTGCGTGGGAGTGACCCAGGAGGTTTTGCTGTTGGGTCATCAATATCGATTAGACCATGTGGGTGTAATCTGTCCCATTCTTGATTCCATGCTTCGTCAGGTCTAAAAGGTATATCAGTTAGTTCCCTGGCCGTCTTCCAGACAGGTTTCCTGGATTTCAGTCTCGCAACGGCGTTTTCTTCTGCATCCTGGTGGATGGGAAGTGAGCTGTTCATCATCACCTTAGTCCATAATCTGTCAAGAGCATTTTGTCGTCTGATGTGAGGAGGTTGAATGTGGTTCAGTACGGGTAACCACTGTACAGGAGTGGAGTGCAGGGTGCCAGATATGATTCTCATTGTATGGCGCAGCTGGACATCGAACAGACGAGTATGGGAACCATTCAGCTATACAACAGAACAGTATTCAGTTGAAGAATATACTAGTGTTAAAGCAATTGTTCGCAGTGAATTCGCATCTGCACCCCATGATGTTCCAGCTAGTCTACCCAGAAGGTTGTTACGACTTTTCAGTTTAGCTGCCAGTTTCTGAAGGTGATGGCGGTAGGTTAGGGATCTATCTAAAGTTACACCGAGGCTTCTTTTGGGGGTAGCATTACACCGCAGTGTGTGATTTCTGAACCTGATTGTCGGTTGGTAGTTTGCATTCCTGTTACTGAGGTGAAACGTATCTACTTCTGTCTTTAGTGGGCTAGGTGTCAATCGCTACTTTTTGAAATAACTTTCCATCGTCTCAAGGTCCTGGGATAGGATTATTTCAGCTTCACTGAAGTCTGCTATTTTGTATGGTGAGGTTGATGTCATCTGCATAGATGAACTTGCGAGATGTGGTTTCTGGAATGTCGTGTTTGTATAAATTGAAGATAATTGGAGACAGCACTGAACCTTGTGGCAAACCATTGCTGAGTTTGTGGAAACGACTGCGGACATGTTCTGTATGAACCTGAAAAAATATATTTCCCAGCATATTTTTATTAGAGTGAATATCTTGAGACATGGTATTGCTATGCTGAGTTTCAGGAGGACTTCTTTCCAGACTGTGTCATAGGCGGCGGTAAGATCGAAAAACACAGAGACACTTTTCTTCTTACTCTCAAATCCATTTTCTATAAAGGAAGTCAAAGCGACCAACTGATCTCTGCAGTCACGACCATGACGAAAACAAGCTTGCTCATTCGGAATGAGGCATTCAATCGTAGGAGCTATCCTGTTAAGAATGAGTCTTTCCAGAAGCTTGTGAGTTACGCTTAGTAGGGCTACTGGTCTATAGCTTTGGGGTAATTTGGGATCCTTGCCTGATTTCAAGATAGCGATAATTTTAGTTTTCTTAAACAGGGGAGGCAGTCGCCCAGACTGCATAACATTACTAAAGAAAGAGGTTGCAGGACCACAGTTCTTTAAAAGTTCTCGGAATATGCCATCAAGTCCGGCAGCTTTACCACTATGAAGGGAGTCGAGACCATTTTGTATCTCTTCTGAGGAAAACGGACTTGAATATTGGCCATTTGTTGGATTTCTTGTTTTCTCTGCCTTAGTTCCGACTTAACTTGCTTTGTGAATTTCTTATTCCCCGGAGCCCGAGATACAGAGACCAGGTGATTTGCTATAGTTTCCACATTAATGGGGGTCTGCATCCTCAGTGGTGTGGAAGTTGAATCTAGTTTACGGATGAGTGACCACGCTTTTCTACTAGAGTGTGTGAAGTTGAGATCTTGTACTATTGTTATCCACTTCTCTCTTCTAACATTACCCAGAGATTTCAGAAGTTCAGTTGCTTTCTCCTGACTGTTTTCTTCTAAGTATTCAGCAAACAAGCGACTTGTTTCCTCGTTCCAACAAGGTATGTAATCCTTCCCATAGCCACGAGGAATGGTTCTTTTTTCAGCTGATTTTATTAGTCCAAAAAACCTCCAGTAATTTTCCCGCGTTGGAGCTATCCACCTAATGTTGGCATCTGTGTGCAAAGCATATGTCTTCCAGTCAGCTTTCTGGAAGTTCCATCTAGATATGGGTGCAGACCTAATAACAGGGATCTGAAGACCATCTGTATAGATTATGGGTCTGTGTTGGCTCCGAGGGAAATTGTTCAGTGCCTGTCTGTGTATTGAGTTAGTTGTCAAAGTTATGGGAGGAAAACAGAGATCTGGCGAATAGTCTTTTTTCCAACGACTAGAGTGGAAAGTTCCTTTGTCCTTGGTATCTTACACTAGCTTAACGTCTCTTGCATCCATCCATTTAAATAATCTGTCTCCATTTTCATCGCACTCATCGTATCCCCATAGCGTGTGGTGGCTGTTGAAGTCTCCAAGAATGATGCTGTTTTCTGGAGGTACCAACATTCTGTGCTCTGGCCAGCTACCGCTAGGTGGTTTATATACGTTAGTAATAACGTCATTATCTACCTTTATAGATGAGGAGAAGAATGCTTCGTTTTTAACGTATTCTATTACTTCACAGTTTGCTATATCGTTCTTGACATGCCATGCTATGCCATACTTAGGATCATTCACTGCTACCGCTAGTTGGTATCCTAGAATTTTACCCCTATGGTTCAATTGCTGGTCATCTTCAGTGTGAGTTTCCAGGAGTACTACCACATCCACGGAGAGTTGATGAAGGATCTTGGATAAATATTCACTCTTTGCCTTACTAATGCCTTCTATGTTATGTTGGCAGATGGTTAATACAGAGCCGAAGGTTCGGATGTGTGAATGTGAGTGTGAGTCCTCAGAAGGACTATTATTTAAGTTCCTTGCACGATTGCCCTGTAGGGCAATACGGCGGCATCTTGCTGTTGTTGCTCGATTAGCACCACCCGGAGGACACGGGTAGCGTAATTTAAGGTCAAAACCTGCGGACGTTGATCAAATCTTCAAATTCACTGTAGCTGGTGGTGAAATAGTTATGGTGTGTGTGTTATAGCGCGTTGGACACAGCACTAGCATGTTCGACCGTCACGTGGTATGGAGTACAGCTGGGATGAGTAGTCAGATATGTACCTCATGTTATTTGGAGAATGTCAGTGCGAGGCTAAGATCACTGTACGTGTGTGTGCGGAATGCTCTCCTCGTCAGCGCCATTCAGACTGCAATGTATTTTTACGCCGGAGTCGCCGTCTTCTATTTCTGAATGCAATATAACTAATTCCTCTCTACAAATTGACTTTCTGTTTATAATAAATCGATGTCACCGGGCGAGTTGGCAGTGCGGTTAGGGACGCGCGGCTGTGAGCTTGCATCGGGGAGATAGTGGATTCGAATCGCACTGTCAGCAGCCCTGAAGGTTTTCCGTGGTTTCACATTTTCACCCTCGGCAAATGCTGGGGCTGTAACTTAATTAAGGCCACGGCCGCTTCCTTCCAACTCCTAGGCTTTTCTGTCCCATCTTCGCCATAAGTCCTATCTGTGTCGGTGCAATGTAAAGCCACCAGCAAAAAAAAGTAGTGTTCGATTTCATATTTGTCACAGTTGAAGTACTCGCATTTTCAAATTGGAAATTGTTTTTAATTTACGTGGGTGGTCAATTCAGTGTAAGTTAAACTTAGAAAACGGAACTTGAAAACAAGTGGAAAGAAAATCTGAAACTCTGTTTATAAATTTTTCTCAACGTTTATGCTAGATGTGTTTTGGTGGTAACCTGCCCAATTATAACAGTTTCACTACTGCTTTGTCAGATATTCCTGACATGTATGGTGGTTTGAAGATAGAATGTAAACAGAGATCAAGTTGGATAATGCCCGTTTCGAAAGGAAATGAATTTGCTTGAGCATCCTATACTATGTATTATTCCCAACTAGAAAGTTTATTTCCAAAGAAATGTCGAGCTAGTAGAGTATAATGTATCAGTGTATCAAGATAATTCATATAATATTTAGTTCGTAATTTAGACTTTTGTAGCGTAGCCCATGTCAAAGCCGAGCATCGCTCGTGTGAACTGGCGATGGTGGTGTTTTTGTCATGATGGTATTAAAGTGAAAAACCACGAGCTCATCAGCTCATATCTACAACGAACGTTGTAAAAGAGGCTATCGAAATGAGAAAAAGTCATGAAGGAACGCCACGAAAGGAGAAAGAAGGACTCCCCTTACATTGGATACCGTAATATTACAGTGAGATGGAAAGTGAAGGCCTACAATATCGGAAGTCCTTAAAATTAATCAACAGTAACATTACATTGACTGTTGTTTGCTGTAAAGTGCTTTGTGCCTTTTCCTGCCACTCATCTCCGATAGATGGTATTACTGTTGAATGCCAATGAGAACAGCCTTCCTGAATATCGGCGGGAAGTAGCTGCAGAATTATATAACTTTCTTGTTCTAAATATGGCCATTTTTCTACTTAATACATGTCCTGATAACTACTGGTACATGACACATTGGTCCATTATAGTATTCCAGATATTTCATCCCTCCTAATATGGGACTCTGATAGGAATTGGTAGTATGAGGACTTAACGGAAAACGACAGAGCGATGTACATTGGTCCGCTCTAGAAAGCCAAGAATAACGGCCGAGAGGATTCGGCATTCTGACCAGAGGACACCCCATAATCAGCAGGTCTTCAGGCTGACCAACGGTCACTTGGTAGGCCAAGCCTTTCGGGGCCGCTGCGCCACGGGGGAATGCTCACTGGTGCCTATGGCCGGGTCATTCCAGCTCTAGAACTTGGCATTGTTAGAATGCCAGTAATCTTCACGAAAAGTGAGAAACGGTTCCGTTTATAATTAGATCAAGCACATCATACGATACCACTGCTTTCAAACGTGACATTCTAGTCTGTTAATATTGTAATCTGACAAGAATACAGACGTCATTGTAATTATGTAAGCAATATCGTATTCATTTTGATATTTGTATGTGTCTGGAAGAACATCATGGGAAAATAGATGGGTATATTATGAAATTTGGAGTTTCAGTTTTGAATGAGGTTGAGTCTGATCTTAACTATAAGTTATTCAAAAATTTTCAAGAGGAGGGAGTGATTCAGAAACAGCCTAAGCATAAAAGTCGATGTATTACTCTTACGATTGGTTTCACAAGAAAATAGCTCATGGCAATTTTTGTTCTATATATTTTGCCGATATAGCCAAAAATAAGGGAAAGGTCAGTGGCAGTTGTGTGAAAGGTTAAGTCGAAGAGCCGGTAACAAACCCTGTAGACGGGAATGAGAGTTGCTATTGAGATCGTTCCGGTAACATTCGAAAGGCTTTGCATATCTGTCAGCACTTTTTTTGAAGATTAACACGATATTGGCTTTCTTTTATACCAGAAGGAAGAGATCAAATCAAGATCAGCAATAATTCAAAGGAATATGAAACTGCATAGGGCCACAGAGATCAAGAAAGCGAGTACACCACGACAAGCTGCTAACACGGAGCGTTAAGCCCACTTATGTGCCACAGAATCTGGGGGAAATACGAGGGGGTGGACAAAACATATCATCATGCACAAGCTAAGTAATTGTCCCGTCAACGACGGGTATTACAGCTAGTGTCCGGCTCCATGGCTAAATGGTTAGCGTGCTGGCCTTTCGTCTCATAGGTCCCAGGTTCGTTTTCCGGCAGGATCAGGAATTTTAATCATCATTGGTTAATTTCGCTGGCACTGGGGCTGGGTGTATGTGTTGTCCTCATCATCATTTCATCCTCATCACGACGCACAGGTCGCCTACGGGAGTCAAGAAAGACCTGTCTTCGGTCACTCCCGGCACTAAAAGTCTTACGATATTTCATTTAATTACAGCTAGTAAGTAAATTAAAAAGGAATATATTGCCGTTTATTGCAATTTATCTTACGACTAGTAAGATACCCGTGCTTCGCTACGGTATTATATTGAAATTTATAATTAAATACTTATTGTTTTATATATAATCCACCGAAATTCGCGATCTGACTCGCTTTCTGAGAGAATCCGCCAAAATTCGTGATCTGACTGGTTTTCTAATATATTACGGCAAGTTTCCTCCCATTTTTCAATCTTTCTTTTCAGCAATCGATTTCGAACTTCCCGGGCTAGGTCCAGGTATTCCACCCGGTCAGTTGGGTCCCTAAATCTTTGCCATCTTTTCCTATAAGCATTTTTAATATGGATCAAATCCTCCAGAAGTTCCGGCGTGGTGTCGTCTTGGGTGCCTTGGCGATAATGAAACCGCGGCCGGACTGCATTCTTGGTCATTACCCGTCCACGACCCGTTTCCAGCGCGGTCCGCACATTTGACGACGGTCCAGAGCATTTTTATTATTATTATTATTATCAATAATAATAATATTATTATAAATGTTCTGGACGCCACAGGAAGATGCGAGGCCGCTACTTGGCGGTAAATTACATCCGCTGCCATTGTCATTGTTGACAATGTGACCAGCACCATACTCGCGCGTAGGCAAGTGTGCGGGATTACTGGCGATACGAATGACATACTTCCGTGCATTATTGACCTTATTATAGAGGTGAACAATTTGACAGTCAATCTCATTCTTATCGTTTATTTCAAATGTGACTATATTTTTAATTATATGCCAGGAGAATCTACTGCAATCTAAGAACGTTCTCCGAAGGAAAAGATGGCTCTTGTGTAACGGTTCAAATCCCGTTACAAGTTGATATCTATATTATTATTATTATTATTATTATTATTATTATTATTATTATTATTACTATTATTATTATTATTATTATTATTATTATTATTATTATGTCCGTATTATTATTATTTTATCTGTGAGATTACTATTATTTTGTTATAATTATTATTCAATTCCATTATGCCATGCTTGTCGCATGCGTATTTGTAATTGAGTGTATGCATATACACGTATATGTAGATTAACATTAAATACATGTACAGTGAGAATTGTTATATATCAGATGTTGGATATGACGTTGTTATATTTTGCACTACTGGCGATTCTGCCAAGTCATCGCCACGTCATGGCTACGTCATCGTGAGCTTTTAGCATTTTACCCAGCGAGCCGGCGGCGGTTTCACAACTGTATGTAATATTTGCCGCGTTGTGGGAGTATGTCATTGTTATTTCTGGAGATTACGTAGCTGTGTCAACCAACGTCTATAAAAGGTGGATGCATATTATAGCGTCAGTCATTATTTAAACGGAAGCAGTACAGTGAAGAAGTCTACTAGATGAAGAGGCCTCAGACGGTCAGTCAACGAGTGTGAACGAGAGATGGAGAAGACTCAGTGAGCCATTAATTATTGGTCATTGAGAGAGTGAGGACAAAGCTGGTCGCTCACTTAGTTGAAGACACGGACGCAAGGGCTTACCACGGAGTCAGAGAGGGATACCGTATTGACTTACAGAGAAGTCAGATGATATGGAGAAGAAGCAGTCACAAGGATGTATCACCAAGTTAGGCGTGACACATCTACAGTAAACACCAGATCAAAGGAATACGTCGTAATTACACCCAAAGTGTTGAAGGTACAGTCAAGTGAATCAGTGAGGGAAATATTTCGTATAAATTGTTAAATGTCGGTCAAGAAGAATCCAAATTCATGCCTAGTTTCTTTCAGTTGCAATGTCATAATTTCATATTCTCATCTGTTTTATTGCAACAAGACTAACTATTCTTGATATATTATTTAATGAATATATATTGTTCTATGAAACGAATTCATAGTTTTATTTCAATGACAGTAAAATATTTTAACCTCAAAATTAATGGTGAAACCGAACGCCAATCTCGTTTTCCCAGAAATTACATGGTATGTTGTCAAAAGTAAGCTTATTACCCCACACCCTAGAGATAGTCAAGAGTCTCATTCTATTATTGCTGCACTGAGTGGTAGCTGGCGCCCTTCAAATAACGTATGTGTAAGTAAGCAGGTAACAAGTAAATGTGAGTACAAGGTCCGACGAGTGTGTATTTTATTTAATGAATGTTAATTTTAATAATTTTCATGTTAAATACAGATATTCAGATTTTTCGAATAAATTCAGATTAATATGTTTCAAAAGTTAGTCAGACAGTTAGGAAAGTCTTAATTTGGCGCCCAACGTGGGGCTCGATTAAATTCAGAATTTGTTCTGAATGACAGCACATCATAGGTTCATTTTGGGAAGAGTATGCACATTTAAGCCAACGGAATTATTACCGGTAAATGTCAGGAGTGTAATTTTGTGATACATATTTGTATTATGGGGATATGTGAAGGGATTTGAAGAGGGAAATTAATTTGAGATCGCGTACTATCACTAGAGAACCAAAGATTGACAATGAAGACAATAACAAGTCATGTGACGACGAAGTCATTGCTTCTGCGGACATCCAAGGTGAAATTCAGAGTAGGGAACAGGTGAATACGATGGAAGTCTCTGAGGTAATTCAGGAAAGTGCAGAAATTGAGAAGCACACAGAAACTCAGAAGGAAGTCCCAGGGGGGAAGAAACAAGATCAATTTTCCTTGCTGATGGCCATAATAATTAGTAGAAATGAAAGTCAGAAACGAATGGAGGAAAATAATAAAGAGATGAAAGAATTAATTAGTAATAATAATAATGAAAATTGTAATAAAGGGATTAACTCTCTAAGTAGTGAAATGGAACAAAAAATTGGTAGTAACGAAAATAGTAAGAAAGAGATAAGCAAAATGGAAGAAAAGATTGATACTAGTAGCGAAAATAATAATAATAATAAAGATATGGAAGACATGATTAATAGTACTATCGAAAATAGGAGTAGACAGATGGAAGAATTAATTGCCAGTTATAAAGAAAATTTTAATGTGACCATTAGTAAAACAGATTCTAAGATATTAGAGATAAATAATGAAACATACTAGTCAGAATATAAGTTAGAAAGTAAGTCAAATGGAGAGTGTGTTGAAATTGAAGGTAAAATGGAGTTGAATCGGAGCGATCTTCATACTCAAATTGAGCATGTCAAAGGAACATGTACAAACAAGATCGTACTGTTAAGTAATAAAATTTCGAGTAATCGGGAAGAAATTCATGAGGTAGTCGAGGAAGGATTGGACAGGATTTGCAATGCAGTTGGGGAAGATACGAGGGAGCAGATTAGTAGAAATGAACAAATTGAAAGCAAACTTGTGGAGGTCACTGAACTACGGAACGAACAGGAAATGCTATCACAGCAGGTGAGAGAGAGAGAGAGGGGAAGAATTGCAGGAAGACGTGAGAATAGTGGAAGAGAAATGTGAGAGAGCAGCGGAAGAATAAGAAGAAGAAGAAAAAGAAGTTGTGAACTGCCAGGGAGTGATACGGCAGAAAGGTAGAGGTAAGACAGCGGTAGAGGTGATAGTAGCGAGTGGTTTATTCAGTAGGGATCGTGATTTAACCGGGTTTTCTGGAAAACAGTTCAGTCCTACAGAATTTATGAAAGTATTTGAGAAAAGATTTGCAAGTAAGTTGAGGAATAATATTATTGAATGGGAATACGTGTTGGAAATCTTGTCGAATGTTCTTATTGGTGAAAGTAAAATATGTTTTCGAGTATACTGGGATAATATGTCTAATTTAGGAGAGATTAAATAGTTCATTGACAGGCTTTCGAAGGAATATGTGGAAGGGCGCGCGCGAGAGAGAGAGCGTATGATGGCTGGGGAAAGTAGTATAGTAGAGAGAGGGGGGAAAATGTTAGCCGTGTATCAGAGGAGAGGGGGTGATCATGATGAGCAAAGGATTAAGAGTTATGTCGATGGTGATAGGGGTCAGAGGAGTAACCAGAGAGAATCGGAAGATGGGAGGCGTATGTATTTGAGTTATGAGAGAGAGGGTCAGAAGAGTAATGAGAGAGAATCCGAAGATGGGAGGCGTACGGGTTTGAGTTATCAAAGAGACTATGATAGTCTTAATATGAATGTTATCCAGGTGTCTTTATCGAGCCAGAGTATTTCAGATTCACAGGGAATTGGGTAAGTTAAGTGGACAGGCTGAAGGTAGTAGATGAACAAGTATTTAGTATAAGTAGTTATGTAGTGAAAGTAGATTTAAGAGTACAGCGTGATTGTGACCTAAGTAATGTTAAGTGAGATATTTAAGTAATGACGTAGTCATAAATAATTAAGTAATTAATGGTAGCAGTAAGTTTTAGACGTAAGAAGTGTTCTGGTAAGTGATGTAAGTACTTGTAATGCTGAGAATATACTGTAAGTAGTGAGGCAGTCGATGATGGAAATTGTGATATGAAGAAGGTAAGTGAAGGTACTATTAGATATTATAACAGCCGTTGGGTAAGTCACAGTGAGTAAATAAGATATAGGTACCAGTCAATTGAAGATAATTGTAAGTTTCAGCCACGCCTTGTTGTACCAGATCTTGTGTATTCGGTTATTTTAGGAGCTGACTTGGTTGCAAATCATGGAGGTAGAATATACTTTGATTTAGGTAGTTTGTGTTTGTTCTGGGATAAAACTAGCAAAGAAGTACGTGTTAATTATGATGGTCTGAGGTAAGTGTGTTGGTGACGTGTGTTCTTTGAAACATATTAGAGGTAACTGAAGTTGTTCCTAGTGAGAGGAAACGTTTTGTTGGGTGTGTTACGTGCCTGTACGACCAGTATCCAAGGGATAGTCGGTATGAGGCAGTGACGTGAGGTAATTTGAGTGAATTACAGGAGGAGTAATTGTGTTCGATGTTAGGTAAGCATCGAGATGTATTTAGTGGTTAAGTGAGGAAGAACACGTATATGAACATAAATTTGTAGTACATGACCATTCATCACTTGTGGGAGGTAAGTACCCCATTCAACTTAAAAATGCTAGTGAAGTCTATGAACAAATAATCATTATGCTGGATTACGAAATAATTGAACCATCTTGTAGCCATAGATTGATCCTTTAATTATTGTTGCCAAGTAGGATGTGATTTGTTGATATATGTAAGTTTAGAAGGGCAAAATTGATTCAGTTTGAGTGACAGAGTGCTACTCAGAGTTCCATTTCATCATCTGCAGAGGTGGGAAATATGTCTAAGTTATTTTTTGTATCAGGGGTATTTCACTATTGTGAGCCGTATGGGGAAGTGTGCATATTCCTTAAAAGATCAGGAAGGGAAGATTGTCGGTACTTATAATATTAGGAATTTGAAGAAGTACTTCACGTGAGATTTGTTGAGATAAAAATAAGATGATTAATTTTTGTGGGAAACTGGCAAAATAAAACTAACATCTGCGAATTTACGTGTGAACCAAGTGTCGTATTGGTGTATTAGAAGAATAAGTGCTACATTGTCGTGTGTTGTGTGGCAAAACGGAGAACAGGACATTGGACAGTTACTGCGATAACAATATGCGAGAAAAGTTCTCATATAAGTGAATGTTCACCAAATGTTTTGATAAAAAAAGAAGAATGTAGTATAATCAAGTAAAATTATTTGTATGTATTTAATCAAGTGCTATACACTTGTGATTTGTATAAGAGAGACAGACAATGGGACACTGGACTGTTACCTACGAAGACAATGTGCGAAAAATATTCTCATATCTTTGATATTTTATAAAATGTATGGATGAAAAAAAGAAAACTATTGTTGTATACTCATTTAAAGTGTTTATCTGTATCAGTGTTATATATATAATTTTGTTCATACATCAATCGATTCTTTGTTCTTCGATTTATTTATGAGGGAGGCGAATTGTAACGGTTCAAATCCCGTTACAAGATGATATCTATATTATTATTATTATTATTATTATTATTATTATTATTATTATTATTATTATTATGTCCGTATTATTATTATTTTATCTGTGAGATTACTATTATTTTGTTATAATTATTATTCAATTCCATTATGCCATGCTTGTCGCATGCGTATTTGTAATTGAGTGTATGCATATACACGTATATATAGATTAACATTAAATACATGTACAGTGAGAATTGTTATATATCAGATGTTGGATATGACGTTGTTATATTTTGCACTACTGGCGATTCTGCCAAGTCATCGCCACGTCATGGCTACGTCATCGTGAGCTTTTAGCATTTTACCCAGCGAGCCGGCGGCGGTTTCACAACTGTATGTAATATTTGCCGCGTTGTGGGAGTATGTCATTGTTATTTCTGGAGATTACGTAGCTGTGTCAACCAACGTCTATAAAAGGTGGATGCATATTATAGCGTCAGTCATTATTTAAACGGAAGCAGTACAGTGAAGAAGTCTACTAGATGAAGAGGCCTCAGTCGGTCAGTCAACGAGTGTGAACGAGAGATGGAGAAGACTCAGTGAGCCATTAATTATTGGTCATTGAGAGAGTGAGGACAAAGCTGGTCGCTCACTTAGTTGAAGACACGGACGCAAGGGCTTACCATGGAGTCAGAGAGAGATACCATATTGACTTACAAAGAAGTCAGATGATATGGAGAAGAAGCAGTCACAAGGATGTATCACCAAGTTAGGCGTGACACATCTACAGTAAACACCAGATCAAAGGAATACGTCGTAATTACACCCAAAGTGTTGAAGGTACAGTCAAGTGAATCAGTGAGGGAAATATTTCGTATAAATTGTTAAATGTCCGGTCAAGAAGAATCCAAATTCATGCCTAGTTTCTTTCAGTTGCAATGTCATAATTTCATATTCTCATCTGTTTTATTGCAACAAGACTCACTATTTTTTGATATATTATTTAAAGAATATATATTGTTCTATCAAACGAATTCATAGTTTTATTTCAATGACAGTAAAATATTTTAACCTCAAAATTAATGGTGAAACCGAACGCCAATCTCCTTTTCCCAGAACTTATATGGTATGTTGTCAAAAGTAAACTTATTACCCCACACCCTAGAGATAGTCAAGAGTCTCATTCTATTATTGCTGCACTGAGTGGTAGCTGGCGCCCTTCAAATAACGTATGTGTAAGTAAGCAGGTAACAAGTAAATGTGAGTACAAGGTCCGATGAGTGTGTATTTTATTTAATGAATGTTAATTTTCATAATTTTCATGTTAAATGCAGATATTCAGATTTTTCGAATAAATTCAGATTAATATGTTTCAAAAGTTAGTCAGACAGTTAGGAAAGTCTCACTTGAAAACGAACCCAGGAAAGATTAAAAATGATCGGTTTATGATCAGAATAAGTACATCTAAAATCTACAGCCTGTTTCCAGTCATTCGATAGGGTCAGGAATGGAATGAATAAAGCCCCCCATCTAGCGGCGACAATAGGAATTGTGCCGGCTGCCGAAGCCTGTCGCACTCCTCTGGGGCAATGGTTAATGAATGACAAATGAAATGAAATGATATTGGACAGTGTTGCTGGAATGAATGATGACAGGGAAAACTGGAGTATCCGGAGAAAAACCTGTCCTGCATCTGTTTTTCCAGCAAGAATGTCACGTGTAGTGACCGGGATTTGAACCACGGAACCCAGCTGTGAGAGGTCGGCGCGCTGCCGCCTGAGCAACCGAGGCTCCTTATAAGTACATTATGAACAGTAAAATCAATTGGTCTCACCTCCTTTTACACCCCACCGCCGTTAAGTATATTTAACCCCCCCCCCAAAAAAATGAAAAGAAGGCGTGTTTCTTTATGTTTAATGTTCACGTCTATTACCTTCTATTACCTAAGTGAATTTTCTGGCAATAAATACTTGTTTCTTTAATAGTAAAGGATCTTCTAAATACAGTTTATGATGTATGTGTCCTCATGAAAGGAATTCAACTCCTTTTCACTCCCGCCTCACCAAGATGATTTCCCCCAAGACGCGTTTTTCGTTGTTTTTAAAGGAGATCCAAATACCAATTTTCACGTCTGTAACAACTTTAGTTATTATTGGATAGAAGTATTCTCATACAAATAAGTCAATTAATTTCTTAATTCTTTCACCTACCCCCCCCCCGCACCTTCATTGTATTTTCCGAGAATAGGCCTACGTGTTTCTTCACTTTTAAAGCAGATTCCAAATATCAAATTTCACGTCTGTAACAGCTTCATTTTTGAGATATCAGTAGCCTAATTAAAAGAATCCAAAACCATTTTCAGTCACTTTTACCCACCCCGTCCACCCAAGTGGTATTTCCAAAAACTAAAAATACACGTTTCTTTGTTTTTAATAGAGATAAAAATACCATTTTTCACTTCTGTAACATGTTACGTTTTTTGAGATATAGTGTAGAAATTATCATTTTAAAATTTCACCCCCTTTTTTTTCTCCTTAAGTGGAGTTTCCAAAAACAAATCACCTATGTTTCTTTACATTAACAGGAGATTCCGAATACCACCTTTTACGTCTGTAACATTATACGATTCTCAGATATTCTGTAGATATAGTCTTTCAAAAAATTCACCCCAATTTGTCACTCCTGTTTAACAGCCATTAATTGGATTTTCCAAAATAATAAATTACGTGTTTCTTTATTTTTTAAAGGAGATTCTAAATACGCATTTTTACGTCTATAAACTATAAAAGTTTTGAGATACAGATACACTCATTTTAAAAATTCACCCCCTTTTCAACCCCCCATTAATTGGGTTTTCCAAAAACAAAAATACGTGTTTCTTTATTTTTAAAGGAGATCTCAAACACCAATTTTCAGGTCTGTAATATCTTCAGTTTCTGAGATATAAGTACCCTCATTAAAGGCATTCAACCCATTTTTCGACCCTTTTCACCCCTCCTATTGGGATTTTCCGAAATCAGAAAAATACGTGTTTTTTTTAATCTTTAGTGAAGAGTCCAAATACCAATTTTTACATCTGTAAATTTTCAAAGTTTACAGATATAGATACACTCACTTTAAAAATTCACCCCCCCTTTTCACCCTCCCATTAATTGCATTTTCTGAAAACTAAAAAATACTTGTTCCTTTATTTTTAAGAGAGGTCAAAAGTACCAATTTTCAGGTCTGTAATATCTTCAGTTTCTGAGATAAAAGTACCGGTATCCTGATTAAAGGCATTAAACACTTTTTCACCCTTTTTCACCCCTCCTATTGGGATTTTCTGAAAAGAAAAAAATGCGTGTTTCCTTATTTTTAAGGAAGATTCTAGATACCAATACTTTTAAAGTTTTGAGATATAGATACACTCATTTTAAAATTTCACCCCCTTTTTCACCACCTTAGCGACGGAATATCCAAAAATCCCCTCTTAGCGAGCACCTACATCTTAATATGAATGTATCCCCAAAATTTCATTTCTTTATGTGCAGTAGTTTTGGCTCGGCGATGATGAATCTGTCAGTCAATCAGTCAGGACAAGTTATATATATATATTGAACCATTCTGTTCATTAGAGCAATTGTATTAATTTGAGTAGTGGATATTGGAATAATACTAGGCCACCCACGAAGCCGATGTCTTACAGTATATGTCATAAAGGGGTCCAGAAGAAGCGTTCTTATGTGAAGTGAGCGCGAGCGTCATTATGAGAAATCTCCAGAACTCATTAAAAGAAGTTATGTCCCAAGCCAAGCCTCTTGATGAAGTTTGGGGACGCTTTCCAGTTCGCGGCTAAACTTATTCTAGGAGGGAAGAATGAAATAAATTAATATCTTTGGTTACAGAAGAGTTGCATTGGATTTGAGACAAGAATTGCAACCTGTATTATTTCCGCTTTATTTTGATAGGCATTAGGGCTGCATTAATTAATGCATTCGTTAATTTGAGCCCATGATATAATTAATGCGGGAAAGTTTCCCGGGCACGCTAAGATTGCACGCAGCCAAGCGGCTTGATGACGCGACCCGGAATTATAAATTAAGGCCGCCAGGGCATATCAGAGTCATTCGTGGACCGAGAGGCTGCGGGAACGAATCGTCATACTGCGTGTTGGTGCTGAGAACAACGCTTTGTCTTCAAGCTACACCGACTACCTGTACTGATATTTCTGCAAAGATGTAAGTAATCAACTGGAATATTCAGAGGAGTTGAAGATTTTACCTGTGAGATTATGCTATGGGGAGATGAGGTACTGCTTATAAGAGACTAATGAACTAGTAGCTCCATATTTCTGTGAGGTCAAGGGATTGCAGACGAAATGCTAGAATTATTATTGGCTCAGGTTAGGAATTCTAAAACTATATGTTGTCCATGTGAGAGGGTGATAGAACAGTGACTGAGAGTAGTGAAGAAACTCTTGTGTACCAGGTTAAAACTCTGAACGAGACTTGGTCAGTGTAACGTGTGAGACACGCTAGTAGTGGAAACAGGCATCGAGTTTGGACAGTCTGTAATATATGAATTTATTTTCAGTTACCCCAGCATCAAGTCAGAACGAGTGTTTGACAGCATCATTCCAAAGAAGCCACAACCAGGAGCTGAAGCCAACACAACAACGGGCATCGATCCAGGAACGTTGGGAGCACCTGACCAGCACAACATCGAAGAGGACACCTTCCGACTACAGAGGGAGCTGTACGAAGACACCACACCAGCAAGAATGTCTCCAAGTGGTCAACAGTACCTGATGCAAGCTCGGCAGTCTATCAGAATGTGGTAGATCCAGTGGTCCACAGGGATGGCCGCTCCGCTATGTCTTCTAAATTAAGGTCAGAGCTTTCCAATTCTGTTTCAAGCATGTCATTTAAATTTAGATAGGAATATGGGGGCCGTCAGTCAACTGAGTTGTGGTAATAGGAGAAGTTCCCTTGTAATATAGAGCTAGGCCTCAAACTCGAACCCCGTACTTTAAGGTAGATGTTATTTGTATAGTCCTTGTTAGCAAAGTTATGGTTCATTGTAATCGCGTTATTTTAAAGTACGTGTTTTTGTAAGGGTCTGATTGAACTCATTTGGGCATAGGAGGTTAGTCTACAGATAGGTACTTTTATTTGATCGCATTTAGGCATTTGTTTCTGCAGACGTAGATATGTGTTGTGGTGACCAAGACATGACCAGTAATTCACCCAGATTCACTAATAGAGCGAGCGAGTCCGAATATTGAGAGATATGAGCCCATGAGAGGCCGAAATAAGATTAGCGATTGATATGAGAGAGCCCAGCGCAGTTGAGAGTACGTATTGGAGAGGCCTAGTATGGCCATGTGTTTATCGCATATTGATTTGTGTCTTTGTCGTATCAAGGTTGAGCCCATGGGAGGCGGAAATAAGATGAGTTATATCGCTGGAGGTATTGAGACAGGGGCAGATAGCCCAGGTATATTTAAATGAGGGCTTTAGCAGCTGACTACGTGAAGTGTTCTTTTGAAAGGCAAGAATTTAGCCTGTCGACCATTTGTGCTCATAAATTAGGGGCTGCCGCAAGCAAAGTGAAGAGGGTGGAGGTCGTTGAGCTTGACGTCACAGGCTAGTGAGTTGGTTATTGTCGTCTGCAGCTTGTCAAGGGTGCCTGGGGAAGAAACGACCTTCATGTTTTGAAAGCAGGGAGTGATCTTTTTATGTCCTATTTGTTTTACGTAATATTTTAACACTGGCCCGTTTTATACTGACACCCTTGTATGGGTTGATTGGATTCTTTCATATTGTTTGCATAGGTATCTTGGACACCTTACCTGTCATAGGACTAGGGTTCGTGACCAAGTCAGGTCATTGTAAATTTGGTGGTGATTTTTGTTTGCACCGGGGTTCGACGACGCGAGGCATTGTATATTTTTAGGGGAATCATTATTTTGTGTAATCAAGCAGATACCCATCTTTCTAAACTTCGTTACTTACCCTATTGTAACATGCTTGTTGCAGTACTGCAGTTCGTGAAGGCAGTGAACTGGTAGTCATCAGCTCAGCGTCATTTGACCATATTATATTGAAATGATCTTTTATTTGTAAATAATTCAATTTTGTGTAATAAATCCCTATTTGTTAAACTATGAATGCAGCGAGTTTTCTGTTAGATTTTTTTTATTTTATTTTGATTTAGCGAATTCTTACCTGAGTAGGCACATGTCCTAGTATTTTATCTTTATGTGGCCCCGTTATACCCATGTTATCCCTGAGAAGAGCGCTGTACCGGCTGAATGAAGAGGACTGTGTTCAGGTAAGACTATGTGCACCAGCTCACGTCCGTGAGAGTTCGTTCACTACTGTACTCTGGGTTCGAGACCGGCCTTCGCCTGGACGGAACTCTAAAGTGCAGTAGGGCACAATATATACATTAGTCAGGAATTCATACCACAGATTTTGCACCGTGATATTTTACGCAGCAATTACAGCAGACGCTCAACTGTCACTCCTAGCTGGTAACGTGAGAAAACTGACCCAGTTTGCTTCCAGGCTCTCCGCCAATAGACTGTGAACTGTCATATAATAGTACGACCTGTTACCTGCGGCTTCGCTCGCGAGGATTTCGTAATTGAATAAAATTAATTCTTTCTCCGTACTGCACTAAGACATTACCCGAAAATCCCAAAAGTATAAATACTCACCGCAAAATTGCATTTCACTTACCCCAGAACCTCCTTGTAAACCACGTTTTGGTATTGTGGTATGACCAGGCTTCTGCCAGTGCTAAATCTGGAACATGCAACATGGAACTCTACATGTGAGAAACAGTCCTGTCTCAAGTCGAAAATAAAAATGTATATGTTTTATTATTTTTAAAGGAGATTCCAAATACAAATTTTCACTTCTGTAACATTTTAGTTTTTGAGATAAAAGTATCCTCAATAAAGATAATTCAAATCCTTCACATTTTCACTGCCCCACGTTAATTCAATTTTCCAAGGAGAAAATACATGTTTCTTTATTTTTAAAGGAGATTCCAAATACCAGTGTTCACGTCTATAACATGTTGAGTTACAGCTAGTAAAATAGTGTTACAATTACTAGTAGAGTTTGTTCCCTTATCTCCCCCTACATCCTGGCAGCAGAGCTAACAAGTACCGCATACGTTGCAACGATTAAGTATGAAACGCACTTAATGCGAACTTCGTAGTCTAATATTTAAAATTGTTTTAACGCAATTTCTTCTATTGTAGGACACTGGGGTTTAGTATTTACCTAAGAGACCTATGCGAAAAGTCCTGGAATGTTTGGATCCAATCGTGTCTGTATATTGCAGCACTCGGTTTGTATTCATCATAGGATTCAGCATGAATTTTTCACAGTCGATCAGAGTAAGGTATCTTTTCAAAAAGATTATGAAGCCTACTTGATACATGTTTACTATCGCTAGTGAAATGCCCTGAATATGGAATACTTTTTGTTAAGATTTTAATGTGGTGAAGTATTTAGAAGGAAGGGGTTCCGGTTTACGTACAAATTAAAGTAATGACATGCACTTGGACGATGGTTCGCACTAAAACATTCCTTCGTGAAATAATAATAATAATAATAATAATAATAATAATAATAATAATAATAATAATAATAATAATAATAATAATAATAATAATAGTCACATTTCCTCAGCTGCCTCAGCTACCGTGCCCAAACGCATTTCATTTATGACGCCATCTAGACGGTCTGTGTGTCAATTTCGGAACTGCGTTTTACTCTACTGGGGGCGTCCGTGACTCAGTTTGTAAATAATTTTGTCGGGCAAGCGCGAAATGAATTAACGGAGATCTTTCAGATACCGACATTGTACGAAATGGAGTGTTGATGAATATTTTGCCACCCTTCAAAGATCTATCGTGTTTGAACCCACAATCTTGGGATCCTGAAGCCGACACAGGGAGTTAGCATGTATTATTTATAATAGTTTTTGATTTACCACAAATGCCACTTTCTGCTGGCAGTTGAAAATTAATTCCTTTAGACATCATGCACAAAATTACAGTGCTAAGAAAGCGCAACCACAATGAGAAATAAATTTCACAGTCAGTGAAAATAATACTACGAAATGTAATGAAAGCTTCGCCATCAGCCCATATGTTCAAAATTCGTTAACAGGACTATCCGTTGATTGAAAATTTCATGCTCTGTTTGGTGATCCGTAAGAGCCAATCAGAGGCAACCAGAATCAGAGTGGCAGAAAGACAAGCGAGCTCTATTGTATTGTGCCCGAGATCCATTCATTAATAAAATATTAAAGGGCAGTGAAGAAGAGGTAGGGTTTTATTTAACATTGTGCAAACTAACTAACTGTCAGGAATATCTCATCAATTTAAAAAATTCTCAAACAATTCAGCTGATTAGTAATGGAAGGTTGTTGATTTAGAAGGTTGACTACATGATCCTTCACTGCTATTCACAGTAAATAATGCAGGCACATCCATTAGGAGTCTGTAGGGAGACAGAAAGCAAATATCTTGATAGTGAATTTCAGGTTAAAGTAGAAAAATATATGGATTCCACACAAATGTCAAACTATTAAACAAAAAAGTTTATCTCACAGGGAAAAGCAAAGGAATTATTTTGTGTTGTAAATAAATACGCTGCAGTATGTGGTAAAGGAAATATAAAGTATCCTACATAAAAAAAGCACTAATTTAAATAATGAAATGTAGGACACGTGTTTGTGCTGGTACCATATACACAACACTTGAATAATATGTAAAAAAATGTTCTTTTTACGATTTGTTTTATGTCGAAACGACACAGATAGGTCTTATGGCGACGATGGGACAGGAAAGGGCTGGGAGTAGGAAGGAATCAGCCGTAGCCTTAATTAAGGGAGAGCTCCAGCATTTACCTGGTGAGGAAATGGGAAGCCACAGAAAACCATCTTCAGGTCTGCTGACGGTGGGGTTCGAACTCACTATCTCCCGGATGCAAGCTCACAGCTGCGCGCCCCTAACCACACGGCTAACTCACCCGGTAGTACGTAAAAACTACACTACTGAGATGTTGTTATAATCTATGATGTAATAATAATCAAAAGTAATAGCTTACACTTATGTCCTCCTCTTCTTGTTCTACTGCTCCTTCTTGTTCTCCTTCTTCTTCCTTCTGGCTTTCCCGACGCCATTCGTCTGTGGACGGATGTATTTAATTATGCATGCTTCTCTAGTGTTACACTGTGTGTATAAATGGAGATCTGTTCGATGAGCACAAACATCCAGTCCTCAATCTAGAGAAATTAACCCGACTGATTAACATCCCTGACAAGTTCAGGAATCGAACCCGGAGCCTTACGAACCGGAGGCCAGTGCGCTGACCATTCAGTCAAAGAACTGGACAATAGGCCCAATTAATAGCAATAAGAATTACAATAAATATATTATCTAAACAGATTGGGTTCTATGAAACAAATATTCTTTCCTCAGTTGCCAGTGTTTTAAAGCTAGGGGAAGGGGATATTCTGTTCATCATCAACGTACGTAATTAGGATTGATACACGCAGTGGAGGAAATGGACTAAATAGCACTATGTAAGAACTCACGCCAAGGATGGTACACAAAGAAGAAGGGCGATATCATTTTATAGCGATCAAAACATACAGCGGGTTTGACGTCCAGAATATTTAATACAGCATGGTGGAAACTCTTTTAGTAGACATCTTAATAACGAGTGCAACCACACAAGCAGGTAATCTGTCAGGTAAACTGTCTTGCCTGCCTGGATTACGGTATCCCACACATTCTGTACATCGTGGCTTAGCCGGCAGATGAACGTTGCCGGGGCCGGCTGGAGGTCAATTATACATCCACCATGACCCACCCATCCACGACACACTGAGGTCGGGAGATCTGGTAGTTCAGGTTAGAAGGCGTATATCGCGAAGCGAAAACTATGTTGAACTTGCGCGTTACCTTGCTGTAAGATTGGTTCCCGCAAAGTATCCTCATATTTCCGATTGAGACTAGTTCGGGCTTTTCTCATTTTACGGGTATAAAACTGATGCCGGAACTGATGTACGCACACATTCCCTTTTTTCTAGGTGATCGGAATGTGTATCTTATCGGCCCTGTACCATTGCTCTAGGTAAGGGTCCTGAAGAGCTGGTGCTAATACATGATGTACTTTTCCGATCGTTTAAAGATCTACAGACACGAACATGGCCTTGGATTTTTTTTTAATAGGAAAGGACTCTCATTGCTGAATACTAATACCATACGTCTGTCTAATACAGTGGTCTTCAAAGTGTGGTACACGTACCACTAGTGGGTACGCAAATTTATCGTAGCTTTTGTGTTCAGTTAGCAGTTCAGAAATGATTCGAGCCTGCTAATTTTCAATAAAATCTGTTTTTCTTTTTGTCTACCATTATACAGAATCTCCATTCATAACTATTCATTCTAAAATACGGTATGTGTTAGTTTGTACCTCCCACTGGCTTTGCATGTAAAAATTATTAGATATTCTGCATTGCTCTTGTTTATTATTTTTCAAAATCCACTCATTGACTTCAATATTTCCAGTAGCAGTGTATATGATATTGATATGATATTGATATTTATTGAAGAACATTACAGGCTTTCGGCTCAAATACATGTTCCCGTTACAAAGAGAAAACAAATAAAAATATGAACTAAATCTACCACGTGGACGCAAAATAAAAATAAACTAAGTCTATAATGTGGACGCTCACATGGGCGGAAAATCGGGCCACAAGCAAGCGCCACCCTTAAAATATAAAAATATACTAAATCTACTATGTGGACACTCATATGGGCGGGAAACCTATCCACATGTGAGTGTCACCCTTATAACTACCAGTGTATATAGTACAATAGTACTTGTAGCATTAATGATGCAGTGTATATAGCCTATATATAGTTGCTAGGCGATGGAAACCTCTTAATTCCTCTCACGAGAAAACCACGTTTTTGATCTGTTTTGAAGGCTTGTCGCGTTGCCTTAGAAGGAAACAGAAGACTGCAGCGGTAGAATAATTGGGCTATCATTAAGCAATGAAAATGTCAGGAACAGTTCTCCGGCCATTGCTGATCGCTCAGTTTTGGACTACTTCTGTAAACTTTACTCCGAAGGAGTTACGAGGTTTCATTTCCCCAGCGACGATTATACACAACACAGTGTTGTTATTATTGGGGAACAGATTGGTGTGGCGGCTTAGCTGCTTGCCTGTCATCCCCGTGACCGTGGTTTGATATCTGGGGTGAAAATCCCGTGGTGGCAGACAGGGCATGTGACCTTAATCCCCGGCCACAGCTCTTTCATGCTTCCGTGCGTTCCGGGATTCTGAGCAAGCGGGATAATCTGCGGAAGTTTACAGTTAATGTTATTTGGCGTCCAGCAACAAATATTTCTTATTTCTGGTATAATCGCAATATACTCTCACTTTGGGGGTACGAAGGTAAAGCAATTGGATTTTGGGGGTTCGCCAACCATAAAGTTTGATTACCACTGCTCTAATACGCTCTCACCCGACACCACATGTCAAGGTTAAAACTTCCAGAGGAACACCGGAACGTATATACTGTACTTGCATGGCAGCTAAGGTGGCTTTGATTGCAATGACCGTCCTGTTCGCCAAGGCGGCACTAATAGCTAGTGATGGCGGTGACCATATCCGACGACTTTGCCCGCTAGGTAAAACCCTAACAAATCAATGATGATGATTATTATAGTTTAAAGGGGCCAACATCTAGGTCATCGGCACCTAATGGTACGAAATGAGACGAAATATAATGACAGTTTAAAAGTCCAAAACTCATTCACTGACCAGAATTCAGAACTGATGATGAATAATGAATGGATGAATATGATTTTAAAATAATCAGCGCGTCGAACTCGTAATATTGAAAGTTAAAATTAATTCCAAAATTAATTAATTGACTAGAATTCAAAAAAGAGGCGATTAAAATTAATTATGAACTTAAAATGATCAGTGGATTCGACCCGCAATGCCCCACCTTCCTTAAAACAATAGTATATACTGACTGAGGGGCTGCTTCCAAAACACAATAGTATATACTGACTGAGGGGCTGCTTCCAAAACACAATAGTATATACTGACTGAGGGGCTGCTTCCAAAACACAATAATATATACTGACTGAGGGGCTGCTTCCAAAACACAATAGTATATACTGAATGAGGGGCTGCTTCCAAAACACAATAGTATATACTGACTGAGGGGCTGCTTCCAAAACACAATCCTGAATCGATGACGCTTATTGTCTAATGAGGTCCAAAATCCAGATTAACGGCTCCTCATAATGGTACTTATCGCTAGTAAAGTAAGAACCATGGTATTTCTAATGTAGCGGTACTAATCATGAGTAACGTTGACTTACGATGTTCCACACATAGTGGTATTACTCAGAGGTAATGTAATACGCACAGGCAACGTAGACCTATGGTGTTTCTCACATTAAGGCGCCACTCATATTCAACGCAAATACAGGGTATTCCTTACGTAGGTGTACCAAGCACAGTGGCTCGTATTATCCTGTTGCCTTCCTCACATAGTGGGTACTTATCACAGGCAACGTAAGCCCGTAGTGTTCCGCATAGAGTGGTGCTAATCATGGGTACTGTAAAACACATACTGATTTACCCTCTGTTGCTACTGATAACAAACCTATTGTGTACCTAACATAGTGGTACTACTCGCAAGCAAGGCGACTCATGTTGTTCCTCGCGTGATAGCACTAATTACAAGTAGTCTCATGGTTCTAATTCAATCATCTATTGGTCACCCCTTTCAGTCACGTCTTACGGCAGGCAGGGGATACCGTGGGCCTATTCTTCGCCTGAGTCCCCCCACCCACACGGGTCCCCAACAAATCAATATTTAAATTCGTATAGGTACTAATATAGCAACAATAAATGCCACTGAAAATGAATTAAGTCAACTAAAATTACATCGAAGTGTTAACAATGTTATCCATTCTTTGTTTAACAATCGGACAGTATCAGTTTTGTCTGTCTCTCACAAGAAGCATTCCTTATTACCTCCTTCCACTTGTCAACAGACATAATCAAAGTTTGAAACCTTGAAAGTTCATGTAATACTTGATCAGACCCTCACAATTTCTTGAACACATCGATAATTTGATCTATTCCGAAACTAAACAAAGGCCATTGCCGAAAGGAAAAAAACGTGCCTACTTTGGGCGCAAATGAGTGAAAGCCTCAAAATTTCTTGAAACCAGTATCCTACGTACTAGTCTCGCATAGTAATAATATGTCAATTCTCGTCAGGGTCACGTCAGATCTTCTCCTTGTTCATTAGTGAGTATGCATCAACTCCATATTCAACCCTCCCTAATTGTCACATATTTTGTCTTCTGGTCTAAAGTGAAAGGACGTGTCTCACTATTGTTCAGAGTAGAGAGGAAGGAAATATGTTCTTACACAAGTTTTAATCGCATTACGGCATGAACGAGTGACCTGCACGTTAAAGGGACTGTAGTATATTGTTACACACCGTTACCTAATGGAAGCTGTAGAGTCTAGCTTGTTTGCTGACTAACCACAGAAGCTACATGCCAACCACATCACTTAAATAACACTCAGAGCATATTACTGCTTCCCTGTACAAAGCGAACAGCTGGAACATAATGAAATTACATGTTTCATGAAATGTACATTGTATTCTGCTGAATGATATAAGGTCCATGATTTCAAAATTACGCTTATTTTAGTCTTTTGGTTTGGAAATAAATATAATATTAACAGAATTTGAATCGAAGTACGAATTTCTGTTGAAAAATTTACGGCAGGTATATTATGCAAATACTGTATATGCGCACCTTTTAATTAATATATTCATATTACTTATTTTTAACAAACCAAACGATACAGCCACATTGATTAATTTTCACTTGTGTTGTCAACGAAGGCAGGTTATGCCATCTGGGCAAGGTACTGGTCATCCTCCCCATCTTCATCACCCCGACCCGAAGTCTCATGTGACAGGACACTGCCCTTGAGGCAGTATAGGTGGGATCCCGCTCTAAGTCCGAAGGGAAAACCGACCCTGGAGGGTAAACGTATTAAGAAAGGAAGAAGAATTGTCAACAGATCTATTAATGAAAGATTACTTTAAAAATAGAATATAACAAACCTAAAATGTGTGTAACAAGACCAGGTACATATAAATGCCAAACATACAAATCGAAAATCGTGAGAATGCTCATGTTTCTATGAAAATCATCGTAGGTGAAGGCGGTGGGAATCCACTTGACAGTAACTTATTCTTAAGAGACTATTTACATTTGTCTGGATTATGTCTTTACTCGATGATCCGCCAAGATCGTTTCTCTGATACGGGGTTTGGAATACAGATTTGAAAGGATCGTTGGATTATTGGGTGATGGGTTTGCGGAATATGTCAATGAGCGAAAATATAAAAAATGTCAACCAGACCTTGTCAACTGAGGCACTGGCGTAGCCAAGGTGGGGGTGGGGGGTAGGGCATGGATGCCGCCCCCCCAAAAAAAAGTTTCCATAAACTAGAGAGAGGATCAGCCGTTGTTTTACGTACGGTACAAACAACTTAAAAACTTATACCGAAATGTTAAATTAAATTAGCGACAAAGAATCTACTAGCAAGGCCCAGTAGGGCCATAAGTAGTATAATGGGAGAGTTCGGCCGCCACCTCCACCTCAGGCTCCCAGTGGCCACCTCCACCTCCACCTCAGCCAGAGGCCTCCCAGTGGCCACCTCCACCTCCACCTCAGCCAGAGGCCTCCCAGATGCCTCTTCCACCTCCCGCGGGAAATTTGAATTTGTAAACAAAGCCACGTGCTTTTTGACAGCTGTCATCGACAACAACGCATCGCTAACCTCAGTACTGCCATCTTGACGGGCCTAAACCTCAGTAGTGCCAACTTAACCTAACTAGCGCGAGGTAAACAAAGCTACGTGCTTTTTGACAGCCACGTGCTTTTTGACAGCTGTCATCCGCCATCTTTAAACTACAGAGCGCTGTGCTACTCTCTTTCGTCACCTGTCATCGGCAGTGCTGCCATCTTGACGGGTCTAAACCTTAGTGCTACCAACTTAACCTAACTAGCGCGAGGTAAACAAAGCCACGTGCAGCTGTCATCCGCCATCTTTAATCTATAGAGCACAGTGCTGCCCTCTTTAGCTACTTACCTTTGAAATGTGGTGGCGGATAATTTGAAAAATGCTTTTTGACAGCAGCCATCTTGCATCGCAAACCTCAGTGCTGCCCTCTTTAGCTAGATACCTGTGGTGCAGACAATTCCACGTGACAGCAGCCATCTTTAATCAAGAGAGCACCGTGCTGCCCTCTATGTGGTGGCGGCAAATTGAAAAATTCCACGTGCTCTTGTTTGGAAACAAACTCACGTGCTTTTTTTGACAGCTACCATCCGCCATCTTTAATCACAGTGCTGCACTCTATGTGGTGGTGGTAAATTCCACGTGCTCTTGTTGGGAAACAAAGCCACGTGCTTTTTTTGACAGCTGTCATCCGCCATCTTTGAGCACTGTGCTGCGGGCAATTTCGTCAGCTGTCATCCGCCATCTTTGAGAACAGTGCTGCACTCTATGTGGTGGCGGTAAATTCCACGTGCTTTACAAACCTATGCGCTTTTCTGACAGCTGTCATCCGCCATCTTTGAGAACAGTGCTGCCCTCTATGTAGCGGTGGCAAATTCCAAGTGCTTTACAAACCTATGCGCTTTTCTGACAGCCGTCATCCGCCATCTTTGAGAACAGTGCTGCCCTCTATGTGGTGACGGCAAATTCCACGTAGAAACAAAGCCATGTGCTTTTTTGACAGCTGTCATCCGCTATCTTTAATCACCGTGCTGCCCGGTGGCGGCAAATTCCACGTGCTCTTGTTTGGAAACAAAGCTATGTGCAGCTGTCATCCGCCATCTTTAATCACCGTGCTGTCCCCTCTTTAGCTACTTACCTTTGACAGCTATCATCCGCCATCTTTAATCACCGTGCTGCCCGGTGGCGGCAAATTCTACGTGCTCTTGTTTGGAAACAAAGCCATGTGCTTTTTTGACAGCTGTCATCCGCCATCTTTAATCACCGTGCTGCCCGGTGGCGGCAAATTCCACGTGCTTTACAAACCTATGTGCTTTTTTGACAAAAAAAAATTCTGCTCTCGAGATACTTACCGAACTATACTTACGAAACTGCTCATCACCTTCTTTCTTCTTCTATGAGTAATAAACAAAAACTCTATCTTGCAAATAAGGAGCGGGAGGAAGGTGATACCTAACCTAAAATAAAAGAATATGCTAATTCTACATTATTTATTTACATCTTGTATGTACACGTTTTATCTCGAATCATTTTACCCCAGTGATGTTTTGCGTACTTCTCGATGCAATTCTTGAATGTACAAGTTTAAACTTGCCGTACTACACTCTCAGCGTACCTCTTTGTGATGTAAGACAGCGTAACGTAAGTACACACACCTCTAGCATAATGTTTATGTAAAGTAGTACTTATCAATACTACTATGCCCCCAGGCTAGCGTGTTGGTAGAATTTGGGATGACAAACCGTTTACAATCATCGCTATTAAGGGCTACCTTACTAATTAAATGAGTGTACAACTGGTGCTTCTTGCTTCTAATGACAGACATTTGCTTATGCAAAACAGGTGGATTACTTTTAATGCAATTGTTATAGTTTTCAAAACTTAGCTGATTCTGAACGACATTCTTTTTAACCCCCTTCAATCTCTTTATTTGTAATTCATTTAAGAGTTTTATGCAATATGACTTGGATTTAGTACCTACAAATGAATCGATAATATTCCCAGCACATTCATCTTTCATTTTACCTAGAATCTTTTTGTTCACTAGCGGTAGATGATATTGATTATCTGCAGGATAGTTACTCGTATCAAACCTACCCAAGTCTGGCTTTATATCATTGTAATAGTCATCAGTTTTGATTTGATAAATAAACGAATCGGTATCTGTGTAGAGCAATTGCGCATTATGCGCGTACTTCTTCATCATATAATCGTAATGGAATTCATACATGAGTGTTTTAGCCAATTCAAGTACTGCGAAGCCGACGTAGGTAGGTTTGTCATACTTAACCTTGACACGATTCATCTGTATAATAACTAAATTCTCATGTATGATGGTGCAGCTGTGGAAATTTGGTTTACTTATTAAATAGTTAGCACCATACCTTTTCTTAATATTATCCCAGTTTGTAATCAATTTTACATCAACGCGTTTGTCAACATTCTCCATAGTCTTACCAAACACACTGTTATTCATGAGCTTGTAGAAATCTTTTTCAAACTCGTTAACCGCATTCGTTCTTAAATTATTGTTCAGATCGATATATGGCTTTAGCCACGGTGACTGATTAAATTCTAGTACGCGATGAATTTTGGATAACTTCAAACCATGCTGCAAACACTGTTTTAAATTTCGGTAATGAATGATATACTTAGATTTATCGCATAAATTAGCAATGAGCATTTTCGTCGTTGATGCAATGTACGGGGACTTCATATTTTCAGGGCAGAACGGTAGGTCATTATGAGAAGTATGTAACTCTTTAGGATACTGTAAGTCAACTTCGAGGAAATAACCTTTATCAGCTTCATCACCTAGGGCGTGTAGCTGTAAAGCATCAATTTCGCACTGCGTCAGCCAGCGGAAACCACTCACCGGTAGATGCTGACTCATCGCCCACCCATACTGATTATTAGCATCGAGGTAAACGATATACCGAGATTCCTGACTGGAATCGAAACTCGGCATGTACTTATTATTAGCACTCGAATACCGGCCACTGCACTGACTCAGACCGCCTCGAATGGATGCTTTTATAAAGTGCACCATATCGATATCGGACAGCAGTTCCAAATTCACACGCGTGTATTTTAACATCGCGTCCCAACTTAACCCAGGTGCAGTAAAATACTGACATGGGTCAAGGCTGTAGGTGTTCATGCAAACACAGCGAAAATTTTCAAAAACATCAGCTAACAAAAGTACATCTGTCTTTAAATATAAATCAGAGTATTCACCCAGCGTTTGAATGTGGAACTGCTCCCAGATATGTTGCGCATGTAAATAGTCATCATCACTAATATCTGCTGAATTCAGCGAGCTGTAAAAGGATTGTTTCGATGGTAAGGCACGTTCTTCGAGGCGGTCTAAGCAGTCGAGATATTCATAACAAAAAACACCCTTACGCCGAAGTAAATTAAACTGCGCTTCTTCAGGGAAAACGCGTCGAATTTCTGTAAATTGTTCAGGCTGTAAATGACTAGAAAGTTTATCGAGGCTACTCGCTATAAAGCGAAACGAGTCAAGGAATCTCAGTTTTATAGAATGCTCAGCATCTACTTTTACAGACTTTGCAAACGCAATGTACCGCTCTTTATTCTGAGGGATTATATCTACTTTTTCATCCGAAGCTCCAAATTGTGAAATGATGAAATGAGAGTCGTAACCAGATAAGTTATGAAAAATTACAGGGATAAATTTAGGAACTCTATACTTAAGATTACAGCTATAATGAGCGGCACATCTGTAGAAACCAGTTAAATGATCATGATCAAAAACTTTAGGGTCATTTTCGGAAAATTCCCCATCACAAATGCTACACTTTGTAGCACGTTCATGATCATTTAACTGAATTTCGGTGAGTGGCTTCATAGGAATATTACTATTCAGAATACGACCGAGACGAACTGCATCACTTTCAAGTCTTTCTAAAAATACTTTAGCAGCATCATGTCCTCGATACAGCTCTAACTTGTTAAGCGTACTATCGTAACTACACTTGATGTAATACGCGAAGCTATACGGGACATGCATGTGCGTAGTATTAGTGAAAGAGTTGTCAGGATTAGGTGAGCATGTGTTGCATGGCGTGAGGATGGCTTCAAAGTCTGCATAAATCACGAACGGTACCCACATCTGCTTGTGAAAATTTGTAAATTTTAAAACATTATTGCCTGTAGTAGGTATCTCTGTACGTACATGATTGCAGTCATTCTCGGAATGCTTCGTTAACTGATCTTCAGTTTTAAAATACTGCAAGCATCCATCACATAGCCACTTTTTACACTTATCTTTTGACAACTGACTGCCAACAAGTCTACTCAGATTTTTAATCCAGAAAAAGTGGCTATTCTCACTGTTTTCAATATAGAGTAAATTAACGTGAGTACTCTTCTTATGACATGTATAATACAGAGGACCTACTACAGACTTTTTCCCTACACCATACACATTAATACTAATGTTATTTAGTTCCTCAAAGCGCTTAATATCCTTTATCTGCACAGGAAATTCTATACTATCGAAATTTAGCTGCGTTGAATAGTGTGGATACGATGACGTTCTATACGCTACATTCGATTTAGCAGGATTTAAAGCCGACATCACCGCCCATGCAAAACATGCTTCGTCATTGTTTTGGATGTTTACAACAGCTTCTTTTCGCTGAATCCATGTCGGCAGCTCGATGTGCGAAGATCCACGCATAGGATTGTACTTATTGATGTTAACTTCTAGATACATTATTTCAACTAAAGCCCACCCTGATTCCTTTTCCTGAAATTCCTCGCTCTTAGTTGAAATAATGTTAGAGACATCCCTAAGTACATCACCAAAATTAGTCGACCCACTTATGACAAAATTCTTCGTATTAAATGATTTAATGTCCGTTATTTCGGATTCATCCGTGCTTTTAATGTACAAGGCGAAAAGTTCAAAATTAACTTTAAATAAACTATGATTGGACAAAGATTTAGCAAGAAGCTGTTGTACATCCGGTTGAACGCAATTTAAAAAGTTTGAAGTGCTCTGAAACTTTTGACTGGTGCGAATTCGGTAACTAGCAATCCTACTTTTAAATGCTGTATTAATTTCCTCGATGTTTGCGTTACTACCACTTCTACACGCATTATTTTTATGCGCATTACTCCGTAAGTGTCCCTGAAAATGTGAAGATGGTACATCAGTGTTACAGTGCTCGCAGTGAATAGTTTGAAGTTCATTTTTCCTAGGTTTTTTACTACTAGTACTTTCTACAGCTACATCAGTAGCTGCACGCTTTTTCCCTACTACTACCTGAGGGCAAGTAGATATTTGATGTACCTCTGCTAAGTGAGCCTGGTATTGCTCTACATTAGCGAAGTACAGCCCGCAAACATCACATAAAGCAGATGTTATGCTAGGGTGTTTTGATTTCATATGGCGCATGAAGTTATCTCGCCTTGTAAACGATGTCTCACACTGCTCGCAGGTGAACGTAGACGCTTCTCTATGTTTGGTTTGTGAATGTCGTGTGAGGGCATCTCTTCTTGTAAACGTTATATCACACTGCGAGCAGGGAAACATCTGAAAAGAGAACAACCAATAGAGATTAGCCTAAAGTTGCGATGTTCAACCTATAGAGGTCGGACATGACTGTGAGTTTGAAATTATACGATTAACCTCTCCTATGGCATGCGGATTAAAGAAAATAACTATTTAACAATAGACTAAAGTTACGATGTTTTAGAAGAAACCAAGTTTCAGCCTGTTGAGGGCAGACATAGCTATGTACGCACCTCGTCTATAGCGTGAGGATTAAAGAGAACAACTATTTATCAATAGACTAAAGTTACGATGTTTCAGAAGAAACCAAGTTTCAGCCTGCTGAGGTCAGACATAGCTATGCGTGCGTGTTTGAAATTATAAGATTAACCTCTTCTATGACATGCAGATTAAAGAAAATAACTATTTATCAATAGACTAAAGTTACGATGTTTTAGAAGAAACCAAGTTTAAGCCTGTTGAGGACGGACATAGCTACGTGTACGTGTTTGAAATTATACCACGTCTATAGTATGTAGATTAAAGAGAACAACTATTTATGATTAGCTTAAAGTTACAGAAGAAACCAAGTTTCAGCCCGTTGAGGGCAGACATAGCTATGTACGCACCTCGTCTATAGCGTGAGGATTAAAGAGAACAACTATTTATCAACAGACTAAAGTTACGATGTTTTAGAAGAAACCATGTTTCAGCCTGCTGAGGTCAGACATAGCTATGCGTGCGTGTTTGAAATTATAAGATTAACCTCTTCTATGACATGCAGATTAAAGAAAATAACTATTTGTCAATAGACTAAAGTTACAGAAGAAACCAAGTTTCAGCCCGTTGAGGGCAGACATAGCTATGTGTGCGTGTTTGAAATTATACCACGTCTATAGTATGTTGATTAAAGAGAACAACTATTTATGATTAGCTTAAAGTTACGATGTTCGGAAGAAACCAAGTTTCAGTCTGCTGAGGTCAGACATAGCTATGAGTGCATGTTTGAAATTATAAGATTAACCTCTTCTATGACATGCAGATTAAAGAAAATAACTATTTGTCAATAGACTAAAGTTACGATGTTTTAGAAGAAACCAAGTTTCAGCCCGTTGAGGGCAGACATAGCTATGTGTACGTGTTTGAAATTATACCACGTCTATAGTATGTTGATTAAAGAGAACAACTATTTATGATTAGCTTAAAGTTACGATGTTCGGAAGAAACCAAGTTTCAGCCTGCTGAGGTCAGACATAGCTATGCGTGCATGTTTGAAATTATAAGATTAACCTCTTCTATGACATGCAGATTAAAGAAAATAACTATTTGTCAATAGACTAAAGTTACAGAAGAAACCAAGTTTCAACCCGTTGAGGTCAGACATAGCTATGTGTGCGTGTTTGAAATTATACCACGTCTATAGCGTGAGGATTAAAGAGAACAACTATTTATGATTAGCTTAAAGTTACGATGTTCGGAAGAAACCAACTTTCAACCTGTTGAGGGCAGACATAGCTATGTGTGCGTGTTTGAAATTATACCACGTCTATAGTATGTAGATTAAAGAGAACAACTATTTATGATTAGCTTAAAGTTACAGAAGAAACCAAGTTTCAGCCCGTTGAGAGCAGACATAGCTATGTGTGCGTGTTTGAAATCATACCACGTCTATAGTATGTAGATTAAAGAGAACAACTATTTATGATTAGCTTAAAGTTACAGAAGAAACCAAGTTTGAGCCTGTTGAGGACGGACATAGCTATGTGTACGTGTTTGAAATTATACCACGTCTATAGTATGTAGATTAAAGAGAACAACTATTTATGATTAGCTTAAAGTTACAGAAGAAACCAAGTTTCAGCCTGTTGAGGGCAGACATAGCTATGTGTACGCGTGTTTGAAATTATACCACGTCTATAGCGTGAGGATTAAAGAGAACAACTATTTATGATTAGCTTAAAGTTACAGAAGAAACCAACTTTCAACCCGTTGAGGGCAGACATAGCTATGTACGCACCTCGTCTATAGTATGTTGATTAAAGAGAACAACTATTTATCAATAGACTAAAGTTACGATGTTCGGAAGAAACCAACTTTCAACCTGTTGAGGACGGACATAGCTATGCGTGCGTGTTTGAAATTATAAGATTAACCTCTTCTATGACATGCAGATTAAAGAAAATAACTATTTATCAATAGACTAAAGTTACGATGTTCAGAAGAAACCAAGTTTAAGCCTGTTGAGGACGGACATAGCTATGTGTGCGTGTTTGAAATTATACCACGTCTATAGTATGTAGATTAAAGAGAACAACTATTTATGATTAGCTTAAAGTTACAGAAGAAACCAAGTTTCAGCCCGTTGAGGGCAGACATAGCTATGTACGTACCCCGCGTAAGGATTAAAGAGAACAACTATTTATCAATAGACTAAAGTTACGATGTTTTAGAAGAAACCAAGTTTCAACGAATAGAGGTCAGACATACCTTAAAATCTTCGCGCTGCAAACTGTTACTCGGATGAATAAAATGCGTGCGTTCAAGCCTGAAACTTGAATGATAATATTCTGGTCGAATCTAAAAAGAAAAGAATAAACATATATGAATGCAGTGTAGGGTGTATCAGCTAGCCTAGTTATCTTTACAACTCAAAGTTCGAAAACATACCTTAAAAAAAATGAATGTGCTGCAGACTGTTACTCGGATGAATAAAATGCGTACTTTCAAGCCTGTAACTCGAACGGTACCTAAAAAAGAAAAGAACGAACATATATGAATGTAGTGTAGGGTGTATCAGCTAGCCTAGTTATCTTTACAACTCAAAGTTCGAAAACATACCTTAAAAATGCATGTGCTGCAGACTGTTACTCGGATGAATAAAATGCGTACTTTCAAGCTTGTAACTCGAACGGTACCTAAAAAGAAAAGAACAAACATATATGAATGTAGATGTCTATTACCTAGCGTAGAAGTTGCTTTGCAGACAGTAACTAACAGTTCTAGCTTACCTTAAGATAAAGGCTGAAGAATAATATTCACAGCAGACAGTACTTAGACGGGAGATGTGTACGTGATAAACGCATACAGAGAACTGTAAGCACTTCACGCAGGCTGCGGTGAGTAAATATGCTGCTTGTTACCAAGCGGATGTGAAAATCGCTGACAACTGCAGTACAGTCGGAACGAATGCAACAAGAGCACTCCTGTAGTCCCGCAGGCTGACGTATTTAAGCCGGAATCGAACCTCCTGTTGACGTCGAGGTGTCAGAATTTAAGAGTTCGAGCCTTGGAAAGTTAGCGTGTGATCCTCGACTTCTCGAGGGTACATCCGCGGTATTCCTTACCTGTAGGTATTGAGCTAAAGCTAGATCATGTAATGACGATCGCGCAGGCCCCTCGCCTAGCATTTACGGCTTCTAGTTCGAACCCGCTATCCCCGAAGTAGCGAGAATGATTGAAGAGTGTTTGAGGGTGATTCATTCGTCGGATGGAGGCGTTAAGCTATGTGCAGGCTTCTTCTAGTCGGGGTACGCGATTCAAATCCTGGCAACTTATACCGTCGGGAAGGGCATCCGGCTAGATCATGCAATGACGATCGCGTAGGTCCCTCGCCTAACATTTACGGCTTCCAGTTCGAACCCGCTATCTTCCGAAGTAGCGAGAATGATTGAAGAGTGTTTGAGGGTGATTCATTTGTTGGATGGAGGTGTTAAGCTGGCTTCTTCGGTAGGAGTAGGCTATGTCGGGATATCGATTTAAAATCCTAGTCAGGAAGGGCAACCGGCCGTATAAAGCTATGGTGTGAGGCGGGGTGTGCAAAAAAGCTAGCTATAAGTAAGGGCTGTTGATGGGGACGTTAAACCTTGTGCAGAATCCTTCGAAAATGATTTTTTGAGTACAAGACTTGACGGTGATTCATTTGTCGGATGGAGGCAATAAGCCTTGTGCAGGCTTCTTCAGCGGGAGTAGGCCATGTGTCGGTACCGGGATATCTAGTTATAAAACCCGCTACAACAAATTTATCACGTATACTGCGATTTAAAATCCTAGTCAGGAAGAGCAGCCGGTCGTAAAACTATGGTGTGAGGCGGGGTGTGCAAGAAAGCCAGCATTAAGTAAGGGCTGTTGATGGGGACGTTAAACCTTGTGCAGACTCCTTCGAAAATGATTTTTTGAGTACAAGACTTGACGGTGATTCATTTGTCGGATGGAGGCAATAAGCCTTGTGCAGGCTTCTTCAGCGGGAGTAGGCTATGTGTCGGTACCGGGATATCTAGTTATAAAACCCGCTACAACAAATTTATCACGTATACTGCGATTTAAAATCCTAGTCAGGAAGGGCAGCCGGTCGTAAAACTATGGTGTGAGGCGGGGTGTGCAAGAAAGCTAGCAATAAGTAAGGGCTGTTGATGTGTTTTAACCTCTCCGTACAATCATGATATTTTACGTTAGGAACTTACATAGGCTAAATGCTACACATTCCGTGGCAGAGCCAGGAATCGAACTCGGACCTCCGAGGGTAGCAGCTAACTACTACACCACAGAGGAGTACTATTTCAGAATATTTTACAACCTTAATTAGTACTGTGTTTTAAGAGCTTACATGGGACTCAGCTAAGAAGACGTTCGCGAGTTACAAGCACGCAGTGTCCTCGTTCAAGGTCGAGCCGGAAGATACGTGTACAATTTCAGCTAATACACGCATTCCCCACAACTCGCTCAGAATGACTGTGCCGATGCTTCAAGGACAGTAGAACAAATCTATAGCCTACAGTATGCATGCCTCTCACCCGGTAGTCTCGGGTTCGATTCTCTTGGGAATAAAAATGTGTTTAAATCGCATGAATTTGTTGAGTTATCCTTCCTGATGCAAAACTAGCAGTATCTAACCTCATACACTATAGTTTTCAACCGGCTGCCCCCTTCCTGGCAACTCGGATTAAGAATCTGTTTTACAACGTCTAACACGGGGAATCGGGGATTTACAGCTGGATGCACTTCTTAGATTTTAAATCGCGAACTATTGTTTTACGGCCGGATGCCCTTCCTGACGCAAAACTAAGATTTTTAAATCACAAGAATTTGTTTTAAGACTAGTCGCCCTTCCTGATGCAAAACTGGCAGTATCTAGCCTCTCACGTCATACACTATTGTTTCGACCGGTTGCCCTTCCTGACGTCAAAGAACTCGGATTAAGAATCTGTTTTACAACTTCTAACATGAGAATCGGGGATTTACAGCTTAAAGATGGCGGATGACAGCTGTCAAAAAAGCACATAGGTTTGTAAAGCACGTGGAATTTGCCGCCACCGGGCAGCACGGTGATTAAAGATGGCGGATGACAGCTGTCAAAAAAGCACATGGCTTTGTTTCCAAACAAGAGCACGTAGAATTTGCCGCCACCGGGCAGCACGGTGATTAAAGATGGCGGATGATAGCTGTCAAAGGTAAGTAACTAAAGAGGGGACAGCACGGTGATTAAAGATGGCGGATGACAGCTGCACATAGCTTTGTTTCCAAACAAGAGCACGTGGAATTTGCCGCCACCGGGCAGCACGGTGATTAAAGATAGCGGATGACAGCTGTCAAAAAAGCACATGGCTTTGTTTCTACGTGGAATTTGCCGTCACCACATAGAGGGCAGCACTGTTCTCAAAGATGGCGGATGACGGCTGTCAGAAAAGCGCATAGGTTTGTAAAGCACTTGGAATTTGCCACCGCTACATAGAGGGCAGCACTGTTCTCAAAGATGGCGGATGACAGCTGTCAGAAAAGCGCATAGGTTTGTAAAGCACGTGGAATTTACCGCCACCACAGAGTGCAGCACTGTTCTCAAAGATGGCGGATGACAGCTGACGAAATTGCCCGCAGCACAGTGCTCAAAGATGGCGGATGACAGCTGTCAAAAAAAGCACGTGGCTTTGTTTCCCAACAAGAGCACGTGGAATTTACCACCACCACATAGAGTGCAGCACTGTGATTAAAGATGGCGGTTGGTAGCTGTCAAAAAAAGCACGTGAGTTTGTTTCCAAACAAGAGCACGTGGAATTTTTCAATTTGCCGCCACCACATAGAGGGAAGCACGGTGCTCTCTTGATTAAAGATGGCTGCTGTCACGTGGAATTGTCTGCACCACAGGTATCTAGCTAAAGAGGGCAGCACTGAGGTTTGCGATGCAAGATGGCTGCTGTCAAAAAGCATTTTTCAAATTATCCGCCACCACATTTCAAAGGTAAGTAGCTAAAGAGGGCAGCACTGTGCTCTATAGATTAAAGATGGCGGATGACAGCTGCACGTGGCTTTGTTTACCTCGCGCTAGTTAGGTTAAGTTGGTAGCACTAAGGTTTAGACCCGTCAAGATGGCAGCACTGCCGATGACAGGTGACGAAAGAGGGTAGCACAGCGCTCTGTAGTTTAAAGATGGCGGATGACAGCTGTCAAAAGGCACGTGGCTGTCAAAAAGCACGTGGCTTTGTTTACCTCGCGCTAGTTAGGTTAAGTTGGCACTACTGAGGTTTAGGCCCGTCAAGATGGCAGTACTGAGGTTAGCGATGCGTTGTTGTCGATGACAGCTGTCAAAAAGCACGTGGCTTTGTTTACAAATTCAAATTTCCCGCGGGAGGTGGAGGAGGCATCTGGGAGGCCTCTGGCTGAGGTGGAGGTGGAGGTGGCCACTGGGAGGCCTCTGGCTGAGGTGGAGGTGGAGGTGGCCACTGGGAGCCTGAGGTGGAGGTGGCGGCCGAACTCTCCCATTATACTACTGCCATACATAATTCTCCATATATGAACTGCTTGAATGAAACGAAACCACTTAGGATTGAGATGCGCGGCGATATTTCCCTGTAGAGGCCTCAGTATTGGAATATAACCGTGTGTTGACAAATGTCAGAAGATGAGGAAAAGGGCAATTAGAAAGCGATTACTCACTAGGGGGCCAGAACGTGACCACCGAGATAACGGGGGCCACGACCAGAAACATGTACAAGCTTACAACTTCGTATCAGCTTTTTCACATCGGTTCTAGGAAACAACAATATCCTAGGAATTCTGGGGTTGTACCGTGGTTGAGAGACGTTCTGTGTTTAAGTTGCAGCGTTGGGAAGACTGTGACAAGATTGCGAGCTACACGTTAGTTCCTCATTTTGTGCCATATATGTAACTTTTTTTGAAGATGGACCGTTTTGTCATAAAGAAGCCAAACTATGTGCATTCTCGGTAAGTTATGAAGACGATTTTCAATTCTAACAGTAGCAAGACAGATCGCGAATGCCTATATATTATATCAAATGCCCGGGAGCTGATTGGAACCTCAAATGACACAATTAAAAGTGCGGGTAACTATTTTGTTATTAGCAGGCGTGATAACTCAGTTCCAATGGTTCTATCTTTTCATCAAGACGGCCGAGGCTTGAATCGCATACGAAGTCACTTGGGAAGTCACGTTCTATTGATTCGGATTCTACTTAAAACACTAGATTCCGTCCCTTACCTTTTTTTAGTACTTTTGAACCATAACCGCACCATTTATGATGGTGTATTTTGAGTATCCGACCATGCTTCGGGATTACTTTGTACCTTAAATGGTGAGTGGATGCAGTGGGGTACACGCAAAATAATTTCAGGCCAGTAGCGTGGATACAACATTCACTTGGAAGGGGTTGTGAAAATATTTTATTCAGAATTTGCTTTACCTCGCACCGTAGGTTTTGTGGCAAAGATGGGAAAGGAATGGGCTAGGAGTGGGAAAGAAGCGGTCGTGGCCTTAAGGCGAAACTCCGGAGATAAAAACATGTTTTTACCTAAAGCCTGGATTTTCATGAAACATTGTGGGGATGCCACCTACAAAAAAATAGAGATATCACTAACATTTTTCATATACAATTAATAGTTTTCCAAAACAAATGTTCCTTTTGACATTTTTAATTCCATTTTCTTTATGAAATTTTATTAACCTGTTAATGTGTATTGGTGATTAGGTAGATAATACATCTTTTAAAAGCACTAGGTATCGATTTTTCTGTACAAAATTTATGTACGGAGATATATCGTACTAAAGTTTGTGTAATTTTTACGTTCTAAAATTTTGGACTTAAAAATCCCTACTACTTGAAAAATTCTGCAATCAAAAATTCCATACGCAGGTTTCTTAATATAGCTGTGATACATACAGTATACAATACAAATTTTATTACATTTGGCAGAATTTTATGGGAGAAAATGGGATTTAAATGTAAAATTACAATTGGCAAACAAAGCATTATTACAGCGATAATTTTTTGAATTCAGCTGAATAAATTCGTGACAAGAAAAAAGAAAATCGTTTCAAATTCAGTCATAAAAATTTCACAAAAATGACCAAAATATCGATTTTTATCTCCGGATTGTCAACTTAATTAAAGTTCACCCCCGGCATTTGCCTAGTCTGAAAATGGGAAACCACGAAAAATCATTTTAGGGCTGCCTACAGTGGTGCTCGAACCCACTATCTCTCGGATGCAAGCGCACAGCTGTGCGCCCCTAACCGCACGGCCAACTCGCCTGGTGGATATGAAAAGAAAGCCGGTCGTACCGAGTGCGGTGACGGATCTTGAGTAGATATTGATGGTTTTGATTGTTGCCATGTAATTACATCCAACAATAGAAATCATAGCTTCTGTACCCTTAACATAAACCGGCGGCATTATTGAAACTCTTCGTAAAATAGATAATATCGTTCTTCGTTTGTAAGGAAGTAGAATCTTGGTTTAATTTGTCTTCATAAAAAAGTAACCACTTTGGTATTACGACCTCTGAAGTTTACTACCTTCCAGGTAGTAGGTATTTAGATTACGGAAGACTCAAGGCCAACTCTATTGTACCCACCAACAAGGCTGCATCTTCCCCATCCCATACCTTTCTTAAATCTGTCAGTGCCGGGAATGGAATGCAGGATGCCTACAGTAAAATTCTAAAATAAAGAGACCTAAAAGTAAACAGCTGGCATCGCGGTGAATGGGTAGCCTGTCTGTCTCTTACCGGAAGCCCCAGGTTCGATTCCCGGCCAGTCAGGGATTTTTATATGGATCTGAGGGCTGGTTCGAGGTACACTCAGCCCATGTGCTCATAATTGAGCAGGTATCTGACGGTGAGATGGAGCTCCCGGTCTAGAAAGCCAAGAATAACGGCGGAGAGGATTCGTCATGCTGACCGCACAATACCCCGTAATCTGCAGGCCTTCGGGCTGAACATTGGTCGCTTGGTAGGCGATGGCCCTTCGGGGCTGTTATGTCATGGAGTTTTGGTTTGGAAAAATAAACAATGAAGGAAACGACATCCGTGCAAGTCTCTTTAGCTTCCAGCTAGTTCTACCGTCCGGTCTCGTGCATTTAGGGCAGTTGGAAAACGTACGCCTTAATAAATGAACCTCATAAAACCTTTGTAAATATGCTAACTGCATCTATTTATAACAATAAAAACAAACGCCTCCTTTTCATTTGGCTCAGTTGGTGTAGTCGCTGTCCTTCTGAGTCTGAGTTCGCAGGTTCAAATCTCGACTTGGGTTGGTGGTCCTTAAAACGGTGCTGAAATGGCAACAGTTCCATGTCGTTGGTTTCTGGAACGTTAATAAAAATTATACATACGAATATTAGCGTCACACAACTATAGCTTTATACTACTACATTCTGTATCCCTGGCTTGCGAGGGGAATTACTAGGACAAGATAAATCCTACCTAGCATATGTTATGACGTGTATTTTTCTTTACAACTAACAAAATATCTATACCCATACCCCTTACATTCTCTATATATGTTGTGTGTGTATTCCTTCACCGCATTATTTGTATAAAATGTCACTTCTTTATAGCTTTTTAGCTACTTGCTTTACGTCGAACCGACACAGTAGGTCTTTAGGCAACAATGAGACAGGACATGCCTAGGAATGGGAAGGATGCGGCCGTGGCCTGAATTAAGGTACAGCCCCAGCATTTGCCTGGTGTGAAAATTGAAAACCACGGAAAATCATCTTCAGGGCTGCTGACGGTGGGATTTGAACCCACTATCTCCCGGATGCGAGCTCACAGCTGTGCGTCCCTAACCGCACGGCCAACTCGCTCGGTCTTTATAGCTTATCACATGACCATTATTATAAAAATATTACCGTATTTATTGTCCGACTCGTTGGCTGAATGGTCAGCTTACTGGCCTTGAGTTCAGAGGGTCCCGGGATCGATCCTCGGCCGGGTCGGTAATTTTAACCTTCATTGGTTAATACCAATAGCTCGGGGGCTACGTGTTTGTGCTGTCCCCAACATTCCTGCAACTCACACACCACACACAACACTGTCCTCCAATACAATAACACGCAGATACCTACATATGTGATATGCCGCCCACCCTCATCGGAGGGTATGCCTTACAAGGGTTGCACTCGGCTATAAATAACCACACGAAATTATTGTTACCGTATTTATTCTAAACCAGAATATTGCATCTTTACTCAAACTATTTATCCTTGCATCCATTTCATTTATACTCGGAATAAATAAAAATCTGCAATATGTTGGGATGGGAATAATAGAGGCTAGCGGGGGGAGCAGTCCAGACACTCCAGGAGTTTTAACTACTGCACTTTTATGAATCCTTTTATAAATAACTAGCAAGATACCCGTGATTCGCTACGGTATTATAATGACATTTATGATTGAATGCTTAACGTTTTATATATAATCCGCCGAAATTCGCGATCTGACTAATTTTCTGAGAGATTACGGCAAAGTTCCTCCCATTTTTCAATCTTTCCTTCCAGCAATCGATTTCCTACTTCCCCACGCTAGGTCCAGGTATGCCACCCGGTCAGTTGGGTCAATAAATCTTTGTTATCTTTTCCTATAAGCATTTTTAATATGGATGAAATTCTTGAGGAGATCAGGTGTGCTGTCTTGGGTGCCTTGGCGGTACTGAACACGCGGCCGGACTGCATTCGTAATCATTACCCGGCCAGGATCCGTTTCAAGCGCGGTCCGCACATTTTTTGACCATCCAGAAAATAATAATAATAATAATAATAATAATAATAATAATAATAATAATAATAATAATAATAATAATATGTTCTGGACCTCACAGCAAGATGAAAAACCCCTACTTGGCGGTAAATTGCATCTGCTGCCATTGTCATTGTTGTCAATGTGACCAGCACCATTGTCGCGCGTAGGCAAGTGCACGGGATATCTGGCGATGCGAATAATATTCTTCCGTGCATCATCGACCTTATTATAGAGGTGAACAATTGCACGGTCAATATCATTCCTATCGTTCATTACAAATGTGTTGAAATTTTTATTTATATGCCAGGTGAATCTACTGTAATACAACTTTAAGTTCTCGAAATGAAAAGATGGCTTTTGAAAACGAACCCAGAAAAGATTAAAAATGATCGGTTTATGATCAGAATAAGTACATTATGAACAGTAAAATCAATTGGTCTCAACTTATTTTTCACCCCAAAGCCGTTAAGTTGATTTACCGCCCCCCCCCCCCCAAAGAAGGCACGTTTCGTTATGTTCAGAGGAGATTCCAAATACCAATGCTCACGTCTGTTACCTTCAGTTTTGAGATATAAGTATCCCCATGAAAGGAACTGACTTTTTTACTTCCTTTAACCTCACCCCCTAAGTGATTATTCCAGCCAAAAATACTTGTTTCTTTAATAGTAAAGTATCTTCTAAATACCAATTATCACGACCGTAACATCTTCAGTTTTTGAGATATGTGTCCTCACTGAAAGGAATTGAACTCCTTTTCACCCCCGCCCTCCCCCCCCCGAGATATCCCCCAAAAAACGCGTTATTCTTTGTTTTTAAAGAAGGTACAAATACCAATTTTCATGTTTGTAACAATATTGTTTTTAGCCGATGTAAGTATCCTCATACGATTAATTCAATTAATTTTTCAATTCTATCGCCTCCATCCCCCCCATCATTGGGTTTTTCAGATAATACGTGTTTCTTTACTTATGAAGCAGATTCCAAATATTAATTTTCACGTCTGCAATATCTTTCGTTTTTGAGATAATAATATCTGCATACAAATAATTCAAGTAATTTTTCAATATCCCCATTAAATAGATTTCCGAAAACAAAAAATCTGTTCTTTATTTTTAAAGGAGAATCCAAATACCAAAATTCACATCTGTAACATTTTCAGTTTTTGAGATATCAGTATCCTAATTAAAGGAATTCAACCCCATTTTCAGTCAATTTTACCCCCCCCCACAACCAAGTGGTTTTTCCGAGAAAAAAGCATGTTTTTTATTTTAATAGACAAAAAAATACAATTTGTTCACTTCTGTAACATGTTAAGTTTTTGAGATACTGTAGAAACGATCATTTTAAAATTTCACTGGCTTTTTAGTTTCCCTGAAGTGGAGTTTTCTAAAAAACACCTATGTTTCTTTACCTTTACATAAGATTCTAAATACCAATTTTTACATCTGTAAACGTTGAAAGTTTTGAGATATAGGTACACTCATTTTAAAATTTCACCCCCCTTTTCACCCTCCCCCTATTAATTGGATTTTCCAAAAACAAAAAACAAAAATACGTGTTTCTTTATTTTTAAAGGGAATCCCAAATAACAATTTTCAGGTCTGTAATATCTTCATTTTCTGAGATATAAGTATCCTCATTAAAGGCATTCAACCCCTTTTTCACCCTTCCTATTGGGATTTTCCGAAAAAACTACGTTTTTCTTCATTTTTAAGGGGAGATTCTAAATACCAATTTTTACATCTGTAAACTTTGAAAGTTTTGAGATACAGATACACTCATTTTTAAAAGTTAACCCCCCTTTTCACGCCCATTAATTGGATTTTCCATAAACAGAAAAATACATGTTTCTTTATTTTTAAAAGAGATTCCAAATACCAAGTTTCAGTTCTGCAATATCTTCAGTTTCTGAGATATAAGCATCCTCATTAAAGGCATTCAACACCTTTTTCACCCATCTTATTGAGATTTTTCGAAAACAAAAAATACGTGTTTTTTATTTTTAAAGGTGGTAATAAATACCAATTTTTACATCTGTAAACTTTTAAAGTTTTGAGATGTAGATACACTCATTTTAAAAATCCACCCCCATTTTTCACCCCCTTAGCGATGGAATATCCAAAAATCACCCCTTAGCGAGCACCTACATTGTAATATAAATGTTTCCTAAAAATTTCTGAAAGCAAAGGCGTTATTCTTTATTCTTAAAGGAGATTCCAAATATCAAAGTTCACGTCTGTAACGCCTTCAGTTCTTGAGATGTAACGTTCATCGTGTATCGTAGTGGGGGGGGGGGGGGTGATAATTGGAACCATCAGCGCCTATATGGCAGTTTGTAGGGGGGGCCCAGACCTGGGGGTACATAGTATTTTTAATATTTTGGAAGATAAATGGCGACTTGTATGCTGTGGTAGAATAACCCATGGTGTTCCCTGCCTGTTGGTGGGGAACTGTACTACCGCTTCTACGTAATACTGACTTTTAAATCATTTTCTTGAAAGGAAAACACCTGACTAGATTAGAATTTTGCCTTTCACTGAGAGCTAGGAGGGGGCCGCGGGCCCACCTTGCCCCCGGGTATAGGCGCCCTTGATCGGAACGCCGACGAGCATATCTACAGCATGTCTCATCAACTTAACATGTTGCAGAAGTGAAAATTGGTTTTTGAAACACTTTTAAAAATAAAAAATCGTATTTTTTCGGAAAACCACTTAAGGGGATGGTAAAAATGAATGAATAGGAGGCTGAGTTACTTTGATTAGGGTACTGATATCTCAAAAACTGAAGATGTTACAGACGTGAAAATTGGAATTTGGATTCTCCTTTAAAAATAAAGAAATACGTATTTTTTTATTTTCGGATATTCCACTTAAAAGGGAGGGGGTGGTGAAAGAATTGAAAAATTAGTTGAATTATTTGTATGAGGATACTTTTATCTCAAAAACTAAAAATGTTGCAGACATGAAAATCAGTATTTGGAATATTCTTTAAAAGTAAACGAATACGCATTTTGGGGGAAATTAAACTTGGGTGAGAGATGGATGGGTGAAAAGTAGTTGAATTATTTTAATGAGGACACGTATCTCAAAAACTGAAGATATTACAGTCATGATAATTGGTATTTGGAAGATCCTTTATAATTTAAACACAATTTTCTGTTTTTTGGGAAATTTACTTAAGGGGAGGGTGAAGGGATCTGAAATAAATTGGATTATTCTTATGAAGATACTTATATCTCAAAAATTGAAGGTTACAGGCGTGAAAACTGGTATTTAAAATTTAAGAAACACGCAATTTTTTTGGGGGGGGGGCATCCAACTTAACGGGGGTGGTGTGAAAAAATAGTTGAATTATTTTTATGAGGATACTTCCATCTCAAAAACTGAAGATGTTACAGACATGAAAATGTGTAATTGGGATCTTCTTTTAAAGTAAAGAAACAAGTATTCTTTTTTCAGAAAATTCATACGGCGGGGGGGTGGCGGCGAAATGAATTGAAAAATTAGTTGATTTATTTGTATGAGGATACTTAAATCTATAAAAGTTAAAGATTTTACAGATGTGAAAACTGGTACTTTGAATGTCCTTTAAAAATTGAGAAAAACTTATTTTTTGTTTCGGGGAAGCCCACTTAAGGGGGAAACGTGGTGGAAAGAAGTGGAGAAGTTGAGTTCATTTCACGGGGATAGATATATCTCAAGAACTGAAGATGTTACAGACGTGAAAGTTGGTATTTTGAATCTCCTTTAAAAATAAAGAAATACATCTATTTTGTTTTCGGAAAGTCCACTTAAGGGGGAAACGAGGTGGAAAGAAGTGAAGAAGTTCAATTATTTTTATGAGGATACATATATCTCAAAAACTGAAAATGTTACAGACGTGAAAATTGGTAGTTTCAATCTACTTTAAAAATAAAATAAAACACCTTTTTTTCGGAAAATAAACTTAAGGGGCTGAAATGATTTGGAAAAGGGGTGAATTCTTAAATTAAAGCCAATATATATATGCAATATATGTCAAAAACTTAACAATTTATAGAAATGGAACTTGGTATTTGGAAAGTCCTTTAAAAATACAGGAACACGTATTTTTATGTTTTCGGAATAGGGCACTTAACGGGGGTGAAATGTGAAAAAAGAGTTGAATAATTTTTATGGGGAAGCTTGTATCTCAAGAACCGAAGATGTTATAGACGTGAAAATTGGTAGCTGTAATCTCCTTTGAAAACAAAGGAATACCACCAAGGTATTTTACAAAGAGTTTCTTGGGTAAAAGAAACTCAATTTTTCGGTGAGTCCTTATACTTTGGGGATTTTCAGATAATATCTTAGTACGGTATCGAGGAACGATTACTTTTACCAAATTACGAAATCCACGCGAGTGAAGCGCGGGTAAATTCTAGCTTCAATATAAAATATTAAACTATAGTAAACCTGTAAAATTACCTGTTTAATGGCGTGTATTTTTATTCCTTGTTTAATTCCTTGTTCGACAGTTTGAAAAGCATTTAATTTACATTTAACTGAGTCGACACTGTAAAGTATGGCTTCCTTCTTAACAAAATAGTCGGAAGGGTAACGCGGGTAGTCCAAGAGAAGCTACTATGCTAACACATACACCAATGTGGTAGACATGCTTGGTAAATTCAGGCTGATCACACCAGTGGATGCCAGATATTATGCACTTTTTTCAAAGAGAGTCGTAATAATTTGGGTCACATGAGGGACTGTACCACGATTATGAAGTATTCATTCATTTATTTCCTTACTTAATTGATTAATATTGTTCTTTTAAAATAATTAAGTGCGTAATCGTAAGTTAGTTGCAATAAGTTTGATGAGATGAATGAATAATAGAGTGAAGAGAAAATAATTGTATATCTCCTTATGGTCATAGACACCTAATTTTCTAGTTCAGATATTGCAATTAATACAGAATTTTATACACAATTGATTCATCTGTTCTGATTCAATTAAATGATTGAATTAGTTATGATGTTAGAATATCATTAGATTTATCAGATACCATGGACTGAACATTGTATGGCTCTGAATTAATATCGCTTACTTTTGAAATAATTTATACGAGTGATGAAGTTTTGACACCAATGTGCACAGTATATAATGAAACGGAGGTCTCATCACAATTGCAAGAATTCATATGTCGTATTTAATTAGTTAATGTATTTACTTATTTAGTGTAAGGCTATAGGACTGTATGCAGAACAAGAAAATACATATATACTGTATGTACAATATATACAGCAGTAAGGGGTCAACACACTTGCCATCAGGAAGATAAATACCACAGGCTTAGAGCGTAACGTAAAGTTCATTCAGCTACCGGATTAATGATGGTGGAACATTCACGATTTTTAGGAAGCTTTACAGTCACAGTCAGGTGAGCTCCGGATGGACCAGTCGGGTGGACTTATGAGTAAGCTATAGTAAAGTGTCTCTCTTGTAAGGTGCTCATGCAGACAGAACATTAATAGATTGTCTGGAGGTGTGTGAAGTACACTACGTCCAGTTCACGTACACAATATTAACTGGTACCGAAAGGCCTTTCGTCGGGATGGCGAAGGAGTAAGGACATAGGAGTTATACTTAACTATTTGATTAGCTTAAGAATTTACAAAATGAGGAAAGCTAGAATTATAAATTGCACCATGATCATGGGAAGGAAAACGATGCACTGCACTCATCACAATATTTAACCCATTTAATTGAAAAGCGAACTCCTTCGATGATCTATTGAGGATGGATCGCTGCCGGTGAGATGCAATCCCATTGCTGAAATTTAAAACCTAGAGCAATGTTGACTTTCTTCGAGGGGCTCATAGTAACTCCTGAGGGGAAAGGACTGGACATGAAGCTGATCATCCCGTCCGACTTACAACTGAGGTTAACTATGTCAGGTATATTTAACTTTCAAGTGTTCTGTAGACCTTTATGTTTTGCTTTCCTTCTGAAGTAAACAACCAAGGTAAAGCTTACAAGGTCGCAAACTCTCAATGTCAGCTTTGGCACTTACATGTCACTGACTATATTCAGAAAGCGACGAAACAGATAAAATCATTCCAATTACTTTTTCTCCCATCATGATTAACACACGAAGAATCTCTTCTCTAATCTACAGATTATTGCATATAAATGAATTATGAATAAAGAACGAGACAAAACAAAACATCTTCCCCTTTGCCGTTTAGTACACAAATCACAAATTTATTATTATTATTATTATTATTATTATTATTATTATTATTATTATTATTATTATCACAATTTTGGGTCGAATTCATTTACACGTCTTCTTCTCAAACACTACTCTACTACATTTCCAAAACATCTCAAAATATAACTGATACAGTCCCTAATTTTACCCTGATCTATATTGTGACACCGCATTTACAGACATATCTCAGTACTGTATACAGATGATAGAACTTTGTCTAAGACTCGTGCAAGATTCATACACTGACTGACAGAGCAAATTCAACACCAAGAAGGAGTGGTCAGAACTTTATGCCAATTGCAGGGTAGACTGACGTCACTGAGGTATGCTCATGATGTGAAATGCGCCGCTGTGCTGCGCACGTAGCGAATGATAAATGGGACACGGCGTTGGCGAATGGCCCACTTCGTACCGTGTTTTCTCAGCCGACAGTCATTGTAGAACGTGTTGTCGTGTGCCACAGGACACGTGTATAGCTAAGAATGCCAGGCCACCTTCAACGGAGGCATTTCCAGCTGACAGACGACTTTACGAGGGGTATGGTGATCGGGCTGAGAAGGGCAGGTTGGTCGCTTCGTCAAATCGTAGCCGATACCCATAGGGATGTGTCCACGGTGCAGCGCCTGTGGCGAAGATGGTTGGCGCAGGGACATGTGGCACGTGCGAGGGGTCCAGGCGCAGCCCGAGTGACGTCAGCACGCGAGGATCGGCGCATCCGCCGCCAAGCGGTGGCAGCCCCGCACGCCACGTCAACCGCCATTCTTCAGCATGTGCAAGACACCCTGGCTGTTCCAATATCGACCAGAACAATTTCCCGTCGATTGGTTGAAGGAGGCCTGCACTCCCGGCGTCCGCTCAGAAGACTACCATTGACTCCACAGCATAGACGTGCACGCCTGGCATGGTGCCGGGCTAGAGCGACTTGGATGAGGGAATGGCGAAACGTCGTGTTCTCCGATGAGTCACGCTTCTGTTCTGTCAGTGATAGTCACCGCAGACGAGTGTGGCGTCGGCGTGGAGAAAGGTCAAATCCGGAAGTAACTGTGGAGCGCCCTACCGCTAGACAACGCGGCATCATGGTTTGGGGCGCTATTGCGTATGATTCCACGTCACCTCTAGTGCGTATTCAAGGCACGTTAAATGCCCACCGCTACGTGCAGCATTTGCTGCGGCCGGTGGCACTCCCGTACCTTCAGGAGCTGCCCAATGCTCTGTTTCAGCAGGATAATGCCCGCCCACACACTGCTCGCATCTCCCAACAGGCTCTACGAGGTGTACAGATGCTTCCGTGGCCAGCGTACTCTCCGGATCTCTCACCAATCTAACACGTGTGGGATCTCATTGGACACCGTTTGCAAACTCTGCCCCAGCCTCGTACGGACGACCAACTGTGGCAAATGGTTGACAGAGAATGGAGAACCATCCCTCAGGACACCATCCGCACTCTTATTGACTCTGTACCTCGACGTGTTTCTGCGTGCATCGCCGCTCGCGGTGGTCCTACATCCTACTGAGTCGATGCCTTGCGCATTGTGTAACCTGCATATCGGTTTGAAATAAACATTATTCGTCGTGCCGTCTCTGTTTTTTCCCCAACATTCATCCCTTTCGAACCACTCCTTCTTGGTGTTGCATTTGCTCTGTCAGTCAGTGTATTTAAGCTGCACTAATATTTACAAACTTTTTCATATTATACGGATTTGTCATGGCTTCCTGGGCTTGAGCGACGTGATATTTACATGTTTTTCCTTTCTGAATGGAGTTCTACATACAGGAGTACCGAATTAACTTTCTTCAAAATTTAGTTTCCTCTCCTCCTACCTTAACCACAATACAATACCTGGATCCTCTCTGACTCTATCTCTGTCACTCCACTTCTTACAACTGTTCCTTCGAAGTCGCTGCCGCTAGGCTGTGGAATTTCCTCCCTCCCACCATTAGAGATTCGCGTTTTCGTATGAATTTTGTAGGACAGATCTCTGAAATAAATTGTGTGCATCCAGCTGACTTTTCTGATGAATGAAAAACGAATGAGTGAGTGAATGAACATACTTTTTAAGAATTAGAAATATCTTAGCTAGTTATGGGTTTATATAAAAAGATCGTTTACCTTTTTTTACTATTGTTACTTTTTAACTTATTGTTATAATATTGTATACTGTCACTATGTTCGTCCGACTCGTTGGCTGAATGGTCCGCGGACGGGCCTTTAGTTAATAGGGTCCCGGGTTCGCTTCCCGGCTGGGTCGGGGATTTTAATCGCTTCTGATTAATTGTCCTGGCTCGGGGACTGGGTGTTTGTGTCCGTCCCAACACTCTCCTCTTCATATTCAGACAACATACCACACTACCAACCCCCATAGAAACACGCAAAAGTGATTACATACCTCCATAGACGGTTTGCGTCAGGAAGGACATCAAGCCGTAAAACAGGGCCAAATCCACACGTGAGTTGCAGTTCGCACCCGCGACCCCACAGGTACGGGAAAAAGCGGTAGGAAAGGAATAATAATAATAAGAAGAAGACTGCCACGTTGTACGTCCTGAACGTAGTGGTTTATTATTACTTCTGTTATTATACCTTAATATTAATTCTACCATAATATTTCATTTTCTTATGGCTTATCGTTATTTCTTAATATAGGCTACTTCTATTATACAGTTCAATCATTTCCATAGTGTACAATGTAAATGCCGTGGTTAAGTTTGAAAGGGGGCCTAGGGCCATATATTTGAACGAATAAGACTATCTGTACATCTATTTAGCAGTGGTCCTGACGTAAGCTATTCTCATGCCAACTTTAGTCGTGGCGGGGTTTAAAACAGTTCTGTTGAGAACGTTGAGTACCAGTCTCTCACCTTTCTCTATCAAGAGATCTGTTGACGTCTTTTATCTCATTTTGCAAAGATCTCGTATTGTTTAACGTGAACTGTCTTTCACTTCTAATGATGTAACCACATTATTCTACCTTCCTTTGGTTAATCGTTTTAGGTAGCGTTAGTTTTCCTTTATTCATTTGGCTAAATACCAGTACTACATTTTATTTGCAAGTAGTTTAACGTCGATCTAACGCAAGGGTGGGAAAGGTATAAGATTTGGGAGGTAAATATTGCTGTAATTAAGGTAGAGCCCCAGCATTTTCCTACTGAGAAAATGGGAATACACGGAAAACCTTCTTCAGGGCTGCCGCCGGTAGGATTTGAACCCAACATATCCCGAATGCAAGCTCACGGCTACGGGACCCTAACCGCGGCCAACACTCACAGGAGGTACTTCTTCCTTAGTTGCATAATGAATCAATCAATGATGTTTTAAGCATCCGCCGATAAATCGACTTTTCAAAGCCTTCAATATTTTTCCAAATTACTCTATTTGGTCAATAACTCAGAACGCACGTCGCATGCAACTTACTTTCTTCTCTACAATGGAGCCAATACGCCATTTTACTGAATGTGAATCTTGATTTTTCTATTTTCAATCTAATCTCTGCCCCTTGGACTGATTGCTTACATAAATTACTTTCCAAGTGCATCATGTTAACGAATCTTCAATTGCTAATGTTCCTAGCAGTTGGAGCTCAACTGATGTGGTACCTGAAGCCCTCACTCGGTCTACAACTGGAGACTTGCAAGGTTCGCAGCCAGCAGTACTGTCCTGGTGCCGATGTTCAGATCCTGCAGTGCCTCTTGGAGAATCATCTCTGATTAATGTTGCACAACACTGGGGGAACCCACAATCCTACCACACGGCTATTTTTCAACAACTGACTTGTGCTTTCTGAAGCCAGTAAAAAATGTTATTCTGAGGTATGGGTTCATAATTAAGACATTTTGTACTGCCTTATGACAAATACCACATTAATCATAATAATAATAATAATAATAATAATAATAATAATAATAATAATATACTGACGAAATTGGAAAATGCGACACCCAGAAGGAGTGGTGCTACATTGCTGCAATTGAATATGCAAGTCGAGTGTTCGGTTGTGATTCGATGATTACACTTTCAGGTCCCTCTGGCAGCAAGTTTGGACAACAATCAATACAGGATGTGCCTACCACGAGCTGCAATACATTGATGAATTCGTCGAGGCATGGAGTCATTAAGGCCCTGGATCGCTTCCTGAGGAATTGTGGCCCATGCTTGCTGTACTGCCCGGGTCAGTTGTTCCAGAGTTGTGGGTGGCTGAGGACGGTTGGCCAGTTGTCGACCCATCATGTCCCACACATGCTCAATAGGACTGAGGTCCGGGGATCTGGCGGGCCATTCTAAGGTTGTGATGTCGTGGAGAGCTTCTCTGGAGATGCGCGCAGTGTGAACCCGGGCATTGTCCTGCTGAAACATCCCATTAGCAATGTTCGCCATCATAGGGACAACCATTGGATTGAGTACCCTATCAACGTACTGTCGAGCACTCATAGTGCCCTCAACAAGCACTAATTGTGATTTTACATTAAAGCCAATAGCTCCCTAGACCATAATGCCTGGTGTTCGCCCTGTGTGCCTCTCGATAATAAGATCTGGGCGGCCCCTCTCCCCGGTACGTCGGCGCACACGATTCCGGCGATCACTGCGGGCAAGACAGAAGCGCGATTCATCACTAAAGACGACCCTATGTCATTCGTCGACCCACGTCGATCTTTCTCGACACCAGGACAGCCTTACACGTCGCTGTTGCGGGGTCAGTGGAACACCTTCTGCAGAGACACGGGCTCGCAAGCCATCTGCACGCAGGCGATTACCAACTGTTTGTTGTGCAACGTGGGGTGCCACAGCTGCTCGAATTTGCGCTGCTGTTCCATGGGGTTCCATCCGGGCCATCCGAATGTTGCGGCGATCCTATCTCACAGGTGTCTGTCGCGCTGGGCCTGTGCCAGGTCTACGAGTGTGAGTACCTTCATTTGACCACTACTGCCATACACGTTGTACCGTAAATGCCTGTCGGCCAACACGTGCAGCGATAGTCCTTAGCGATAATCCAGCCTCACTCAGCCCAATTATCCGAGCCCTCTTAAACGGCGACAGTTGTTAATAGCGTGCTCTTCTCTGCCGTCGAGGCATGTTTGACGGGGAACACTTCACTGCACAGACTGGAAGTCAACTACGCTACACCAAAGTCCGTATACTGGAGTTCATTCCTCTGCGACCAATCACGTGGGGAGACCTGTAGCAACAATCCAATGGGTCTGAAACTTTGATCGTTTACATACCTATACGGCATCGTTCCATATCTTGAAAAACAACACAAACGACCATTGCCTCCATGGTGTTGCAATTTCCATTTCCTTAAGTATAATAATAATAATAATAATAATAATAATAATAATAATAATAATAATAATAATAATAATAATAATAATAATAATAATAATGTGGCCTCCAGAGAGGCATGGTGGATGTCTTTCGATTTGACACCTCGTAGGCATCCTGAGCGTCTACTGCTGAAACACACACACACACACACACACACACACACACACACACACACACACCTGAGCCCCGAGCCATCGGAATTAATCAATGAGAGTAAAAATACGCAACCCAACCTCGAATCTGGGACTCTTTGGGCCGGCATTCTAACCATTTCGCCAAGGGGCTGGACGTCTTTATTCATGATGATGATCCTTGTTGTTTAAAGGGGTCTAACATCTAGGTCATCGGCCCCATATGGTATGAAATGAGATGAAATGAAATGGCAAATGTCCAAAATCCCCCACCGACCAGAATTCAAAACGTGAGAACGAAGAATAAATAAATGGATGGATATGAATTTAAAACAATCAGTGGATCCGACTCGCAATGCGCCAAATTTCCAGAAACTAGCGTTAAACAATGGTATTACTGACCAAGGGACTGCTTCTAAAGCACATTACCGAGTCGATGACGCTTGTAGTCGAAAGGGGTTCAAAATCCAAGTCATCGGTCCCTCATAATGGTACATATCGCTATGGCAGTAGAACCATGGTATTTGTCATGTTGCGGTACTAATCAAAAGTAGCGTAGACTCGCGGCATTCCACACAGTAAGGTACTACACACAGGTAATGAAATTCGCACATGTAATACAGACCTATGATGTTTCGCACATTGCGGCGCCATTTGCAGGCAACGCAAGCCTATGGTGTTCATCACATAAGGGTACTAACCACAGGGACTCGCGCTATCCCGTGGTGTTCCTCATATAGTGGGTACTAATCATAGGCAAGCCAGAACCATGGTGTAGCTCATATAGTGGTACTAATCACAGGTACTGTAAAAGCCGGCAACGCACTCTTTTGATACTAATCACAAACCTATTGTGTACCTAACAAAGTGGTACTACGTGCAAGTAAGAGCGACCCATGGTGTTCCCCGCGTGGTGGTACTAATCACAAGTAGCTTCATAGTTTTAATACAATTATCCCATTGTCGCCCCTTTTAGTCGCCTCTTACGACATGCAGGCGATACCGCGGGAGTATTCTTCGTCTGGGTCCCCCACCTACAGGGGGTGGACGTCTTTATTATGAAAGCATGAAATAATCCTCACTTTACTGTACACATAACCAATGAATTCTACTGAAATAAATAGAAAATCTGTTTCTTTCAACTTCCCGTGTTCAAGAAATACTTTTTACAGAAGATTATTACGTGCACAAATTTATATTTTTTCTAGTCGTTTAACATCACACTAAAGCATGGATGGGAAGGTAGACATGGCCTTTATAAAGGTGAAGCCTCAGCCTTTGCCTAGTGTGAAAATTGGAAACCACGGAAAAAAACCATCAGCGTTGCCGTCGGATGGATTCGAACCCACCATCTTTCGAATGCAAGCTAATAGCTACGCGATTTAATAGCGCGGCCAACTTGCTCGGTAAAGAAACAATAGTGTAGATTAGCTGCATGGAAACTGCCATCTACTGATCTATACATGCAGTACGTGCACTTGAGGCGTGTCACCAGTAACCTGAGTTCTTCATGCTTGCACAGATATACAAGCTCAATACCTTTGTTCAACTACTGTATCTTACACACTCTTGTAAAATATCTTTTGAAGGGGAAGGAAGGAGATAGTCTTTTTATGTTTACAACTGACTTTACGTCGCACCGATACAGATAAATCTTATGGTAACGATGGGACAGGAAAAAAAAGCTAAAAATGGTGAGCAGGCAGCCGTAGCTGTAATTAAGGTACAGCCTCAGCCTTTGCCTAGTGTAAAAATGGGAAACTACGATAAATAGTTTTCAGGGCTGCTGACAGCGGGGTTCGAACCCACTATCTCCCGAATACAAGCTCATAGCTGGGCACTCCTTGACGCACGCTCAACTCGCTCGGTGAAATAGTCGTCGTGGTTGAAAGGTAGCGTGTTCGAAGCTGAGGTAAGTCGGTGACCGCTGACGATCGTTGATGCCGGGCTGAGTGGCTCAGACGGTTAAGGCGCTGGCCTTCTGGCCCCAACTTGGGAGGTTCGATCCTGGCACAGTCCGGTGTTATTTGAAGGTGCTCAAATACGTCATCCTCGTGTCGGTAGATTTACTGGCACGTAAAAGAACTCCTACGGGACTAAATTCCGGCACCTCGGCGACTCCGAAAACCGTAAAAGAGTAGTTGGTGGGACGTAAAACAAATAACATTATTATTACGATCGTTAATTGTGGCTACTTCTTGTTAATTGGACACTTAACAGCTGCAATATGCGCTGAATGATGATGATGATGATTATTATTATTATTATTATTATTATTATTACTATTAGCATATGCGTACGGACTCTGTTGAATCACGCAGTGTTTTCATAATTCGTCTTTCTGGTCTTCCATATGGCTCTCATTTTTCTCCTTGGGCTCTCCTCCTTTTTTTTCAGTCCACTGTGTTCCTCGTCATCTTCGAACTTCATCCTCTGGCTGTACTACCCACTTTCTTACTCTTTTACGGAACAGATTTCTGTCTAATATTTCTAATATATCTATCTGGGCTTTTCTCTAGGTTTTTCTTTATTTCTTGGATCCATGGTAGACTCTTTAATTTTCTGCTGTATGCCATGATCTTGTTGTTACGAGTCCTTGACCGTGTCCATAAAATCCCACTTTTCTTCTTCTTCTAATTATAATAACATCTGTCCGACTCGTTGGCTGAACGGTCAGCGTACTGGCCTTAGGTTCAGAGGGTCTCGAGTTCGATTCCCGGCCGGGTCGGGGATTTTAACCTTAATTGGTTAATTCCAATGGCACGGGGGCTGGGTATATGTGTTGTCTTCATCATCATTTCATCCTCATCACGACGCGCAGGTCACCTACGGGTGTCAAATAGAAAGACCTTCACCTGGCGAGCCGAACCCGTCCTGGGATATCCCGGCACTAAAAGTCATACGCCATTTCATTTTTTTCATAATAACTGCTGAAAAGAAGTGAATACGAATGAAAGGTACTCTATGTTTAATTCATTTCCTTCAGAAAATAATATTTATTTTAGCCTGGAAGCTTCTTCGCAGATCACTGCATAACAAAGAAAACTACAGTCATATAACACGTGTTGCAATGTTAACTGGTATATTCTTTATAATATTCAGAGCATACTTGTGTTAGATTCTTTGCCATCCACCCCTGGTTGTCGTTGTATTGGAATATGATAGCATAATGTGCACAGGTTGAAGATGAATTACAGCTGCATACTGTACACCACAACTCCTGCCCAGAATGACCTTATTCGGGGATCAAACAAGCATTAAGTTGTCATGTCAAGTTGGTAGGATGACAGCAACAGATACGGTTAGCCAGAAGGGACTGTCATGGTAAAACAGTAGCTAACACCTGGAAGGTGTTCAGATCAATACTGGAGACCGAGAGACTGCACAGACTGGGAAATAAATATATTTCAACTGGTTGAGTGTTGACACTGAATGCGTTTGAAGTTGCTCAAAAGCGATTTAATTTGAGTATGGAATTACTATGTCAGAAACCAGTGGGTAAAAGGGCAATCGAATAGCCTCAGCTACCATAGGCAGGCATTTTGATTTGACGCCATTTAGACTGTCTATGTATCAATTTCTAAGTTCAGTTTCCTCGTTCACGAGTTTAGACTCGTTATAACACGAGACCTTGTTGAAGAAGTTGTCAGCGTATGACGTGCCAGGGAGTATTATTGCGTGGCTGAAGGGTTACTTGACAAAACGAATATGTTTTGTCACTTCCGGGTTTTTCATCTCCAACCCCTACTAACCTTCATCTGAAGTCCCACAGGGATCACTGTTGGGGTCTCTTCTATTTGTTTTGTTTCTATATGATATTATTACAGTCGTTCAGAGAAGTGATTTGTTTTTGCTATTTGTTTTACGTCGCACCGACACAGATATGTCTTATAGCGACGATGGGACAGGAAAGGCCTAGGAATGGGAAGGAAGCGTCCGTGGCCTTAGTTAAGGTACAGCCCCAGCATTTGCCTGGTGTAAAAATGGGAAACCACGGAAAACCATCTTCAGGGCTGCCGACAGTGGGGTTCGAACTTACTGTCTCCCGAATACTGGACACTGGCCGCACTTATGCGACTGCAAGTATCAAGCTCGGTCAGAGAAGTGAATCCCTGTTGTACGCTGAAGACTTGAAACTATACGAAGTCATAGAAGAAGACCGTAATGGCGATTATCTACAAGAAGATTTGAAGCAAATATGCGAGTGGTGGGATAAGTGTGGTGTCATGTCATTTACTCGAAGATTAACACCTGTCTTTTACAGATATAAAATCAGTGGAGAATTTTTAAATCGTGTGGAGGAGTTAATGACCTAGGTGTAATTCTCAGTAACAAGAATGGCTTATCATTTGAGAAACACATCGATAATATTATCAAGAAATCTCTCAGACTACTCGGGTTTGTCGAAAGAAAGTGTAAATATTTCCGAAATATTGCATATGCCAAAACACTGTTTTGTTCCCTGGTGAGACGCTCTCTCCCGAGTATGGTTGTAAGGTGTGGCTCTAGTATCAAAAAGGTCACATATACCATCTCGAGAGAGTTCAGATAAAGTTCATGAAGTGGATTAGTTTTGGATTCCTGGCATGCCACTCTCTTCAAGCAGGTATGAAGAGTTTGTAAAAAATCTTGGAATGAATACGCTGGTAATGCGTCGAGGATGTACGAACGCAATGTTAGCAACTAAATGCTTGAAGAGTGAAGTGGACTGTCCGGCTATTCTGGGGTTGATTCCACTTCATGTTCCAAGCAGGCACACAAGGCAGAAAAATACATTCCACCTTCCCAAATGTACGATGGTTGCATACGAAAATTCTTGGTTCATGCAAGCTTTTCGGACCATAAATCAGCTGGAAAGTTCACTCGACGTTCTTCGCCACCCTTCCACTGCAATTCGGAAAGCTCTTCTCTGGGGTAAAATGTGATAATTTTTTAAATTGTGTGAATTATTTTTGGAATAGTCTGTAGAAACCATGTGAAGGTGTAGATTTGTATGCATATATATTTTCTATTACGTCACCTGTAATTGGGACACCCTCTAGATGATAAATAAAATAATATATTCTGTTCTATCAGTCGAGTGGACACCATTTAGGCGATGTGCGTATCTCTCAGGATGCGGCCCTACAAATGACGAACTCCACTGCCGAAGACGGCACACAAACCTAGTCTCCGAGACGTTGGAATTAAGCAATTGAGGTTAAAATCCCAGACCCTGTCCGAAATCAAATCTGGAACATCTTGGCCAAGGGCCAGCACGCTAACCGTTCAGCCATGAAGCCGGACGCGCACACAATGAAAATACCAGTAATGCCAGATATAACATCAGCCGTTCCATCCTGATAAGAGCATAAACTATCCCACCATAGTTGTCGATGAAGAAGTTCAAGGCATCTTCACTATTCGCAGCACTCCTCATAACGACATATTCACCTTCGACGAAGAAACACCAAAGCGGACATGAAATAGATCCTACCGTTTGATAGCAGTCTTATGCGATAAAACTAGAAAAATTTGACAGAGGGGAAAAGGATACATACATTCAAATCTTCTATCCCCTATTATCTTATCAAAATAACACCTCAAAATCGTTGAAGTCGTGGGACTTAAAAGTCAGAGCTGGAGGCAAAATTGTGTTCTTGGTCGACTTCTGCAACCATCTCAGAATGAGCAATGTTTCCATGTATGCCATTTTGCTCCCAGTACAGAAGGGATCCATCAAGGTACGAGGGTAGCTCGATCAATAAGGAAACAACCCCCGTCCTGTGTGTACTATTCGCCCTAGTGCCTCAGTGTTCCACCATGCCCAAGCAGGGGGGCGAAAGCTCTGGTCCATGTCCGTTAGTTGGCGCAGGATGCCACGCATCGCCCACAACACCAGTTGTACTCTGGTTGCTCGTACAGAAACATAGTAGAACGTGGAATTGCCTAGTGTAATCCGCTTTTTGTGTGTGACTGAAGGACACCTCAGCAGTCGAAATTAATTATGCCCTGCATTTGATGCGCTTTCACCGTATTCTTAAAGGAGGTGGAGCCTGGGTGCATCATGTGGGACTGGAGACGAGAAAGCATTCAGAACATGGCAAAACGCCTTGTCATAAACTGTCCATGAAGCTCAAAATAACTGTATCAGCGAAAAATGTTGCGGCGACGGTCTTTTGGGACTACAGGGTTGTGCTGCTGATTGATTTCCCTACCCAATGGTAGATGGTGAATGCTGTCCGTTATTGTGCCGCACTACAACTGCTGCACGAGGAAATTCGTTGCAAACGGCAGGAACTCCTACATGCGAGAACTGTGTTGTCGCACGACGACGCCAGGCCACACACAGCCAGCAGCACGCGTGACCTGTTGTGGCGCAACCGATGAAGATATAGGGCATCCCCCTCACGGTACCGACCTGGCCGCTCGTTATTGACATCAGTTCGGAATCATTGAAGAGATAACTGGAGGTGCAGCAAGCCATCCTTTTGTGTCTTCCAACGTTTCACACGGAATTCTTGTACCCTAGTTTCGATTCTTCCGTGTACTGCCGCAACAAGTAATTATACATGGACAGTGACTATGTGGGAATATAATCTGGATCATGGCCATTATACGGCTAATATGTAAGTATATGTAAGTATTTATTGAACCAACCAAACCATGTTCATGCACCCATAATTGTCTTTCTTTGGTATGTATAGTCCATTCCATTGTTCTTAAGAGTTGTAGACTGTTGATCAGTACATTTCTTGTGGTATTTTGGATATTTTTGGTCATATGTATACAATCTGCCTGACTGACATTTTCTTCGTAACTGGAGAAATGATTTACTTACACCTAACGGTATGTCCAGAATATTCTATGCAAAGTATCATTGCTGGTTAAATTGGATATTTTCTCTAGCTTCTCCTTATTCACTCTACGAAAAATATTGCAACGAGACATCCTTGGAAGTCAGGAGGCAAATTTTACAGGCCTAGATTGTAATGATTATACATTACCTTAAGAAATATTTTTTCGGCGCGCACAGTAGCATAAAATATATTTGCTAAAGTTGCAGCATTATATTCTTATCACGAAATGCAACTTCATTGATTAAGCTACTAAAATGTGTGTTTAGGAAATGAACAGAGCTATCAATATTCAATCACACTGAAGTAAGTAAGTGATGTTTCGCCAACGATATACACTCAGAGTATTTGAACTATGAACCATCCGTTCGATGTTTTTCCTATCAGTCAGCGCGACAGTCATTGCCGTGTGTCAGCAGAATTCAGCGCCGGTCATACAACCATACCATGATATCATGAACTATTTTAGGAAGTTTGTCCCTTAACGGAATTTTCCATAACGGTGACCAATGACATCTAATTTATTTCTGGCGAGGATTTCACGGAGTCTGTTCGGTTTCTTAGGATTCACACATGCAGAAGCCTGAAATCAATTATAATTGGCACGAATTATTTTTCAATTAAACCTTTTTACACCAGGGAATCTATCTTCAAAACGTGTTTAGATGTCTGAGTTGAGACATATTGTGTAGTAGCAAGCATGTGCCGGACCATAATATACGTCACCGGGCGAGTTGGCCGTGCGCGTAGAGGCGCGCGGCTGTGAGCTTGCATCCGGGAGATAGTAGGTTCGAATCCCACTATCAGCAGCCCTGAAGATGGTTTTCCGTGGTTTCCCATTTTTACACCAGGCAAATGCTGGGGCTGTACCTTAATTAAGGCCACGGCCGCTTCCTTCCAAGTCCTAGGCCTTTCCTATCCCATCGTCGCCATAAGACCTATCTGTGTCGGTGCGACGTAAAGCCCCTAGCAAAAAAAAATAATATACGTCTTGATTTAACATACAACACAGAAAAGCATACAAATCGTAAAGCTGTCTCTTTATAGGCACTCATTCACTCAGTAACAAGCTTGCCTTTCATCCCTGGCCAGCAGAGATCCCCGTGCATCTCCCGTGCGTAGAGCGTGTTGTCGATAGGAAAAGAGATGGTGCGAACTGTTCTAAATTCAAATGCTCTCCCTGAAGTAGAGCACTGTCAGTTCTAAATTAATGTAGGAGGGGTGAAATAGGTCTATGCAGTATATATATCTTGGAGTCTGACTGCATAGGGAAGGTGTTGCAACATGGAGCCTTAACAACGCCTACCGAATGGATAGTGGTAACGTCGGCAGCACATGGCACAACGGCTCGGCCCACAACAGAGCTCCAGCCTCAGATTGAGAAAACATAAGAAAACCACAATCAGGATGAATGCAAACTTCTTGATCAGGGGTTTTCAAACGGCGGCCCGCAAGGTCTTAGGAAGTATTTAACGAAATGTGATGAAAATTTCCAAAAAATATTTCAAAAATATATTGATTTTTGTAACCTTTATAGACCCATGTCAGAAGTAATTCGTTCTATAATATTATTTCCTGGTTTTAAGTATTCATTTGGTCTGAATTTAATGTTTTTATTTTAAAAATTAAAATATGAACTTCGGCGAAGAATGAGCCCTCACAAATGTCAGTGCTAGGCCTTAACCATTATAAAAATGGCTGTGGGATCCATACCAATTGTTGAACTCAATGCCAACCTCACTGTGGACATTTTATGCATGCAGTGAATACTAAGGAATACTATAAATGCCATTAGTGTAAGAAGCGGTTTCAATTATTCGTTCTTTCATTGGTAGTACTGCCTGATACACAGCGCTGCACACTCAAAGACATTTTTAGGAAAGTATTCCTGAAAGTACTTTACTGGGATTTCAGGCCCTTATACCAGTATATCATTGTTCCCTTCACACTACTCCCACTAAATTATACTTCTTTAAGGTTTGCTTTGCCGGGCTGAGTGGCTCAGACGGTTGAGGCGCTGACCTTCTGACCCCAACTTGGCAGGTTCGATCCTGGCTCAGTCCGGTGGTATTTGAAGGTGCCCAAATACGTCAGCCTCGTGTCGGTAGATTTACTGGGACGTAAAAACTCTTGCGGGACTAAATTCCGGCACCTCGGCGTCTCCGAACACCGTAAAAGTAGTTAGTGGTGCGTAAAGCCAATACGATTATTAATTTTAGTTTGTATTTAGGTACCTTTTTCCCCTGTTGTCATTTATCAAATATTAGTTCAAATGAATTGATATTGTTGGGTGCTCTTCTTCCGGTTTCAATCGTCCTGGGTATAATAGTGTTAATTTTAATTTCACTCGTTGGTGAAAATATAGAATATTGTTTTAAACAATTAAAATTATTAAAACCTCATTTCAATTGAACTGTGTACAATATTTCATACTGGTACCTTTATTTTATTTGCGGAATTCTAGAAAATTGGCCTCTCATTAAAGTGCAGACCGCGATCGTGCCTAAGGGTACGAAAATGGCACTCGAGCCCTCACAAATTGGAAACCCCTGTTCTTGATCATTCTATGTACATTTTATTTTCAATTTTCTTTAAGTTACGTCACATCGACACAGATAGGTTTTATGGCAACGATGGGATAGGAAAGGGCTAGTAGTCGGAAGGTAGCGGAAGTGGCATTAATTAACGTAAAGCCCTAGAATTTGCCTGGTGTGGAAATGTGAGACTACGGAAAACCTTTTTCAGGGTTGCCGACAATGGGTTTCGAACCCACCACCTTCCAAATTCAAGTCCACAACTGCACGATGCTAACCGCACGGCCAACTCGCTCGGTCCTATAGTATGTAAGGCACAAACACACACACACACACACATACACACACGCACACACACATAGGTAAAAGCACCAATCACAATAGTGTCCCACATACACTATATCGCCTTCGTGCGCCCGTGAGCGCACAGATTCCACGAATCATTAATCATTCCGTAGCTCTGTTCTGTACTTTTATCAAGACATCACCGCAAGCTGTCATTTTCTTGTTGCAGGCTAATCGCATTACAAGTGACGTTTATTGAACACTATCACACTGATGTACAGGAACCTCATGATACAGCCATATACAGACGAAGTGAAAGCTGTAACAAGAAATTTGTACCTGGCTTGCTCGCACCTCATCAGAAATAAAAAAGTCCAAATTTATCCTCTACTGAACACTCTGGGTCACCGTAGCTGAAAGTTCGCATTAAGAAATTTAATGTGCCCATTGTCGGCTGTCTAGAAGATACGCAAGAACCAGGCATTGATGTGTCAGTGATAGTATCCAGATAAGATAACGTAATTTCTGTTAATCTAGTTTGACTAAACTTGAAATAAATGGTTAGTATGGCGCTGTCCTTACCGAACCGAAGAGCTTGGTAGTGAACATAAACATACAAAAGCCTCACGGAATTTCAGTCAGGAATTAATTGTGAAGTCAAGAGATTCTGACAATGTTGCTAGAAATGTTTCAAAACTGAGAGACAGAGCTAGTATAGCCACTTACCAATATTATTTACGGTATCTAGCAACAACACGCAAATTAGTGAAGACCAGAAGAGAACTGTTTTCCCAATTTTTGACGGGGTTCAGCGACTGCTGTTGGGAAACTATAGACCAAATAGACTGACATCTATTGTATGTGAACAAAGGGACCACCTTATTTCATATAATTTAAGGAGAGAATGGGAGAAAATATCGTTAAAAGGATGTTCTGCGGAATCAGGAATTTGTGACAGACCGCATGCAAAGAGTAGGAGAGTATGAGATGTAAATACTCTGACCAACTTGTAAAAACGTTGAGAATCGCACGGGGTACTGTTGCTGGACTACTTCTTTTTACGGCATTTTTCAGTAATCTACCGAACGAAATCTAAAGTTACTAGACTGTTTGTGAACGAATGTACCTACGTATAACATAGAGAAATATCCAAACCTCTGATGACAATAGGTTGTTACAAATCCATTTAAATGTCAGTCTACAATGAAATGAAACAAATGAATCCACAAAAAAGCAGTTTCATAAGAATAGGGAAGAATGAAAGGCATGAGGACTATCAATATATTCTTGTATCAGGAGCTCAGTTACTCAGATTTATATCACCTGACCATTCTATCCTCTTCATTCCTTCTTATTAATAAATGCGGCCAGTATCCAGTATTCGGGAGATAGTAGGTTCGAACCGCACTGTCGGCAGCCCTGAAAATAGTTTTCCGTGGTTTCTCATTTTCACACCAGGCAAATGCTGGGGCTGTACCTTAATTAAGGCCACGGCCGCTTCCTTCCCACTCCTAGCCCTTTCCTGTCCCATCGTCGCCATAAGACCTATCTGTGTCGGTGCGACGTAGAGCAACTAGCAAAAAAAAAAAAAAAACCTTCATTAAACGGTCCTTTTCACGGCCACATAAGAATCCAGTCAGGAAATAAGCATATGTGAGACATCGTAGGCGTTACCTTAAATATTGTTTGGAGTCGGATTACTTTGTCGGTCCCAGGGTGTAGTGGTAGCGTGTCTGCCTATTACTCGGAGACCCGGGTTCGATTCCTAGCCAGGTCAGGGATTTTTACCTGGACCTGATTGCTGGTTCGAGGTCCACTCAGCCTACATGATTAAAATTGAGGAGCTATCTGATGGTGATATAGGGGGCGCGGTCTAGAGAGCCAAGAATAACGACCGAGAGTATTCGCCTTGCCGACCACACGACACCTCGTAATCTGTAGGCCTTCGGACTGAGCAGCATTCCCTTGGTAGGGCAAGGTTCTTTGGGGCTCTTGTACCATGGGTTTGGTTTTAGTCGTACTAATTTTTTAGTAGAGTGGGAGAAAAAATCGTAACCCTACTAAATCAATCAATCAATCAATCAATCAATCAATCAATCAATCAATCAATCAATCAATCAATCAATCAATCAATCAATCAATCAATCAATCAATCAATCAATCAATCAATCAATCAATCAATCAATCAATCAATCAATCAATCAATCAATCAATCAATCAATCAATCAATCAATCAATCAATCAATCAATCAATCAATCAATCAATCAATCAATCAATCAATCAATCAATCAATCAATCAATCAATCAATCAATCAATCAATCAATCAATCAATAAATAAATAAATAAATAAATAAATAAATAAACAACTCTATGACATTAGCGGGGACAGAAGAATAAAAACGCGAAACATTTCTACTGGCGATTTCAACTTCAACGTTTGACTGCTCACACGATCCGCATCCGTTTCACCTGTGCTAACGGTGAATAATCGGTGGATGTTGGTTTAGTGGACCTTTTGTACAGTAATTCACCGGGAAACGTTTCGTATAGGTGAGTTAACGCGTCCGATCAGGAACAATGGTACTCCATAGTCCATAGCATGCGCCGCACCATTGACACTGCCACGCACCACGAGGCTTATGTTAGTAGAAAATCTATAAAGGACGAGTGGCCTAGAAAAAATACATGGGGCAGCAGATTCACACGGTATTGGTTCTAAAGACTAAGGGAGTTAAGGAAGTGAGATACATAATTAACTTTATGAATTTTAAAATAAACTTTGACTGAAAACTGAAACAAACTTTAGCTCCAACATTCTTTCGATGCTGCTTCACTGGGAAAAAGGTCCTGCATTCACTCTCGTGATTCCGCACACGACTACTATAGCACATTCGCTTGCTTTCAGTCACTACACTAAAGTGAAAGCAATAATATTTGCAGCCTGTTATTGACTTCACATTATTGCTGGAATATGCAGCGAAACTGTCACTATGAAAGCTCTTGGCCTGTACTTGACTGACACTTACTTCCGGAACTAATGGAGGAACCAGAACCAATACTCTCCTCAGAGAAGCACATTTAGAGTCTATTTCAGACGTAAGGCCTCAGAATCTGACACGTATATATTAATCCAATCCGGCATAATCCCTATATGTTTGACTTATGGAAACCTTATTGCTACGTTCTCCATCTAAACCCAGTCGTCTTCTGGAATAACATGACACGTACAGAAACCTTTTTATAAGCAACATGTCGGCTCCCCAGCGTCCCGTAATATGAACAGCAGATAAGGGACATTAAATATAAAGCACTCATGTCATTTTCATTATTGAAACCGGAAATATTCTAACCTATGAAATTAGCTAAATATCATCTAAAGGAAACAAAGTAGAACTGAGGGAAAGTTGTGTATTTCCTATCAATAAGAAGTTCATTAATTTTACAAAACTAACAAAACATCGTTTCTTAAGGAGCTCTCAGTAGTTTCCCCGCTTAATTATCGAAAAACTATTTTAGTGCTTGAAATCGTTTCAGTGCCTCCAAACACACAATGATAGTTGTATCTTCAGTAGCGCAAACTGAAGAATCTTTCTATTGCGGGCACCCAAGATGACAACGTATCAAGGCCAGCAAATTTGAGTGTTTGTCCTTGCAACTTACTGTGTTCATGAAACTGGCAGTGTTACGTTTATGAAATCATTATGATAGTTTTCTTGGGATAAGAGGGCATCTCAGGAACCAATAACATTTCGCCTTTACACAGGCTGTCGAAGTAATGGCTTTCATCAGGTTTTACTTATAAAACCAGGAAGTGGAGTATGTAGGTGAGAGGGGGTAATTCACATAACAACGAAGTTTTAGAGGTCGAAAGGGAAGAGGGGGAAGGTAATTCGAAGAAAAACGAAATCCTAGTGGCTCGGAGGGGAAAGGAGGGCAATTCACGCAGAAATTATATTTCAGTGCGAGAGAGGCGGCACAATTCACGCTAAAACAAACTACATCATCTTCATCATCTTCATCAACGTCTTTTTCGACATGGCTTTCTTAGAAACTACATGTGGATGGTACGATATACAGATTAAGCCCATTTTACGACCGGATACCTTTCGTGATACAACCCATGTTGAGGGATATATTAATTACTGCGTGTTTCTGCAGTGATTTGTAGTGTAATATGTTATATGAAAATACGTATTAAGACGAACACAAGCACCCAGCCTCCAAGCTAGATGAATTAACCAGACGCCGTTTAAATCTCCGGCCCGGCTGGAAGTCTAACCCGACGCTGTTTGAATCAAATGTCAGTACGCTGACCAACCAAAGAGTTCCGGACGTGCAGGAACCAAACCCATATCACCAAAAATTAGCTGATTACAGGTGCAGTAAAGGAAATTGCGCTGAATAGAACAACATCTAATTTATAATGATCGACTTGGCACTTACATACATGTCCCATGGAACTGTGATTACATAAACGAGTTATTGCACGAAACAAAAGTTGCTTTGAACATTACTTAAAACATTTTCATTGAAATATTGTTTCAAGATTATGGTCAACTATTTCATTTATTGGTGTTGGTATTACTGTTCGTAAACCGAATATAAACGGATCATTCTGAAGTTCCTTGTTACATGCGCCAGTAAGTTGAAATTATATGTACTTACGCATTATCCATGTGTTGATGTATTACGAATATAAAGTTTGGTTGACATTTCTCCACTAGTTTTCTTCTTGTAAGCGAACGAACCAACAGACACAGAGTCATATAAAAAAGTGTTTTCCCACAGTTATTCTTCCAGCAGTTTCATGTGAGTAGAAAGCGTCTAATAGCAATGCGAATCACCAGAAAGATAGGCAGACTTTAAATGTTCTACAGATGGTGTATGCTCATAGAAATGCATAGGTGAATTCGTATGTGTCGGGTATTCAGTCCGGAGGATGGATGAAGTCCGACCATTCCACCATTAGATATTATTGAAAGCCTAAGGGTGCCGAGAGGGAATTTCGGAGAATTAAGTAGTGAAGTACTCCCACAGATTATTTTGATCGAATCAGAAAATGTCAATACGCATAAATCAGGCAAGCCAAGGGATCCCACAATCGACATCTTTACAACAATCACCACAGGGCTGCCATAATAAGAAGTATTGCATTATCATAGCGAAAAGGAAAACAGAAATAGAACTTCACAATCCCAAATTTAGAACTAACGAAAGGGAAAATAGAACTTGGAAGGCTAAGTAGAAACTAATACTAATACTATCATGCGAACAATGTACAAGGTGAAGTGAACTCTACCAACAAAAAATGCTTATAATACAAACGCTCATCCACAAAATAGTTGTTCACATGCAAATCTTTGCGTCTTACCACAAGGGACATTTGAATGATAACCCATCCAAGGTCTATGAGGGGGAACTTCATCTTCGCAAAAGAATAAAGTAACGATATAATAGGACCAGAAACAAACTATCTCAGTATACTGACTATATTGATATATTCCCATGAACAGTATTGCGAAACGCCGCCTTAAGATAATAGATATTCCTGAACAACGAACTTTTTATACCGATCTTATAGTGTTCAAAAGCTATTCATTTTTTAATGTGCAACTATGAGATTTCAATGAAGTGGTCGAAGCAAAGTGGAAGTGAACAAAATGCGCATGTGACAAAAAGCAACCTTTTCACATTCAAACTCACTTCTACATTCAAGCAATCCGACATCCAAAAACACACAAATTACATTCCCAAACTGTTGTATTATTGTACTACCGGTAATAAATTATCACAACCTACCTTCTCCCAAGCATACTATAACATCGGTTTGTACTCGGATGTAGGAGCGTGATTGTGTATCACAGAGTGAAGTCTGATGATGAAATGGCGATCATGGGAATGTACACGTGGTTTATCACATTGCATTCTTTCACAATAAACGAACGTTTTAATAGACATATTACACTACCTAACGATACACCCATGAAGAGTTTCGCAATAATTTGTTGTTTTATATGGCGATATCATCAACGTAATATTTTTGTTCATTGAACTTTCATATAAAAATACTATCTTTATGGACTGATCGCAAAGCAACTGGCTCTTCTCAACTACATGTTCCCGTACGGAAGAAATTAGAAAAAGATCCTTTCTGACCTTTCACCACTTTTCCATTTTTATTCGTTTCTTCCTGAATGTTTCGTGGACACATTTCTTAAAGTTTATTTGAAACATTTCAACCAAGAGCGCCTTACGCTTCTTAAAAACAGATATACTGCTTGTTAGCCAATCTGATACACATCAACTGCGTATCTGATAGAGAACTATGCCCAGAACGCAGCATACCAGGTAAAGTTTCCTCTTCTCTGCGAGGTAGTCTTCACTTTGAGGACATTTCAGTCACTGTTTGCAATATTTTTCTCGTTTTCTCTCCCCTCTTTCCGAAATATGTTCACTTACTGCACAAACTCTTGTGTTTTCTGAGAAGTACTATGATACTTTTCCATGTTCTTCCGTGTGATGTACGTAGTAATACGCCTGGACGCCGCCACGTTCAGCTTTAAGGTTGTCCACAGAAATTAATATAAGTTTTGAAATTGTCCAGGCTAACACTTTAGACGATTCTAGTATTCACGTTTGCATGTGTCAGAAGTGAACTGTAGATTCATTCCACCTTGACTTATTAAATTGGAAAACCTTTTAAGATTTTAATTGTGACACACTGTTTCACTTGAAGATGCTCTTCACGTTTTGCTAGCTACGTAATTTGAAATTAACTTACAATTTGTTTCAATGATGTAATTGGTTTTACGTCCCACTAACTACGTTGCCGTTTTGCGGAGACGCCGAGGTTCCGGAATTTAGTTCCTAAGGAGTTGGTATACTTGCCAGAAAATCTACCGACACGCGGCTGACGTATTTCAGCACCTTCAAATATCGCCGGACTGAGCCAGGATCGTACCTGCCAAGTTTGGATCAGAAGGCCAGCGCCACTACCTCTGCCACTAAGCCCAACGCAATTTGTCTTATTTCCGATGTACGTATAGGGCCTGGTATATTTACAATAGTAATTTAAGTTATGACTGCAATAATTTTCATAAGCATTCTCGGGAATGACGTCATCAATATCTTATAATACATTTGATCTTAACATTCTGTGGAGGTGATGTTTTGTACTTACTTTGACTTGGAGGTTCCTGTTTCTATGAAGGCCTTCCTGCACACAATACTGAGCGCTGTCACGTTCATTCTGAATCTTCCTGTGCATTCTGTATATTTCTTTCCCATTGACTCAACATTTGTATTACTTTAAAAGTCAGTACACCTGTTTTCAATTTGTATCATATAATTGTGTTATCTTAATTAATCCTGCCATTCATTGAACTGTGCAGCAGTGATCCCTAATTAATAGAGATACATGATATTTTACTGTGTACTGTATATGTTGTGGGTTCCTAGAGGATCTAGCTCTAGAGGATTAATTCGATAGCTTCTTGTGTTAATTAGTTTACGTATCCATATCTCTTCTTAAAATATAGACAATATCCCTCAACATTTTGTTGATGTTTGATGGTGAAAATTAACTTAATTACAGGTCATCGCATTGGAAAAACAGTTTCACGTTCGGTATCAAGATTCTCAATACTTGTGTTCAAAATCTCCTCTTCAGGATTGGGAGTTCATACGTACCTAACTTTCCTACCCTTTGTCCCTAGAAGTCCTGTCACACTAGGTGCGTCATTAAACCATTAGCAGGGATAAATAATGAAGTGAACTTAAACGCACAGCTTCGTCAAATGTCAAACTGTCTCATGAAGTTATGGACTACAGTGTGGTTATTTATGGAGGTTACCAGATTTTATTTTGCTTCCAATTTTAGAGTTATACATACATAAGAATTGTTATAAAGAAAACTGTGTACCAGTTTTTGCATTTCGTAACCAGTGCTGTCAAGCAAAATCTCGAAAATCTTCAGGTTAAATAAATAGACAGATATTTGCTTCTCTCCTTAGTTAAAGGTAGAGCTAGTTTAGTGTGTGCCTTAAAAATCACCTCGTCTTCCACCATCCATTGCCTGAAACGGATATGCCCCTAATATAGCGTTAGGATTTGAATCTAGAACATGGGATTCCGGGAATGATTGAACGTAATAGAACTTCGCACAAAGACATGTTTAGATTAGGGAAGTAGTAATAAATGTATATAATATTGATGTATATTTCACTACACTCCAAACTAACCTATTAGCGGTATCAGCAGAGAGACCACTGTTGTGCTGGTGGAGATGATCACACATTCTCAAATCCCTGCGGGCATGCATTGAGTAGCGTTCTGCTGCTTTGGACATGCCACGGTGTTACGCATCACAGCAATCTGTGGTTGTCTAATTGTGCCTATTAAAATGACTATGGTCTGTTAAATGTGAGATTTATTATCTGTTTCGCCATGTTAACAGACGGCAAAAGGGAACTATCGCAGTGTACGGACATGTTAATAAGTATCAAGTAACTCACCGGGAAAATTACACGTTAAGAAATATTCTACTTCGAGGAAGGATTTGCAAGAATGCAAACCCATTTTCAAATTTTAAAATCTTAAGTTGTTGTTGTATACGTGAAATAATCTGTAATATATTCCTTTATTTATCTATAAGCAGTCCTCATTGGAGTATTCATAGTCAAATTGCTTACAAGGTATTTCGCATGATTTATGTCATTATGTCGAACAATCTCCATTTTATTTCGGACTATGGAGGGAATCATGCAAGTCCAGCTGCTTAGAAGTGATTAGGCATTCAGTTTAGTGGGTCCCGCGTTTGACTGCTGGCTGGGCGTGGGATTTAAGCTACTTCTGGTTAATTCTCCTCACTCGGCGACTGGCTATTTGTGTTTGACCCAATACAATATTCTTAACATAGAGACTGGCATCTCACTAACAACCGCCACAGAAATAGACAATAGCGAGTGGATCCCTCGACATAAGTTTGGCGGTAGGAAGGGCATCCAGCCATGACAGAGGGCGAAGTTCATTTCAGTGGCATATTACGCACCCCCGACCCTTCTAAGGTGAAGAAAGAAGCGGAAGAAGAAGTGGAGAATAATATAAATATTCCGAGGTTGTGGAATTTACAGTAAATAGAGACAAATTAAGGAGTGACACAATTCGTTGATTGCCGACTATTTTTAATGTTTCTTAACCACAGAACTCGTAACGGTTGTCTCTCAGACTCACCTCGTCATATTTTGTATTGTTTAAGAATTCCTTTCCTTTGCAGGAACTTATTCTTCTATTTTTGCTCATGGATACCATGATTTTACAATATAACGGCTTCGTTCTTCATTTTATTAGTCATTCTTCATTATTAAGCGCTTTATTTTCGCACTGTCACGCTGACACCCAGGCTAAGCCTAATGGACTCGCAAGTGTTTTCTGGCCCATCTAGAATATATCGGCAAGTATTCTGTTCAGTTGCGACAATGTGCTAGTTTCTATTGTAACAGTGCCCAAGTAATAACTGGCTCTTACAAGTAACCGTTCATTCAAAATGAATAAAAGGAAGCTGACAGAATCTGAAATCGGTGTGATTTTAGATAGTGAGGATAATTCGAATGAGGGTGTTTTCAGTGAAGATGAATCAGACTATATAACAGAAAGTGATGAAAATGGCAGTGAGGAGGAGGATCATGTCAGTGTAGTGAGTGAAATAAACGATGTGAGTGAAGTTAATGATACTGATCTTATTGATACTGGTGGTACACTTAAACCAACAGACAGTGTGTATATGGAAAAAATGGTTTTGTTTGGAATGTCCACCCCACCCTCCAGAACAAAGCAAGGTAAGGAAGCATAACATCCTCAAATTTTAGACTAAAGTTGTCGAGTTGCCACCTTTGAAAACAATTGAATCTCCTATAGACACTTTTGACTTATACCTTACATCAGACATACTTGAAAATATTGTCCTTCACACCAACACAGAAGCTGAGCGTATTTACAGTGAAAACGGAAATAAAAATGCTGCGAAAATATGACAGTGTTGAACTGAGAGCGTTGGACTACTCATCACTGCAGCTAATTTGTAAAGCAACCTAACATCAGAATACTATGGAGCAAAAGTATGGACCACCAGTGTTTCGTGCAACAACGAGTCGTCAGAGATATGAGGAACTTTTGATGATTTTGCGTTTTTATGGCGAGTGTACAAGAAGTGGAAGAAGAAATAAGGACACAATTTCTGATTTTAGGGACATATGGGAGGCCATAAATCAAAATCTTGGAAAATATTACCTTCCAGGCAAGAATCCTACAGTGGATGAACAGTTAGTTCCTTTCAGAAGACGTTGTGAATTTCGGCAATATATGAGCTCAAAGCCGGATAAATACGGAATTAATTTCTTTTGGATTTGTGAATCTAAACATTTCTATCCATTGAGAGCATTGCCATACTTCGGAAAAGAAGGGGACAAGAGAAGTACAAATGCTGGTTTCAATGTTGTCACACAAATTAATTCAGACTCTTTTGGAAATCACAGGAATATTACAAAAGATATTTTTTTACATCAGTGGATTTGGCCGATAATTTACTACATAATGTTCTAACAATTGTGGGTACCGTTAAGCAGAACAAGGCCATCATACCTAAAGAATTTTTGCCAAATAAGATCCGGGAGGAAAAAGGTTCCGTGTTTGGATTCGCTAAAAATTATTCTTTGGTATTATATGTGTCCAAGAAAGGAAAATCCGTTGTACTTCTTTCAACATTGTATCACACAGTAGATGTCGTTACTGAAGAGGATGAAAAGCCGGACATAATTCTTTACTATAAAGAGGCTAAAGGGGGCGTGGACTCGCTTGATCAGATGTCACATACATACACGTGCAAGCGAAAGACCCGAAGGGGGCTTCTCGCATTGTTCACGAATTGCATTTATGTGTGTGGATTTGGAGCATATGTACTTCTCTTGGAGAAAAATCCCACCAGGAATATCAAGAAAAAGAAATGTATATGTCAGGTATTTCTTACTGAGATAGCGGACAATTTGATAGAACCCCATGTCAGCAGACGTCCGAAGTTAGGACTCCGTAAATCTACAATGCATTGCATTAAATGTATTGCGAATGACATTCAAAGTTCAGTTTCATTGATGTCAACAGCCGCAATGAAGAAGCGATGCTTCCTATGTGATCATAAGATAGGAAGAATGCAGAAGACAGTGTGTCTCAATTGTGGACGAAATGTAAATGGTGAACATTCAAAGTCCACCACAAAATGTGTCAAATGCACGCAGTGATATTATAGTTTGAGCCTGATATTTTCTCCATTATATCGTAAATATTTAAGATTTTCTCATTCTGGTTCTGTATTTCAACACTGATAATTCTAAAATAGAACGAATTTGAATAAATTCTGTGTTTTGTAGAAGTAACTCTTAGTTATGCTACTGCATGTATATCATCTACTTCTGCTTCAAATTCTCCTTCTTCTACCACTTTTCATACACCCTGGTTGGGTTGCGGGTGCGAAGTGTATCGAACTTGTGGACTTGGCCCACATTTGAATTTGTATGATCTTCCTGTCTTCAACCCTATATGGAGGGATGATTCCACTATTGCAGTTTTTGTGGTGATTAGTAGTGTAATGCGTTTTGTGATAATGGTGAGGAAAGGGCTAGCACAAACTCAAACACCGTATCCCCAGAATCCATTAGTCAGGACTGAAATCCCAGAACCGACCAGGAATCGAACCCGGAACCCTCTGAACCAAAGGCGTTGAAGCTGACCATTCAGCAAAATGCCGGACGAATTACAGAATGTTCGTGCAATAATATTACTTCTTGAAAACACGGAGGTGAAACCGTGAAGAACTCTTCAATTTCCTATAAATAACAGTCCACAACTAATATGTTGTGAACAGTTAGTCAATCGCATAAATCACTAGCTTCAGAAAGTTATGGACAAGAATAAGATTATACAAAACTGACATTGTTTTGAGGCCTCATTACTACTCACGAGAGGAGGCATTAGTTATTTTGCTTATTACGAAAGTATTGGTAAGATTATTTAAAAGAGGAAATTGTTAATTATAGTATATGCATTTTTCTGCTGTAAATATATCAGGCGAATCAGGATATTGTAAAGGAGCCAGAGTAGTACACGATATATAAACGGCGAATTCAGTGCTCATTAGTGATAAGCAAACGTATTTCTAGCAAAAATAGCACCAGATAATTATGTGATATATTGTTTAAGAGAGAACTTGATGAAAGAAAATTAAGGCGTTGACTTCAGAAAATGACACTGGGCTTTAATGAGAAAACGTCTGGTTGATAACAAGACGCAATGAAAGCATCGCTTACCTTAATGCGACTTGCTCGGGTAAAAAGTGAATTGAAGGAAGAAACTTACACAAAATACACAGTTCAAAAAATTAGGGGAACGTGATTTTAAACGTATGCCATGTTCCACAAAACAATACATCACACCCAGGTATATTACCAACTAAATCTTTATTCTTGACCGTTGAAATATACAAAAGAACATCGACGGATTCGCGTTTATTTTCAGAACACAAACGGAAATGTCCATATAGGGGCGAAAACAAAGTGATAACAGTCCTCCAGGGTGGAATTTTATCACAGTTGGAGAGCTTCAGGATGGTGTATGTCCTCCATGAGCATTTATCACAACTTGGCGCCTACGTGGCATCCTCCGTATAAGTCGACGGAGGTCACGTTGCAATATCAGGTCCCATTCTTCAATGAGAGCCTTTTCGAGGTCTTGGAGGGTCTGCGTTGGAAACGGCCGCCCACTAATACTTCTGTCAAGCCTATCCCACACATGCTCGATGGGATTAAGGTCGGGACTTACTGATGGCCATTCCACCTCTTGAAAGTCCAGTTCTCGTAAGACAGCTCTGATGATGCGCGCTACATGAGCCCTGGCATTGTCGTGCATGAGTACGAATTCAGGGCCAACAATGTATGCAACACCCAACACAGGCTGTAGCAGTATCTGTTCGATGTACCCCACAGTGGTAAGATTAACACGGACGACGAAAAGATCCTTACGGCCGTCAATACTGATGCCATTCCACACCATCACAGAACCTTGTCCGAATCGAACGCCTTCCTGGAGAACATTTGGCATATCCTGCTCACCACGGCGTCTCCATTAACGTTGACGTCCATCACGCTGCGTCAGGGGAAAGACAGGTCTCCATTGGCGAAGTTGCCAGTTGACGTGGGTACGGGCAAACAGAAGGCGAGCTGCGCGATGTTGCTGCGTTAAACGGCACACTCGAACAGGACGTCTGGGTCGTAAGGACACTTCTCTTAACCTGTTCCTTACTGTCTGGTCAGACAACGAGACTCCAGTTACCCTCCTGAAGTCTGGTTGCAGTTATCCAGCAGTTGCTGAACGACGCCGCAACGCACAGATTATCAGATATCGTTCATCCTGTGATGTTGTCATGCGTCCACGAACTTGTCCAACCCTCCTTGTGAACTACCCTGTCTCACTGTAGCGATTCCACAAGCGTTGAATAACTGACGGAGAGACATTGAGATCCACAGCAACACGACGAAAAATCCATCCTTCCTGTATCCAAGTGACGGCCTTTGTGATGTCCCATGGGATATGCTGGTTTACGTACAACGTGCTCAGATGACCGTACTTGTCTGTGTACCTCAATACGATACACGGACGCACCGCTATTGATTTTCTTTTGAGGGATCACCTGACAGTTTTATTCATGGCTACGCCTACGGATGGATTTGAACTTCGATTTGACATACACTGAGTAGCTAAGGTCTCAAGGTATGCTGTATGGCCATTGGAACCCCATCTACCAAATTACCGTTCACATACCAGACGTTACAAAGATGTTCCCTAAATTTTTTTAACTGTATACAATATAAATAAGGACTTTGAGTTTAGGGAAAGTGAAGTCTTCACGGACGAAAATAAATTGAAAATTTTCAAGTTTGATGGGACAGTGACAATGAGGACAGAAAAAAATTGAGAGAGAAGAAAGGAGATTGACTGCCATTCTCAATAATAAAAGGGGTTCGGTACACGTTTGCGGATACGCAAGTGCAAGTTTTGAGGAGGTATGTCCTACTGAAGGCATCATGGACCAATATGATTATATTCAGATTCATAAGGACCATTTTGTCGGTAATGTGGAAGATATTCGTGTGACTTGGGACTACATATTTATTCAGGGCAAAGACCTAAAGCACACTGCTTATAATACCAGGATGTTGCTCCTGTTGAACACTCCACGTTATATGCAGAACCCACCCAAGTCACCGGACACCAATCCGATCGAGCACGTATAGGATGTGCTGGGACGAAGCACATGAAAAATCATTTCCAACATGAATGATTGAAATGCATATTTGTTGGCAGATTGGCGGATATTTCTAAGAAACACAATAGAAAATACGATAAAGTCGATGCCAAGAAGACAGGCAGAGTTTATTAAACCAAACTATGGTCGTGCATAGTACTAAATTCCAAAATCGGTGTTGGTATAGCAGGAAGATTGTACACATGAATACTTGTTGGAGGTCACATTAAGAAGTGCTATTTTGGTTGCATTCATTTAATCAATGAACTTAGGAGAAGGTGCAGTTTTTGTTTTCTTTCCGAATACTATGATTTATAAATATTACAAATTCGTACCACCCTGTTCGAACCTCCGTTTTATTTTCATCAAATAATCTTACATTGAATAGTGTAGTGAGACGAGTAGCTTTTGGAGACACTGTACACACTAAATCCATTATCAATGGCGTATCGGACATGGTATAAATATTACCGCTCGTTTCTCCATGAATTCCAAGGGTTACTCCAGTATAAATTTCCCTTTGGCTAACATTCAACCAATGGCAGTATCTCGATGCTCACTTGTCTTGTTTAGAAGAACTATTTCCTTGCGAAATAGGCATTCTGGTCCAAAATTAATAGAAATGATGAGGGACGATATCTGATAAATTTGTAATATGAATTGCCAATGAACAATAGTTATATTTATTTATGCTTAAGACACGAGTATTGTGCACATCTGTCATTTGCTCAAGAAACCATGAAGCAGTGGTTGGTTGGGAAAAGTATGCCAATGAGGAGGAAATTGTTCCAGTGCCGCTTAAAGTAATATACTGTAAATGTGTGGAGAAACAAGCCGTTGGTTTGGAAGAATTGGCATATGAATTATGAATGTCTCCGTGGTGCCAAAAGTCAGTCAAACTCTCCTATTAACTAAAAGAAGGCTACGTGAATCCCCAGCCTATGTGGTTTTATTTGAGACGTACGCGAGTTTCCAAAAAATAAAGGACAGTACCCCTTCCCTTGCGTCGGCTTTTAGTAGTATTACGAACGTACTACCGAAAATGCATATACGTGGTGACACTCCTTAGCGTATACGCATGTACAGTGCGTACAAGGTTATGAAGTCAGCAGTCATCAAGTCATACGATAAACAATTAAAATTACATTCCAATCCTCGTACGAATGTTAAAAAGCTAAGCCAGCCTCTATTACCAAAAGCTTTTTCCTAAATCTGCAAAGGTCAAAAATGTGGACTAGTTTTTCCTTATTCGATATTCGATATTCTAATATCAACAGGAAGGTTGGGATTTCCTCACGAATTACTACATTCCTTCGAAACCCAAGTGGTTTTCCCATAGTTCGTTGTCAATTTGTATTTCAGTTTCACTGTCAATTTTTACATGCATGGCATAGAAGACAAACGGTGCGGTAATCATCGAAATTGTCGACTCCTACTTTCTTAAGTATGAGAATAATTGCCGGTACATCCTTCATAAATTTAGCAGGCATACGGTATATAAGGCCCTCTTGATCATATTTACAGATTAAGGGAAATTGCCGGGACAGTTATGTTTATTTCAATGCCACCAGTACATCTGTAGTCAGTAATTAATTCCACATCCTTTTTTTTGCGACGTACGCGAGTTTCCAAAAACTAAAGGACAGCACCCCTTCCCTTGCGTCGGCTTTCAGTAGTATTACGAACGTACTACCGAAAATGCAAATACGTGGTGGCACTCCGTAGCGTATCCTTCGTAGTTCTATTACATTCTACTTTAAGAATTGGGTCTCCTCTGTCGTCTTCGTCCACCATCTCTTCTCTTTCCAGCACCTGTTCATCAAGTTTACGTCCAATTCCTTCCATCTTCCTGCCTTTTCTTCCTTCCACAAGAGTGGTTTCCCATCTGAGCTCTTTTTTGTTGCTACTCCTGTGTTTTCTTTCTCCAAAAGTCTCTCTCACTTCACTGCCATCAGTATCTACATAGCTTAGAGTTATGTGATCTTCAATGGCATTACAGTGCCCTTTCAACCATTTCTCTTTCGTCGCTTTACACCTTCTGTCTACCTCATTGTTCAGTCGCCTATACTTTTCTTTCCCTCATCAGTTCTCATATTTCCTTCGCTCATTGATCGAATCAAATATATCCTGCGTTATCCAAAACCTTCTGCCACCGTTCGACTTTCCTCCAAGCTTTTAAGCCGGAGCCTACATTATACCATGCTTTGCCATTATCCACTCTTCATCTACGCGTTTTCTTTTATCCATCGCCGAAACTCTTTGCACTACACTCTCCTTGAAATTTACACTCTCTAGGATAAAGGAGATCATAGCATACGTCTAAATATTTGACGATATTTATTTCAGCCTCACCGTATCTTTCCAAAAAGGTTGAACGACGACCTGTACGAATACAATTGTGTGCACAAACAGAAGTTTGAGTGACAAAGAGAAGCAGTCGAAAGTACTTTAACCGCTCTAAGATAATAAAAGCAAGCTTTCAGGTTTAAAGTCACACAGTTTAGAGAACGTCCAAACACTGCCTCTCATTGCAGGGAACAGAAAGGGAAGCTGAAATGTACTAAATAAACAGAATGTAACTTCAGAATACAACATCGATGATCAGTAATTAACCGAATAATTTACCATACAACGACTACCAACTGGAAATTCGAACAGTAATCGTTCTAGGTGAGAGCAACGTTGCGTTACTAACACTGGGTCGCTTACAGTTTTAAAAAGTCTTACTTTGTCTAAGGAGCCGACTGCACTTCTCTGGTGGAAATACAGAATTTAGTTGCTGTTGGAATGTCATTTCTTACCAGGCAGTGTCAAATAGTTGTGTAAGTTTTCATCATGTGCATGGTTATTCCTGAAATGATAATTTACCGATGCACGAAAACATAAGCACTATGAAATGCCTTCAAGAAATTGGTAATGATTTCGTTCCTTACTGCAGTGGGTGGCCGATTCCCCAGACCTTCATCCTACTGAGCTCCTATCGGCTGTAATTTAAGCCCAAATATTCGTCTATTTTCATGTTCCTTATGCCGTCATAATGCCTGCATGAGGTAGAATGCCTGAATAACACTCCCAGGAACTTGTGACAATTTACCTAGACGAATTCTGGTCGTCGTGAGCTAAAGGAGGATCAAAACGCAGGTAATCGTAACACACTGATACCTCGGAGTACAATGAGGATTTCTCCATTCTTCCGCACGAAATGAAGTTCTAAGATCATAGAATTCACGAAAATTCGTTTTCACGGCTGAGAGGTTTTCTCAATATAATGACGTATTCATTATCGAGTATCGACAGTAAAACAAATCTAAGTATTAAATATTCTGTACATAACAAGTTGAACATAGCCACATTTAATATTAATAATAATAATAATAATAATAATTGTACCGGGTGGTACACCTCCACGCCGCTAATTCAAACTTTGCGCCAGTTGAAACTCCTCTACTGGAGGAAGTCTGAACTTTATCTACTGTGTTAATTTTCAAGTTTCTCAGAAGATGTCCCTACTTGTAAATTTTGAAGTTTCTGAACAGGGTCGTTTTCGATGTATTTTTGTTTTGCCCGTAGTAAGAAGTGTGGACATTCTCTTCCAGATGGCACTACTGAAGAACTACAATTGTGCACCCTAGTGCGAAGTGAAAGACCTATATTTTTGGAGAAATTTTGTGTTCATAAGTTTGTTCTTTGTTAAATTTCTTTCAGTTATTGTTTAAGTTGGCAATATTAACCCTTTCTTTCCGCCAGTTTTGAATTTAACCAATAGGGAATTTCTGTAATTAATTTTCCACCAATAATGTGTTTCTTCTTCATCTTGTGTAGGGGTTTTCGTGGTTAGCCAATAAAATTCTTGTTGGAGGGTGTTCTCATTCCTGAAACGCCTCGAAATTTCCACGAGGGTATATAAACTGCTGATTTTCGGGTCTCCGGGCCACTTCAGTAACATCTATCAGTGTGTAAAGTACGTAGCAGGGGGCGGGAAGCGCCTCTTTCTTCGGGCAGCAGTTCAGCCACCAGGTAATGGCCGTTTAATAACTTATTTTCTTGCTAGCTCAGCAGTTTAACTCTCGGGGCAGGTCCGAAGCCTTCTACCATGTAACTTTTCCCCTAAAATGTAAAGACACCTAGTATCAATTCTATCTTTTAAACTACATATTGGGATAGAGAGTGCTTAACCCTCTCGAGCTCCCACTCATATTGCGTTGAGGTGAACTTATTTTCTCAACTGTTTCTTCCTTAATGTAAATTGTCTTCTTCTATAAGTCACCTCTTTAGTATGGGATTAGCCCTTGCAGTAACGGCCTAGTGCCAAGTAGGCTTTATATAAAGTGTATTAGGAGTGCAAGAACGCCTCCTCTCAAGTTGGTATTTTAGAGGCCATGTAATTGACCTGTTTCTTTACTTAATAGGCCTCAGTAGGTTGGGTATTTTTACCCCTGTTTTCATGTCCTTGGAGGACAACTTGAAAGTGGAGTTTGGTGTGGCCTTTGATAGGCTCGAACTTAAGAGCAGGTTGCTCTTTCTAAAATTTTGTTTTCTGCGCGCCTCGAGGAGGCTTTACTGTGTAATTGGGAGCAAGTGCTCCTGGGCATGATAGGGGTCTTCTGCCCCTTTGTTGAATTCTATATATCGTAAGGTTGGGCTTATAGCTCAAGAATTGTGTGTCTGGCTCTCGGAGCCCAAATCCTGTAATCACTGTAATTGTACATTTCCGAATTGTGTTTCGGCTAGTGAGTACCTGTTCTATTTGTTATTTCTTAATCTTGAAAAGAAAATATAACCTTGTTAAATTTTATCTTAACTTTAATTTCGTATTTTGAGACCTGTTCACCCCCGCACCTTCTTTCACCTCTGCACATCCACTATACTCCGTAATAATAATAATAATAATAATAATAATAATAATAATAATAATAATAATAATAATAATAATAATAATAATAATAATAATAATCTCTTTTTCCCAACTGTCGGCAGCCCTGAAGATGGTTTTCCGTGGTTTCCCATTTTCACACCAGGCAAATGCTGCGGCTGTACCTTCATTAAAGCCACGGTCGATTCCTTCCCACTCCTATCCCATCGTCGCCATAAGACTTACCTGAGTCGGTGCGACGTAAAGCAACTAGCAAAGATATTCTCTTTTTAATGCCTCGTTAATATCTAGCTGTCTTCAGACACGTGAACGTGTGGGAATTTCACCTTGAAAAAAAAAGCTTGACGTGAAAATAAATTAACTGCCACGGACTGTTAACATTTAAGCATTTTTGAACACCATCCACTGCTCCGGAAATTCGGTCACACAATATCAGAACAGTGAACGAGAACCTTATCAACTACTCTTCTCAGCCAACATCCTTCTTTCTGGAGCGGCAGCGCTAGGTTTACCTATGGAAAAGTCAAGGTTCAGTCAGCACTATCGCACAGAAATGTTATTTACTTGTACATTCTACAACGTCAGGCTGCATAAATTCTTCACGTACCGGTATGCAGTACTATAGAGGTGATTTTTAACAATTTGGACGGAGCTTTTAATGGCCAAGATGGCTAAATCACAGTACAGATTTTTGGGAATATCCACACTTTTGAAAAACTCAACTATGAATTTTGATATGGTTACTCTGGTTCCGATGAAAAGTCCCAAAACCCTTATACAGGAGATGATGTATGATTCTCTGAAGTAGCTGATGGCTCGGCATTTCTCTTAACTTCCTTGAGCTTAGTTCTTCGAGTTGATTGTTACCTTCATTTCTTAGATCAAATCTCGGAACACACAGATTTCTCTCATATTTTCTTGTTGAGTCAAAAGTCAATGAATTATATTTTATTATACTGAGTGTGCTCTAAGTTCTTCCATTTAATAATATTAACAATTCTAAACTCTTCGACTAAATGGATTACTGTGATAGAAATTATTTGGGAACTAAAGATTTCCATAAATATTTATTACTGAGTTATTGGTCCTTAAGCGTTGTCTCTCCAAATATACAGTACATCAATCGGTTTGAGTGACTCAGACTTTATACCTCTGGTTCTTTGAGCTAAGGTGGCGGGTACGACCTCGACTCACAAGGGAACTCTTTGGATTGGATCAGACCGATTGCAATGAAACCTGGTAGGATGACCAACAACGACATCATAAAATCGTAACATTCATTTTTTCGTAAAGAGATATTTACATATTAAAATACATTAGTGTGTTTTTAAATGTAACGTGATCTACCGAAGGCATGATTTGCAATGAATGATCAATTAATACATCCGAACATTGTTGCATGCCTATCGTTGTTACAGAAGCTTGTCCACAGCATGATAACATGAGTGAGTGATGGGTGGTACTGAAGTGGAAACCGGTTGTTACCATGTAAGTCTGTATATAGTAGTTGATCATGATTTCATATTACCAAGTACCGTGTTTTACCTTACACAAAAAAACGATACAGAATTATGGAAAAAACCAATATGTTGATATATCCATATACTGTACGTGTAAAAAAATAGGCTTTTCGAGCGTGAAATTCATTTAATTTTGCAAAAATCTCATATAAATTGTTTTAAATAACTTTCGAACTATCGATATTTGTATAGTTAATTCTACGTAATCGTCATATATCTGCTTCTAGGGGGCTGATTACCTCGGATCCTGTTGGGGTACATAAGGATAAAGGATACTGCAATATATTTGAAATGTCAGCGAACTGTACGTAAGGTACATCACCGTCCAGCCGGGAAAGTAGACTGAATATAAAGGACCTTCCCTCTCTCTAACATACTTCCAGTCAAGCTAAACTTTAGACGTTACATCCCAGGGTGAATACGGAATATTCATATCGGATTTGCTGCTAATTCCAAAGTCTCACGGAGCACGAATTAAACAGTGATCTAGACGATGTATTTTAGTTCTTGAATCTAACTCAATAGTAGGCAATTAATATCATAATCTAGCATTCGGTGACAAGATTGATGTTTGCCAGAGTTATGTCAAGAATTCGTTACATTTATCTATCCCCGCTGTAGCAAGAATTTCATGAGCAGATATTGGAACACGACCGAGGGTAAATATCCTATTGTGTAACAAGAAAATATAAGTTAATATTTTCTCTGAACAGAATCATCCAGTGGAACGAAACCTGAATAACACGGTAACTGTGACAGAGTCCGGCTCCATGGTTAGCGTGCTGGCCTTTGGTCATAGGGGTATCGGGTTCAATTCCTGGCGGGGTCGGGAATTTTAACCATCATTGGTTAATTTCGCTGGCACGGGGGCTGAATGTATGTGTCGTCTTCGTCATCATTTCATCCCCATCACGACGCGCAGGTTGCCTACGGGAGTCAAATCAAAAGACCTGCACCTGACGAGCCAAAATTGTGCTCGAACGCTCCCGGCACTAAGAGCCATACGCTATTTCATTGTTACTGTGACAGAAGTATGGTTCGAAGAATTGTGAAGATATTTAAAGTTCTGATTTCAGGATATAGAATATAGCAATAAAAGACGTAATTATTTTTATGTTCTGCTCATTCTTTATTCAGATTTGAAACTTCGTTTACGATGACGTTGCAGTCGGGCTTAGTACAGCGACTCAACATTAGTTCACATTCCAACTGGGGCACATTTGGCAGTCCATTCTGTGGACCGGAAGAGTTTATGATATATGGCTACTTTTTTAGTGGGCAAATATACAAGAATGTTATCTAAATTCCTCATGCAAATACATTAACGTCGTTTTGCATAGAATTATTCTTCTATGCAATCTACAGTGCAGTCTATAAAATATAGAAAATCATTGACTCAACTACTGTTTCGATGAATCGTATTATACCTCATGGAGCAAAAGCATCTGCTGAGATGGAGGCAAACTGCAGCGAGTTATCTTAGATCTTCGTCTGCAGGTGAGCCTAGCTCACACTGGGTGATGGTCACTCTCAGTTTCCCTTGATTAATAACAGACCGCTCCCACGCTGGCTGTGTTTCGTGGGCAGTCAGTCGCTAGGATATCAGTATAGCTCAAGTCGTTCCTTGTTACAGTATAAGCAGATTTATTACAGACTAATGCTATTACATTCAACGTGTTAGGTTAGTCACATCATACAGTGGTGCACTGATCTGTACTAGTACAGATAACTATTATGCATGGTATATTGCGCCGATTTGCTTATTAACTATTATGTTTGCAATTTATTTGAGTGTTATCTCTGTAACCAAGGTTGTGTTCAATACTCATAAATCACAAGCAAGTCCTTTCATTCATACCTTGCCAACACCTTACACTGCCTTCCTTAACCACTTCCATAATAGCTCTCCTTGACTTCCAATCATAATATACTTAGAGTAACAGCATCAGTGTTCCTTTTAAACAACCGCTTCCCATCAGAAATAAGTTGAATTTAAAAGGAAAGCATCTGGCGAAGTATAATAGAAATTCGACTTTTCCTTTCTGTAATTTGTGCGAAAAATGAAGCATAATTACAGTTAAGATGCGACCTTGTGACTTTAATTATCTATTTTATAGTCTGTTATTTCATTATCTGATGGCATTTTTTTATAAAATTGACATTATATTAATCAATAGAGACAACATTTTTAAACTAACGAACCTGAAAAATGGTTGCGCAGTTCCAAATCTCCACAAAGCGGAAGGGAATATGTTGTCATGATCTGGTTTCACCTCTTCTTGCACACCCGGGAAGAGTTGGGCTATAGGATTAACGCGGCGAGAATTAGGCAGGGACGAGCCGGACTACAGGAATAACGCACCTGCATTTACGTTGGGACGAATCGGTCGATTCTGTGGCGAGAAAGGTTATGCCCCGTGAAAACGTGTAATCCTGTAAATAAATACGGACATGGATGTAAGTATTCGTACAGTGAAACATGTTACAGTAAATGTCTTATGCCTCGATTAATATTCCGTGGGTAACATGTACGAGATTTCTCGTATTACCACAGATCAGTCACAAGAGCAAGGTTGTATTCTTGTGAGGAAACGAGAAACGTTTACGTTGTAATACCCATATATGTCCGGACAGAAGTATTCGTACAATTGGCTGTCAACAACGAAAACAACGGGAAAACTTGTTGTATACCAAATTCAGTCTCTTTCAGGCTCTGACTGCATGTTACACGAGCTGTACTGAGTGACTAGTGGTTGAAATGGGTCGAAAAGGAAAGGAATGTGCAGTGGAAATGAGGCGGCTGATTGTCTCATTAAATAGTGAAGGGATATCGCATTCGGAAACTGCAAACTTCGTTAGGAGAAGCCGTTCGATTTTTCAGAGTATGATTAATCGATTGGAAAAAAACAAACCTGCTAATAAACAAATAAATATTAGGTCACCTATAAAAGATAACCACCAGGAATACTTGTATGTGATGAAAATGATCATGAAGGAAGCTATCCATAAGCAAGAAGAACCAGAAGAGCAGATTAGAGTTAACAAAAGATTATGCAGGGAATGACCTCCCTTTCTGGAACAAGGTTGTTCTTCTCGGACGAAAGTAAATTCAACCTGTTCCATAACGATGGCCGTGTTTTGGTTTGGAGGAGGCCCAATACTGCTCTTGACATCCAGATTTTTTTTGCTATTTGCCTTACGTCGCACTGATACAGATAGGTCTTATGACGACGATGGGATAGGAGGGACCTAGGAATGGGAAGGAAGCGGCCGTGGCCTTAATTAAGGTACAGCCCCAGCATTTGCCTGCTGTGAAAAGGGGAAGCCACGGGAAACCACATTCAGGGCTGCCGACAGTGGGGTTCGAACCCACTATCTCCCGGATACAAGCTCACAGCTGTGCGCCCCTATCCGCACGGCCAACTCGCCCGGTATCCCATAATCTTCAAGCTACTGTGAAGCATGGTGGAGGTCGCCTTGTGGTCTGGTGGTGTATGGCCGTGTCTGGTGTCTGGGAATTAGTTTTCACTGAGGGAACTATGGACAAATTTGGAGAGATTGTTCGACTATGCATGCTTTATAATACACCCCATACTCTGAAAACCCCCGCACAGTCCCCCAATCCCAATCCCAATCCTATTGAGCACCTTTGGAGTGAACTTGCAAGATGAGTACGAAAAGACAACATCTCTAGCAAATCTCAGCTAAAAGAATTGGTTCTGAAAGAATGGCATAATAATGGAGAAGAGATAACCGGAAATTTGGTGCACAGTATGAGCAAGAGACTGAGAGAATTGATTCACAGACGAGGTAGACACATCAACGACCGAGGAACTGAATTCACCGTTGTTTCCCGTTCAAGAAGATTCATGTCAAGTGAGTGTACGAATACTTTTGTCCTGCTTAAATCTCGTATTGAGAGAAGAAAACATTATTTTTGTTTGAAGAACTTTAAATTTGTATCATTATAGTGACCATACCTTCAAGTGATAATTTATTTTTACGTGTATAAGATATGTATTTATGTTTATTTGAGCTGCGAGTTCCACCTAATAAAAACTTTGGTTGTCTCTTAATGATTGTCCGAAAGCTTAAGTCCATGTCTGTAAGTTGTAGGAATGCGCTAAATTTTTTAGGGTTTCTCGAGATCGCATTAATGGTTCTTGGATATATGCGACGTTTAGCTAAGAAACCGTTTGTGTACTGCAGAATTAGTATCACAGTTTAGTTTGATATGTGGAGAATATGCCCCAAGTTAACAACTGTGTCAAACAAACATTTTTTTTCTGACATGCGCAAGGCCACGACCCCATTGTGGCGTTCATCTTGATAGATATTTAATTGTTTTGTCCATTTCCCTTCGGGTATTTTTGCTAATTGCACAGACACATGGAACGCTTTCGGCTATGCAAGGATGGGAAATGGCTAGGCTATGGAAATCAGCAGCCATGGCCTTGATTAATGTAATGCACCAGCATTTGCCTAGTCCGGAAATGGAAAACATATCTTCAGGGCTGCCGACGGTGGGATTCGAACCCACTATCTACCAAATGCAAGCCCACATATGCGCCAACCTACCGCAGGGCCAACTCGCTCAGTTGCTGCCAGATTCAATAAAGCTGTGACAACATGGCTGCCTGCACACATCCATTTCCTTCGTAAACAGAAGTGCTTCATGTGTTATTTTAAACAAACTTATGAAGTCAACAGAGAGTGAGCTGAATTTCCAATTATCGTAAGAATACTCGCCTGAGCTACTCAGCCTAAGTCTACATAGACTAGATATGCTGCTAAATTCCAAGGTCACCTCCGTCTGCCATTCTTAGATCAGCTTTTATGCTGATGACCGTACTGTTTTCAAAACTGAAAAACGCCAACGGTTTGCCTCCTGAGCTATTAAGCCTAAGTTAGTCTACAGTACATAGAATAAATATGCTGCTCTGTTTCAACATTAACTTTGTCTAAAAAACGCGCAATTTTTAAGACTCCAAAGGCTAGCACTGTGCCGCCTGAGCTATTCAGCCTGTTAGCATAAACAGACTTGATATGCTGGTAGGTTTTAATATCACCCTCCTCTGCCATTGTAAGACCAGCTTTTGGGCTGATAACAACGCAGATTTAAAAACTGGAAAGGATGGCGCCTTGTTACCTCAGCTACTCTGATTACGTCTATATATAGACTGATATGCTGGTATGTTTTTGACGACACTTCTGTCTTTCATTCTGAGATCAACCATTAAGGCTGCTGACCGTGCGGTTTTCAAGAAGCATAATTCTCAGATAGACCATTTTCAGACTCAGAAGGTAGATGTTTGTACCGTATTTAGAAATAGGTATCACCGTAAGTAAGAGCTCTGAGCTAAGTACGAATCAATGAACTTTGTACTTCCTGCGCCAGCGAATTCTTTCAAGGACTATTGGTAAATTGTTAAGTTAAGGGTTGTTTTCATCCCAACCTATCTTTTACTCAAAAAGTCATTTAAAGTATCATCTGAAGATTTTTAACGTTAAAAGTCATTTTACCCCAAAACTTTGAAGAGAAACAGTCAGGGGTGAGTTGTTGTATATCACCGTTAAAGGATAACTTTTGATAAATTTCAAGCTAGAAATCAGTTTTAATTAAGGCCACGGCCGCTTCCTTCCCAGTCCTAGCCATTTCTTGTCCCATCGTCGCCATAAGACCTATCTGTACCGGTGCGACGTGAAGCCAATAGCAAAAAAAAAATAAAAAGAAATAAATAAATTTCTGGGACAATTAGTCAAGGAGATATTGAATTTTTAATTTAAGAAATGTTTTTACCCTACAATATTCTTAAACTCTAGAAACGGAGTGTTATTTAACATATTTTATGTCACTGTTCTTTTTTACAGCTTTTTATTCCAAGGATATACAGTATTTTTAAAGTTACAGATAGCTTGGTATGCTTTTCTAGGATTCTGTAATGAACATTATTATATATAAACAAAGTTAATATCTAGCGCGTGCGAACTTCATGTATGCAGAATATATAGGCCTATCGCTAAGTATGGCTGTCTTCCACGGTTTCTCCGTACTCCCTTCAGCTAAATGCCTGGATAGTACGGCGTTTTAAACCCTAGCTCTTGCTTCAATCTCTAACTGTACATTAAGATAGGTTATCAAACAATTGTACATACATGTAAGTACTCGATGCTAAAAATATCGATTCCTAAGTAGACGGCAGAATGATGCATTACATTCGTTGCTAGTGAGAGCTAGCGGCAGCATGTCTTACTCTTAAGGAGGTTATTGTGTTAGCAGTCACACACTCTTGTCTTGAGTATGTCCGGCTCCATGGCTAAATGTTAGCTTGCTGGCCTTTGGTCGACGGGGTCGTGGGTTCGATTCATGGCAGGGTCAGATATTTTAACCTTCATTGGTTATTTCCGGTAGCTCAGGGTCAGAGTGTGTATGCTGTCTTGATTATAACAATTCATTACATGTAGACCCCATCCTCATAGACGCGCAGGTCGCCTTATACACCGTCAACACAAAAGACCTGCACTAGGCACCTTGGGAGGCCACACGCAATTTTTTATTACCGTGAGTATTATGTTTTGCAAAGCTATGAAAAAATACAAGAGCAGGGAGCAAGTGAACACTACAGGTGTGCATTCTTACACTCTTATCTAAGAGTATCATTTCTGAGTTGACACTGCAGATCTCATCTAGCGTAAGATTACATACAAAGATCACTTGGTCTGTGGCGAGCAAGTAAGGTAACGTGTCAGCTCCAGTTTTTGCATAATAATAATAAATATTACTGTGTGTGAACTTTTCGGGGTTTGAGCCTTGACCTGTTAGATTAGAATTATTATTATTTCAAGAATTTTGGTTCCAAAATGCAGAGCTTAATTCTGTATGCAAGTATAAATAATAATGATAGACTCAGCTATAGGTCCTATAGCCGCCAATCCACGCTCGAAAGAGATCCTGGGGCCCCTTTTAGTCGCTTCTTACAACAGTATTCCACAATCGTCCCACCTGCAAATAAATAAAAATACCATTGTTATTACAACACCCCAAAAATGGAGAAGGGCAGCCAGTTAGAAGGATAAAGCCACCGAATTAGCCTAATACGCATTACCCCATAGTCCGGCTCATTTAAATTAGTCTCATATAACCAACCTACAGCAGCCAGCTTGCCTAGTAGCCCTTGCATCAGCTCCCAAATGTCAGGCTAATAAAAGTAATAGGTCATAAGTTATAAGTTGTGAGCCAGTAAAGTAGCTCTCTAGAATTAGCTTCATAAAAGTAGTGTACAAGGGCCATCTTGCCTAATGTTCGGCTCCTTGGCTAAATGATTAGCGTGCTGGCCTTTCGTCACAGGGATCCTGTGTTCGATTCCGGCAGGGGCGGTAATTTTAGCCATAACTGGTTAATTTCCCTGGAACGGGGGCTGGATATATTTGTCGTCTTCATCACCATTTCATCCTCATCACGACGCGCGGGTCGCCTCCGGGCGTCATATCGAAGGACCTGCAAATGTCGAGCCGAACTTTTCCTCGGACACCCCCGGCACTAAAGCCATACGCCATTTCATCTTGCCTAGTAGCCCTTGCCTCAGTTCCCGAAATTTAGGCCAATAAAGAAAATAGATCATAAGTAACTAATTGTGAACCACTGATAGAGCTCTCCAAAATTTAGGCCTATAAAATCAACATATCACCATTAGCCCCTGGTGCAGCTCCTTACATTTAGTCTCATATAACCAATGTATAGCGGCTATCTTGCCTCGGTTACCCTAGCGCAGCTCTCCCCGGTGTAGTCCCTTAAGAGCTCACGTATCACCACTACTCTTGAGTCAGAAGGTACAAGTATTCGCTTCTCACCTACCATCCACATTTATTTTCTTGCATAACTACGTGAATTTTTAACTTGTTCGATTGTGTTATCAACTATTGCCCTCCACAGAATCTTTGGAAACAGTGAGATGATCATGTATTTGGTCTTCGAGGCGTTAATCTTCATTTCAAATTTTTCCATCATAGATGCAATTCTGGAGAAGGTGGACTTCGTGACAATATAGCCCTGAATATACCATTAAAACACAAGTACACTTAGACGTTTAGTAAAGACTGTACGGAGGATTATAATACAGAACGTGTACCAGATAAATATCACATGGAGGGATACCGTATCGTCCTGCATTAGCTGATTTCAGTAAAGTACGCACCATTTAAAAATGTATCCTATCGTATCTTGATTCCTTAGATTATAACACCAGTCAGCAACGATAATAATACTTTAACTGTGTAGATGAGATGGCCAATTTGCCGCGGAGCGGGAGGTTGTGGGCTAAAGTCCAATCAATAATAAGGAAACATAAGGGTATATGAAGCGATAAAACAGTGAGGTTGAATATAATAGTAATTATTACAATATTATAGCTCACAGTTTCCTCATAAATTCTGTTGGTATTGCTGTTGTTGGGAAAACGACTTCGTAGGTGTAGCTTTTCCCACAAACTTCTCTCGTGTTGAATTTCTATTCTTTAGTAATAACTACAAGTCTACAAGGTGAAGGAATATTTCTGAATTTAATAGGATTCACTATGTTAAAATGAGTGCGAAAGCATACTTGCTACAATTTTACAAGTATCCAATTATGAAGAGTAATATCGCTAGTGAAGTTTCCGTTTATAGATAAATAGAAATATAGGTCGCCACTGGGGGCAAATAACAGTAACCTACACGTACGAAATTATATTAAGTTCTTCTTCTGTGAATCTGTCTTGAGACAGGTATCAGCTGGACAGCTTCCATGATTCTCTGTCCTGAGCATCTTGCTTAAGTTGTTCATAGCTTCTCCCTTGTGTGACATCTGTTAACATTCCAAAACCTCCTTCTTCCTCTTCCTCTTCTTCCATCTATTTTTCCCTCCACCATCCTCTGTTGAAGACAATTTCTACGTACTATGTGACCCAACCAGATATTTTCCTCTTCCATATCGTTTTCTTCAGATGTCTCCTCTCTCCTACTTAGCATTTCATCGTTTCTGATTTTTCTGTCCACTTCACTTTTTTCCATTCTTCTCCACAACCATATTTCAAAACTTTCAAATACTTTGTTTCTTTCTTTCTTTCTTAATGTCCATGTTTCAGCTCCATACGACACTATGCTCTACACAAAACACTTTGCGAACCTCTTTCTTAAATCAAGCACTCTTAAATTTAAGCGAAACAAATTTCATCGGGATAGTTCTGTTCTTCCTATCCATATAATTATTTTTTTCTTTTTCTTGGTATTCCTACAAATTTTCCTGAATTGGCACTATATGTGGATTTGGACCAGTTTTACGGCTGGATGTCTTACCTGACGCCAACGTTATCTGGAGGAATTGTTCACTATTTCTCGTTACTGTGCTGAACTTTGTACAGATTAGTTGTGTGTTATGACATACACAAACACGAGGTTTCCGCGGCGGAGGAATAAACCACATGAAATTAAAATCGCTGGCCCGATTGGGAATCGAACCCGAGACCCTCTTTACTCAATATAACAACGTTGAATACTCAGCAAAAGAGCCAGGCGGAACAATGCCATTACTCAGATAACACCTGATTATTTTGCCTTTTTCCAGTTAATTACTCGAAATGTCTGCACGTTAGTAAGTTCATGTGGACTATACATATGTACACACAACATACAATTTTATTCAACGGACTCATCACTCAGGGACCCGTTGGTGGTTAGTGTCTTGATCACTGCCTGCTTAGGGCTACATTGACTCTTACTGTTCTTTTTATTGTTCTCCTGCTACAACTTTTTTCAACGTGTTTTCTTTAGTTGTCCTAAGCATATCTAAATACGACGACAAAGGTCAAGCAGAAAAGAGAAATTTTAAACTTTGTGAAGGAGTAATACTTTGTCCAGATAAAAGCTCTTCTTTGCAGACTTGCTGTCTCTGCCCTGCAGAAGATTCTGGAGTGAAGTGAACACGTATCATTGTTTGTTGCCCTACAGTGAGCCACAACATTACTTTACCTCAGCCGGAACGAAATTGAAGGAGAAAAAGTTAAAATAACTTCCGCAACATCAATAAAGGAACAAAGTGAATCAATAAGATAGGATGGGAATCTAGCTGTAGGGGACACTGCTTCGTTATAAAGTATGGGTGAAGTAATCTTGTATGTTCTCGCTTTATGCAACAATGGAAATAGTAGCATCGCGATTCTAATTCACTACACATTTATTCATTCGTATTATACGTTGAAATTTATGCATGATGATGTCTCAGTGAGACTGTCTGTTCACAAATGCAATTTGCTAACGATGAGTAATTATCTCTGAAGGGAATTTCATCTCGTAAAAATTACACTTGAAGTTTACTAAGCTAAATAATTTATGAATGATATATTTAGTTTGAATAATAATAACAATAATAATAATAATAATAATAATAATAATAATAATCATCATCATCATCATCCAATGACGCTCTATCCCTTATGGGAATAGGCCTACAAAGTGACGGCTGCTCAGCCCGAAGGCCTGCAAATTACGAGGTGAATCGTGTCAGCGTAACAAATCATTTTGGCCCTTATTTTTGGCTTGCTATATCTGAGTATATCATCAATGTTCTCACGTAGCCTAAGTGGACCTCGAGCCAGCCCTCAGATCAAGGTCAAAATCCCTGATATTGACTGGGAATCGAACCTGACGCGTCGGAGTAAGAAATTTCAAAAGTGTCATATTAGTGACGTTGAATCTGTAACAAAAGTGTAGGAAGTGTATTTATCTATCTTAATCGTAGGCTCTGTTGAATGTACAGATAACCGAGGGACATTGACACCTCGAATAATCTTCTGCCACCGCAGTCCTGAGGGCAAAACTATGTTCCATGATAGAACTGAGGATGGGTTCTGTCACTATCATTGAATATGCAGGACAGATACTGATAAACGATCCTGGGATTCTTTTACAAAATTTCTCGTGATATTTACACTCACTTATACATTTAAAATGTGATTAGATGAATTTCTCAAATACATATTTAGTTGCCTGATTGCCGAATACGTCCCTAACCCCTAGAACGGGCCTGGCCAAATTGCACTCCTCCGACTTCAGTAGCAGCACTGTTAGTCGGTCCGCTTTCAAAGAGGTTTCAAGAAATGGAAAGGGACGAGACTGACTTCGATTAATATATCACACCTTCATCTATTTCTGCTTAGGATGTTACCAGCTTGAGCTGATATCAACAACTGGCTCAACGAGATCATTCTACAATTCCGTAATGTGCAAAAGATTTATAAAATACTTCCTCAACAGCAATACCTTATGCTCAGGGAAGCTGAAAAAATTCTTTGAATGTTCGGTTCCGTCCATATAAGCAAACTTTTTGTTTTCTGTTTAAAATGCACCTTAAACAGCGCAACTCCGTGCGGTTAACTGCATCGCGAAATCTTTCTTCAAACATGGAGCACATTGTACATAAACTGGAACACATCCCATCTCAGACCGCAGTGATTTGCTTTAGTTTTGCTGGGAAGAAACAATACATGTTCCTGTATGCAAAGTGTTATCTATGAAATATTTATCTTTTCATCATATTATTCTTGATTTCGAAAGCTGTGAAGGCGAATTTTTATTTCATCACACCGACTTCACCACAAACATACCTTCCGCTTACCTTCGCAACTGTCAGCGTTCATCGTTCTCTCTCACACCCTTTTACTGAATTGCCGGAGCGCTGGTAGTTGTGGTTTCGCTCCAAGAGCGTAGGGAAGCAAACCGTAGCCACAACTGCCCTGGAATAATTTCTAAACACACAACGTCATTCAGTCCTAAGGATACAATATTACGTAGTGGTTGATGAGAATATTGGCCTGAAATTGTCTTAACTGTGAATCGTGGACTACCTTCCTGCGTGCTAAAGATCTCTCCAACGTAGTAAAGCCACGTCCTGTTTTAATGAGCTGATACAAAACTAAAATATCCATAAATTGTTCTACTGTTTTCCGCAAATAATTGTTGGTACTTACAGGAAGTTATGTGCTATCGTGGGACTGACACAGAAGCGAATAATAAGGAAATTGTATTTCTGGTGACAGCATTAGGAACTTAGTATGTTACCTTCTCAAATTCTGCAGGGTTTACTAGATTTTTGACTTTATATTCTGATTTTAGACAATTTTCCTTTCACATCAGCTCTTCATTCAGCCCGTCAGCTACAATGGCGGCTGTAAAATCGGTTGTTTATCGCTTTTCCTTCTAGTTCCATGAAGCATACGATTATCATAGAGAAGTAGCACGTACAGCAATGACTGCCATAAATTGCGAATGGCCTCACGTGATAACGGTTGGCTTTACCGATATTGAACCACGCTGATATGGTTATAGGGGCCGGGATGGACATGCGGGTCTCTACTAGGTCGTAAGCTCCCAGGGGTGAGCCAGTTTTATAGCTTAGATGAATAACAGATTTCCTTTTCAATCATGTTCAGGATATGGTTCAGGCTAATAATTGAAAAGTCACTCCCTTACGTCAGCTAGTCTTATTTCTCAAAGTTGAGTAATTTATACCAAATTCAAGTGTAGTTATTGTTTCGCAGCTTTAGGCAGAAATAAATAGAAGTTAATTAAATGAATACATAAATAAATAATAAGCAAGTACACAATAACGATATTTTTGTTTATTTACATTGTCTTAATAACAATAGAATTAGCCTACTAACGGAAGTTCCCACATCTTGAAATTTTCTTGTTTCTGGTCGAATTCTTCCACGATCTCTCTATACTATCCCTCCAATTTGTTCGTGCTTTTCCTCGCCAAAGAAGGCTTTAGAATTTACTTGTCATAGGTTTGGATAAGTGGTGAGTGATAAATTAATGGCCAAAAGAATGGACATATTGTTCCTATATTCAATACAAAGAAGGGTCCTCGGAGACTTCTGTTAACTTTAATATCAATTCATTTTTAATTCTCCTTCAAATCTTTGAAGTTGCCAAACTGACAAAGGATACCATACAATACAGTACAAAATCGGTAATCTAAGTAAAATTTAGATAAAAGTCGTACAATAATTCGAATATATCGACGACAGTACTTGGTGACAAAGATATATAGAATCAGCAAGACATAATATTTTTAAAAAAATGCTTTTAATGATTTAACTAAGAGTGTGGGGCGCAGAGGTACGTCTCATGAGCGATATCGAGGCTTTCAGTGTTTGTATACCCCAAATCACAATGGTCACCTTCGGCACACCAAAGCGTCGTAAGTAGATGACCAATAGATTAGGAATGGTACCCATTGCACCCAGCATGAGCGCTATAAACTCGATGTCCTCAAGGTTGCATTTAATGAGGTATGGTATAAGAGGGAGTGGTTGGTGACTTCAGCGGGCCGATGTCGCACTATTATTGTTCATTAATTCATTTACTAATAATAATACTCGTATTGACCTCAGCTGCCGTGTTCCAGACAGTTCTGATTTGACAACATTTACACTGCCTGCGTGATAATTATGATGTTCTGCTTAACTCCACAAAATGAAACATAAAGTGGAACTCTTAACGACGTTTGGTTGAACATGTGACGTTGGTGACGAGTATTAGCTCTCTCCAACCATATTTGGAAATCTGTATTCGTGTTTTTGAAAATTGTGTCATTCGGAATTATTTCCCTCTTGTATTTTACAAGTACTTTCTATGTGGCCTTGCCCAATTTATTTGCTACCATCTCCGTCATTGTCACCATGAGATTATATTACCTTAATGTTTTCTCTCTGAATCCTTATTATCGTGGTCTGGTACGATTCCGTGCCGTAAGTTGTAGTGTCTTATTGAGGGCGAGTCTCTGACTTTCTCTCTCTCCGTGCGGTGGGCCATGCTAACTGTTGTCGTGAGTCGCCATGCTTGAGTAATCCTTGGAGTACGATGGAGGCAAGACGTGTTTCGTTCCCTATTCTGGATCGTTTTCCGATCCACCACATAGATAAAGGATAACAGTGTTTCTACATAAGGACTTGTCCTTAGTGCTGATCTATCAACTTTGGGAACGTCTTTCTTTTATTATGAATTTGTAACTTCAAGTATATTTCATTTATGTGAGTAACGGATACTAGTACACTTCTCCAACTCCAATAAAGCAAGTAAGTCTCTTCTTCATTTCCGTCTTGGATCTGCTTCCTGCTGCGTGAAGAAAAATGAGTGAAATTCCTTCATCTTGAGTATCGTCGTGGGTCTTGGATTTATTATGTCGTCCAGATATTTTTAGGTTACCTTTGGTTTTTCTGAGTTGGGTTTCCAAACTGTATCTAGTTATACATGGGATCCGTTTGGTGAAAAGGAAGTCTAATTAATTAAAAACCAATTTATTTGGTAATACTAATGAGTAACTATGAAACTACTCTGTATATAATCTTAAAAGTACGTGAGATTTCACTTGGGTGCCAGTCTCTTTATTCGTTTTAATTTCTTGTTTACCTCTGTTTCTGTTCATTTAATTTTGACCCTGCATTTGTAATTTTTTTCTTTTTTCTTCTTTTTTTCTTGTTGGTCCTGTGTTGTTAGGGTTCATGTTTTGGGGTTGCCAAGGTCTTTTGGCGTGTTTGTCACCATGGTAACTGGTCACGGTTGTGATTGTGTTGTTGTTGTTTGGTGGCGTTGGGATTCTCTTAATTATGCATGTGAAATTTGGTCCGTTCCTTGGGAATTTTTCATTTGTTTTCAATGCTTTATATAATCTTATGGATTCCCCTTTCATTTGATCCTTATATTTTTCTGGCCTTCTGCCGGTTTATGTCTGCTATTTTCTCATCCGCGCGGCATGTACTGGGGGCCGTGTGAAATCTCCGTGGTGATCGGCCTAAGTGTTTTCGGTGTAATGAAAATATTTATAAGTTAAAGGAATGTTGTGAAAAGAAATATTTATTGAAGACACAATGCATGAAACATGTTAATATTTCGCACGAAGTTGGGTTGGTTTGAAGTTATACAAAATGTATCAGGTAATTTTATTTCTCCGTCCGGACGGCACGTTAAGTTTTTCCTAAATTTAATTTGTAACCCAGTTTGGGTGGTTTTAATTTTGGACGTTTCCCTGATAGTGATGGCTTAATTCATTTATTTTTTAAAAATATAATAAATAAACATGTAAGTTATGTTCATTATGAAAAACTTGTCCTGTTTACTGTAGATTGGAAATTTTACTGCCGTACCAACATTTATTTTGGTTCATGGTCTCTGGGTAACGGATTGTTCAATTAAGGTTGTGGTAAGCTTTGATGGTAATGAATTATTTTGCTACTGTCTTTAAGTTTCTTGTCTATGTTTAATTCTACTGCTGATAGTCGGTAAGGTGGTAGAAACATAGTCGGGTAAACACTAAATATGTCACCAGACATATTTTAAATGCCGACATCGTTCGACATGAATGCCGAAGGTACTTAATACCGTCCTCCAAACCTCCGAGAACCCTGCTGGGTTTGAACCCACCATTTGGGGATCCAGATCCACTAATCTACAAATTATGCATAGAGGGTGCTATTTCTCTGATGAGTTCTGTGTAACTAGAATTGAAATTTAGACCAATTCATCCAAAGTGGATTTCCAGGCCTTAACTATACTGGAGTTTTTAAACCCCAAGTGCTTGTAAGAACACAGAAGTCTGTGAGATGTTTTATTCGGGTTTGCAGCCCGTTTAAGATCGCTTCTCATCTCTGAATTCCATTCTTCTTCTTACCATGCCGTCCTCTATTGAAGGTTGGAGATCATCACTGCTAATCTAATCTTTGAGTCCGTCAGAGGGAAAAGTGGCACCGTGCTCATTTCAGAGCAATCCCTATGGTTTAAGCCAAGAGATTCCTTTTCGAACAGGTTTCAGTTGTTTTGAGAGCTTCCCCTGCACCACTAACTGCAGGATCCTGTACATTTCGTTCCGCATCACGTATCCAAAATATTCAAGTTTTCACTTCTTGATGGAAAGAAGTACTTCGATCTTTTTGTTTAGATTTTCCATTACCGCAGTACTCCTCACTCTTTCAGTCCACGAGCTATGTAAAATTACAGACAGACCCATATTTCCAATGTTTCGAGCTCCTAGCACAGGGGCTGGGTTATAGCCCACCCTTCTACTCCATACCATGGTGTGAGACTACTCACAGACTCAGATCTAGACTGGGATTGCGATCGCGGTTGCTGAGGAGCTTCTTCATTTTAATGGAAAAGTTTCGAGCATGCTCAATTCTTGCCTTGATCTCTTAGCTGAGCTCCCATTGTTCATTCGGATTACACACAAAATATTTGTAGTGTCGAACACGTTCGATCTCCTCGGTCGTCAAGCAGGAGTTTCGCTTAGATGGACCTCTGCTTGCTCACGATCTATAACTTGGTTCTTCTCCCATTCACTTCGAGCACGCTGTTGTAGTAAGGACTGTTGAAACTCTCCAGAAAGGCGTCAAGAACTTTCGTGCTGTCTGAAACCGGCACGGTATCATCTGCATGGTTAAAGCTGCTGATGCGCTTTCCGTTGATGCAGATGTCTTGTGTTGCGGCTGTCCTGTGCTTCGTCCAATATTACCTATAAGTACATATTTAAATTCAGGAGAGGTAAGACGCAACTTTGACACATTCTTTGCTGGATATCGATCTCTTCAGACTGGCTGACATTCACTTGGACTGCATATTTCTGGTTACTGTGCAGATTTGCAACGATGCGGGAATACAAGGTCTCTGCTATGAGACCGATTTTCTTCAGCACTCCCAGTAGTCCATCATGTTGTACTTTATCGAATGCTTTTCATAATCGATAGAACAAACGTACACTTCCTCAGTCATGTCCTGAAAACGCTGCACCATGACCTGTATGCAGTCCAGCTCATCCCGCGTCCCAAATTCGTTCCTGAACAAAAACTGCGTTTGTAAGTGTTCCACCACCCATCTAGCGTAATTTGTGCCGGGGGTGGTCTTCATAACATGGCTCATAAAGCTTATGGTACAGTGTTTATCGCATCGCTTTGCTTTGGTCTTCTTCAGTACAGTGAAAAAGGTGAACTTCAGCAAACCGTTTGGAACTACACCGGTACTGTACACCGCGTTTAACAGGTCTGAGAGGACGTCATATCATAGCGTTTCATCAGCTTGAGGATTTCGGCGTACACCTTATCCGGCTCAGTGGCCTTATCACTCTTCAGTTACAGAACAACTCACCGCATCTCCCTCTGCAAAATATCAGGCTAGTGTCTGCTTCGAACATGCCATGCAGTTTTGGTCTGGCGTCCACAAAGAGCTGCTCAGTGTAGACCTTCCACAGCTTCGGGTTATCAACTGTATCCGTTACCAGTCGGTTATTTATGTCAACCATCAAATTGATGCCGCGCTTTCTATTTATTCTCAGTGTCTCTTCGATCATTTTTGCAGGTAGAAGTTGTCACATCCCGCTTGTTGTTACTCAATCTTCAGACACCTTGACGACAACCATTTTTATATAACGGCTTTGATCTTGGCTTGGCTTGTATTTACAGATGTACCTGTTCGTATCGCTGTTACCTAATATTCTTCCACTTCCGTCTTTCGTCCATTAAGTATAGAATCTCGTTCATTAGCCATGGCTGTCTCTTCCTCTTCATCCCGGCTGTAAACTGTTTTGTACATGTCGTGATGAGATTCACGCGCGACCGAAAGCCCTCCACGTCGTGCACCTTGTTCTTCAGCCACTTGTGCCTTACGCAAAATCAACCTCGACTCAGCGGTGAACCTTGGCACCTTTGAACTTGTTTATACCTGGTGGCCCTCCAGCTCCGAACTTTCCACTTAAAAGTGCCCCGCATACTATGATGATGAATGGGATGCCTAATCGCTGGTTTGCAATGGAGCGCTACAACGTTCTATATAAGAGTCATTTTACTACACACGTCCTGTAACAGGATGTTTTTGAATCTCTTCTAAGGATTCATACATTAAAGTAAAATAACTCATTCATTTACGTGTGTACATTTCACTCCGCAGAAAAGTTGCTTGTGCGTTCCTTGAATGATCCACTAGTTGTTAATTGCGGATCTGTTCAGCGAAACAAGTTTATAGAAGGCAGGTGGCTATTTAGCAACTCCTGCGCATAATATATCCAGCTTCGGTTGCATTCCGACCACGTTATCCATGCAATAAAATGATGCATGTGTATTCGGTGTTCTTGAACAGATTAAAATGATGGTTGTGTGTTCGTCGTTCTTGAACACATTGCCGATACGTTGACAGACTATGGTGCTACTGTACAAAATATCAGCCTCCTGCTATGCCTTCGATAACTTGGCTTACTAACGTATACTGAAGTAATCTACCTGCAGGCAGTAACCAGATTTTAGAGATCCCGTTCATTATTAGTGCATGCGGGACACTTATTAAAAGAAATTACGACGCTGGCGGTCCATCCGGTATTTCTTAGCGATGTTCTTGCCCCTCTGTGAATGGTCTTGAGCTTAAGATTCATGTTCTCAACCACTCGGTTTCGTGTGCTGGGATCTCAACTCGTAGGTATGTTTTGAATGACTGGAAGCTGTTTCTGAACAAGTAGTCAGTCTGGTTCCTGACTATGTTACCTGCTCTGTCTTGAGACGAATTACAGGTGGAAAGACGATGTGGTTGAATTTTGAAGGAAATGTTCAGGACGATTAGATTTTCTTCCTGGCACAACTTAATAAGGGGACAGTCCCTCTCCTTCCATAAACTCCAGAAATCTTCCAGTACTTTCGACGCCCTTGCCTCCTATATCATATAGTTGAATAATGTTACGTGCCCTAATTTTTGGAATTTTTGGCAATACCTCATCTGAAATGTGCTTAAGAATTATGTATTCTGGTTTCCGTCTGTCTCTTTGGCTAAGGAGTCTGCGTAATGCTCTCCGGATCACAGAGCCGCTTACTGGATTCAAGGATGGGATGGGGGCTTGGTATTTGTGAACGCCTTAATACGGATCTTCATTTAGATACAACACATCATAATACCAAAAATCACATAAATATTGAATACAGAATGCATCCCTTCAAATAAGTTTGGCGCTGGAAAGGCATCCATTCGTAGAACAATGCATAATCTACAATATTGCCGACGTGGGATAATGGGAAACTGGCCAGAAAATGTATGTTCTGATTTCGGAAATATGTGTTATTTGTTCTCTACTTTACTTTACACGGTATGAACAGCACACCACTGTCAACAAAAGGTAACGATGGAGAACTACACGCTGAACGTTGGTAATGGTTACAAATACACATTACGAAATCATAACAAATGCGCATCCCATACATATTCTCAGTAAAAACTTCCTTCCTATTTCCATCAGAGCTGAATTGCGGAAGTGAGCTATTTCGTTATAAACTTATGCAACAAAATAGATCAATTGCCACAATTTTAGTTGATTTATCATTCAGTGAATAGTTCCACATAGACATATGAAATAAGCTTCCAAATAAAGCTGGATTGGCCAATGAATTTTGGGATAGTCTAAATAATTGGAACGCTGCCTGGAGGCATAAGAGGGAATGGCCAGGAGAGAGATACACGTTTGACCACTTTATCGAATGACAGTGAATCCATTACAATTAATTTCAGCCGCTCGAAGCGAACAACTCAATCCTAATTAGTGCACTCATTACCGCTGTGTTTATAATAAAATCTAATTTGATTTTCAGATATATTTGCGCTTCATTAGATGTACATGTATCATCCGTAACTGAGTAACGTTTTCAATTCCTGGAGAATTTCATGAGCTTTAAACGTTACATTTTCTGAGAAGGAACAAGTAAGTCTGAGTGTAGGAGGTAAAAAATAAATACATATAGAAGACTTCACGTCTGCCACCAAGCCTTAAGAGAACCTCCGACTGAACGATAGGATTAATTAAAACCTTTAATTTAAGGAGGGGGAACAAGAACATACAACGGCGGAAAGTGAAATCTCAACAACAAGAAGACCTTAGTTTAGAAAACCGCAATTTAGGCTCAGCAATTGTCTAGGTAACACATTTATTTGATGAAAGATTCCAGGTCACAGGTTGAAGTATGTGCGTTGCGTGAAGACACGTGCCATACATATACATTAATAACCGCTGTAGTCCCATCGACTTTGAAAGCAAGCATGCAAACGTGCATGCTTTGTGTCGTATAGATGTCGTATGTCATCTTACGGGATGGAGTTCCACGCCTGTTACATTTGGTCAAGCAAACCAGAAGCGGTTATTTCTGGTATTGGATGATGCTGGATTTATCGTCCCATAATATCCCATATGTGCTAAATGGGAAACGGTTATGGTGATCTCGCAGGCCAAGGCAACTGGTCGACAATCTGTAGAGCACGTTGTGGGACATCAGTGGTATGAGGACGAGTTATCCCCTCGGAAAACATCCGATAGAATACTGCGTATGAATGGCAGCACAACCGGTCCAATCAGAAACTGACCAACAAATACGCTGTCAAGCTTCTTGGTATAATGACAAGAGTGCTCCTGCTATCAAAGGATATCACTCCACGGACCGTAATTCCTGATGAAGGTCCAGTGTGTCGACGACGCAGACAGTTTGGTTCAAAGCGGTCACCTGGCCACCTTCTTACCAATATACGGCCATCAATGGCACGAAGACAGAAACAGTCTCATCTTAGAACACTACAGATCTCCACTCCGCCCTCCAGTGAGGTCTAGCTTGCCACTACGGAGGTCACAGATGGCGGTCATTCCGAGATAGTGACATGAACACTACAGGATATCTGGCTCGGAACTGTCCCTCAAGAAATCGATTTTTTACGGTTTGTTGTGTCACTGTCGTGTCAACTGAAGCCTGATGGCTTCTGAAGATGCAATACGATCCACAATAGCCATGCGGCATACGGCGGTCTTCCCTCCCGCAGTGCCCCGTGTGCGGCCAGACGCCGGTCTCCCTGAAACAGTTCGTTCCCGTGACCATTGTTGCCAACACCGATGCGATGTGGATACATCCCCGCCAAGCCTTTCTGTAATATCACGGAAAGAACACCCACCTTCTCGTGGCCCCATTACACAGTGACGTTCAAACCTAGTAAGCTAATACTGCCTTCTTCGCCTCCTTTAAAGACATGTGTAAATCACATCTACCTCACGTCAAATCGGACGATGACTGACGCTGACGAAGTGTACAGCACCTGTTTAAAGCAATCTTCTTTTGCAAGATCATAGTGGTCCTACTAGCACCACCCTTCGTCAACTAGCGCATACATTTGAATAGACATCATTTTTCAGATGTGCAAACACGCCTCCCGAATTTCTTTTATGTAGAATATCTCGTTTTTGGTGTTGGAATTTAATTTTCGCCATTTTACATACATACAAGGGTTGGTTCGCAAGTGATGGTAAGTATATCTTCCTCACATTTGCACAGTGCTACCATACAATGGTCATATGTCTTGTAGAGCATGACACTCATAATACACTGGTATCCAAAAGTTAATCATAATCACTAAACGAGGCAATACAACCTAATAGGAATGTCAGACGGATTGCTGAACAAACGGAAGCTGAATCACACATCATATTTCACACAACATGTCCAAAAAACAGTGTCAGAAAGGTTCTGATATCTAAGGCACAACTTTGACAATAACTAACAAAATTTGGCAATGTCTTCCACAACAAAATTTGCTGTTAATAGGGTGTATGGTTACACCTAAGGGCCACACATGCTTCGCAGCGACGTGGCATGCTCTCTATTAAATGGTCCAAGAGCTCTTGTGGCAGTCGATCCCATTCCTCCGAAAGGGCGATGCGAAGGTCTTGGAGGGTCCTTGGTGGAGCCTGACGGGATGCAATTCGCCTCCCCAATGCATCATAGGCATATCCTATAGGAATCAGATTCGCAGACCTCACTGAGCAGTCCATGCGATGAATGTCTTCTCCAGCCAGAAATTCATCCACCAGAGCAGCGCGGCATTATCGTCCATTCAGAGGAAGCCTAGACCAACCGCACCACTGAAGGGTCGAACATTTGGTCTCAGTACATCATGCCTGTATCTCCGAGCTTTACAGTGTTTCTCGGACCACCCATGAAGATGTGCAGGTCCGTACGGCCATTCAACATGAAGCCGTCCCACACACTGACGCCACCACCACCATACTGGTCCCGCTCCACGATGTTCCTTTGGTTGTATCGGCTATCCGGTTCTCTCCAGATTAATGTGCGACGGGAATCGTTCTGCAAACTAAAGCGGGATTCATCTGTGAAGAGCACATGCCCCTATTCATTCATGGTCCAGATTCGATGTTGACGGCTCCGCAGTAAACGGACCCGTGTCTGTGCTGGAGTGAGCGGAACGCACACCGCTGGACTTCGGGCAAACAGCCCTGCTGTTCTGAGCGTCCGGTACACAGTTTGCCGAGAAACATCAACCCTTGAGACGGCTGCAAGCTCCGTCGACAATTGTCTAGCAGGTGCACTCCGATTTCGTCGGGCGGTTCAAGCCAGATACCGGCCCTCTTGTGAGGTGGTTACCCTTGATCGACCTGGTGCTGGCCTACGTCTAGCATCTCCTGTGTCTCGAAATCGTTTCCAAAGCCTGGAAATGACACTTTGTGGCACATTGAAGGATACGGCGACATCGGTCTGCGTCTGGCCTGCTTCCAAGCGGTCGAGTATTCTACCCTGCAAAACGGGGTCGAAATGGCGTCGTTGTGTCATTATGTTATCACGTTCACCACGAGGCTACACTCCGCACACTATAGGAGGGCAAACACGACTGAGGGAATATGGGGCGCTGGCAGTGGCTGTGTTTACCTTGCGGTTACGTCGCTATTCAAAGCAGGGCACATTCGTTTCCTATACAGAGCGAACACGTAAGGTTGGTAGGTGCATATGTCGTGCGATTTGCGGTCTATTTCCTGTTGTCATGCTTACTCGTAACTCATGCTTGACTTTTGGACTCTAGTGTACATGGACTCAGAACGAGATGGCAATGCGTTGCACAGGTACCACGCACAGGGCGAGGGGTCTGCAGTAGTGAGTTAGGCCCCGTGCAGAATGGATGTGACGAGGCAACTTTAGCGCTGGGGGTTGGATGTTCCGGAAACACCTTCATCTAACTGGAACTGTCTCTGTGCGACTTTGACCTCATCATTAGAGCGAAAGGACCACTGTATGGGTGTCGGTTTATATATTGCCAACGATGTGAAGCACGAAACTGAAAATTTCACACATGGCGAGGCGAATAGTATCCGATAACTCCTGCATCGTTGATAACATGTTTTGGATAATCTAAAAACTACTTTGAGGGTTTTCCTTGAAGGTTTCTGTACTCTCTGACAATAAGAATTATGTAGCAGAATAAATGTATGGCTGACAGTTTCCTGGCTTTACATCCTACATCCGGTAAACCTTTTCGACATTATTCATATATTCCGTAGCACCTTATGTACTCACTCCCATCTGCATATTTCAATTTGACTGGTAGATCACTCGTGTATGCGAATGAATACTTGTTATGTGTTATGCTCTAATAACAATAATAATATTAATAATAATAATAATAATAATAATAGTTTAGTTTCGGTCTTCCTATTGTTCCTGTTACTTTATATTTAGGATTTGCCTAAGTAGAACTACAGTGTAGTTATTTCGTTAGTACGTTCTTTTACTGTTGTGTAATGCTTGTGTAGTATACAGTACGTCTTTCCTATGACATTTCTTGTTCACACAATACCTTATTTTATTTTTGTTGATTTGTGTAATGTTTTATATTTCAATAAAGAAGATAAAAAATGGCTAAGGAATGAGGAAGTATGGATTTTGGGTGTGAGTGCGCATTAAGGAGTATGAAGAAAGAGAGAATTTGATGATGATAAATAGGATTCCAACGGAAGGCAGGAATGAAGGCAAGTCTCCATCAAACATTGTACAGTGTACGGTTGGCAGAAAAGAAAGTGTTTAAGGACGGTGGGAAGTTGTGGAAGACAATCGGGGTAATGTTTTAAGGGGAAGGAATTTGATGGCCGAGGGGTCTACTCTGGTGGGGTGGGGCGTGGAATTGTTCAGGATAGCGATTAGTGAGGAATCGATTTGAGTCACTGCAGGTAGAACAGTAGAAGGAAGATGATGCTTAGGGAAGTGTCACAGAGGAGTAGTAAGGTAACAGGTAAGGCAAGGAGAGAAAAGGAAAACGTAGATCAGAGCATAGGAAGAAGGAGGTAGAACAGTGTCATTAGAAAGGGAAACGGGAGGAGGAAGTAGGTTCTACAGCCTTCAGGGAAGATAACGGAGACTTGGAGTCAAGGGGATTAAATGAGTTGGGTAGGGTTGTGGCTCGGGTCATGGAAGACTGCACTGTTGGGCATGTGGATGGAAAATTGTGTGTGAATGAAGAGGAAACGCGATCAAGCGTTATCCAGGAACTAATTTAATGCAGATTTTGAAGAAAGTAGAAGGGAAGGAGTAGGAAAGGGAGAAAGTGGTAGTAGTACTTCACCTTGCTATGAACAGTGCAAGGCAAGCAGGAATAAGTTCCATCATAGTTGGAGATGTATGTGATTTGGTTACGACAGCTCGGGAGAAGTTGAAGGAAGCGAAGATTGTTATCAGTGGTATAATTCGTAGGAGCCATACTGACTCATTTATTACTGGGAATATAAGTGGGTCTATGGAGTGGTTGTGTGTGATATTTATACATTGTAATGGGTGGGTTTACTTGAACCTCAATGGTACGTATAAATTAAGAGGATAGTTTAGACGGGTTGCATGGAGGCACATTCAGAGAAATGGCGTAGACTTTGGAGCAGTAATCAGAGTACAGGGAGCTGGAAGCCAAGTAATGATGACAAAATTGTTTAAAAGTAGAAGTATTGTAAGGAAAGGAATATAATTAAAGTAATTTACTGTGTATGTATAGACCAGATATTGTAATAAGAGTGAAATCAGTGGTAAGTAGTGATTTTATGGATGCGGTGATTTTGTCCCGCAACCAGAGTGTTTATCATAGTGACAATAGATTTGAAAAGACAGAAAGCGTGGCTAATTAACGGTAAATAAGTTAATATGGCAAGGAGAGTTGAATCAGAATATGATGGAATAAATTACAGGGACTAATATTAGATATGTGGTGCTTATAAAACCAGATGAGTTCTAAGGAGAAATTGAAGTGATAAACTGAATAAGTGATCACGAAGCTGTTTGTAGTTAAAGATAAATGCCGTAGAAGTTCAGGTAGTAAATGTATAATTATTATACAGTACCATACGGTTGATAAGACTCACAATGAGGAAGTTTAAAGGAACTAATTTTGATCGGTAAGATGAGTAAACAGCTCATGTCATGGTTTTAAGCAGTTGTTGAGGGGTATGAAAACATGTATGCAGCTTTAAGTATGGTGAGGTGTGGAACACACGATAAAAAGAGAGATTAAGAAGGAGGTGCAGGATAGAAAGTAACAGAGTAACGAAGCGTTGTGGAAGTCTGGAGAAATTGAAGTAACTCACCAGGAAACTGGTTTCATAAAAGGCGGTTTGCCAGGCTGAGTGGCTCAGACGGTTGAGGCGCTGGCCTTCTGGCCCAACTTGGCAGGTTCAATCCTGGCTCAGTCAGATGGCATTTAAAGGTGCTGAAATACGTCAGACTTGCGTCGGTAGATTTAATACCACGTAAAAAGAACTCCTTCGGAACTAAATTCCGGCACCTCGGCGTTTCCAAAAACCGTAAAGTAGTTAGTGGGACGTAAAGCAAATAATATTTCTTACGGGGATACTGTGGTGGACGGAGGTGAAAGAAGGTGGGTCTGTGTAAGACGGTCAAAAGATTAATAAAAACTCTAAAGTTAGCGTTATATTTCTTTTCTCGGTTATCTTTTGGTTTTCAAAGACAAACTTTATAATTCAGGTACAAAAGTTCATAAGATACGGTAACCATTTTAGAATCTCGAACAACAACAACATTGAGCTTGAAGCGCCCAAATTATACATTCTCCATGAGCGCTGCGGCTCCTTTCAAAATAACATTCAAGGAGACGAACCTCCCAAATTCTTTTACAGAGTATTCAAAATATACAATGTTTCAAGAGCCCCTTTTGCTCCACAAAATTATCTAGGAGACAACTCTCCAAACATTACACCACATCGGCCTTCCAAAGGCACAATTAAACCACTACTCTGCTCTGTTAACATTTTGCACTTCAAAACCTAGTTCCAGAAAGGTCCAGGCCTATCAAAAGCACAACCTACATTTAACAATTCAAACAGTATTCACTATCTTAAACACTCAACAGTCTAACCTCCTAACATAAAAGAATGAAATTGAATTTTGCGGGGGTATCGAATACCCATTGTACCGGGCCTTTGTGGAAAACAACAGGTTAAACTTACTGGCCCAAAATTCAAAATGATATGGAGACGGACACTTACACTCCTTGAAATTTGCGATTAAGAGATTAAAACACTATTTGGGCTTCTGGCCCGAAGTTACATAGTTAAAAGATTTAAACTGAAACAGGTTATAAACATAGTCACCTCAAAATAAAATTGATAGGGAACGCGAGAGGGTATCACACACTCTATTCCCTGATTTCAGCTAAGTTCTATTGATTTTCTTGCAAGTTCCATTTTAGAAAATTAAAGTAACTTTAGTAAAGATTTGAAACCTTCCCCTCGAGTTAGTTTTCCATGATTATCACTTAGATCGGACTGCCATTACCTTGAGCTAATAGATTACTCTGCGATGGACGAGGATCCCCGCCTCCTTTATAAATACACACACACTACACTTGAGTTATGAATAAGACCACCCGGTTCAAAAATGTACCAGGTTTTATACCCGAGAGGAAGGATCCAGAAAACTCTTGGCTATGACCCGACACACCCCCAATTCGTATTGGGTAATTAAATAAATACAAGTCAGATCTAACTGGCAAAAATAAATATACAAAATTGTCTATTGGCCAGCATCCAAAGTTGGCGGGATAATATAGAAGTGTTGTCAACTTTAACATACCAAAAACAAAGAATAATCAACTGAGGGTAGTAAACCTTAAAATTAAAATAAATACTTAACAAACTCGACGGATGACACTGTACGTATAAAACGGCTTCGGTGATAGAGTCATGTGAGGTGAGTGGAAGAAGACAGGTTACCTTATAGAATAGTGGCTTGCAGACTGGATAATAATAATAATAATAATAATAATAATAAGAATAATAATAATAATACCGTATATATACGCGAATACTCTGCACCATCAAATAATGTACGCACCCTAACTTTGAAATATACATTCTGAAGAATTGACTTTAAGTTATATTTTACTTGAATGTAATTTTTGTTCCTTTACACAAAATTACGAAACTGAATTATTGAATATATGGTGAATGAACTTAAAGAACTAAACAGATGGTATACTGGCTTTCACAGTTCCACATGACAATTGTTTAAGTGACACCCAAGATCGAATCTTGTCCTTCCGGGCACAGTCAGACAGTAAATGGCCTACTGTCTGAGAAGATCCACGAAAGCACAAAATATTTGTCTGCAATATTAATTTTAAAGCGTTCAACATAGCACTTTAACTTCCTATGGCCGGAGAGAAACCGAATGATAATGAATTCGGGCACTATTGTTTTGCACTGGAATCAGCTACATATGTTGGGAAAATGTAATTCTTTTTTGACTGACCGCTTTGTACTTGATGGCCAGAGGTTCTTCCACTTCCTTGTTGGATATGTCTTGATTTTGAGGGTGCTTTGTTACACGTAATTTCTATGTTGGATGTGGAGGCCCTTTTAGCGAGGATATCTGGCTTTTCATTTCCAGGAGAACCGATGTGTCCTCGGATTCAGGAAAGACAGATGTCGGTGCACTGCTGTGCTGTAGATCCTAATGTAGCTGCTGTTGGGTTGGCATTGTGCGTGTCGTAGATTGAGTTCAATGCAGCCTGCGAGTCACTAAGAATCCGAGCGCTACTGTTATTGTGTTCACTCCACTCCACAGCAGACTTGATGGCACATAGCTCGGCTTGAGATCTGAGCAGCTGAATGAGAATTTATACTGGGCTGAAAACACGTCGGTGTTGTTCTATTACACAAATATTAAAAACAATACAGTAATTGCATACTATCATACACGTATTCATCATCACTTGCATCCTCATCACAGGAAGAATCATGTTGTTGTTTTTTTTTTTTTTGCTAGGGGCTTTACGTCGCACCGACGCAGATAGGTCTTATGGCGACGATGGGATAGGAAAGGACAAGGAGTTGGAAGGAAGCGGCCGTGGCCTTAATTAAGGTACAGCCCCAGCAAGAATCATGTTTGTTACCATCTTCCCATACAGCGTCATTCTCAGTACCGTCAAGTGGAAATCGTAGTCACCGAGGAAGTTGACCGTGTGGTTAGGGTCGCGAAGCTGTGAGCTTGCATTCGGAAGATAATGGGTTTGAACTCCACTGTCGGCAGCCCTGAATATGGTTTTCCGTGGTTTCTCATTTTCACACCAAGCAAATGGTGGGACTCAGTATTAATTAAAGCCACGGCCACTTCCTTCTCACTCCTAGCCCTTTCCTTTCCCGTCGTCGCCATAACACCTATTGGTGTATAAAAGCGTAGTCTGTGGCCTATGACACAGTACATTCATACAACACAGGTTCAAATGAAATGGCGCATGGCTTTTAGTGCCGGGAATGTCCGAGGACAAGTTCGGCTCGCCAGAAGCAGGTCTTTTGATTTGACTTCCGTAGGCGACCTGCGCGTCGTGATGAGGATGAAATGATGATGACGACGACACATAACCCCAGCCCCCGTGCCAGCAAAATTAACCAATTATGGTTAAAATTCCAAATCCTACTGGGAATCGAACCCGGGACCCATGTGACCAAAGGACAGCACGCTATCCATTTAGCCATGGAGCCGGACACAAGACAGGTGAAACTAGCGGTTTTTAATAGCAGGGGAAGATACGCAAACCGCATACCAATTACAAAAGCGGGTTGCCTACCCTGCCTACTGTATAAGGGTACCGTTGAGGTCAGATTGAGGTAAAGCAGTGCCAACCTTGTTTCAAATAAGCTATATTACTCGTGCTTCGTATATATTTTTCAGTAAGTGGTTAATGACGTAAAATGAAATGACATAATTAATATTAAAAAGATATGAATAAGGAATGTCCGCCTCTGCGGTGTAGTGGTTAGCGTGATTAGCTGCCACCCCCGAAGGCCCGGGTTCGATTCCCGGCTCTGCCACGAAATTTGAAAAGTGGTATGAGGGCTGGAACGGGGTCCACTCAGTCTCGGGAGGTCAACTGAGTAGAGGTGGGTTCGATTCCCACCTCAGCCATCCTGGAAGTGGTTTTCCGTGGTTTCCCACTTCTCCTCCAGGCGAATGCCGGGATGGTACCTAACATAAGGCCACGGCCGCTTCCTTCCCTCTTCCTTGCCTATCCCTTCCAATAATCCCATCCCTCCACAAGGCCCCTGTTCAGCATAGCAGGTGAGGCCGCCTGGGCGAGGTACTGGTCATTCTCCCCAGTTGTATCCCCGACCAAGGTTCTGAAGCTCAAGGACACTGCCCTTGAGGCGGTAGAGGTGGGATCCCTCGCTGTGTCCGAGGGAAAAGCCGACCCTGGAGGGTAAAGAGATGATGATGATGATGATGATGATGATGATGAATACGGAATATAAAAGTAAACCAAAGGTGATGATGTTGAAAATGGCTGGAAAAATAAACTACAGCCCACATGAGGTCTCAAATAGCTGGGCTGAGTGTCTCAGGCATTGAAATCAAATGTAATTGGTTTTTCAAAATTGTAACTTAACATGCAAGTAAGTAAGCACATTTCCTGGTGCTTTCTAAGCGAAATACTTAAATGCTAAATTTAGGAGTATATAAAACACTTTATGAGCGAATTCTGTGGTTCACATTATACATTACGGTCATCATTTTGTTGTGCGACACTCACATTACCCTTCATGTACACACTGCTATGAGGCTTCGTACCAGTCCCAACCCTACTCCTAGAAACGCAGGACCTAATGCACATGGCTATTTCATCCTGGGTTCGGTAAGGAGTGTACAGATTGTGTAACCGTATAGCACTGATATCCTGCTTAACTGCCAGATGTATTTCGTATGTGTGTGTGTTTATGTGTGTGTGAGGGTGATCTGGCAACCTTCGTTACTGTACCAGTGACTTTATTTTTGTAACAAATTGGGGCTAGATTAGGGAAGTACGTAATCGTGGCTTCCACGCTAATTCTGGCATGTGCAACTGCAGCACTAGAAAGGAGGAGCACTTTCCCTTGCTCATGAGCCAGCGGTGAGCAAGCACTTTGTTCATCCCTCCATGTCTCCGCTTCCCTCGTTGTGGCTCCCGGTATTCGCAAAGTCTACGCTGACCACAGCACTCCCCTCCCCTTCCACCTCTTCTTGCTCAAGTCATCCAGACGTACTGACCCATTCCTTGCACAATGTACTATTTGTTCAACACCTACATATATTCATTCATCTTCATTATAGACTGCTACGCCTTTCAGAGTCCAGTCTGCAAGCCTCTGTGAATTTACTAACCGCCGCCACGATCCTCTATTTCTAACTCGTTCCGTGGCCCCGTTTAGTTCTATACCTCTCATTCTTAAATCGTTAAAAATGAGTCTAAACAACGTCGCCTTGGCCTCTCTGTATTTCTCTTACCCTCCATGGCCGACACTATTATTCTCATAGGTAACCTACCCTCCTACATTTACCACACATGACCCCACAACAGAAGCCGGTTTATTCGTACACCTTCATACATCGAGTTCATTCCTTACTTCTCCTTTACCTCCTCATTGTAGAAACTAACTACTAAATGCTGATCAGCCCTAGTGTCTTTAGAGGTGATTTTCCATCTGTATGCGTAATTAATAATAATAACGATAATAATAATTTTTACACACAGTTTTTCTTTCACTTACCGGTAAATACGTCGAAACGAGGTTTTGATTATTTGAGCACCATTCAGGTATTCAGCTGAGTCAGGAACGAGCTCGCCGATTTGGGCTCAAAAAGCCTGCGATCTACTATCTGAGGCGCTAAGCCAGGCGCATGGACAAGTAAGTTTTGCTTACTAACAAGAACAGTTATTGAAAATTCGACTGTACCTTTTCCTGTATAAAAGGTTAATAATGACCAAATTATCAAGAACTCAGAAAATTTTAGAGAAATAACAGAAACACGAGTGAACACAACTATCCTCTGCCCCTCACTGCGTAGAGGACGGGCAGGTGGAAGGTTGCAGTCTCTACTACATCAACAGAGGAGGAATGCTTGTTTCCATGCCAGCAGTGAGGAGGAGGACACTTCTGAGTTGCCCACCTACACAGCCATGCGCTAGGCTGTCAACTGCCCCTGAGTGCGTACTTCGTCTCTATATTGAGTTACCTAGGACATCTTTTACCGTGTCCTTGTTCTTAAGACTGGTCTTAAATTCCAGCCAGAGTCTGGAATGAAACATAGGTCACAGCGTGGTAAATATGATTTGATATAATCGTTTAAAGGCTGCAGAATGAGGAGCAGAATAACATACTCTTTTGATTAATAAGGATAATCATCGTAGTAATTATACATAGAGCGATCACCTACTTTATTTACCTACTTTGAAATCCAACCAGCATTTCTGTCCTCTTATAAAACTGTCTCACACACACACACACACACACACACACACACACACACACACCTGTCCTGAGATATTTGAAATGACATCGCGCCTAAGCAGCTTGAGATGATATCGTGAGATCTGCACGAACATTCCCAAAGGTAATTGTCATATGACTGTATTTTCTTCAAAATATTTTCCTGAAAAGAGCTCATAATAATTCATGTTATTGGTTTTACGTTCAACTAACCACTTTTGACGGTTTTCTTCGTAGAAGCTGACGTGCTGGAAATTTGTTCCGCAGGAGTATTTTTACGTGCCAGTAAATTTACCGATTTACTGACGTGTTTGACCACCTTCAAATACCACCGGACTGAGTCAGGATCGAACCTGCCAAGTTGGAGTCAGAAAGTCAGCGCCTAAACCGCCTGAGTCACTCATCCCGGCATGGGAAAGATCTAATTTGCAAAATTATTAACAAAATGTTTTGATGGTACAGTATTAACATTTGTGAATGTACTGAACTTCCAAATATGTTATAGGTCGTAGAAATAATAACCTGTAAACAATTATTTCTATTACCGACGAATCCCACCTCATTCAATTAAAATTTTCTGTGGAACTCTAGTGGATTTTACGGAAATTCCACTTGAACGTGTAAAAGTATGCATTCCTGGTAACTCGTCAGTTGAGAGTTGTGCTGTTACCGGGACTAGGCCTATTGGCCTGTAATTAGGTATGGGTATGTGTGAGACATCCATTTCTCAAATGAATCTGTTTTGACCAGTCTAGTTGCCCATACGAGTTTGCTTTCGGGAAACAGTGGGTTCGAATCTCATCGTCGGCAGCCCTAAAACAGACTTTCCGTGGTTTCCCATTTTCATACCAGGCAAATGCTGGGCCTGTGTCCTAATTGAGGCCAAAGCCGGAACCATTCCAGTCCTATCACTTTCCCATTCTTACGTCGCCGAAAACCTTCGATGTGTTGGTACGAAGTTGAACTACTAGAAAAAAATTAATACAAAAATAAAAAGACGACCTATTTTGATTTCATTCATGTATTCAGATCCTAAAGGCAAGACCTTTTTGCTGTACCCATATTTGTCTCTCCTCTGCTGAGCGCTTCAGGCCAACATATTTTTTTCAAATTAAGCATGTCCATCACGGAATCCAGATACTTCTTCCTCGGTCTTCTTACCCAGAACATTTCCTCCCAGCACAGTCGTGAGGAATGTGTTATGTCAAAGTGTGTGGCCAAGGATTTTGGTTTTCCTCTTTTCTACAGTGTTGATCAATTCCTTTGTTTTATCTGTTTCCACAAGAGCCCTTGATTTTGCATTATTTAATCTTGCATTATTTAATGTTCCGAAGATGAGGCCATTTAACTAAACCAATTTTGTTTCCAGTGACATGTAAATGACAATTTACAAGTCAAAGACTGATCAAAATAGCGACGACGGGCACGATTTGCTAGTAAAAAAAATCTATATTTCTGATAAATATTTTTAATTCCACTGCGGATATTCATATTGAATGAAAATATTATACAGGATGAAGCGAAATTCACGCACTCTGGAGTCACACGCGACTCCTCACATGCCAGCAATAAAAAGATATCTCTCACAAAAGTTCGTCCTGCGAGTATATCCGGCAGAAAAAGGAAGTTTAAGAGTGGCAATCTGGCAACACTGTAAGCACATGTAGGGTAACCACCTCTATCAGCACACGTTAGTCGTACTGCACAGTTGTTGCAGTGGGTAGAGTTTTGGGTTAGCATGCAGAAGGTCGAGGGGTAGGTCCTGGGTTGAGGAGTATGTTTTTTATTTCGTAAATGTAGCCCAGGTGGTGTGGTATCTGGCGTCTTAATCGTCAACAGCGATTGCAGCGGCTCCTCTAGAAACCATTTGCACTTACACACTACGATCCTAGAAATGCAAGAAAACATTCGTTTTCATTGGTCAGCTTTGAAAGACTCCCTTTCCACGTTGTGGGCGTGAATATATTCCCACCACTTCATCTACTAGATGCGTTATAACGTGTTCAGCGTTCCAAAATTTTATAAATGTAGGATACATGTGACCTAAGAAACGGTGTCTTACTGTATTACAGTATGTAATGTCCGATGGAAATTAGGAAATAAAAATATGCGCCTCAACCCAGGATCGAACCCTCGACCTCCTGCATGCTAACTCAAAACTCTATCCACTGCACCAACCGTACAGCACGACTAACGTGTGCTGACAGAGGTAGTTACCCTATATGTGGTTACAGTGTTGCCAGATTGCCACTCTTCAACGTCCTTTTTCTGGCGGATATACTCGCAGGACGAACTTTTGTGAGATATGTTTTTATTGCTGGGATGTGAGGAATCGCGCTGCGACGCCCGAGTGCGCGAATTTCGCTTCACCCTGTATTATGAACACTAAAACTACACTCGTTAACTCTACAATTAATTTCTAAATGCCAACAATCTTCTTCTTATTCTTCCTCCTCTGTCACTTTCTACTACACACTGTTGGGTCGCAAGTGTAATACGTGCTATAGAGAAGGATTTGACGCTGTTTTACAGCTGAATGCCCTTCCTGTCGCTAATCCTCTGCAGAGGGATGTATGTTCTACAGTGTGCTTCTTTAGTGGTTGCCAGTTTGGCGTGTTGTGTATAAATAAAGAGGAGTACATTAAGACAAACACAAACACCTAGTCTTCTAGTGAGATGAATTTACCAGACGCAGTTAAACCCCAGCAAAGCCATGAATCGAATTCGAGACCCTCCAAATCCAAGACCGTGGCATTTGCACTTCAGCCAAGATATGTTAATACCATCATAAAATAAATTACAAATATATAAGAGGCTAGGTTATTATTTAAATTAGGTCTAACGTTTATATGAATTTCCTTCTGCCTGACCGTACGATGTCACCTTCCTTGCCACCATGACCAATTTTAGCTCATTCATGATTACCTGATATATTCAGTTAAAATGAGTTTCGTACTCCCCTTAGCTTTGAAGCAGGGATGTAGAGAGTGATTAATTATTCAGGTTGCACATTTTCAATTTCCGTGTTTTCATTTAGTTTTAAGAGTTCTGAATTGCTTTAGAATGAGGTACAGAAAAATATTCTACAAAGACAGTAAAAATAAATGACAATTCTATTATTATTATGATCATTACTATTGCCAAGCTTTATTTTGGACTGCTAGGAAAATAAATTACTTGAAATATTCACTTTAAAGTAAATTAAAAGCGCTTACTGAATTTCGGCAACGAAATATGGACGTGGTTTTCACCATGTAACAGGAAAGAGAAGTAAAACTCAACCTTGAAATCGCTGTGATACGTTCCACTATTTCATGTTTCTCTGCTGTAACAGATAGGTTACAACGTCATGCAGTACAGAATTCCCCTAGTGGGATGGCTATCCCATCCCTCCTTGCCTTCCTGCCTACATGTAGTGTAGCAAATCCATTTGAACAATAATTTACTAGGGGTTATGATTCGCCAGTAAATAATTCTTCCGTTCTGGAGAGAAATTAGCAATGTGTAAGAATATAACAGAAGATAAACTCACCTGTCTGTAAATGTCATTATTCATGGCACGATGCAAAATTCAAGGGCAATCCTAGCGATTTCATCTCATATTATTACTTTCTGTTCTTCTGTCGTAACAGGTACAGGTCCGTTAAACCTAGCTCCTAAGATGACATAGAAAATATAAATCGCATACTTTCAGACAGCAAGAAAAATAATAAACTACAAGTGCTACTCCAAAAGAGTCGAAGTAAGCGAAAAATGGCATAACGGATAATTGCCGGTATAGTAGGCAGCCCGTTATATCCTCACTAAGAACCTTTGCATGTTTATAATTACAAAAATTTAATACGTAGGTAATAATAATAATAATAATAATAATAATAATAATAATAATAATAATAATAATAATAATAATAATAATAAAGGGAGCACTAAATACAAAACGCCTAATAAAAATACTCCTTAACATTGACCTAGCCAGGGCAGGATGTGTGGCGTATCGAAAGGTCACCGGATTGTATATCCAGTTGGACTCGCGCCAATGACGGATCAACGATTTTCAAATACATCGCATTCCATGCTTGGATGGAAACCAAAGAGGACTTAATTAAGGATAACTTACAGACTACAATTTCATAAATATTTAAGCAGAAATAAACGTAGATGTGTACACTTTTCTAAATATTTGAGTGCGATTTGATAGAATATGATGATGTTCTTTCAAGAATGAAACCTGTCATATTATTTTAATTAAGATGTTTATTTGTCAAATATAATAATATCAGCATTAGCTTTCCTTTTCGGGTAGTTTATAAATTTATTACTCAAAATTGGTTTCGGCAGATTGAAGAACTTAAAAGTCAACATTTATTGAGTCGGAATTGGAAAAAGGTGGCTTCAGATATTGCAGACCATATTGTAAGGCCAGGTGATCTTGGAAGCCGTGCAATGCCATCGTTCCTAGAAGTGACACGGTTGCAAAACGATTGTTATACATCTGCAAACGCTATTCGTGCTGCGTATGCGTTGCTACTTCTTGTTCGAACCAGGTGTTGTCAGTCTGTAGTAAACAATTATGCTTGCGTATTTGCGTGTGTTGATATCCCGATCATGCCACCCTTTATTGAACTTGCACCAAAATTCCCTACCGCGACCTTTAAACGGTTATTTGTTTAATATAGTTTGACTGCAAAGCCACACTACACACCATTCCACGATTACTAATTGGCAAGGTGTTGTGAGCACCGCTTTATTTGTTTATGAACACTACCAAATTTCCAGGGTTGACACAACACGTTTCTAAATGCTATAGTATTTTGAGTCTATTGTGTGTGAACATGTCCGTAGGTTCTCGCTACCAAGTGTCCATTGCACCTCAAGATCACTGGAAGATAAACTTCATGCCATTTGCTGCATTTTTTTCTTTCGAGGACTCATATTAAGCCATGATATTCGAACCAATGATGTACCTCAATACATTAATCAATGCTAGAGGCTTAGCAGATATTAAACCCTCCATGTGGTTTGGATTCCATAACCCGTCTTGTCATAGCAGATACTAAGTAGACACGTTACCACATTAATATCAACTTGCGCGGACTGCTTTACCAATGTTGTATATCTGATCTCTCTGTGGCCTTGGTGGAGTACACAGTTTAAATCTAACACATCATTTTAATGAAGCAGAATGATGCCCTGTTGTGGCTAGTTGAAAGAAGCTAAATTATTCATGGTCCACTAAGGTAATGCAGTACACTAACAGGCAATGTAATCTGAGTGCGGATAATAACACTGATCAACAGAAAATGAATGTCGGTGGGTATCTTGGTATCCAACACGCGTTCTAAGACAACTGAAATATGTTGATTCAAAATATGCAAACCATTTTTCTCCATAACCCAGCGTTCTTGAGATACACATCAACCATTTACATTTGTTGAATGTTGTATCAGGGAAAACAACTTATAGACGGAAGTTTTACTAGAGCACTGATTGATACATGGAGTACTAATAAATATGGCTTCAGCTACGTTTCATGCAAATGAAACACATGGCACATATTGGATTGGATTTTTCCACAGTCGCACACGTATCAAAACATATTTGGTGAATTTATGCAAATTTGGGATCCCACATTGTCACCTGTCACCGACAATAAAAACAACCAAATAAAGACATTCGGATTTACAAGGAAAACAACAAAAAGCAATGAAAACAACGCTGTTCCATTAAAAATAGAACTTTGTCAACAGTTCCAAAATCTGACATGATAGCGCAAAGTGGATTCCAGATTTGAAATCAACTTGAAAAACTGCACTAGAAACATTAAACATCATGTATTGTACCGGTTACGACCTGTACATAAGTATTTTTTGAGCATAAGTTACGTTTGTTTACCACGCGTAATGTTCCGAGAGCGCCTGGTTAGTTTACCAGCAGCGAGGACCAGCTAGCGAGTGTATGACGACTGTGAGCTGTGACGTAGCCACAGGGGCTAGCTAGACCACCCGCTCGTCTCAACACGTGTTACCAGCCTTGACTGGTATTTTCTGGATTCCACGTCACTTGTTCTAGAGAGTTCGATGGAGAAAATTTTGAAATTTCTATAATAATGATGCTAGCGAGTCGAGCGATATGTCATCTTGTTTGGGATCACCTAAACGTCCCAATGCTCGAGCTTCAAGCAAATCCATCGAGGGATTCGGAAGATATTCAATCAAACCGTATTATGACGTAGACGTCGCGAATCGAATAAAAGGAGGACCTACTGTAGCCTATTCACACAGTCTCAGCTGAGTAGTCAGCGGGGACACTCTTGCTGCTACTATCATCGTGGAACTCTGTCATTCTACAAGTGTGGGAAGACGATTCTTCCAAGTACTATAAAGTGGACTCATAAGACTACGAGTGTTGTAGAAAATGTTCTAAGTCTTCGTAATTGAACTTAGAATATTTACAAGTGTTAATTAAATGGACTTGTATTATTTACATGGGTTCGAGACCAGAATTCTTCTAAGTGTCAATTAAATGGACTTGTATTATTTACGTGCCTTCGAGACTGAAACTTTTCTAAGTGTTTGGACTTGTATTATTTACGCGTCTTCGAAGCTGGAATTTTTCTAAGTGTTCACTGAATGGACTTGTATTATTTTCATGTGTTCGAGACCAGAACTTTTCTACGTGATCAGTGAATGGACTTGTATTATTTACGTGGAATATTTGCGACTGTTGAGGAACTCATCCTTCTAATAGACAGTGATTGATTAACATTGCTAGTAATGAACTTTAACTTTCCAACGGCTTTAAACGAAGTTAGGATTTCACTTACAGACTTGTACATTTGCCAGTGAATTTCGTCAGTGAATTTACTTATGTGGAAGGACTTGTGTTTCCGTCAGTGGTCACTCAAAGACTTTATGAATTTCACCAGTGATTAACTTTAAATATATTCAAACTTCCAAGTGAATGGACTTGTGTTTTTCATTCGAGTTTAGGCAAAGACTTGCACCTTCGCCAGTAATGAACTTTGAGTTTAACTATAATTTCACAAGAAGGGACTTGTATTTTTCGTTGCCAAAAGTTATTCAGGGACGAGGATTTTCCTAGTGATGAACTCTAAAATTATTAATACCACTCATATCGTTTTAGGAGTGTTGGAAGTCTTGATGTACAATTATCAAGAACTCTACTTATAAGTTGATCATCCAAGGTTTTCATGGACTCAGTGCTACTAGTGACCTTGGGAACATCAATCCTCTCAGTCTCATTGGGCTGAGGTTGTACATGCCTATCTACAACATCGCCTGGATCACCGGGGTTCAACCCGGGCCTCAGAGTTCGAGACATCTCTACTTGCCGTCAATCCAGACAGTCCAGCTGCCTCTGTCTGGAGTATCTGGAGTCCCTGGAATCCCTGGAGTCTTCTGGAACGTGCTTCAACCAGCTTGGCTTGGTGAGCTGGAGAACCCGAGCCATACTATTGGTATACGAGGAAGACAATCCATTTCTACTTAGAGGTGATGTGCAAATTCATGACTTATTTGAATAAACTCTTGTGCAATCAGAGTCAAAGCTTTTCTGTAGATAGGACCCTACCTCCTGTACCGAGCCCTAGCTACAATTAATCCAGTTTTTCGCCCTGAGAACTATAGTCATGCTACTTTAAAATTTAATCTGAGAGTCGGGCTCTTTTACTGGTACAGTATGTATGTATGTATGTATGTTCAGTCCGTCAGCGATTCCGCTGGTGGGATCCTCAACAGCTCTGCCATCAGCTGTCACATTTGGCCTAGGCATCACTGAAGAGGCGTACTAGGGGAATGAGTGAGGTAGTTTCCCGTTGCTTTCCTCACAAACATTATGTAAATAAGTGTAATTATTGACCGACCTCCTGTGAATCTTTATGTTGATACTCACTTTGCTGTACTTCGTCCTCTATTCCTTCGGGGTCTTCGTGAGTCTCAAAACTAAGTATTTGCTCACGTCCATCACGAGGTCATTCCCGTTCCTAATAAGTGATCTAGTATTTTTGTCCACGAGCAACGTTCCTCAGATCACAAGCCTTACACCCTTGTTCAATTTAACATTCAGTTACAGATGCTATTCTGTAAGCGACAAATCTCTTCTTAATACTTTTCTTTTTTACATTTATTTAATGTTGTGTAACTCAATGTAAACATAGACTTGAAATAATGAATACATTTATATTTCGAATGTACATTAAATTTTGTGATTCATATTCCAGTTTAATTTCGAGACTCGCTCTATATTCATAGTTCTGTTATAATATTCATCCACTTGAGACACGGACGTTCTTCAGACTGGAATGCGTCTAGCTCGAAGTAATTAAGTACTTCTATGAATGGGTCATTCTCTCAGAGAACATTATATCCTCTAGAATTGTATGGCGTATTTTAAACGCGTTTCTGTGTTTTATAAGCACGGAAGAGGGGGAAGGGATGCGCAGTTTATTTGTTGAGCTTTAGGAATCTATATTGTGAGTCATCGATGGGGACTACTTAGGTCACGTACTGATTACAGTGAAGTAACGTACAGCCATAATGTCGAAACAGCGATAGCTGTGTATCTGGTATCGGATTCCATCCGTGAATATATATGAGAAACTTGAGACATGACCGGATATATCTGAGAATTTATCGATGACGGATTAGCATTAGTACAGTTACTGAAAATGTTCAGTACCTCCATTCTGTGAGGTGCTTTCCAACACAATTCAATATATTTCTTCATCATTCTACTACCGAGCTCGATAGCTGCAGTCGCTTAAGTGCTGCCCGTGTCCAGTATTCGGGAGATAGTAGGTTCGAACCCCACTGTCGCCACCCCTGAAAATGGTTCTCCGTGGTTTCCCATTTTCACACCAGGCAAATGCTGGGGCTGTACCTCTATTAAGGCCACGGCCGCTTCCTTCCCACTCCTAGCCCTTCCCTGTCCCATCGTCGCCATAAGACCTATCTGTGTCGGTGCGACGTAAAGCAACTAGCAAAAAATAGCATCATTCTACTCAATATCAAAATACTATTATTTGGAACACGGTAATGTTTGTTGAATAATCGCCGAGTTCCGAGACGAGGCCGATTGCAGTGATAACAAAGAGTTAATTTAATGGCGTATAGCCTCCAGAAATGCCTGATGCACGTCTTTCAAGTTGACACCATATAGGCGACCTGCACGTCTGTGGTTATGAGGCTCTACGAAAGATGAATTCTAGTGCTGACGACAGCACAAACACCCAGCTCCAGAATGATAGGAATTAACCAATGACAGACAAAATGCCCAACCCGGCCGGGTATCGAACACGGGACCCCTTGGACCAAAGCCAAGCATGCTAACCATTTAGCCATGGAGCTGGACATGACGAAGGGGAAGTAGATCCTATTGTCGGATTACAAAGATTAACAGTTATACCATCATCACAGCACACTGCCAATGATTCCACCCGCTGTTGAACAAAAAAATGCAATGTCAGACATTACTCGGGACTAGAAGAAAGCGCGACAGATGAAATCCATTTTAACTCGTCGTTGGGAGAACAGGAGACCTGTGTTCACCGCCCATATAACGACTATTTGTTTTACGTCGCACCGACATAGATATGTCTTATACCGCCAATATAACTGGGATGACAAAAGTTATATACATTGTAACATGTCGATAGCTAGTGTTGACGCGTTGTACTTCTTCTTCTTCTTCTTCTTCTTATTATTATTATTATTATTATCATCTTTTTAAGCGGTGTTCACTACGAAGACTACATTTCATGCATTTCATGAACTCACAGTTGAGTCAGTCTAAACATTATACGTTGTAGGACAGTTTTTAATTATTTTTTTCAATTGGCTTTACGTCGCACCGACACAGACAGGATGTACAGCTACAATGGGATGGGAAATGGTCGGGAGTGAGAAGAAAGCGGCCGTGGCCTCAATTAAGGTACCGCCCCAGCACTTGTCTGGGATGAAAATGGGAAACTATGGAAAACCTCTTCAGGGCTGCCGACAATGTGGTTCGAACTCACAATCGCCCGAATGCAAGCCCACAGCTGCGTTTCGCTAACCGCACCGCCAACTCACTCGGTAGACTGTAAATTAACTCACCAAATAAAGAACATTACAAAATGAATCTCGTTTCAGAATCCTGCCACACCTCCATTTATTGACGTAGTAAGGATTAACAAACAAGAAGTTTTCACCTATTATAATTCCACGTCCTCTACTGAACACTAAATACCGTCATATTAATTTCCCTACGAATATTACCCATACTTTGGTTATCAATTATACATTGCGGGGACATTTAAATCTTACTTAAACTGTGAACTATCTTGATTCTGTGACAATTGAATCATAATATCATATTTCAAATCCGGAGTTCCTGTCACAATTCTTTTCAGACGGTTGCGAACAGGGGATATCCGTTCATTGTGGTCTCTCAGGGTTAATAGTCATCTGTAATTACCTCATCTAATGGTGCTGCTATCTACGGGCAGAGTTTGGTAATTCTTTCTCTCCGGTCTACCTTCACGTTAATGTTTGCATTAAGCGATTGGACGTGTTTACCTACAAGATAAAGGGAAACAGTTGCATTTTGATGAGCTAAGGTTTGCTTCTTGGTCATCTTCATTGTAACCCGTGATTAGGTGCCATAATGTATATACAGTGTATAAAATGACATGCACTGACTGACTGACTGATTCATCATCGTCGAGCCAAAACTACTGTACATAATGAAGTGAAATTTTGAGGATACATTTATATTACAATTTACGTGCACACTAAGGGAGGATTTCAGGATATTCCGTCGCTAAGGGGGTGAAAATGGGAGTGAGTTTTTAAATGAATGTATCTATACGTCAAAACTTAACAGTTTCAAGACGTGAAAATTGGTATTAGGAATCTTCTTTAAAAGTATGGAAACACGTATAATTTAATTTCGGAAAATCCTCTTAAGGGGGGTGAAAAATTGAAAAATGGGTTAATACCTTTTATGAGATTACTTATATCTCAAAACTGAAGATTTTACAGTCATGAAAATTGGTATTTGGAATCTCCTTTAAAAATAAAGAAACACGTATTTTTTGTTTTTGGGAAATCTATTCAATAGGGGGTAAACAGGAGTGAAAAATTCGTTGAACTCTTAAAACTAGTGTATCAACAATATATTTCAAAAACGTAACATATTACAGACGTGAAAATTGTAATTTTTAATCTCTTTTGAAAATAAAATAACACGTACTTAATTTTTCGGGGGAAACTTCAGGAGGGGGGGGAGGGATAACTGAAAAATGGGTTGAATTATTTTTATTAGGGTGCTGGTAACTCCAAATCTGAAGATATGACATACGTGAAAATTGGTATTTGGAACATACTTTAAAACAAAGAAACACGTATTTTAGTTTTCGGAAAAATCACTTAAGGGGGTCTAAAAGGGGTTGAATTATTTTTATTAGGAATGTATTAAGATATTAAAGACGAGAAAATTGGTATTTGGAATCTCTTTTGAAAATTTGGACACACGTAATTTGTGGCGGGGGGGGGGGGGGGTTGGAATCATATTAAGGGGTGTGTAAACTGAGTTGAATTACTTTTATGAGGATAAGAATAAGAAGTGGACTTAAAAAATACACTCCTGAGGGGTTTTTGACTGGGGATGAAGAATGAAGACAAAAATATGCATTTATTTGAAACCGTTTGAGTTATGAAGTTAAAATACCAAATTATACCGTATTAAATAACAGAAGGTTCGAAACAAATTTTACCACTCAGAGTTAAATGGGGTTTAAGATCTGAAAACAAATATATTTAAATTTCTTCCTCCAAAACGGTTTAACGTACGAAGACAAAATTTCAAATAGCGGTGTATATTTTAAATCCTAAGTGTGAAATAGGAAATATTTTTAACGTACCACCCCTAAAGTGTTGAATGAGGTTAGCTCCGTAAACGAAATTGTTCATCCTATAAAACCGTTTGACGTACGGTGCTTGCTTCGATGATGATGATGCTTGTAGTTTAAAGGGGCCTATCATCGAAAGTCATCGGCCCCGTTTGACGTACAAAGTTATAATTTTACGAGATGGGTCTTCTTTTTTGTCCTAGGTTTAAAATATCGTACACTTCAAAATATTTCTCCCGTAAGGCGTTTAGATGGTGGTTCACTCTCAAAAACACAATATCCATTATTCCCAACCCGTTTCAGGCAATAACTTATTTTTTATGAACGGTTGTCTTCTATATCCTAGATGCTAATATATATTTAAAAACATTCACCCCTTAAGAAATATTCATTCCTCCATTAGGGTTCGACGTACAAAATCAAAATTTCACAGGTTTGTCGCTTTTACGTCCTAGATTTTAAATATGGTAGGGTTAAAACACTCAAATTCTTCCCTATGGGGTTCAAATGAATGTTAGATCAAAAAATAAATAATCACATTCCCAAAACCGTTTGACGTACAAACGGAGGGCGTATATTACAGGCTGAGCTGGCATCGGACTCTCCAAAATGTAAAACATTGAATAATAATTTTCCGTTTAAAACCGCAGCGAAGGACGGATATCTTGCTAGTACTATATAAAGTTCACATGCCGGTCCCACTAGTCTGTACATTAATTAAGACCACGATCGCTTCCTTCCCAATCATAGTCTTTCCCATCCCATGGTCGCCAAAAGACCTGGCTGTTTTGGTATGACGTAGAAACAGCAAAGAAAAAGACCCAGGTTTTACGATGTGTTTCAATGAGTACATAAACAATATAAGATGGAGGTCTTAACCCAGCCTGTAATTTCATAAAGATTGAGCGATGGTTGTAAACTGACACCATTTTGTTTCTTGCTCTAGAGAGAGAGAGAGAGGGAGAGAGAAATGCAGCCAAAGAAAAAACACAAATCAGCAGACAGCCCACATTAAAGGTAGTACGGAGGAACATTTCGATAAATAGGCCTAAGTGCACAGAAACGAAAATTCCAACAATAAGACAGAAAATACCTGCCGATCACACGACAGCTCGTAATCTTGAGGCCTTCGCGCTGAGCAGCGGTAGCTTGTTAGGCCGTGGCCTTTCTGGCCTGTTGCGCCATGGAGTTTGGTTTGGTTTAGTTTGTACGAAAGAAAAGAATACCAAGTGGTATTTCATGATGAAAACGGCAGCGAAGAAGGAAGTAGTTATGACAAAATAAGAACTAGAATGCATTTTCTGCTGAGTTACCTATCCGAGGCCAAGCGACGTGAAACTACTACGTACTTAGAATAGGCTCACGGAGAATATGATGGAGTTGAAGGGGATGAGTGCGACAATTTCAAGTACAACTTTCATGTAAATAAACTACGAACCGCGTATTAGATATTTTTTGACTTTAAGGGAATATATTTTTGTAGAAATATTAATAATTAAATGTATTTTCTACTTTTTGCCTTATGCTCAGTTTGGGTGCAGTACTATACTTCGCAAATAACCTTCTCCGCCTTCCTCCATGTTTCGCTTCTATCCTGATTTCTACGAATCAGTAATATCATTTATCATTTTATCTTTTATCATTTCCGTAGAAGTGACCCAAAATGGTTGCATTCCTACGTTTGGCGAGGGTTAAAATTTCATATTCTTCTACGGCTCGACGGTGTGCCTCGTCGTTGGTGATTTGGCATATTTTCTGGATCTTAAATATTCGTAGACATATGTGCATTTCAATAGCTAACAATTTTAGTATTAATCCATAAACACTACAATAACACAGATAATAGAGAAATTCCAGCAATTTTGCAATTTTTGGAAGCACTCACGGAAATCTTCCCGCTTCAATGTGTTCAGCACGGCTTGTGGTTACACTTGGAAGTATTTAATGTTCCTGAAACGCTTCCCTATCAATCGAAGTTTCATTTTAAGGATGAGATAATAGTCGCAGGGTGCTACACCAGGCAAACTTGGGGTTGAAAAATTTTAGTCATGTCCTTTTACTATCAGGAAATCCTTCAGAGTTTCAATGATCTCCAAGAAGTTTTGAATCGAAGGTCATGGTTGTACTCAAGAAGTTTTAATTTCTGAAACACATTCTTACAGTGTTGAACCTGGATTGGATTTCTACATCTAGATTTCAATTTTATGTTAGCCTGCATCCTGAGTACTTGTGATGTGACACTCGTTCTGTGTTTTTTTTTTGTCCTGGGAAGTAAAACCTTTGGCGATTTTCTGCTCGCTGGTTAACATGAACGTTATTCTCTGAAATGTTATCTTAAGGCCAAACTCCTTCTTTTCTTTGATGCTGTAAAAAAGGGGTTGAGAAACGATATAATTTTACCCATGGATCACGTTGTTCTCTGAATATCAGATGGTGTTTATTTGCTGTCATTACCAATTTCATCAAGAGCAATTCGAAGAGTACCTCTAGTTCCAGAGTATGAATTCGAGAAAAAATGAAACTTGGTCTCGTACCAAAGTGAAGTTCAATTAATTATAAGTGGAGATATGTAAGATGGCCTGGTATAGAAATTAATTAGCAATCCAGAGAAGATCATTTCATTAACTCCTCTAAGCACTTTATACTGAGAAACTCCTCCCATACTGTAACTTTACTGTTCACCTGTCCCTTAGATCATAGTAGAGGACTCCCTTTTACTATACGCTGCACTTATTGGAGCGTCAATACAATTTACATAATAATATAGCTACAACGATACGCCACTTGCCTTCATAATACAGCAAGCAAACTTTACGAGAACTCACTAAGCTGCCATGCTTTTGTGATCGTCCAACTTTCAGAAGTCATAAAGGAAAAACATAAACCAAGGCAACCAAAACCAATGGGATCACGCTTATATTATTACTGCGTGGTGGATCTTTAAGAAGGGTGAAGTAGTTCAATGTTCAATCTCTAGTTCGAGTAACAATAATTAATTGATTAAAACGTTCAATTAAGTTCATTAAATAATTAATTCAGATATACGAGGGTTAGTTACAAAGTAAGTTTCCCTAACATTCTGTATGTGAACAGGTAAAGACAGGTCATGATAAAAACACTGCTGTATTTTTGTATCATTAATTTACATTCGGGCATAAATCACTTAAGCCTCCTTTCCTTGGCGATAGATGCTTTTCACTGAACGCGTCTAACTGAATGAGCGTTGTGTGTGTATTCTCCCATACAATAACAAAACTGACATTAATGAATGGGTCTGGAATTAATGCACACTCACCCCGCTCTTTGTTCTTTACAGGCGTTCCAACCTCTGCAAATTAATGATGTAACTTATACATTTGTTGGACAGGTACCACTTTCTTTAATAATACAGACACAGTCTTCCGGGTAATGTTGAAATATTCTACAATTTGGACTGCATAAAATGGACTACTATTCTAGCATCCTCGCGTAACCACTTTCAGTAACCGCCCCTGTACCAATACTTGAGTGTCCCACTCGTGCACCTGTGCGCAATCCATCGATGTGTCTACAAACTATCCGACAGATATGAGATGTTACCCAGAATTTTCTCAAATTTGCTCATAAAAACATTAATATTTGACGTTAACACCCCATTTCCACCACCGAATTCAAAGCAGTCACCCTGATCTGGAATATAGCAATTACAGCGGTTTTCCAATTTTCGGAAGCACTCACGGTAATCTTCCTCCTTCAATGTGTTCAGTATCGCCTGTGATTCCAATCTGAAGTCTTTGATGGAGTTAAAATGTCGTTCGTTCAAACGGAGTTTCATTTTTAGGAAGGGATAGAAGTCGTACGGTGTATCATATTTTATTATCAGGAAGTCCCTCGCGGTGAGTGAGGTTTTTGAGTGCGCACCGTCATAATGTACAGTAGTAACTGGCCCATTCTTTCACACGTCAGGCTCTTTGCGCTTCACATCTTCCACAGAGCAGGAATAGCTTGAAACAGAGCTCTGCATTCGGTAGGTGGTGGACTGGCCCCACCATCGGCTGCCCTGAGAATAGCTTCCCGTGGTCTTCCTTTCTCCTTACTAAGGAAAATGCCTGGACAGTTCCTTTTATAGGCCATGGCCACTCCTCTGTCACCATTCTCTACACCTTAAATCACCGCAACACATCTCCTTGCTTCCCTTCAGGAGACCAACTGTACCCCATCAAGGCGCAGAGTTAAAGCTTTCAATAGCAGCTCATGTCTTCCCTGGGCCATCTGGAAAAATCTTCGTAAAACTTCACACACCATGTGCGAATATTTCGGAAGTTGTGCACGAAGACGGACGACCCAAATGTCCATTGCCTTTCACAAATTCCCGGCCTTTCTTTGAAAGGCTTAAAGCGTTAGAAACTGGTATCGTTACCTCTACCCACAAGCTTATTTAAATTTTAGAGAATTCTGTATGACACTTCGTAAGCTGAAGTCAGCTCCGTTCATTTGTTTCAGAACAATAAGCCAGGGAAACTCACTTCTTGCCATACCCTCGTATTTAGAAGAAGGAGGCAGACGCTGCTCTAACACCCTCCATTGTTAATTAAAGTGCTACAGAGAGCAACACTATATGTGTCATATGACCTTCGGTATCATCTCATTTCGATTACTGTGACGCTGTGTATTAAGAGTTTAACTTCTGGCTTATGGAATAATATATTACGACAATTTTAGACTAGTCTTTCTTCAGGCTGTGTATATAGTCAAATTTTTGCCGTTACGAAACAGAGAGTTATGTAAGTAACTAATTTGGTAAACGCTGTAGTCATGTTAGCAGTATAAATAATAATAATAATAATAATAATAATAATAATAATAATAATAATAATAATAATAATAATAATGCCGGGCTGAGTGGCTCAGACGGTTAAGGCGCTGGCCTTCTGACCCCAACGTGGCAGTTTCGATCCTGGCTCAGTCCGGTGGTATTTGAAGGTGCTCAAATAAGTCATCCTCGTGTCGGTAGATTTACTGGCACGTAAAAGAACTCCAACGGGACTAAATTCCGGCACCTCGGCGTCTCCGAAAACCGAAAAAGTAGTTACTGGGACGTAAAGCAAATAGCGTTAATAATAATAATAATAATATTAATAATAATAATAATAATAATAATAATAATAATAATAATAATAATAATAATAATAATAATATTTTTGCCGGGCTGAGTGGCTCAGACTGTTGAGGTGTTGACCGTCTGACCCCAACAAGCAATTTTATATTTATTAGAGTGAAGATTTTTGTCCCCAAGGGCAACAATAAATAACTGAATGCGAAGGTACGAAGAAAAAAAACGTCAGGGAGGCTGACAAAAAAAGCACAGTTCATTTACAAACCTTACCTTCAAAACGTAGTTCCGTAGCATAGGCTACCACACATCACTATATAAATGACTGAATGTGCCCTATTTGTGTTAACATAAATCTTTCCTTCACTGGTACTGTACCTTAATAATTAAGACCACGACCGCTTCCATCCCACTCCCAACCATTTCCTATCTCATCGTCGCCATAAGGCCTATCTGTGTCGGTGTGGCGTATAGCAAATAGTAAAGGAAAAACTTTTCCTCACTGCTTAGGTCCACTACTTAGTGGGTACAGTTATTTTCCGACTTCATAACTGATAACGTTGAACGAATTATTTTGTCAAAGCGCTTTCACCCACTTTCCGTGTGGTTGTCCTCGTCAATGGGAATGATTCTTGTACTTCTTGTATCCGTCTCCAAGACTTTGGTTATACAGACAATTGTGTATGATGTGGTCGTTCATGGTAACAGATGGGTTTACTGAAATAGTTGCTACTTTGAGATGAATGAGTGTGTACTTATATGTAAGAAATTTTTCTGCGAAGTATTTGTGACCACTGTCTAGTAACTGGTTAGCGAGTGCATATTAATGGTGACTCTTGTTTTATGGGGCCTAGTTCATCAGACCGAGTGTAGATTCTGTGTTGTATTTGAGCATCTGATAATTTTCTGTGTACTGTACCACGTTTTGAAATTTGACCGATTTATTCAGTGAATAATTTGACTTTGTAAACACCAGCTTTGTGTCTGTTGGCTGGCTGTTTCATTCCTTGTTCTGAATGTAATCGTGTACCGATACTCAATTTTTCTCAGTATTTTATACTTCATCGCTGTGCCAAAGAAAACCGCTATGTGTTAGTGTAGTCGGATAAATATAGAACTGTTCCACATATTATTATAAAGAGAAAATTGATTGAGGTTAATGGCACCGTATTAAACCTAAGATGACAGAATTTTATCGGCCTAAATTCTAAGCTGAAACTATTGACATACCAGTATCGTATTTTTCAGATGAAACGACGAAATATGTTCTGTTCCGAAACAGTTCGCTGTGTAGTTGGGGCTGATGTAGCTAAAATACTGCATTTGGGGGAGATGATGGGTTCGAAACCTACTATCGGAAACCCTGAAAATGGTTTTCTTTTGTTTGCCATTTTCACACCAGAAAAATAGGGTGAATATACCTTAATTAAGGCAATGCTTGCTTCGTACCCAATCCTAGTCATTTCCTGTCCCACTGTCACCAGGAAACTTGCTGAGCTGGTACGACTTTATACCACTATCAGAAACAACATATTTTCTGTCTTGTGAGGATGTAGTGTTTCTACGGTGTTCATTTTCTTCACGTAGTGAATTTCTTAATGTAATCTGTGTTCTGTGTAATATGGTTTAAAATACTGAGTGGTTGTGTCGTGTTCTGATGTATTGCAGATTGAAGTGTTAATCATATCGTCGCTGCACCGGCAAAACCTCGTATCCCACAATGCTCTTCCTATCCATTATTCTCCTTAGTCTGGTCACGCCTCGCAGCCACATATGGATGCGCAGTCCATCAGAACAATTTACGTTGTGTTCATTTTCGTATGCCAGTGTGTAAATGAAATCTAACTGTACTGTACCGCGCTGTATGAATGTATGTTTGCATGGTGTACTTACGCACTCCTACAGTATAATGCACATAAGGTCCATTTTCGTTTACCCGTCAGAATTGGAAAACAATCACAACGAACATTTTTCTGATGGACAGCGTATCCATATGCGATTGAGAGGCGTGACCGGTCTTAAGGAGAATGGTGGATAGGAAGAGCATGGTGGAATACGAGGATTTGCCGGTGCAGCGACGATATTAGGGATTCTGTACGTCTCTAGAGCATGTTCCTGGTTAATCTCATTTGTGATAAGGAGGTCTTGCAATTTGATTAATCTGTTAAACTAATGGACTCTCACTTCTTGTGGGCTACTGATATGAGCGAGTAGGTATTTGCTGGCGTTATCTTTGTAGAAAAAAATGCTCTGCACATTTGCATTTAACCGACCAATGTCTAATAGTTTCATTGATAATTAGATGTTACGTACACTACGTTGTTTAATTTACGATATGGCAATTCTGCCTTCTTCACAGCTAGAGGTATTCAACTCACGACCAGTAAACAACTCCAGAACACTAGAGCTGAGGTGACGTCCAAGCTTGCTTGTCAGTGTGGCTCGTTTCTATGCACTGTGCATTAAACTGCCTGGTCATACGCTGTCTGTAAAAGATTACATTAAAACCATCAAACTGACAAAACAGAACACGAGACAACATTGTACGCGTGAATGAAGTGTTCTCTCCAGGTTGTGTTAAAAGTTCCAAGACACACATCTAGTAGTAGACTGACATCGTGTGGATCTTCAAGCAGCTCAGAACCGGTATTTAAGTACAAGCACATTGCGGTACGAGCTTTGTGATGCCACAGCAGTTACTGTAAGCACAGTAACAAGAGGAAGACGGCAGGAATCTCGACATCACGAGAAGAGTGCGCAGTAACCTGGCGCGGTGGTGGCGTCAGAAGACCCTTCCCTCCATTACAATGCACATTGTTCTGCACTTTACTCTCAGCGATTTCATTTAAAGCAGTGAAGTTCGGTACATTGCTATTCACCGGCGGTCTGCACATTGTTTTCCAATTAATTTCGAGGTTTTCGAATGTTTCAAGTGCCGTGAACTAGCGTGTTTCATGCGTGAGTGAAGTGAATTCCAGTTTATATATTTTGTTTGTGCTGTTAATATGCCGCGCTTTGAAGTGGTAGGCTGTACAAACTTCTCCAAAAATACAAAGAAACAAAAGCTGTCCTTTTATACATACCCAAAATATCCAACCGTGCACAAATATGGATATTTTGTAAAAGGAAAGATGATTTTAACTCGAAAATACCACATACTCGTACATAATCGGAATATTTTCTGTCCTAAAGGACGTGTTGAAGAAATAAACGGTATTCCAAAACTTTCTGCATCAGAATAAATTTCCCGGAAAATTATTCGTGTCGAGATGAGAGATTGTAAAAGAGTTCTACAACTGCTAATAAACTCTTCAATAAAGGTATCATGAGAGCTTGATGACCCTTTTCAGGGAGGAGGAATTAACGATCAGTTACGCCAAAATAAAGACAAATTTCCCTTGAAGTGTGAACTAGGAAGTGTAATTAGTCGAAAATAAAGAATAAAATTACTTACTGAAGATCTGAAGAGAATCCGAACAGAAAATCAAAATTGGAGGAAAATTTTAAAATATATGAGGAAATGTTTTCTAAATGTTAACAACAAGCAATGTTTACTACAGATAAAGTGTGCAAACTGGTCACTTGAAGATATAGACAAAGCTGTTACAATTCGGTGTATCTCGACAGAAAGCTCTGTCTTATGTTAGGGAAACTCTGAAATACCCTCTCCTACCGAAGCAACATGCCTTTGTTGGCAGGACCTAGTGTTTACAGTGCTCCATGTCTTCTGGTATAGGCTAGAGCAACTTTGTTACTTTCATAGATCTGTCTCTGTCTTATACTTGGTTTTGACAATGATATGATAGTGACTTTAGTATGAGCGATGCTTGTAATGCCATTCCTTATGAACCCAGTCCCTGCTATGAATAGTGTGAAAATGTTGCTCATAGCGTCGGTTGGTGCATGCATTTCAGTGGGCTTGGCAGACTGATATATAATAGCAACTTTGGCTCGGTGAGGAAAGCAACGGGAAACTACCTCACTCCTCATTTTCCTAACACGCCTCTTCAGTGAAGCCTAGGCCATCTCTGACAGCTGATGGCAGAGCTGTTGAGGATCCCACCAGCGGCATCGTTGACGGACTGAACATACATATCGAAACAACAATAACACAGCAGTGGTCATTATTTACAACTACACTTGGGCTTTTCGATATCACTTTCAACCTACTAAAGGTTCAAGCAAATATTACGAGTGATAATTTTCGAAAGGGGGTAGTGATGAGCTTTGACGAGATGAAAGTTAAATGTGTTTAGAAAGACGCATGTAAATTTGCAGGTTATGATAGTAAGTCTAACTGCTTAATCGAAACAGCTAATTATCTATCAGTTTGACCAAACTGTCACTATTGATTTATTTTATGAAACAGTAAAACTTGTTGATGAAACGACATTTCACCTAAGATACGTGGTTCTAACCGGAAGTTACGTTTAAATCTAAGAATTATTCCAGAGAAGTCTTTCATGAAAAATCCATGTATTGATAACCTCGCGATAAGGATCCATGTGTTTGACCAAGGGTACAGGCTTGTGTCGGGCAAAACTGTTACAAACGACATTTTTGTAGGCTTAGTGCAGTATCAAGAAGTTGGCGACTTAAAATGTACTCACAAAATAGGAACAACATTTGCTAGTAGGTAGAAGTGAACACTTTCCGGAACTGTGGCTAAGGATGTACCGTACAATTTGCCTGTGGATGAATATGAGGTACAGTTGTTGAAACTGTTAAAAATGGATGAGATGTTCTGAATAACAAGATACCTGACTATCCAATAAACAAGTTCAAAATTGGTTACGGGACAAGTTTAGAGGAACAAGATACCGTCCTGAAAAAAACGTTCGACCTGTTTTAATCTGCACGGGTTGTTGGAAATACTGACTTACTACAATTTTATGTAGGCTGTGTAGTTTTAATACGTAGTGTGAAGGGATTAATTTGAAACGTAAAATGTACTAGAATCGAAATGTAATCAGGATATTTTAGAGTCATACTTTTCTCTGATCAAAGGCTGAGGACGATTTTAAAACTACGCCCTGTCCGCAAGATTTTCGCAGAGAAAAACATCCTGTTACGGAACAAACGTGCATATGACATTAAAATGGAAATGGCAATAGGGAAACGTGTGCAACGTTACCTGTAGATGACCTCGACCAGTTGAACTTCGCTGTTACTAACCACACTGCAGAATCAGTCGAAGAAAACTTGTACTTCGATGGCCTAGATTGAATACCTCGTATCTCAAAAAGTTCTTCCTATCCATTATTTCCCTTAAGACTGGTCACGCCTCCCAGCCAAATTCGGGTATGCAGTCCATCAGAACAATGTTCGTTGGGTTTATTTTCCTATGCTGACGCGTAAAGGAAAATGAACCTTATATAAATTATACTCTTGGAGTTAGTAAATACGTCACGCAGACATACGTTCCTGTAGTACGGTACGGTAAGGTCCATTTTCCTTCACACGTCGGCATAGGAATAAAGAACACAACGAACATTGTTCTGATGGACTGCATATTCATGTGTGGCTGGGAGGCGTGACCAGTCTTAAGGGAAATAATGGACAGGAAGAACTTTGTGAGATACGAGGTTTTCATTCTAGGCCATCGATTTCTGGTCCTGAAATACAGTTGACTCATTAACAGAGCAGTTTATTGAGCAGCACAATATTGGAGATAGTTGATATAATGGCGATAAGGACTAGTTGAAAATGTTGGCAGGGTATATTTCATTCCGGGTTAAAAAAAAAGAGAATCGGTACTAGCTTCAACTACAGATTAAAAACTGTGTGCCTAGAGGAGACCTAATCAACCCATATCCCTAGTGGTTTAAAATTTTTTGCGATCTAGGAAATTATTTTCAAAGGTTTCACGTAAATGGTTTAAAGAAATGCCCAACAGCCTTGAAGAAACTGATAGATATCATAAGACCTAAGCATGGTGAATTGGATTATTATGCTATTATGTGTTATATGAAAACTAGTTCATTTATTGGAATGAAACAACTTAATAAATAGGATGGTACTCAAGAGGTAAGTGAATGAAGGCCGGACAACGGGTACGGATGCTGATGCGCTACTGAAAAAATACAAGGTGATAAACAAAATTTATGCTGTATTTTTCTATGGAGTTTTCTCAGTCCAGAAATAATTTTAAACAAGCAACTCTTAATGTTAGCACTTACTACCTTCAGGAAATGTAACAATGTGCAGTATTTATTCTCCTGTATTTTATTGGGTTTACGCGTTTTTCTTTAGACTTCATGGGTTAATATTATTTATTAATTATCCAGCTCCGCGATTAAATGGTTTGCATGCTGGCCATTGGTCCAAGAGGTCCAGGGTTCTTTTCCCAACCGTGTCGGGGATTTGAACCTTAATTGGTTATTAGCAAATAATATTAGAACTCATAAAATTAATTATTAGTTAACCAAATTCTGTTTCATAATGATTTACACATAAATAATAAAATATCTTCATTATAATATTAGTTCATTAGTCAGCTGATACAAATAGAGGTTAGAATTGGTCTGTAGCATATGTTCTTGGTTTGGGTTTGTTCCTAGCAGTAGGCTAAAGCTTGACTACAACCGACTATTAATCCATATGTTCAAAAGGCTCACTTGATATTTTCGTTGTTGTGACTTCAATACATATGAAAATGGATAAAAGAAGTGGAAATAATGTGAGAGAAGGAAATTTCTTTGCTGAAAGTGATTGAGTTAAAGCGTCAACTATTCACAGCTTTTTGCACACTATAACTCTCCTTGTTCCTTTTACTTTTTTTATTTCATGTGCTCTTAAAAACCTCTGTTGAGATGGAGTAGCAAAATCTTTGTTTACTAACCCTGTTGGTGGGGGCGGTAGAATACCAGCCATGGTATCCCCTGCCTGTCGTAAGAGGCGACTAAAAGGGGTCCCAGGGCTCTCAACTTGGGAACGTGTGTTGGCGAACATGGTGCACTGAGATGAGTCCTGCCATCGCTTAAACTTACTTCTTCCAGGCTCATTTTCATCTACACTTCTGACCTTCCTTGTTCAACTCTTGTTCTTTTCCGACCCTGACAGTATTAGGTTGCGAGGCCGAGAGTCTCCTTCATTTTCACGCCCTTCGTGGCCCTTCTCTTTCTTTAGGTGATAACTTAATTTTTCAAAATGACGGATCGTTTCCATTTTTCTATCTGATTAGTGTTATTATAGATGATGGATGCCTAGTTGTAGCCTACTTCCTCTTAAAACAATAATCATCACCAACATCATCTTGGTTTACTGGTGATATAAGCCAAGATTTTAAAAGGTACTTGGAGTGTCCGAGCAGAACTGCACTAGAGAAACACAATGAAACTGTGTATCACTACCAACCGGCGGAGTGCAATGCGAAGCTGCTATTTTAATGTTATGCTTCATTCCTTGCAGTGGAACGTTCTATTACCTACCAGTTCTATCAAGTAAATACTCAAAAGTTATGTAATCCTACCTAAATCTTCCATTGTACCGTATTTATATGTTTGTTACATGCCAGTAAAGGCTGTTTTTGACGTAACACTTATTGAACGGTGAATACCTACACTCGTTCCTTATCACTATTTGAATCAGTCGACCATTTCCGTGATCTTCATGTTTTTATGCCAAAATATTAAAATACTGCTCACTTTGGTTTCACTAATACTGTAATAAGAATTATAACTCAAAATACACTCATGGAAATAGTCCTAATAATATGAGTAACTTTTGTTAGTCATGTTTTCGATGAAACAATTTACTAATATTATTAGGAACATCTACTAATAATTTTGACTCATAAACTAATAACTAATATTATTAACTAATAATTTTATGAAACATAATACTAATATTATTAGTTAATATTATTGGTTTCTTATTAATAATACCAGTGAAAGATGTTTTATGAAACAGGGCCCTGGATGCGCGGGCTGCCTACCACCTTCTTCCAGTCACTATGATTGGAAGTAGGCCAACCCAGACTATGCGCAGTATACTCCATGATAGGGGACCTGTATTCAGGAAGATCTCTCAGGACTCCTCCACCTCGACGATATCACAGGGTGGTTTGCGTTTGATAGGCTATAACACTCAGGCAAGGACACTTGATCAATGGTCCAAATCGTACACGATGAAGTGCGATATGGTTTACACCCTGATCAAAACTCTGCGCATATGGAAGGTAAGAACGAGAACAGTACGTCACCAAGAGCTTGGAGGATCAACACTATTCTGCTCAGGCCACCGTACACCACCGGTTCACATTCAGAGACTGTAGGAGGTATGTTTATCTACAGGACGATAACGCTCGTCTACATCGTGCAGCAGATGTGAGACGTGAGATCCGCGGAATGGATTGGCCAGCGTCTTACCTGGACATGAACTGCATAGAGCATGCGTGGACCTTTCTTAAAAGAGAAATTTACAAGACAACATCCACCACAAACGACACAGGCCCTAAAGGATGGTGCCATCGAATAGTGGAACTGTGTGCTTCAAGAAGTGGTCAGTGATTTGCGTACTGAGCATGTCCCATCACATTCACGGATACCACAGGGTTCGGGGCCGACCAAAGCGTTATTGACTCACGTGACTGTATTGACAACTGTCTTCAATTTGTAATGTTCTAACTGAGGAGGTTCCTTGATTAGTTATGTTTAGGCACATACTGCGGGTCTTTTTCTTTTCACACAGGGCCCAAAGTTACCGATAAGTGTACGTTTTCGTTGTGTTTACTATTGTGACCGTCCATTTAAATAACATGAAGTCGATTCCACCACTTTTTTGATGAGTGAATTTTGATAACACTATTTTTACTTTTATTTTAGAATTTGATTTACGTCGCACCGACAGAGATTGGTTTTATGGCAACAATGAGACAGGAAACGGCTAGGAGTGGGAAGGAAGTTACCATGGTATTAATTAAGGTACAGTCCCAGCATTTGCCTGGTGTGAAAATGAAGAAACCATGGAAAATCAGTGGAGTGGAGTTCGAACCCACTATCTCCCGAATACAAGCTGATAGCTATGTTACCCAAGCCACGTGGCCGCTTGCTCGGTAATAGTAATATTATTGTGATTATTTTAAGAGCGACGTAACCAATCTTATTTAATTTACCTGCCAAAAACTACTTTTACTGTGCCAGAATTTTGTCCCGCAGGAGTTCTGTAACATGCCAGTAAATCTACCGACACGAGGCTGACGTACTTGAGGAAATTCAAATAGGCCTATCAACAGACTGAGTTAGGATCAAACGTGCCAAGTTAGTCTCAGAAGGCCAGAGCTCTTCCATCCGAGCTACTCATTCCGGAAATTCATATGTTTCCCTGTCGATTAAACCTTCAACATTGGATGCTGTGAATCTGGACTATCTGTTGTTTTGTTTCTTTCTCTGGGTGCATTCTCTCTCTCTCTCTCTCTCTCTCTCTCTCCAGCCAGAAACAAACGGGCGTCAATTTAGCCAGATCGCTCCATTTTTATTAAATTACTGGCTGCGGGAAGACCACCAACTTGTGCGATTTGTATACCCATTGGAATATATAAGTAATACAAGACTGCGTCTTTGTCTTTGGTATTTAATTTATAGATAGACTGAGTGAAACGGTTGCGTGGGACTGGCACGCAGACATTCGGGACATGGTGGATCAGAACACCAACATCGGCTGCGTTTCTCATTTTCACACCAGTCAAATGCCGAAACGAGATATCCATTTGAGGACATGATCATGGCTCTGAGGTTCACTCATTAGGGGGCATTCCATACTCGTCACCACCGATTTAGCTCAAATTTATAGAACATGCAGGGCTTAGCTAGAAATGAAAGTACCCGATGTGGGAACTCTAGATGGCCAAGCGTATAGAAAAAAAATTTATATAAATTTGACAAGGCTCTCGCACTGTATAAGCCACTTACGTTAGTGCGGACGCCGAGCAGTTGTTGGCGTAGCGGTAAGAGCTCGGCGTGGTAATTCGATGGTCGTGGGTTCAACTCCCCGTGTGAAGACTTTTATCCTCTCAACTTTTATATTATTCATTTCCAATTAAGCAAAGAGGTGAATAAATCATTTTTTTTCTACCTGCGCGAAGAATCTGTTGTTTGTGTACAGCCGCCAGAAGCAACCTTCACTTCGTTCGTTCGTTCGTTCGTTCGTAATCTGTTTACCCTCCAGGGTCGGTTTTTCCCTCGGACTCAGTGAGGGATCCCACCTCTACCGCCTCAAGGGCAGTGTCCTGGAGATTCAGACATTGGGTCGGGGATACAACTGGGGAGAATTACCAGTACCACGCCCAGACGGCCTCACCTGCTATGCTGAACAGGGGCCTTGTGGAGGGATGGGAAGATTGGATGGGACAGGCAAGGAATAGGGAAGGGAGCGGCCGTAGCCTTACGTTAGGTACCATCCCGGCATTTGCCTGGAGGAGAACTGGGAAACCACGGAAATCCACTTCCAGGATGGCTGAGGTGGGAATCGAACCCACCTCTACTCAGTTGACCTCCAGAGGCTGAGTGGACACCGTTCCAGCCCTCGTACCACTTTTCAAATTTCGTGGCAGAGCCGGAAATCGAACCCGGGCCTCCGGGGGTGGCAGCTAATCACACTAACTACTACACCACAGAGGCGGACCAACCTTCACTTGTCAGTGAAAACGAATCTTACAGCGAAACGACTATTCACGTTTACGGCACATTCCCCAAGGAGGGAGATAAAGGAGAATAAGGAAGAATTTCTGATTGAACACGTCGGTAAAGTTTTCAACTCCAAGTTTTCTACAATTGTGCGCTCATTACAAAAGTGACGTCCTATATGCCTTTTGCATACAAATAAATAAAATAAATTAAAATAAATGAATAATATAAAAATTTAAAAAACATATTCTCGACGCGGTGAGTCGAACCCACGAACATCGAATTACTAGTCCAAGCACTTACCGCTACACCAACTATTGCTCAGCGTAAGCACTAACGTAAGTGGCTAATACGGTGCAAGGACCGCGTCAACATTATTATTTTTATTTTCTATACGCTTGGCCATCTGGAGTTCCCACTTTGGGTACTTTCATTTCTAGCCAAGCCCTGCGTGTTCTATAAATTTGAGCGAAATCGGTGGTGACGAGTAGAGAATGGCCCCTTGTCAGTCTATACCATGCCTTTACCACCTCAGCTAGGCAGCCTGCATCTGAATTGGTACTATTTATAGAACATATGAGCACATTTTCATTAAGGCCACTGCCGCTTCTTTCCCAGTCCTAGCTCTTTCCTATCACCAAAAATCCATCTGAGTAGATAGCAAAGCAAAATAATAATAATAATAATATTAATAATAATAATAATAATAATAATAATAATAATAATAATAATAATAATATTTATTTTACGCCCCACTAACTAATTTTAACTTTCTCGGAGACGCCGGAATTTTGTTCGCAGATGTTCTTTACGTGACAGTGAATCTACCGACACGAAGCTGATGTATTTGAGCACCTACAAATACCACCGGACTGAGCCAGGATCGAACCTACCAAGTTTTGCGCAGAAGGCCAGTGCTCTACCGTCTGAGCCACTTAGCGCGGCAAAGCAAAGCAAAACCATCTCTGAACAGGCAATGAATGTCCTTGGAGGAGTGGAAGATAATTCATTACCCGCAACCTCGGCACTAAGTGGAATAGAATGGTTAGCATCAGGAATTAACCTGGTACTCAGGTTTGGTGTAGACAAACTGAACCTCATAGCCATGTGCATTTCCTGAAGTGGAATTTTAGTTTCGAAATTTTCAACTTTTTTTTGTGTGTGAAATCTCAAGCATATCCCTTTTTCAGTTTCGACTCAGTTAAATTTTAAGTGTCTTCAGTCTGCCGAAACAAATTTTAAATGAATACATTTATAGACTGCCTAGTCCGCCTCTGTGGTGTAGTGGTTAGCGTGATTAGCTGCCCCCGGAGGTCCGGGTTCGATTCCCGGCTCTGCCACGAAATTTGAAAAGTGGTACGAGGGCTGGAACGGGGTCCACTCAGCCTCGGGAGGTCAACTGAGTAGAGGTGGGTTCGATTCCCACCTCAGCCATCCTGGAAGTGGTTTTCCGTGGTTTCCCACTTCTCCTCCAGGCGAATGCCGGGATGGTACCTAACTTAAGGCCACGGCCGCTTCCTTCCCTCTTCCTTGTCTATCCCTTCCAATCTTCCCATCCCTCCACAAGGCCCCTGTTCAGCATAGCAGGTGAGGCCTCCTGGGCGAGGTGCTGGTCATTCTCCCCAGTTGTATCCCCGACCAAGAGTCTGAAGCTCCAGAACACTGCCCTTGAGGCGGTAGAGGTGGGATCCCTCGCTATGTCCGAGGGAAAAACCGAACCTGGAGGGTAAACAGATGATGATGATGATGATGATGATGACTGCCTAACAAATAAAACATATGGCAACAAAATTATATCTAAAAAGGAAACAACTTAATTAAAATAGAATGACAAGTTTGGTTCTTGAATGAACATCACCAGATTCTATCAAATCACACTTAAAATAAATTGTAAACGTATAAACACTTACGTTTATTTATTCTTAAATCTTTAAATACTTGAAATTTAGAACTTATCATAATGAAGTCCTCACTTCTCTCCACTCTAATATTGAATGCAAGTTGTGGCAAAATCGAGACACTTCCTTGGGCGCGAGTCCAGCTGACTAGTCAGTCGTTTAACCTTCTGCTAAGCCACGCCCCCCGCCTTACCTAGATCAATGACATGCTGAAATTTTACTTTCAGGTGTTTTATTTTCGTGCTCCTATTATTATTATTATTATTATTATTATTATTATTATTATTATTATTATTAGTATTATTATCATCAATGAATTAACATTGATTCGTAAACTATGCAGGGGTTCTTCATGATCATCTTGTAGGCGAAAATAACATAATGGAATATTACCGATATAATAGGCAGACGGTATTTGTATGTATTTGTATGTATGTATGTATGTATGTATGTATGTATGTATGTATGTATTAATGTATGTATGTATTTATTAATGTATGTATGTATGTATGTATGTATGTATGTATGTATGTATGTACACTATGTATTTTCAGTCCTAAGTTCGAAGGCTGGTTGAACGCTCAACGGCTCCACCATAGGCTGTCATATATGACCTAGGCACCACTGAAGAGGCGTATTAGGGAAATGAGGAGTGAGGTAGTTTCCCGTCGTTTTCCTCCTTGAGCCAGGCTTGCTATTACATATCAGTCTGCCAAGCCCGCTGAAATGCATGCACTGTCTGACCCCATGAGCAACATTGTCACACCATACATAACAGGGTCTGGCTGCATAAGGAATGGCATTATTAGCATTGCTCATACTTAAGTCACTTTCATATTGTCAATGCCAAGGATATTACTGAGAGAGATCAACGAAAGTAACAAGATTGCTCTTGCCCATACCAGATAATATAGTGCACTATAAACATTAGGTCTCGCTAGCAAAGGCATCGTCATATAATACAGAGTTAAAATATCAAATGGAAGCCTGGTGTTCACATGGATTTTATGAAGCACCCTTGTAGAATATAGCCTACGGAGTGCTCCCAAATATGTCGGGGGTAATAAAAGGGTGGATGGTAAACCCCGGAAGAACGTAGGAGTTTTCATGAACATACGTCATTGCTGGGACAAAACCTCCTATGTGACAGTATTTTTTGAGATTTACTGACCCGCAGCACTTGCATTATGAAGAGCGAGAATGCATTGACAATTCTCACACAATATTGCACCTTAGATGATAGAACCTTACCGGCCAACGTTCTAAGCTAAAATATTTCACTTAGGAGGTTTTGTCCCGGCAGCGACGATATGCCCTACGGTCGATGGTTTTCGAGTTAGAGACTTTACAACTTTGTACGTGAAGTATTGGTAATAGCCTTACCTGATACATGCCATGTCAAGTAGTTGTCACCATGTTGGTGAACCAGCAGGGATACTACATGCTGATACTAAAAGTCCTCAAAATGTCCACCGTGCACCTGAATACACGCCTAACCTTACCATCTAATTGATTATCGGACATGTTCGAACACTCCTAGCATTGAACGTATTTGATGGCAACCTTGTTCCACACGCTGGCTAAGTACTGCAGTGTACGGAACGTCATGCCTGATTCCAAACTTAATCCCAAATATGAATTATCCTCCATTCCAGTTCATAACTAAAATTGGCGTAGCTCTTACGCGATTGATCGTACGGAATTTTCGTGTTGTTTGGTGTGCACTATCCACCCCATCCCCGATTACTTCCCATAGGTTTGAGGATACTCTATAACCCCTTCTGTGTCTATTAATTCATTGTATAACAACAGCTTAAAATGGCAATGTTAGTTATCCCACAGTGGAGTTACTTTCTGTTTTTAAACAGCAGCCATGGTAGGCACCAAACACAATCGGAAGAATTCGCTGTCTTCTGCAGATGTGGAGATTTACCCTCGATTATCCCCCAGTCACTGTTTTTTGACAGATGCTCAATTTTTGCACATGCCTGTTGATACAGGCTATAGCAAGCTGTAGCTTCACCGAGCGAGTTTGCTACGTGGTTTGGGCAGCACAGATATGAACTTGTATTCGGGAGTTAGTAGGTTAGAACCCCACTGTCGGCAGCCCTGTAGATGGCTTACGGTGGTTCCCAATTTTGACACCAGACAAATGCTGGGGCTGTACATTAATTAAATCCGCGCTAACTTCCTTCGCACACCAAGTCCTTTCCTATCGCATCGTCGCAATAAGACATATCTGTGTCGGTGCGACGTAAAGCAAATTGTGAAATGTATGTATGTTCAGTCCTCAGCCCTAAGGCTGGTTGGATCCTCAACAGCTCCTCCAACAGCTGTGACAGGTGACCTAGGCATCACTGAGGAGGCGTAGTAGGGAAATGAGGAGTGAGGTAGTTTCCCGTTGCTTTCCTAACCGAGCCAGAAGTTGCTATCACATAACAGTCTGCCAAACCCCCTGAAATCTACGCACCAAACAACCCTATGAGCAACATTTCCACACCATTGATAGCAGGGACTGGCTGCATAAGTAATGGCATTACTAGCCTCGCTCATACCTCAGTCACTTTCATATTGTCAAAGCCAAGGGTAAGCCTGAGACAGATCAATGAAAGTAACAAGATTGCTTTAGCCTATACCAGAAGACATAGTCCACTGTAAACACTAGGTCCCGCCAACAAAGGCATAATTGTGAGAAAATAAAATAAAAACAACAGTGGAATCAAACAATGTGAATGACCCAAAAGTCTCAATATTTTATACACTGACTGACAGAGCAAATGCAACACCAAGAAGGAGTGGTTCAAAAGGGATGAAAGTTGGGGAAAAAACAGAGACGGCACGGACGAATAATTGATGTTTATTTCAAACCGATATGCAGGTTACACAATGCGCACGGCATCGACTCAGTACGATGTAGGACCACCGCGAGCGGCGATGCACGCAGAAACACGTCGAGGTACAGAGTCAATAAGAGTGCGGATGGTGTCCTGAGGGATGGTTCTCCATTCTCTGCCAACCATTTGCCACAGTTGGTCGTCCGTACGAGGCTGGGGCAGAGTTTGCAAACGGCGTCCAATGAGATCCCACACGTGTTCGATTGGTGAGAGATCCGGAGAGTACGCTGGCCACGGAAGCATCTGTACACCTCGTAGAGCCTGTTGGGAGATGCGAGCAGTGTGTGGGCGGGCATTCTGCTGAAACAGAGCATTGGGCAGCCCCTGAAGGTACGGGAGTGCCACCGGCCGCAGCACATGCTGCACGTAGCGGCGGGCATTTAACGTGCCTTGAATACGCACTAGAGGTGACGTGGAATCATACGCAATAGCGCCCCAAACCATGATGCCGCGTTGTCTAGCGGTAGGGCGCTCCACAGTTACTGCCGGATTTGACCTTTCTCCACGCCGACGCCACACTCGTCTGCGGTGACTATCACTGACTGAACAGAAGCGTGACTCATCGGAGAACACGACATTCCGCCATTCCCTCATCCAAGTCGCTCTAGCCCGGCACCATGCCAGGCGTGCACGTCTATGCTGTGGAGTCAATGGTAGTCTTCTGAGCGGACGCCGGGAGTGCAGGCCTCCTTCAACCAATCGACGGGAAATTGTTCAGGTCGATATTGGAACAGCCAGGGTGTCTTGCACATGCTGAAGAATGGCGGTTGACTTGGCGTGCGGGGCTGCCACCGCTTGGCGGCGGATGCGCCGATCCTCGCGTGCTGACGTCACTCGGGCTGCGCCTGGACCCCTCGCACGTGCCACATGTCCCTGCGCCAACCATCTTCGCCACAGGCGCTGCACCGTGGACACATCCCTATGGGTATCGGCTGCGATTTGACGAAGCGACCAACCTGCCCTTCTCAGCCCGATCACCATACCCCTCGTAAAGTCGTCTGTCTGCTGGAAATGCCTCCGTTGACGGCGGCCTGGCATTCTTAGCTATACACGTGTCCTGTGGCACACGACAACACGTTCTACAATGACTGTCGGCTGAGAAATCACGGTACGAAGTGGGCCATTCGCCAACGCCGTGTCCCATTTATCGTTCGCTACGTGCGCAGCACAGCGGCGCATTTCACATCATGAGCATACCTCAGTGACGTCAGTCTACCCTGCAATTGGCATAAAGTTCTGACCACTCCTCCTTGGTGTTGCATTTGCTCTGTCAGTCAGTGTATATCTGAGGAATTAGGCAGGTTTTCTTTCAACATGTATCTTTCCCTCCCCCCCCTCTCTCTCTCTCTCTCTCTCACTTATGCAGTTGTCATATTGCTTTGAATAATTTACTTATTGTCTTTTCGTCTCACCGACTTCTTTTACGGGTTTTGTAGACGCCGAGTCTCCAGAATTTAGTCCCGCAGAAGTTCTTATACGCGCCAGTAAATCTACCGACAGGAGGCTGCCGTATTTGAGCACCTTCAAATACCACCGAACTCAGCCAGGATCGTAGCTGCCAAGTTGGGATCAGAAGGCCAGCGCCTCTACTGTCTGAGCCACTCAGCCCGACATATTGCTTTGAGTAGCTATGTGAATGGATATGATAACCGAAGGACATGATCACTGGCTTCTCTTCAAGACGACTGTGGTGAAATTCCCGGCCAATGCATGTGGAATTACAATCATAATATGAACGATCGCATGCTACAAGTTTGCTTTTTAAACCTGTTTTGACCAGGCGAGTTGGCCGTGCGTTTGGGGTCGCGTAGCTGTGAGCTTGCATCCGGGAGATAGTGGGTTCGAATCCCACTTTCAGCAGCCCTGAAGATGGTTTTCCGCGGTTTCCCATTCTCACACCAGGCAAATGCTGAAGCTGTACCTAAATTAAGGCCACTGCCGCTTCCTTCTCAGTCCTAGCCCTTTCCTACTCCATCGTCGCCAAAGATCTGTGTCGATACGACATAAAGCCAATAGCAAAAAAAAAAAGACCTATCTGTGTCGGTGCGACGTAGAGCAAATAGCAGAAAAAAAAAACACAATTGTTTTGTTATTCAGTATAACTTTGAAATGGCGTATGGTTTTTAGTGCCGGGAGTGTCCGAGGACAAGTTCGGCTCGCCAGATGCAGGTCTTTTAATTTGACGTCCGTAGGCGACCTGCGCGTCGTGATGAGGATGAAATGATGATGAAGACAGCACATACACCCAGACCCCGTGCCATCGAAGTTAACCAATTAAGGTTAACATTCCCGACCCTGCCGGGAATCGAACCCGGGACCCCTGTGACCAAAGGCCATCACGCTAACCATTTAGCCATGGAGCTGGACAGTATAACTTTCTTTCGTAAGTATTAGCTTATACCTATACCTAATATTATGGGGACGTTTCATTAAGGGGCTTTAAATCTTCAGTCGCATGAAAAACCAAGTAATCCCCAGTACGCGCCACGAAGCCAATACAAGGTATGAACGTTAAAGGCTTCCACAATCCATAACCTGAGCACTAATTGGAATAGAGCGATCCACCGTATAACTAATCAAACTGGTAATCATTTTTTTATGCATACTGAGTGCTGGCGGTTTAACGTCGTACTAATACATCAGTCCGTCTCTGTGGTGTAGTGGTTAGCGTGATTAGCTGCCACCCCCGGAGGTCCGGGTTCGATTCCCGGCTCTGCCACGAAATTTGAAAAGTGGTACGAGGGCTGGAACGGGGTCCACTCAGCCTCGTGAGGTCAACTGAGTAGAGGTGGGTTCGATTCCCACCTCAGCCATCCTTGAAGTGGTTTTCCGTGGTTTCCCACTTCTCCTCCAGGCGAATGCCGGGATGGTACCTAACTTAAGGCCACGGCCGCTTCCTTCCCTCATCCTTGCCTATCCCTTCCAATCTTCCCATCCCTCCACAAGGCCCCTGTTCAGCTTAGCAGGTGCGGCCGCCTGGGCGAGGTACTGGTCATTCTCCCCAGTTGTATCCCCCGACCAAGAGTCTGAAGCTCCAGGACACTGCCCTTGAGGCGGTAGAGGTGGGATCCCTCGCTGAGTCCGAGGGAAAAACCGAACCTGGAGGGTAAACAGATGATGATGTTGATGATGACTAATACATCAAAGTTTTCTTTTACGACGTAAGGTGGAGGCTTAATCACGGTACAGCTCCAGGATTCGCCTCGTGTCAAAACGGGAAATGACGGAGGTATTCTTCAGGGCTATCGATGGTGGGATTCGAACCCAGCATACTATGGATGCAAGTTCAAGCAACGTGACCTTAACCGCGTGGAACGGCAGGTCTAGGGGCCATTTCAGAAGTAATAACATTCTTTCTTCTTGCAAGTTGCTTTACGTAGCACCGACACAGATAGGTCTTATGGCGACGATGGGTGAGGAGAGGGCTAGGAGTGGGAAGGAAGCGACCGTGGCATTAATTAAGGTACATCCTCAGCATTTGCCTGGTGTGAAATCGGGAAACCACGGAAAACCATCTTCAGGGCTGCCGACAGTGGGGTCCGGACCCACTACCTCCCTAATACTGTATACTGGAGTAAAAACATTCTCTTGTGGTTATTGGGAGTCTGGTGCAGCCCTAGTAAATTCTCCTGTGCTTATTGGGAGCCTGGTCAGCCCTAATAGGACAGACCCTTCAGTGAGTTTGGACGGCGTCTGCTGTGTACGAGTGGAGGATAATGGTGTGGTGTGTAAGTGCGTTCAAGTTGAAGGAAATAGCCAGTCTTTCAGCCAAGGAAATTAATTGTTTAAGATTAAAATCCCTCGACCTAGCCGGGAATCCAATCCGGGGACCCGAAGACCGAAGATTACGACGCTGTCCACTCAGTCAGTCGGACATCTCCAGAAGTAGAAATATCGAACTCTCGTCTTTTCTGGTGATCCGCCTCGCCCAGGACACTCCTCCACAGAATGAAGCCTAAACGATCAATAAAATCAAACAAATACCAAAAAAAATCGATTCAGTTCACATTCAAGTAAGTTGGATATTCGGTTGTACGTCTTAAATGTAGTAATTTTCATACTTAACGGATGCGTAACACCACGAAATGTACGAGTGAAAAAAAAGCCTGAGTAACATGTCATTGAAAATGTCATAGAGCACTAGTCGTAGGATACACTTTTTGAAACAGATCTGTGCTCATTATTATAAATTACCTGATTAATTCTTAACACTGAATCCTTGCCTATATGTCAATACCATTGATTCCAACACAAATACATTGCTATTGACACTACAGCTGTTGGCTGGGTGCCAGGTGAATTTGATTGGTGCAGTCCGGTTGAATGATTAACACACTACAGCTGTTGGCACTGTGCCATGTGTGAGGGAACGCAGGCAAGACGTGGGACTAGGTCACTGATAACTTGACTTCAATGGTATTTTCGATTACTATAAATTCTTTGCACGAGAAAGATTGTGTCGTAGTTTCTTGGTACATCGTGTACAAATTGCTGAAATTTCGAATAAAGTGTCATATTTATCAACAACACGACTGAAATTCTCTACCAGGTAATCACCCTCCCGATGTCGTAAAATGGACTATATTTTGGTTATACGAAAGTATTCACTGTGTTTTCGGAATTTGTTACCACTTCTTGTCAGGAAATCACCTTCCAGAGGTCGCTAAATATCGACTATAGTTTTGGCTAAGTACTCACTTATGTTGATTTCGTATTTTTTAAAAAGTTATTGTGGCGCAAGTGGTATAATATGACGTCGTGCTGTAAACAATGAGATGTGAGAAATAATGAATTATAACACAATACTCGTCTTATGTTTGTCACTTGCAATAGGAAACTCTGATTTGCACTCCGGTTTCCTATGGTTTTCGTTTTTTTACTAGTTGCTTTACGTCGAACCGACACAGATAGGTCTTATGGCGACGACGGGACAGGAAAGACCTAGGAATGGGAAGTAAGCGGCCGTGGCCTTAATTAAGATACAGCCCCAGCATCTGCCGAGTGTAAAAATGGGAAACCACGGAAACCATTTTCAAGACTGCCGACAGTGGGGTTTGAACCCACTATCTCCCGGATGCGACCTCACAGCTGAGCGCTCCTAACCGCACGGCCAACTCGCCCGGTAGTTTTCTATTATGTTGGTAAATTAAAACTCCGCTAATAATCGCATCACCTATCAATTCTGTGTTTTTCATTTAGTGGTTCAATACCTGACACATGTTATTTAATTCATCAATTACATGAAGGTCTTCTGATAAGTCGTGTTAACTGTGTTAGATCTTCCGAAAATGTGGGAACACTGTCTTGAAACCTGTATCACTCTGTACAGATTGCCTCCGATAGACTGGGTCCGTGTTCATTGGTGGCATGTACCATCACACAGTTCATCACTTTGCTTCGCAGGACAGTGGCGCGCGTTTTTGTCCATTCTTTCGGTACGTCAAGCCACACTATAAGTGCATATTTGTTGACAGTTCAGCTACTTTTCGCCAGTCTTGATTCAGATTAAATATCGCGGGCAGCGTGGGAATATTCTGGTTTTAGCTTACCTCTGTCCAAAACTGGTGATAGCAAGACTTTGCAGCACAGCTGTTCATGTATCGCACTCGTGGCGAGCACAGGTCTGTAGCCTCTTATCCTTTCTCGCTGAAACAGTTTTCATGTTCCACTATTTCAATATCTTCTCACTAGAGACGTGCGTGAAACTGGTGGAAGGAAACTACAGGTCTGGCTACTAACAACGGTTTATGAATAAAACTAACAAAATGATAAAATCATTTTTTGTCTTGTCATCATGTTGCATCTATGTACCTTTAATAGACTTCTAAGAAATGTTCAGGAATTTCTTCGATTCTCTTGACTTTCGTCAACAGGGGTGCACCGAAGTTCTATCTTTCGTAACTGGGGTGAAGAAGGGATCCAAATTCTACCAACTATAATGAAAGCAATTCTTCTATATTTCTCAATATATCCTCACCTTAAAGCTAAGGTGGGTTACGATGTAAAACCTTAGACTTTGGGTAATACAAGAAAGCATTGTTAGAATGCTGTTGCTAGTTTACATCAATGTCGTTGATGATAAATATCTGAAATTTAAGTAGTATATGGTATGTAATACTAATTACTCTTTGTTCTGCCATGAGATTGGGTTAAGAAAATCAACCACCTTTTATTATAGTATTTTATGGAAATATCCAATTATTGAATTGGCAATTTATCTCTGGAGCACTGCCTTATCTTAGAAATTAGGCAAGGTAGCTCACTGTTGCATTTAATCATTGATGCTTTGTTAAATTATTCAGGCGAGTTAGTTTGTATAATCTTCAGTAGTTTATATTCGTCACTAATGTTCATTAACACAAAGTAGTGTAAGCAAAGCAAAGTATGTAATCACTAGAATATTATTTAACTTATCATTTAAATTTGCCTTACGTCGCACCGACACAGATAGTTCTTATGGTGAAGATGGGACGGGAAAGCGCTGGGAGTGCGAAGGAAGTGGCCATGGCCTTAATTAAAGAACAACCCAGAACTTTACCTGGTATGAAAATGGGAAACCACGGAAAATCATCTTCAGGGCTGCCGAACCCACTATCTCCCGAATGCAAGCTCACAGCTTCACGACCCAAACCGCACGGTTACTTGTTCGGTATATTTTACATAAGAAAAGAAACAATGGATAAGAGAAAATACAAATTAGCCTAGATGACTGTCATGAATAGCGAAGATTAGTGATGAAAAATGCGTTAATGCAAGAACAGCTCTACATAAAAACAAAAATATGAGAAACTGCAGTATAACCTACAAATTTCAACATTCCGCAGTTTTTTAACAAAAATATTCAGTGCATTCGCCAGGAATTTCACTTTGTATCTTATTGGCCAAAGTCACCAGACATATTGTTATTACCCTTGACAACATTTTATTTCTATGATGCCATTAATTATAACGTGTTGGTAAGCACATTTTTAAACTCATACTCAAAACTAACTTTTGCGCCAAAACCACTGCCTTGTCCGCCTCCGTAGCGTAACGGCTAGTCTTATTAGCTGCCATCCTCGGGGGTGCGGGTTCGATTCCGGGTACTGCCAGAAATTTAAGAATGGCAGGAGGGCTGGCATGTGGTTTAAATGGTACATGCAGCTCACCTCCATTGGGTGTGTGCGGGAAAAGAGCTGCGCCACCTCGGGATGAGGACACGAGTTTACTTTAATACTGTCTTCCAGACCATATCAATCACTGACCGCTGTTCTAATAACCTAGTATTACACTGGGTACAGGCTAGGTAAGGTGAATGCAATAGTGAGATATTGAGAATATCTCATTATTGCATTTAACGAATTTTCACATTTAGGAACAGTTCATATTGAGTTATTGGTTGTAGTAACTGGATTAAATGTTTTATTAAATAACTCAATGTAGCATTGAAAAGAGCTCAATTGCATGAGTATAATAGTATATTTATCTCAAATGTTGATTTTTGTAAGCTATCTTACTATTGTACGCCTGTCCCGTCGTGTAGGGCTAGCGTGCCTGCCTCTTAACCGGAGACACTGGGTTCGATTACCGGCCAGGTCAGGGATTTTTACCTGGATCTGGGGCTGGTTCGAGGTCCACTCAGCCTACGTCATTAGAATTGAGAAGCTATCTGACGGTGGTATAGCCAAGAATAACAGCCGAGGGGAGTCGCCGTGCTGACCACACGAAATCTGCAGGCCTTCGGGCTGGGCAGCGGTTACTTGGTAGGCCAAGGACTGTAGTGCCATGGAGTTAGCTTTTTATCCCGCTACTGTATTCAGGCGGCGATATTTTGTTAAGCTGTACTGAATGTTTTTTTTAATTTCGTGTGGCTATTCCTAGCCGAGTGCAGCCCTTGTAAGGCAGACCCTCCGATGAAGGTGGGCGGCATCTGCCATGTAACTGCGTGTTGTTGTGGTGGAGGATAGTGTTATGTATGGTGTGTGAGTTGCAGGGATGTTGGGGACAGCACAAACACCCAGCCCCCGGGCCATTGGAATTAACCAATGAAGGTTAAAATCCCCGATCCGGCCGGGAATCGAACCCGGGACCCTCTGAACCGAAGTCCAGTACGCTGACCATTCAGCCAACGAGTCGGACACTGAATTAATGCAATAGTAAGGTATATTGAAAAAGGAATATGTCTTATTTTCCCACCAGACTAGGCAAGCTGTGGTGTTTTCGTTGATACTTTGATTTGTATAAACACAGCATGAAAAGCATTACCAACTTACAATCCATATTATCTTTTATACTTTCATTTTCTCGTATTAAAATATTATAAAAGTATATTATTTTGGTTTTTGGTTTGACAGGATCCACACCTAGTGGCCTCTCCGCACCAGCCACCCCTCTTCCTGGTCGGTGAGGCCCTGTTCTTCAATTAAGGTAAAATTAAAATTATCCGCTACTCCAGTGTTCACAGAGGACAATGTCTGAATTGTTAAGTAATATTCTCCCGACTTAGCATGCTACCATTTACAACACTATGTATCCATCATATATTCATTGAAGAAACAATACTGCGTATAAGACAATGTCCTTCCTACACACTATGTTCCGTTTCTTCCTAGCCATTATTGTTCCTTAAGACTGGTCACGCCTCTTAGCCACATTTTATTGATATGTAGTCCATCAGAACTATTTTCGTTGTGTTCCTTTTCCTACGTTTAGGCCTACGTGGAAAGGTAAGTGAACCTTAAATACACTATACTGTAGAAGTGCATAAATACGTCACACTAACATACATTCCTTCAATAATGTACGGTAAGGCTGATTTGCATTTACGGATAGGCATAGGGAAATGAACACTACGAAAATTGTTCTGATGGACTCCATATCCTTACAGTATGTGGTTGAGAGCCGTGACCAGTCTTACGGAAAATAATGGATAGGAAGATAATTGTCAGATACGCGGTATTGATTCTTCAGTGACGATATATACGATTTTCATTTTTAGTATTTATTTTGAATTTATTTGTATTCTTCACTAGATAACATGCTATTCCTCTTTTTTTTTCTGCAATTTCATAACATTTCGAATTTTGTAACTCTTGTACGATTTTTCAATTATTTCACTTAACTATGACGGTCTCCCATAACTAGACAGTGTGTGCCATTAATGCGCCTTGCAGCTACTACCAAGTTATCGACGGTCCTTTGTAGTAAGAGGGCAATGAAGAAAATCACGTTCCCTATGAGGCCTACCCTGAGAAGCAGGGCCTGTCTTTCTTTGATTAAGTAAGCCTTCTAATGATCAAAGGCAAGACCTCAACCTATTTATGAAAGGCTCATCAGCAACTAACAACACATGAACTGCGACTTCATACTTTGGAATCCACTTGAGAGCATCTCCTCTTCTTTTCGGCTTCAAGTTAAATTTATTTCAGAGGAATGCCATCGCACAACCACTATATTGCAAACAAGGGATGCCATTAATATCAAAGATGTTTCTTTGTTATACATCGTTAGGAACTTTTTTTATGAAAGTCAGATCCTATATTTTCTTCAGAATCCATATTCGTTCGCTCAATCCTGAGGATCGTGATTCCTGAGGAAATTTTTCTGTTTAAATTTCCTTTCCTCGCGGGATTTTATCAAATGCGTTGATTGTGTGAGGGATGTCCTGGTTGCATGTTTTAATCAGTCTGTCCAACGTGTATGAACTTATCAACGTTTCCCCTTCCCTGTGACATTTCGTAGGATTATGTGCTTTCTGATACTACCTTCTCCTCGTCGGACAGTGTTATTACGAGGAGGGAGAATCATTTGTTGGAAAATTGCCAAAGGCCTACAACTGGTGCTCAGCTACTTCGGAAAGGACTCATTGGTACGAAATACTGACTTACCCAAGCGAAGCGTACCTTTCCAGCACCACATCTCAAATAGTTGATTTTTCACAGATCCCTTAAAGGCCATGTGTCACCATCATAGAGGAAGAGAGAAAATATATAACCAGGATTGATCTCGTTTTCTGTTTATTTAAAAGAAGCTATCCTTCAAAATATGACATAGTTAAGTATTTCTAATGATGTCCATGCCGATACGTTTCCTGATCTCCAATTTTCAGCTGATATTTCTAGTTATAACTTTAATGTTTGGAAATGTAGTTACGCAGTACAAATTAGTATTGGGAAATGTCATTAATGTTATTGTCTTATTAGTTCTGAAGTCATACAAATGCATGGTACCTACTGAATATTATATTGCTGTCAACTTGTGAGTTACGAGCGACTATGAATTTCATAAGATAACTGGTGAAATTGCCTTTGCTGGCAGGACCTAGTGTTTACGGTACACTATGTCTTCTGGTATGGGCTAGAGTAATTTTGTTACTTTCATTGATCTGTCTCTGTCATATAGTTGGCTTTGACAATATGAAAGTGACTGAGGTATGAGTGATGCTAGTAATGCCATTCCTTCTGCAGCCAGTCCCTGCTATGAATGGTGTGAAAATGTTGCTCATAGGGTCGGTTGGTGCATGCATTTCAGTGCGCTTGGCAGACTGATGTGCAATAGCAACTTCCGGCTCGGTGAGGAAAGCAACGGGAAACTACCTCACTCCTCATTTCCCTAGTACGCCTCTTCAGTGATGCCTAGGCCATCTATGACAGCTGATGGCGGAGCTATTGAGGATCCAACCAGCCTTAGGGCTGAAGACGGAACATACAACATACAACTGGTGAAATTCTACCGAGTCTAATTTTGGTGTGCAAATATTGGGAATATTCAATACAAAGTTCTCAGAATTGATTCATATTTGCTGCCCTGGCCTTGTGCACGAGACAGATTCTCGTGTATCAGTGAATCCAGTAATAACGTTACCGGCTGTGAAGCGGGTTTTACTCGTATTATGAATTATGAATTTCCGAATAATAAACATTGCCTTAATAATGGGTTGGTTCTGTTCAGATACCTGTTATTTGAAGCAGTTAATTGAATCAGCAATAAACTGAAACTGGAAAGCAGATAAAAAGTTGACTGCAAGCAATGAAAGGTTTTACATGTGCATTGCTGAATAATAGGCCATATTACTGTACATACGGACAGTTGAGTGCACGGAATATTGCCGATATATAAAGAGTGACGCATTTTGGTAATGAAATGTTACATGATCTCGTCACCACCCATGCCAACCCCATACCTGATTCTAGCGATTTCCCTGAGCGGACTGGCAGCCTAATCTTACCCTCGGTTTGCAGCGTCTTACTAGATCAAGATACCTAAACGATCAAGTTGCAAAATAATTCCGTTTCTACTACTCAGGTTCACTTTTTCGTTAATTCTCCCTTTTCACTTCTTACGTAGATCAGACCATTGTTAGTGTGTGTGTGCGACAATTTGCTTTAAACCAATGTGAGATTGGCTCATTACGGGGCTAGTGGGGCCAGAAGTATTAAAAGATGTTCTGACAATATAAGATAAGAGAAATCCTATTGGAAACTGGATGCTTCGGTACGATTCCATGTCCTGGACTGTACATCTCATACAGAATGAATATGTCACGACTCCATTTCCGCGAAAATTCTATATTCCTAAAATACACGATTAACTGTGTCTGCATTAACAGCAATTGAACGTCACCGGAAAGGATTCTGGTCTGATTCCGGATAATGCTGTACGAAACATATCAGTGACATGAATATAATGTTCATAACTTGAGCTGGAAGTGTTAAGCATACTTATGATTTTAATTTAGACGTGTTACTTCAAGATCCGTTGACTAAATCCTTGTCGTTCTTCACACGTGTCACACCATTTTCACCATGGAACCCTAATAAATATATTCATGCTGGAGGTGAATAACCTTTACTTGCCCTGAAAATCTTTTAATTTCCTGATTCAGGCAAACTTTCATGCCTTCCTTTCATATACTATCAAAGGTTACTTAACTGTCCAGGTAGAAACATTCATCTATATCCCTTCCAGTTTCATTTCCTATAGTGTATTTTCTCGCATCACGTTACTTCAATCCCGTTTTTTTGTTTCATAACATACATGTACCTCGCATTCTTCCTCGATAATTTTATCCGTACCATTTAGCAGCATCTCTTGATCATCCGTAGTTCAAATACAATGACAACATGATAAGAAAATCTTTTAGTTGTAACTTTCATGTCCTGTGCTGTGATCATTATCCAAAACGTACCAGTGTTCACCCTTACCACCTTATCCATGATCGCATAAAAAGGGAGGAAATACGAGCTGCTTGACTCTTTTCCGGATAGTTGTTTCTCCTTTATATCCGTCGACCCTTATTACTGGGATTTGGACCATTAACAGACTGAATAAAACAATCTATTCGACAAATAATTATTACCATCGTTATCAAGATGTTCTTACAAAGGATTGATGATAGAGATCCTTCAGCCCCATGTATCGGAGTACACCTACGCTAAAATTCATAGCATTCGTTGGAAGCGTTATGATATATTAATTTCTGAATTTAAAAATAGCACACACATACAAATGTAACTCAGGGATGGAGATGGATTTGTAATGAAGCCATATTGATATTCGTCTTTGAAGTTCCATTTGTATCCATTATCACGTCACTTAAATTCAGCCTTAGTTATACCCTGAAATTTTAAAAATAAACTCTAAGTTGCAAGCTTAAATGTATCCACCCACATATTAAACATGCAACTCAGAAGTCCTTCAGGAAACTATGTATAGTCAAAACCGGTTATAACCACTCCGAAGGGACCGGCCAATTAAGGGTCGTTTTAAACGATTGTAGCACAAACCGGTTTTGTTGTTGTTCCTAAAAATGTCATATATGTAAGTTTAAGGCTGCTCACTTACATGGTTAATAGAATACAGTTAAAACTTCAATAAACATATGTGAAGTAGCCTAAGTACTGTATTTGATTTGTGGACTGGGACTGAGAGAACTTTTTCTTCTAATGTTTACACAGTACGTATAGCAATAATGTGTCCAAAAATATAAAATAGGTTAAGAAAGAAGTAGCAACTATGTACATTGATCGTACACGGTCTTGGCTAGTAAATGAGACGTTCCCTCCGTCCTTCCAAATTGTTGAGTGTGATACACACAATTCCTTAGCGACGCTGATGTCTGTTTCCTCAATCCGTAATCGCCATATTATTTGTGACTTTTCTTCGATATTAATCACTTTCCTTTTCTTTTGCGACATCGTCATGGCAGTGCTTGCCCTGACTATTTAACAGACTGAATTGAAATCTACACTCTACTAACAACAAGAGTTTGAAAGTAACCTTTACAATGTTGTCAGCAATCCCCAAACCCGTAACAAACAAAAATCTACATTGGAACTTATAGTCGATAAATTTCTCCGAAAATGTAATAAAAAGAACGTCGTATTATATGAAATGTCGTAATACGGGATGTCGTACTGAGCGAGTTTTTAAATACGGTGTTTATATAGGATTTAGGCGGGACCATTAGATTTCGCCGTTATATCCAGTACGTCGTTATAAGTGATGTCGCAATAAACAGTTTCCACTGTATAAATCTATTTTTCGGTATATTTCTAATTTAAGTCTAATTTCTAATGATCAGTTTAAGCGTAGAAGGACACGGTTCCGATTAATTACAAAACTGAGGAGCTAGTGAACAGGCAAGTACCCTATAATTCAACGTCGGAAATCAACCTTATACCAAGTTAACGATTCGATGTCAAAATACCTAAAATCTTACCAGCACTACCGAAAATGTATATCCTAAAACACAAGCGTTGTAAGGTGCACTTTCTTTATAAAGAATGGTCTATATTAGTGTGTAAAATAACATGCGTAACCTTTATGATACATGATGAAAATTATTTCGAATGTTAAATGCCGTTGTTCGCATTAAGAGGTTAAGGAACACTTTTAATCTGCTCTGATCAGAAATTGTCGTGCTGTTATAATAAGATATGCATGGCTATTTGTGCTAAAGTATTTTGAAAGCGGAAGGAAGCTATTAGCCGAAAATGTACCTCTATATGACAATGTTGTCTCCAGAAATAGTGACCCGCAGCACACATATATCACTTCGAACGAACGAACGAACGAACGAACGTACGTAAATTCATTGATAACTGAAGAATAAACAATGACAGGTCCTTTCTACTCAGAGTTGTAAGCTGAAATACACGTCCAATCACATAGCGGTTATTGAAGGCCCAACGACGATATTTATTACCAAAGAATAATTACCTTCAGAATAGCTGATATTCGGATCAGATAATAAACCTCATTCCCGGACGGCATAGCGTCCATAGATTACCTCTGCTGAGAAAGTGGATTTTTATTCACGCGAATCAAGTGATAAGCATCGGTAGAGTTTGAGAAAAGGTACAATGAAGTCCTTAAAATACGCAGAACATCAATGAGAATGGCTTGACATGATGTGCCGAATGCTCAAAAGATGACAAATCACGCTCCCACTGAGGAAGGGGTTATGGTTAAGTAAGTAAAAGAATCAACCACATCCTCGAAATAAGATTTTTCCTACGGTTATTTCACTACTGTTGGCACACCATACACCGATTTCTGCGGTATAGACGTGCACTCTATGTACGAAGTCAGGTTTAGATGTACTCCAGAGTAACGATTATCTTATGTATACACATATCAATGGAGGTAGAAAGAGGACTCATCTGTGAAGAATATTAAATGTGAGTCTATTTGTTCCATTGTACTCATTTTTCACACTCCGACTATAAAATGTGCGCCTACCTACAGTGCCACCTGTTTGAAGAGCATGTGTCAGAACTATTATATACGCTTTGAAGCGTAATAATTTAATATCCTTTTCACAGATCCGTATGAAATTTCCACTTGTCCAAGACTACGAAGTGATTTTATAGGAGAATTTTCCAAATAAATACGTATGTCATATAATTTTTCTTCGGTGAGAAGCCCATGCGGCTTTCCCGGTTCTTTAGGCTGGATATTTCCAATATACTGAAATGTATTCTAGAGATTGTGGATTGTTTTACGTCTTGGGAGGTCCACACCCGGGGATCTTGAAACCGTCTTCGAACTTCTCGAACTGAGTTTAAATATATGAACCATGCATAGAGACACGCTGAGCATTAACACCTTTTATGACTAAGTACAGATGTGAAAGAACAAAACACCTACACACTTGGGAACAGCTGAAATGCGACTGTGACTTCGGACAAGCGTGCAAAGTCAGGTAGCAGTGATGCGTGCCCATACAAAACAAAGGCCTGAGTAAGGGGACAAAACATATGATGGCGTACCACGGCATCCCCTTCCCGCGCACGGTGAATGATCGGGGAACTGGCCCGGGGGAAAAACACTGTGCGCGCCGGAGTAAGGCATATCACTCGTTAGATTAAATATATATATATCTAATGTCAGAAGAATTCTGTAGCATTCAGATGAAAAATAAAAAAATATCCTTATCATTGGAGTGAATAACACATTTCGATTAATATTTTGACAGAAATTCTGGTACGTAAAATTATTAATTTTCAGAAACATTTTGATTTGATGATATTAATGTATATTGGTGAGTTCGGCAGTTGAGTTCTAGAAATCAGGTATTTGGACAGCAGTGTAGTTAAATGTTAACAATGGCAATTTATATACCGAGAGTATGGAGAAGCAGAGTAATGAGACTGATAATTTTATATTAAGTAGTAACAGACCCATTTTTTGAAATAAAATTAATTTGAAATCAAAGATAATCTGGAGAACGTTTGCTGAAGAAACACATTCCGTACTTTAGTTTGATGAGTTGTGATTTTTCGCGATACGTTCGCTTCATCGCTTGCGGGTAATTGGGCGCACAATGTGTGGTCCCGAGTCACTGCTTACCTGAGTGTATATCTATGGAGGAACAAGATACTGTACACGTAATCATATGAAAATATATTTCAGGGTCCTGTATCTGTCTGGCACATAGGCAGATTATGGTCTACGTCGAGGACGATATGCACAATCCCATGTTTATTTAAGAAACAATGATGGTTAATTGCATGTAAAATTCAGCATGGAAATAACTAACAGAGAATAATTTGTGTCCATAATGGAATAGAGAATAAACTAATGAATGCACCAAATAGATCCCTCATTAAATATTGTAACTGACCGAACCAGTCACATGGTAATTTGTACTGAATTCACCTGTGTGAAGCCAATTCGGTCGAATTATATTCTGAGATTAAAATTGCTCATTATTTCAGCACAAATTACCAGACTAATAAATTGAGTTCAACCAAATTTCTATATATGCTCAATGTGCCTGTGAACAACACCGGAATATGATGAACTAATAACAACGACCTTCGTCACGTAACTTTTTCAATCACATTATGTAAACTCCTTCGAAAATTTCGCATCATAGCGAGTGTTTCATTCCTTACGTTCTGTGAAATAACTCGCAGAACTATTGGCATTGAATGTAAGGAAATTACTACTACAACATTTTATAATGCCCTCCTTCGAGTAATGTAAGTATAAGATTTATCCTTGATGTTCCACTCCTTGTACATACGTCCCAGTTTTCTTCAACTCTGAGGGCTACGAAAGTGCGACGGAATCTTCACTCTCCCACTAAGTTACATCCCATACTGACCCTTAATAACCCAGAATATCTTCTCTCACCTATTAACTTCCACCAGCCCACAAACGAGATCGTTATCTGGATTTGAACTAAGTACACCAAGTAACCGATTAGCTAGCTACGCAAGTTATTTGTTATCTTCGCAAGCTGCACATGGACTTCCCAACCTGCTAAAATTAGGAGCATGTCGAGAATATCAAAGTTTTGGAAGCAATGTAGAAAAGAGATGTTCATAAGTGCGATGGCTAGAAGCTGGATGTAAACCGAGCAGCCAAAAGCACGGGAAGGGGTGTCCCATTACAAAATGTGCCGTGTATGACCACGGAGCATTGCGACTGGCCGCGGCGTAGCTAAGCAGTCTGTCACAGACACCAGTGACGTGAAGATGGCAGCACGTCGCGAGTTAAACGACTTTGAAGATGGGATGATCATCGGCGCACGCCGCATGGGTCGTGACATTGCGGAGATTACACGCGAATTAGGGTTTCCGAGGTCAACAGTGTCGAGGGTGCCTCTTCAATATCGCAGGGTGAATGTTACCAGCCGCGTAAAACGCTGCACGGGAAGACGACAGGAGTTCAACGAACGGACATCACATCGCCTCCACAGGAACATATTGGGCGAGTGACGGGCTACTGTGAGCCACATCACCACCCAGGTGAAATTTGGGAGTCAGTAAACCATTTCTACGAGGACTGTAAGAAGGCAACATAACTGAATAGCCTTCACAAACAGACGACCAACTGGTGTCCCTTTGCTGACTCCTCGACACAGAGCTCAACGACGTGCTTGGGCCAGCGAACATCGGCAATAGACCATAGAACCATGGCTGCGGGTAGTATTGTCCGATAAATCCGGGTTCCAGTCGTATCGCGCTGACGAGCGCGTGAGAATGTGGCGTATGCCCCATGAGGCTATGGATCCTGCGCGTCAACAAGGTTGTGTCCAGGCGGGAGGTGGCTCAGTTCTGGTCTGGGCGGCGTTCTCATGGTCGCGATTAGGCCCCATTGTCGGGCTGCAGAGAATGCTGATCGGTGCACGTTATGAAGACATTCTTTCAGACCACCTGCATCCCTTTCGTGCCCTAGAGTACCATGAAGGAAATTCCATGTTTCAACAGGATAATGTACCATGTCACCGCTCTGTGGTGCCATGCAGGTGTTTAGACGAACACTCCAGTGAAGTTACGATCATGGATTGGCCCTCCTGAACCCCCGATCATCCATCCAGTCGAGCATTTATGCGATGCTGTCGATGCTGGCGTACGCTCCATGAACCCCGCACCAGCTACACAAGATGCGTGGGTACAGATCCCTCCAGAACGATTCCAACACCTTGTAGAATCAACGCCTTATCGTACTGCTGCCGTTTTGAGGACTCGCGGAGGAACAACTCGTTATTAACATCACATCCAGTGTCTTCCCATAACGTTTGGCCACTCAATGTATTCGTATTAACTATTACGCAGTACATCGATGTAAGACAGCTATTTTATAGTTGAGTTATGTTAAAATCAGTTATTAATAGTTTTGATTCCAAGTAAAATAAGTTGCTAGTATAATCTTTTATTATATGTGAATGTATAATTGGACTGAACAGCAGGCTTCGTAGCCTGAATCCCACCATGCAAAACAAAACGTATACAAATTATTAAAATAAATGAAAATTAACTTAAAATATATAGGGATCTTAAGCAAAACTCAAAACGCACTGAATTCAAATAATAAAATGAATTCATTCCTTTGAAGAAATATTTTTCAGCTATAACGTGTAAACTGGTACGCTCTACTCACCACTACCTACCAGGAATAAATTTGATCTGAAACCAGAATTTTACATTTATATTTTTAATAACCGCTAATATTTCCTGTGATAATCTTCTATTCCTGCATTACCAGAGAGGAAACAGTAAATGAAATGAGACAATATTGGGAAATATGGAAACTTGCGAATGTTAGTAAGAAATGTAAAGTTTCACCCATTAAGATAAGCATTTTTACGATCTTTTCATACGTCACCTAGAAAATTTCAACAACAGTTTCAATAATTAATTAATTGTATACTTGATAAATCAGCAAATCATTATTGATCAATATTTACTGATTCCCTTTGAAATCAAGGTACCATGCGCTATCATGTTCCGTACGCACACCAACAGCCCAAGTTCAAGTATTTTCCTATGAGACCATGGCAGTACATTATTTAAGAAAATAATATATATAATGTGTAATATTTATGGACAATGTGGCCTTGTCGCAGTGCAGAGGCATGTGAGTCCGAATGAAGCAGGTAGCCGAGCCGTAGGAGCAATGATACGGAATGGGTATCTGTCGAGAGATAAGACTAACGAATGGCGCAACGAAAGAGGTGTAGCAACTTTTCGGATGTTGCCAGTGCGGCAGTCTGGATGATTGACTGATGATATTTAACATAGAATAGTTAAGTTGATACCGCTGAAGGCAATGGGAAGATCAGCAGCAACTAACTCCCGACGGCATGCAGTTCTCTCCATATGAATGATGTACAGAAGATAGCTTCCTAGCGGGTAAAATATCCCGGAAGTAAAACATTCACCAGTTGGGTGTCCGGGTGCAAACATCAGAAAGATGAGTATTGACATTCTGCCAGTCGTAGCGAGGAATGTTAGAAGTTTGAATCATTGTGGTAGGTTACAGAATCTGAAGAGTGAAATGGATGGACTTATGTTAGATATAGTTGGTATATGTGAAGTAAGTATGCAGGAAGAAAAGGATTATAGATCAGGCGAATAAAATATTTTCAACACGAAATCAAAAAGGGGAAACGCGGGAGTCTGTTTAATAATAAATCATAAAATAAGGTGGTGGGTCAGTTGCTATGACTAGCGTAGTAAAAAGATCCTTTTTGTCACGACATTAAACCAACGCCCACCACAACACAGTTTTGAAGTCAGACTTTAACAGAATATTGAGAGACCAAAAGGAGGAACGGGACACCTGGAATTGATGATGTACCCTCAAAATTACTTACAGCCTTTGGAGAAACCAAAATGGCGAGCCGTGTAAGATGTGTGTTACTGGAAAAGTGCCATTCAATTCAAGGTCGAAGGTTGTTATACCTCTTCCCAAGAAAGCAAGTGCTGACAAGTGTGACAACAACTGCACCATTAGCTTAGTATCTCGCGCTTGCAAAATTGTAACACGTTTTGTTTAGAGAAAAATGGAAAGACAAGCTGAAACAGAGTTGGGAGAAGATCAGTTTGGTTTCAGAGGAAATGTAGGAACACGTAAGCAATCGTGACAACAACCTGAGCTTAGATTATCGAATTAAGAACGGTAAGCCAACATACATGGCATTCGTAGACCTACAAAAGGCATTCGATAACGTTGACTGAACCAAGCTATTTAAAATTCTAAAGACGATCTGAATCAGACAGCGAGAAAGAAAGACTGTCTATAATCTGTACATAAAATCATCCTGCATTGATAAGAATCTAGGGCTATGAAACGGAAGCAGCTATCCAACAGTGACGCAAGGATGCAGTATGCCCCTCTTCTTTTCAATGTTTATTCAGAACAGCAACAGAGGACATTAAATATGAACTTGGAATGGGAATCTAAATCCTATGAGAGGAATTCAAACCTGTGAGATTTGTCGATGATATTATTTTACCTGAGTCTGCAGAAGGTCTGGAGAAACTGATGAATGGTATGGACACAGTTTGGAGGAGTGTAAGAAGTAAATAAGTAAATTGAAAACAAAAGTAATGGGGTGCAGTCAAGCGAAGTCAGATGATGAGAGAAATATCAAATTAAGAAATGCAGTTTTAAAGGAAATACATGAATATTGCTACTTGACGAGAACAACTAACGATGACAAACCTAGGGACAACATAAAATGCAGAGTAGCGCAAACAAGGAAGTTGCTCCTTAGAAAATAGATTTCCTTACATCGAACAATGATATAAAACTCCGTCTGGAGCTTAGCAATGTATGAAAGTGGAACGTAGAAAATAAATGGCTCGGAAATAAAGGTAATGTGGTGCTACAGGAGAATGATGAAGGTGAAATGGGTAGATCGAATCCTGAATGAAGAAATACAAAATCCAATTGGTGAGAGAAGAACGATTTGGCCGAATTTGATCATAACAACAGGTCGAACGATAGGACACATATTAAGACACCGAAGATATGTTCAGTTAGTTTTAGAGCTAAGAGTAGGTGGTATGAACGGTTGGGTAGACCAAAGCATGATATAACAAACAGATTATAGTTGATATACGACGTAGTTATGTACAAATTAAAACGTAGGAACAGGATAGGTTGGCATGGACAGCAGCATCAAACCAGTCTATGATTGATGGCCAAAAACAACAGCAATGTTATGCATTTATATACAGCATGTCCTTGAAAAAGATTCCAATATTTACAAAGGCGACAGTACGCAACAAACGAAGGAAGAAATGTCCTGTAAACTTTGGTCGCAAATCCAACATGCATCTTGCATGTAATAAATTGTGCACGTCGAATGTGGTATGTGATCATAATTGCTAGTGGTCTTAGTTGTGGAGGATCGTGTAGAAATGAAATAAACAAACAAAAATATTCTCCTAGCACCAGTTTTGAACCTACGAACAATTAGCTCTGCATTGGCAAGTTAACACCCTTGGCCACGTAGAAGTCGCTTGCAACTGCACTTGTACTGTAACATTTCAGTCTAAACGCAGTTTTTGATAAACATGGAAGTTCATTTCATGGTTCTATGCCTTCTTTCATTATTTCCTCCTGATTACTGGATTATCAGCAACGAATGCACGTATTTCAAGCCATGTACCCATACAAGGTCGAACTATGTGGTGTAGTGATTAGTGTCATTAGCTGCCACTCCTGGAGGCCCGGGTTCGATTCCCGGCTCTGCCACGAAATATGAACAGTGGTACGAGGGCTGGAACGGGGTCAACTCAGCCTCGGGAGGTCAACTAAGTAGAGGTGGGTTCGATTCCTACCTCAGCCACCCTGGAAGTGGTTTCCCATGGTTTCCCACTTCTTCTCTAGGCAAAAGCCGGGATGGGACCTAACTTACTGCCACGGCCGCTTCCTTCCCTCTTCCTTGTGTATCCCTTCCAATCTTCGCATCCCCCCTACAAGGCTCCTGTTCAGTATAGCAGGTGAGGCCGCCTGGGCCAGGTACTGGTAATCCTCCCCAGTTGTATCCCCGACCCAGTGTCTGAAGCTCCAGGACACTGCCCTTGAAGCGGTAGAGGTGGGATCCCTCGCTGAGTCCGAGGGAAAAACCGATCTTGAAGAGTAAACAGATAAAGAAGAAGAAGAAATACCCAGACAACAATTTATTATCAGACGACATGGAAGATGTTTTCACGTTATATTAAAACCTTCGGGATGCATACATTTGAAGAAATACTTCTGCTAGTGGCTTTGCGTCGCACCGCCACGACGGGATAGGAAAAGGCTAGGAGTTGGAAGATAGCGGCCGTGGCCTTAATTAAGGTACAGCCCCAGCATTTGCCTGGTATTAAGATGGGAAACCACGCAAAATCATCTTCAGGGCTGCCGACAGTGGGATTCGAACCCACAATCTCCCGGATACAAGCTCACAGCAGCGCGCCCCTAACCGCACGGCCAACTCGCCCGGTCATTTGAAGAATTATAAAGACAGGTGATCCAGCCGGTACGCAGGCCTATATATTAATGACTACCTGTTACCTGCGGCATCGCTCGCGCGGATTTCAAGGAGACGTGCAGGAAAACGAACTATGCGTCCTGATCTGGTGATGGTCAGATCAGTCCTACCATTGAACGGTTCCTTGAGGGTCGGTGGTGGTAAGTTATTGATATTTTCTTCCAATGGGAAATATGGTTTCAGCCATTCCACTGAAATACGTTTAGTTGATCCTTCGACATTCCACACCTCCAAATGGCTATTGAGGTGTTGCTTTAGAGGAAACATACCATAGCAGAGGGAACATTGGAATGGCCACCCTTAGGAATGACTTCAGGACGGGAGATCCATAAGAACAAAACACCAGCAGATTAACATCTTCGGTTTTAGAGATATATGTATCAGAATCGTCATGAAACATTATACCAGTTTTTCATTCCTTCTCACTCCCATTCAGAGGATTTTCGTAAATGGTGGAGTACGCGTTTCTTTATTTTTAAAGAAGATTCCAAATACCAATGTTCATGTCTCTAAGAGCTTCATTTTTGAGACTTAAATATCCTCCCGTCACTGGGTGAAGGAATCCTTGTAACCCCTTCGGAATAAAGTTTACAGCAAAACCCAGCAATGGCCGGAGAACAATTCTTGGCATTTTCATTGCTTACCACTGGAGTGTTCTGTTTCTATCTCAGACAACGCGGCAAGCTTTCGGAAGACAAATGGAGAAACGTGTTTTTATAATGAGTGGAATTACGATGTTTACATTGCTTAGCAACGATATAAAGAATCTAACCACTTTTTTAATACTCTTCTCCCCCCTCCCCCACTCGGAAGTGGATTGTCCGAACACAAAAAATACGTGTTTCTTTACTTTTGGAGGAGATTCCAAATACCAAGTTTTGCGTCTGGAACATCTTCAGTTTTTGAGATATAACTATATTTATAGAAAGAATTCAACCCCTCCTTCGGTCCTTCTTACAAACCCCGTAAGTGGATATTCCGGAAACAAAAAGTAAGTGTTTTTTACTTTTAAAGGAGATTCAAAGTACAAATTGTTTACGTCTGTAATCTGTTGAGTTTTCTAGATACACTCATTTTTAAAATTGGCCCCCCTTTTGACCCCGTTAGCGAAGGAATATCCCAAAATCCTTTCTTTGTGAGCTCCCACGCCGTAATATAAATGTATCTCCCAAATTTCGTTCCTTAATGACCGGTAGTCGTGGCTTGAAATTGATGGATCAATGAGTTGGAAATGTTATTTGATATAGATAGATGATAACTATTATATTTGTTTGTGTGCACGACTTTTTAGCTCCGACTGGTTTTAGATGACCATGGAGTCGAATCTTTGACCCACACAAGATCTTTAGCGAAAAGGAGAGCCAGCGATATGGAACTGCTGCTGTGAATCACCTGAAATGGTGAAATATCACGGGCCACAGGCGCTTTCAAACCAGCTATCTAGGGATTAGAAGGACAATGCCATCACTTTGTTTTTCTTCTTCTTCTTATAGTTATTTCCATTTAACTTATGTTCTAACAAACGAGGTAATAGTTAAATAATGGAACATTACCGTACCTAATTTAATATTATTCAAAAATATTAGTTTGCGAAATAATAAGCACCGCATTTCTTTTGAAATTACATTAGAACCGAGAAATTACCTTGTGACTTCAGACTTGGCGATTTCATTCTCAGGTACGTTGTTAGTCTTTGTGGCGTTCACAGCAACGACTGCAAGTGGTCAAAGCACTTAGTGGAAGAGCATAATGTTCATGGAAATTTTAAAAACTAAGTCACTCCTAAGCATTTAATTTACACCTTGTTCAAGGGCTGAAGTACACTTCCAGCATTATTTAAAATATGAAAAATAAAATTAGGAATACCTCGTATTTAAACAAATGAACCATGTTAAATATTATCTTTACATACTGTTCTCGTTGAGGTCTAATTGTCCTCGCTAAACCAGGGCATTTACCTCCGATTATAATAAATCGTAATTAAGCAACTGACGTAGCTGAACATCACCATCGGTTATTAATTATTCTATTCCCCTAAATGCTTCATGAATGTTGTAAAGCAGGCGTTTTACATTTCATTTCAAAGAAGTCAATTTTCGAAGGACTAAATGAAATTGAGGTCTGGAACCACTAAACATAAGAATATATTAAATACATTTATGCTTTTATAATATATAGTACTAGCTGTGATACCCGTCATTGAAGGGTTTATCTTTTTGTAATAGAACAGTAATTCCACTGTCGGAGAGGAGAAGCATTGGAAGGGACGAAGCACACCTCAACTAAGTGTAACAGCCAGCCATTGCAATGTTACAGTTAATAATAATGGGATTGGTTTTACGTTTCACTAACTATTTTCACAATTTTCGGAAACGCCGATTTGCCGGAATTTTGTCTCGCTCAATTTCATTAACGTGCCAGTTAATCTACTAACACTAGGCCTACGTATTTGAAGACCATCAAATACCAACTGACTGAGCTGGGATCGAACTCGCTAACTTGAGCTCAGAAGGCCAGCGCTCTACCGCCTGAGCTACTTAGTCCGGATATTTTACTGTTGGTAGGAAGGACACAAGGGACTGTAGGCAGTCACACTTTGAATTCTGCTGGCTTGGAAATGTTATGCCATTACAAAAGTGGTATTTCAAACTTGTCCCTATTTTATGGATTCCTGTTTCCCTCATCACTCGAGTGATCGATTTTTCATGCCTTTCTGCTAATTGCGACAGTCGTCTTCACTATTTATTTATTTATTTATTTATTTATTTATTTACTCAGCGCATTGCACTTATTCCCGGTAGTGTCCCTGGATATGTTAGGCTCGCCACGTGAGGTTATTGTAATTTAACGCCCATGGATACCTGCTTGTCTTAGCGTGAAATGATTATGATAATGAGGTAAGGAGAGAGTGAAACCACACCCTCCTCCCAAATAACACAAAGGATTCTTCTCTCGGATTAACTTCCTCCATCCGACGATTGAATCACCATCAACAGCGTCATATGCCCTCATTTCATATGAACAGTGCAGAGCGGTTTGGAATTTAATCAAGGCTTTCGGGACGCACTGTACAGATTAGAAGCTGCCCTACCGGTCAACATTCCCATGAACGCGTTTTTCCACAAACGGGACTCGCACCACGGTGTCAGCTCTTGGAGACTTGAAGCCTTAGCGACCACGGCCACCAGTCCTGATCAATGGGGGACCAATGACCATGCGAATTTGCACTCTGTAAGAACTATCACACTGAGTGAGCTCGCAGCGCGGTGCGATCTCTAAGCTGTCAGCTGGCTTTCGGGAGATGCTGGACTCGATCCTCATCATTGGCATACCTGAAGATGGTTTTCGTGATCTGTTATTTTCACACCTGACTATACTTCATTTCAAGTCACGGTTGGTTGTTTCCCTGCTCTAGTCCCCTCCTATCCCTTCTTTTTCTCTTTGACTTCTCAACCTGACGGTTGGTGGGCAGCATGATTGTTCTCCAAGGGCTTTCCCTCCTGAATCAGCCTTTTGAATTGGTAATATGGGCATCATCCTTTTTCGTCATCCACACTTTGCTCTCCGTCGTCCTCTTTGTTACTTTTTCTTCAACTTTTCCTTCCAGCATGGAGGCATACCAGGATAAATAACGTAGTTAGTGAATGATCACAATATATAGCCTTTCCTTTATTGTTTATATTATCCTGAGGGTTTCTTTTGCTCTCCGAAGGACCTCGTCATTAGTTACCTTGCTTGCCCATGGTATTCGTAAGTTTGAACCAACAACCGACTTGCATTGTATTTTTCTTCTTTTATTCAAACTCTACCAAGTGGTCCTTGGAGGTTAGGCCTTGTAAAAGAAAATTCTTGCTCTTGTTAGAAGGAATGTGACCGATTATATTTTAAGGACAGACTCATACTGGGGTCAGACCCGAAATCAAACTGATACTTAGGATTACTGGCGTGCGACCTTCGGAGAGGCCTTGGGCAGGTCTTTCAAGTTGATGCCGTACAGGCAACCTGCGTCCATTAAGAATGGGACCCTACTTAAGATGCATTCTAATGCAGAAGGCCGCAAAATTATCCAGCCCCCGAGCCATAGGAATTAACTAATGGAAGTTAAAATCTCCGGGCCGAGCGGGAAACGAACCTGAGACCCCTTGGACCACTAAGCCATGCAGCCGGATATACTTATGATGAATATATTGTTTGATGATTCTGACGCATTTCATTTAAGGCCACAGTTATTTGACAACTAATTTATACTTTGGTAATCTGGAATCTGCCATAAAAACAATGACTGTCCAATTTGGAGGATTACATTAAAATGGTGGAAAAGTTTATCAAAAAGAGATAATATTTGTTGTGTCACAAACGCAGAAAAATATATTGAAAGCAACGAGAAAATTGAAAAAGTAATAACCAACAAAAATCAAATCATCATGCCCACATTTCATGAATTTAAATACGCCAGGAGAAAGCTATCTGTCCTCTGACGTAAACTAGCCATTCATAGGAAAATTTTATCAATTTGATACTAAAAGCCAAGAGATTTTAATAGACCAAAAAGGATTTCCCTACGAGCTGAAGGAAATCTCGTAGGCAAGGAAATGCTTAAGGATACTGAAACTATTCATTATCCTGAACAACAAAAAATGATTTTCGGAGTAAATGCCCGGCATCAAGCTCGCGTTCTAAGACAACTGAAACATGTTGATTCAAAATATGCAAACCATTTATCTCCATCACCCGCCGTTCTTTAGATATACGACATCAACGCTTTATATATTGTAACTCTTTGTGAATACTAATAAATAATAATAAAATATCATAACTAAAAATATATAAATCAAATACTTGAAATAAATTAAATTAATAAAAATAATTAATCGAACTGTCCATAGTATGGGCGCCAGAGTTCACCAGAATGGATCCCTCGAATTTAGATAGAGCACGATAATTCTTTATATCCCAGGGAGTGTACATAATGCTGCGTACTGGTACATATGCTTCAGGCCTTACCTAACCTTCTGTAAAAGACTAAATAGGTAGGAGCTGCAACTAGGTTCATCAATAACTCCACTTATTCTAAAATATGTAACTATATTATTAATAAAATCCGTGCATGAGCACCTCATCAACACACAAAAATACACTTATAATACACAAACAAAAGATTGCTGGAAGACTCCATATTTACAACAACAACAACAACAATGAAAACAGTGGTAAAACGAAAACGAGAACTAAGTCACCATTTGTAGTTAGTTCGTTGAACAATGTACATATATGTATATAAGCACCCTTCACTGTCTCTGTATCAACACGACTTGCCGATTCTCATAATCAGCACCTATAAAACCACACAGATACTGTACCTCGTAATACTGTGTTCACAGACTTTCACACTTGTTGTAAAGATATATACATTTGAGCAACACACGCTTGTCGTTCCTCAGCATAAATTGTGGAAAGTGTGAGATATAGCACCTCCCAGCTTTCAGCAACATGTAATACCAGGCCACCACAAAATGATACAATACTAAGTTGTATGCCAGTCACTTCTCACAAACATAAAATACTACGTTCCACAAACGTTTGAAGTCCAGTCCAGTATAGTGCAGCAGTTTCACTCCAGTACCGTATATCCAGTTTCACTCCCGTGTGTGTTAGCACTACTTCCCTCCCGTACAATGTGTCTGCACTACTTAATTCTGGTACAATGTCTGGTTCTCGCCGTTTGATCAACCTTTATAGACATCAGCATTCCCCTTCCTCTCACATGATACGTCTGGATTGATCCTCGCCAGCCAATCATGGTAGATCCTCTTGTCAAAACCACGCCGTGAACTCCTTCTTGGTCCCAAGACATAAACAAACTCTCTGGGGTGTTTCACATGAGTCATAGAACATTCCTAGTACAACAAAACGCTCATCTCATCAAACTGGGATATTTACATGACTCATGCAAAGTTTCCAAGTTCCAATATAGCAATGTTTTCCCAGCCGTATGGTCAAAACCAATTACTCATACTACATATATGGACACCTCCTAGCTTACAAATGTTAATGAAAGAATATACAACTGAAATACAGATAATAATAATAATAATAATAATAATAATAATAATAATAATAAATCGAATACTGACAATAATATCTCTCACCTCTACATATACTGCGAGGGTGTGATGTATGTACTATCACAATATGTTCAAAATTGTACCAAGGAAAACCACTCACAGGCAGAAGGTTCACTAGAGCACTGATTGCGACATGGAGAACTAATGAAAATGACTTTAGCCAAGATTCGTGCAAATGCAACTCATAGCATATATTGGATTTGTGTGTTACACAGCCGCACATGTAGCAAACCAAATCTGGTGAACGTATGCAACTTCTGGACCCCTTATTGTCCACTGTCACTGACAATAAAAAACAAGAAAATGAAAAATACTCGGCTTTGAATGAAAAATAACAAAAACTAATGAACACAATTGTTGATCAACGCTATTCATGAAAAAAACTTTGTCAACATCTTCAAAATGTGACGTGATAGAGCAAAACTTGATTTCAGATTTGTAATCAGCATTAAAAACTGCATTATAAACAGAAAACATTATGTCAGGTATCTACCCCTACTAAATCAGTGTTACTATTGATCCCTCGATGACAGACCTCTTTGTCAGAAACTCATTTCAGTACAGAGTTAGAGGACGACATAGATGCTTTTGGAAACAATGTAGACTTCGTGATTGGTGATGAATAAATGATAATGTGCACTATTTCGAAAGCCGTATCGATTACTTTCTTATATAAATATTAGTAATGAGCATATTTTTATCCAAGTATTTTAAATTCATAAATGTGTATGTTACTAGCCAGTAAAGGTTTCTTTTATATAAGTATAATTTGAATGTATTTACGAAGAGAACCAACAGCGTATTTTACTGATCAACTTATGAGGAGACAGGAAAAGTTCATGTTACAATGTTAAGACATGTTGGTATGTATCTAAAGGTACCCTACAACCCTTTCTTAACTAGGCCCATGTGATTTGTAATTTCTTGGAAAGGTAATTTTGAACAGCTTTTCCTAAATCGTGGCTGAACTGCACTTGGTACAAAAGTCGTCCGTTTTTATTGTGAGGAAGAACTAACATGTTCATAATGTGATTATCAACATTTCAACTTTGACTGCCCGTTTTCCATCCAACTGCGATGATATGCAGGCTGTGCATAATGAATTCGTGGTTCATTCCACGTGTAGTTCATCGGTATTATATTTTGTCAAACGGATTTGAACCAGATTTTCCAGGATAAAGATCGATCTCGCCTTACCGTCTGCCACATACTGTCGTATTCTCGACAATATTCCAGAAGGTTACGGGTCAGAACGTGACCAGAACTCGAATGACTCAGGAGTTAAGAAGCCATGTACGATTCCTAGCGCCCTGTAAAGTACGACGAACCGCATTAGCAGGAGAATGGGGCAGTGCATCATAATGCTTGATATTTGTCATATTGGATGTACTACGTGATGGACGTACAATATAGAAAATTTCTTACGTTCACAAAACTGAGGGAACAAGGTATTGTACTTCTTGATCGTGAGTAAAATACAACTGGTTCAAATAATAATAATAATAATAATAATAATAATAATAATAATAATAATAATAATAATAATAATAATAATAATAATAATAATAATAATAATAATAATAGGCCTAATAATAATAATAACGATAATAATAATAATAATAATAATAATAATAATAATAATAATAATAATAATAATAATAATAATAATAATAATAATAATAATAATAATGTTAAAATGTTTAAGTCATTTAATGTAATCGATTGTGAATATTAAATTATTCAAGCTCTTATTACCAGTATTTCACCCTGTGTGACAGCCGGCTCATCAGTTGGATAGCTACATCTTTCCAAGACACTGGTGGGTAATGCGCCGTTGAAGCACCAGTGTAAGTCTCCTTTGTAGGACAATGCAGTGTCTGAGCACTAGGTGAAAGGTGTACCTCCACTTGTATAAACATCTCCCTTTGGATTGTGTCCAGGGTCGGCGGTTTCAGAGCGGACGTTTTCCTGCAAGTGGCCACGGCTAATCTGTGGTCCGACAGCTGTGCACTCCGACCGACCAACCGAGCATAGGAGGGATGGCCGCTCCTCTGGTCGCCACCGTCGGCTGTCCTGAGGATGAGTATTAGTAGTATCCAGAATGGTGTGTCAACGGCACAATAGCCATCAGTATCTCGGAAAGGTGGAGTAGTGCAAATGATGAGACAGCTGCCACATCATGGAGAAACGGTGGTAAGTTTACGTTGAAAATGCCTGACAAGCATGATTACAACGATTATGTTAGCTGTTTTAACTACTAGTACGGTTTTCAGAGATGCCTGGCGTAGAAGGAGGTTACTGAATATTTTTATAAATCAAACAAATACTTTCGGAATTATGACATTGGTAAAGTATCGTTCAGTTTTAAAATTGACGGTGTTGCAGCTGTTTTCGTTTGAATATTTTGAAACATATTTACCTAACTTATAGACGTTAGAGATATAACTGTTGTGTAATTTCTGGTCTTTGTGAGATTCATATGTATTTCAACACCATTTTTCATTAATATGCTAGCCGTTAAGCTGTTCGACCGTAATGCCATTTAACGGAGATGAGTGGAACCAGAAAAGAGAAAGCACACTTCAGCGACTGTAATCAGTCTATGTAATGTTACTGATGATATAGTACATTTTAGGTGCTTAGGACATTATAGGTCATTCGATTTTAATTTTCGTTCCGGCTCTGTGATTCAACACCCACATTCCCAGCTTTCCACGAAGTTCTCTTCTCATATTGATAATCACCTAATTACCTTCCTAACAGCATGGGTTGATGGCCACGTCATTTTCGAACTTCTAAGAACAATCCCAACCACAATCAATGCCATTTTAGCTCCACCACGACTGAACAGGTTTTCCACCTTAGCGATGCTCGCCTTTGATGGACTTACGTATTAATGCTGCTGTTTGCATCATCAGTCCTTAGACTGGTGTGAAGCAGCTCTCCGTTCCACCCTGTCTTCCACTACTCTTTCCCTTTCTACGTAACTACTACATCTTACATATATTTTAATCTATCTGCCATATTATTTGCTTTGGTCCATCTCAACAGTTCTTATCACCTACAAGGTAAGGTAAGGGTGTATTCTGCCCGAAGGCAGGTCCGAACCTCCGCAGAGGTTACGTGTGGTACGGTGCCCAGTTCATTTCCGTTCCACCATTTCCTTACCCCCCCCCCACCAACAGGGCGTGGCAACCCATCCAAGTCTTGACCACGCCAAATGTTGCTTAACTTAGGAGATCTTACGGAATCCGGTGTGTCAACACGGCTACGGCCGTTGGCTATCACTTACACTTCCTCAAAAATCAACTGAACAAATCCTCGGTGTTTTACGATATGCCCTAACTTTCTATCTTTTCTTCTTGTCAAATTTCTCCAATTCGTTTTCCTCTCACTAATTCGATTCAGCATACCTTCACTCGCTCGGAAATCTAAATTCGTGAATATGCGCAATACAGCGGGTAGAGTAGATGGTTGTTGTGTATAGATTATTGGAAATTAGATTTTTTATATTATCACTAATGATACCTTTTCGATGGAACATATATTTCCTGAGATCCTCTGAAGTTCTTCCATTATTATGAAACTTCTTGTTTTGGTATACAGCAATTCATATAATTAATTACTTTCATGTAATTCTTTGCTGTATTTCTTTGTTTTTGTTGTTGCTGTTGTTGTTACGTCATATATGTTGTAATTTCATTTGCCTCCAATACTACTAAAATCAGACAATGCCACCCTGATATCGCCCAATTCGCAAATGCAATGTATTTATTATCATCATCAATAATAATTTAATTATTTTCCCAAATATTAAAGAATGTTATAATAACACAACTTCATTTTCAGTTCTTGGGAGATTTCTAAGCCAATTTCGGTAGGGTTTCTCCTTAATAATATAATCGTAGGTTAGTACATCCCCTCTTTCTGAACATCAGAAACGAATTACTACTCAGGACATATCCTCTTCAATGGAACTGAAAAATCTGAGCAACCCACCCTTCTATTGTGGAACCGACATCCAGCCTACGTACATCTACGGGATTAGCGATTACTGTTAGTATGGACAAGTATTCTCTAATACAGCTGAATATAGCATAACCTACACAGTTTAGGTATGATAAACGTACCTAGAACCGTAGTAGTGGTTAGCACTGGCTTCCTCCCGGGCATTGCAGTTACAACACAGAATATGTACAACTAATTTTAGACATGCACTTCGATTTCTCCAATTGTCCAGAAGGGTATTCGCTGCTTTAAAGCCTGCGTCGTACCTCAGAGCGTTAACATACCTCACCCAGCAAAGGATGGATGTCTAGTTGTAGTCCCTCTTAAAACAAAAATCACCACCACCAACAGCTCACACAACAGAAATGAGAAAATTAGTCGTACAGGAATTCTACCTTCAAATCCAGTTATTATACTCAATATATATGTTACAATGTATCAATCATAGTTCAGATCCACCCATTCCCACGGTAGTTTTCAAGTACCCTTTACCCTTGCCTCTTAAAATTACAGTGTGTGTAATTTGCAAGTTTTTTCAAACAAAAAATTAGGAAGGTGTCTAAACAGTTACAGATTAATCCAAAAAATAATCAATTTCCTGCACATTACCACAACAGCCAGCAACATAAAATCAAGAAATTAGGCACAAAATCCTCAAGCTCCAAACACAAGGCACTTCTATGTATGTTCCAAAGAATAAAATCACAGCACTCTTCATACGGGATTTTAATGAAGAAATCCCAACAAGAAAAATGCCTTGTAGCAGTTAATGTGTACATCCCCTGCACAAAATAAAGAACAAGGAACATTGTTTATCCCAGAATGGGTACAGAGAGACATATTATAATACAGACTACCAGCCGCAGCACAGCTCTGCCCGCAATGATTTCAGAATTAGAATTGGGATTTTAATACTCTCTCTGATCAACTTCTCAGTCACGATTCATCCCACTCCTCAGTTTCTACATCAATACGACCCGTCACTTCACGTATCCAGGGTATATTACTTGCACTTCTAACACATTAGACGGTGTTTTCTCTTTTAACCCTGGAACAGAACACCGACGCACTGACTGCAGTAACCCCTGTAGTCTCCTACATTCGTGATTTTCCTTTGAACATCGTACTCTCTCAGCTCGTGCACTGATTCAAAAGAGTGACGACTGCTTATATATTAAAACGTATGTTTGGGGCACACAGTGCTCTGGTGTACGGTTAATGGAAGTTTATTTCTTTGTAGACACTTCGGTTTTTCGTACTGTTTTAACACGTATTTTTGTACTTTGTGTTAAGAAAGTTTGAAATCGATTGCCTTAAAGGCGGTGAACATATTTTACCGAAATCATGTAGGTCTGAGCCTGACATCCTTGATGATTTCGGCAATGATCTAAAGATGATGATGATGATGATGCTTGTTGTTTAAACGGGCCTAACATCTAAGGTCATCGGCCCTCGACGATAATCTGGACGTTGATGGAAATAAACATTGTTGAAGAAGATGATATGATAGAATATATACTTTCCCTTCATGCTTCAGATAAACTTATTTTCTCATTGGCAGAAGAATTAATGAAGTCCTGCGTATGACGAGGACTGGAAATCGCATCAACACGCAGAGGAATCCGTCTTTCTATAGCGTTAGAATGGTATTTACGATATCCAGACCGCCAACACCAGCCAGTCTCAGGTCTGGAATATGTAACGGATATCCAAAGAGTCTAAAATCACTATATTTGCAGCAAACGATATTCGTATGAAAAAATATATGCTGAATTTGTGCCCAAATTTTGCAAAGTAAGCCGTATAGTAGCACCGAAAACCAAAAGGTAGAGCTTGTTAAACGTGAACATTAAATTTCATTTCAACCGATTACAGTATTGCTTTAATTGGCAAATATATATCCACATAATGGAAACAATACACTTAACTGATTTCATTATATTTTAAAATAACTCGTAAGTCTGAATGTGTAAAATGCGTGTTTCATTTGTGAGGTACACAGTGCCCTGGCGTACGGTTGCTGCCCCTGAAACATTGGTGTACGTTTCCAGGGTTAAGGACATCCAACGCAAATTTCCTTTCGCTTGCTCCATATGTTCTATCATTGCCTTCCACCTAAACAACGTTTCTTCCACGGTGTGAAACCCTCCCCACCACCCACCAAAAAGTCAGGTCTTTGGACTTCCACCATTTAATGGATACGAATAACGATTTTCACATTAATCCACTGAGCTGTACCACGCTCGACTTGCAAAACCCTTCGGGTCGTGTGCTCAAAATGCTCCTTTAACACGTGAAATTGTCATTATTTGTAAACTGTTAAGAGTTATGAAGGACAATCAGGAGGACATTTGTGTACATTTCATTCTAAATTCTACATGCATGCTAATTTTTTAATACGACTAACAATTTACCCGTAATTTTGGTTTTCACGCCAAAACACAGCAAAGTATTCTTTCCTGAAAAAATGATAGAATTAAGGAAAACATCTGTATGTAATCTTTTGTAGAAAATGTTATTAAAAGTTGGTATGACGGGCACCTTTCTTAATAAGTATTGTAGTAACATCATTATATATAGCCTATATTTATCTGAAAAAATCAGCGAGTTGGCCATGCGGTTAACCGCGCGCACCTGTGAGCTTGCATTCGGGAGATATTGGTTTCCAACCACCCTCTGGACAGCATTTGCACACCAGGCACACCTGGGGCTGTACCTTAATTAAGGTCACGGCTACTTCCTTCTCACTTCTATCCCTTTCCCATCTGATCGTGGTTATAATACTTATCTGTGTTGGTGCGACGTAAAGCAACTTGTAAGAAAAAGAAAAAAGAAAAATTGTGGTGAAAAATTCACTGAAACTGGTTGAGTAATTTTCACAGTTTAACCTCCGTACGCATCGAACTCAGAAACATTTTGTCTTTCAATATAACATCCAGGCATGTATCACAAAATTTGGGACTTACATTTGTCATCTATCTCAATGCATTTTAACATTTTAAGAACGGAGGATTGTGGTCAACTTGAACTCTACAGTCAGCCATTCCCTACGAATTCCTATGGTTTCGCCAGTTAGTTTGAACACGTTTTTTAAAATGGTACAGCCACTACCTTTTTAAATTTATCCCGTTCCTCGACACCAGTCACTCTACAGGATGTGAGCGGAGTAGAACTTCGACTTTAATTTTCAGCGCTAAGACAAAACCAATACAAATAGTAATGTTAATCGCATTGATTCTAGTAATGAACAAGAACATCGGAGAAGAAATTATCCCAGTCTCCACGGCAACAAGGGGCTTTGGTAGATTTGGTATACCAGCATTGCGGCACAGTTTGTGGTATTTGAATTGGTCCATTCATTCATTTAACAACCTCCAACTTACAAAATGTATGCACTCAGAAGACCATCATTACACTCCAGAGCGAATGAATGCGAATTTTAAAATAAGTAGGGACATATTAGTTGATGTCATTTTACAGGAATTCAGTAGTATTAGAAGAGCTGATAATGAAATACATAAAAAGAACTACTGTAAAATCGTTAGGACGGTGCTTTATTGTAATTCGTGATTGTAATTCTAATGATTCGAAGAAAATCATCGAACGAGCAAGTCTGATTAGATAAAAAAACTGAAGGTACTCAATGTTGGTTCTAAACGTTCAAGTGAATTTAACCCACTGTTGCTGGCACAGAAGAAGCTCGAAGTGTTGCTATTTATTGTAAGGATGGTGTTGTGTTAGATCAGTTAGTGTAACATCTTTGATTCTTGTTACTCCTTAGATTTATTTTCGAAGGCTTTGAAATAAGCACAGAAACACACTTCGAGAGTAGATTGGGATCTTTTGTTGTTTTACAAAGAAAAACTACGAATAATTGTACGCTGGTAAATCAAAGTAAATACATATTGATATATTAGGTATTAAAGAGTGTTTAGTAGCGAGAATAAAGATAGTTCTTTCCCACAAATTTGGCGACCGCGACTGGACGAGGCTTAAAATCGCAGTGGATAAGGTAACGAAACTTCGTGCGGTACATCGACGTGCATATACGCGAATTTGCAATAAGATAGTCAACAACTTAGAGAGTGAAGAAACAGATCATGTTGTCGTTGAAGCGGACTTTAACTTACTGCGGGAGAAACATGAAGATCTACGGGCACTGGACCAGCAGATATTCGATTTGATGTTGGAGCAAGATATGGATGAGGATGACCTGGAGAAAGAGGTTAGTGCCACTGATGATATAATTTGTAAATTTTATAACCTGCAGGTTAAGGTAGCTGTTATGTTAAAAGAGAGAGAACAGCAGAACACTATCAGTGAAAGTGCCCCAAATGTTGTCTCATTTACTCAAAGAAAGTATTGGCTTCCACGTCTAGAACTTATAAACTTCAGTGGTGAACCGAAGAACTGGTTACAGTTTTGGGCCCAGATTGGAAAAATTGATGAAGAAACCAGTTTGGATTCCTCGGATAAGTTCCAGTATCTTATACAAGTCACTACTGAAGGCTGTCGTGCCAAGGAAGTGGTCAGTAGTTTTCCCGCTACTTCTGAGAACTAGCCTAAGGCTGTGGAAGCATTAAAGTCCCGTTTTGGGAGAGCGGATATACTAGTTGAAGTATATGTTAGAGAGTTGCTTAGGTTTGTATTGCAGGCTAGTAACCCATCCTCTGGCATGACCTTATGCTCATTATATGACCGGCTTGAAAGTTACTTAAGGGCTCTGGAAACTTTAAAGATTACCACGGATAGTTGTGAAGCAATCCTTTTTCCTCTCATGGTGTCTTGTTTGCCTGAAGAACTTCTACGAGCATGGCAACGAACTCTAGATTCACATAAACGAGAGGCTAACACGCAAGGTGAGGGACTCCAGAAAGGTTCGGCTGAAACAACTCATGGACTTTTAAGATCTGAGGTCGAAAGTGAACAGAGAATTTCTATGGCAATGGCTGGCTTCGGTCTCAGGGATGCGGATAAATCTAGAGCGAAAGTCACAAAGCCTACAACAAAAAGTGCTGTGAGGAAATACACATTTGTTTCAAATGATATTCTCACTGCTGCAGGGCTGCTCACCGCCTATACAGAGGAGAGAAAATGCCTATTTTGTTCTTCTGGTCACAGTTCTCAAGATTGTATTAAAGCTCAGGACATTTCTTTATTAGAAAGACGAAAAGTGGTGGATAAAAATAGGGCATGCTTCTGCTGTTTGCAAGTTGGGAACCCAGCTAAGAGATGTACAAATCGTCCCAAGTGCGTCATTTGTGGAAAGAGGCATTTTGGATTAATGTGTGGAAGGAGCGATGTGGCAAAGGGGATGAAGTTGCTCGGCCAGTAATCCAAAATAATAATAATGTTGTTAAACACGAGGCCCTCGCAGCTGTAGCAAATCATTGCAATGTTCTAATGCAAACACTTGTAGTTATGTCAGAGGTAAAGATCGAAAGCGTAAGGCGAGACTTTTGATCGACTCAGCATCTCATCGCCCATATATATTGGCCAGCACTGCTGCTGAAATTGGGTATATTCCACGGTCTCAGGAACTCATTCAGCATTCACTTTTTGGAGGAGCTATCATGGATGTAGTGCGACACAATGTTTTCACACTTTACGTTTCTAAATTGGACAAATCATACCATTGCCATTTTACGTGCTTGGACAACGGAAAATCTGCGGACGAATTGCTCCAGTTTTAGATGGCCCTTGGATACACGAACTTGCTTCACAAAATATAGAGTTAAGTGATTTTGGCTCTTCATCTGATATTGAGATTTTAGTTGGAGCTGATTTTGCTGGCAAACTTTGGACTGGTAGACGGGTACAATTGAGTTCAGGGCTAGTAGCAAGGGAGACAATTCTTGGCTGGACATTGACAGGGAATATTCCTGACATCACACCCGGTAATGAGAATCTAGCCATGGTGGTGTCTATCTTGTTAACCAAAGAAGCCACCATCACAGATTTGTGGATTCCAGATACTTTAGGGATTAGTGATCCATCGGAGAAACTCAGCAGATCTTAGATTGAGCCTACTACACAGCAACATTTCCTTGATACAGTATCAGTCAATAAAGAAGAGCGTTTTGAAGTTCACCTCCCATGGGTTCAGAACCATCCTCCACTGCCTGATAATTACCAATTATCACTGAAGAGACTGCAGTCTACTCTTAGGATATTGAAGACTGAAGGTTACTATGATGCTTATCAGGAAGTACTAGATGATTGGCTGAGGGAAGGGATAATAGAAGAAGTGCCTCCTCAGGAAATGGATGTTCATTGCCACTATTTGCCTCATAGTCATGTTGTGAGAGCCTCCGTGGCTCAGATGGCAGCGCGTCGGCCTCTCACCGCTGGATACCGTGGTTCAAATCTCGGTGACTCCATGTGAGATTTGTGCTGGACAAAGCGGAGGCGGGACAGGTTTTTCTCCAGGTACTCCGGTTTTCCCTGTCGTCTTTCATTCCAGCAACACTCTCCATTATCATTTCATAGCATTTATCAATCATTAATAAATCACCTGGGGAGTGGCGACCCCATTGTAATAACAGCCAATATATGTTTCATTCATTACATCCCTGACCCGGTCAATGACTGGAAAACAGGTTGTAGGTTTTCATTTTTCATTTTCTTTTCATGTTGTGAAACCTGGATCAACAACACCAGTGCGCCCCGTGTTCGATTCCTTCTGTGTTGGCACGTTTCCGACTGAAGAAAGTGGGAGTTGTTGGAGATATAAGAAGAGCATTTCTTCATATCAGCATTAGCGAGGAGGACAGGAATTTTTTGAGATTCTTATGGTTAGACAGAGTGGAAATCTCAATACATACAGACATTGTCGTGTTGATTTTGGAGTCTCTCAAAGTGCTTTTCTATTAGAATCATGCATCAAACTTCACCTTGAAAATACATTAATACTGTGTGAGGAAGGGAAGTTACCATGGCCCAAGTCATCTGTGGAGTTTTTTACCAATAGCTTCTATGTTGATAATTGCCTTGCCAGTTTGGACGACGAAGAACAGGGTAAACACTTTATTGATGTATCTTTAGGTGTCATGAGGGAGCGGCAATTTTTGTCTTCGAGGGTGGGAGTTGACCGGAAGTAATGACGTTTCCGGACCTAACAATGTGTTAGGACTCTTATGGAACAAGTCCGTCGAGTCCCTAGCAATCAACATAGATAACCTTCTTTCGATTAGCTTCGAGAAAATAACAAAGAAAGTTATTTGGAGTGCTGCCCATAGAATTTTGGATCCGGTTGGTGTCACATGTAGTGTAGCATTAATACCAAAAATTGTTGCTTCAACAGACTTGGAAGGAAGGTTTGACATGAGATGAAGAAGTCAACGAAGATATCAAAATTAAATTCTTGAGTTGGCTTGAAGAAGTTCCTCTTCTAGCTCAAGTTATGATTCCTCGTTGGGTATCTAACTGCAACAGCCCAGGTGACTCCTGGACACTTCACATTTTTTCAGATGCCTGTCAGACATCATATGCAGCGGCTGTAATCCTGCGTGTTGAGCAAGAGGGTGAAGTGAGTGTTCACTTGGTGGCTGCCAAGTGAAGAGTTACACCAACTGGAAAAATCAGGCAAGGGATTGACCATTCCTAGGTTAGAACATTTCGCAGCTTCAATAACAACGAGATTATATGCATCGATTTAAAGGATTATTGTATTCCCTATATTAAGGCAATTTTTTGGAAAGATGCTTCAACTGTTCTCGCTTGGATTCAGCGAAGTGAAGCATGGGGTGCTTTTGTCATGAACCGGATTGAATAGATTCGAGAACTGTCAGTTGGTTGTGAATGGCGCATGTTCCCGGACAAGAAAACCCATCGGATCTTTCATCACGTAGATAGTCTGTGAAGAAGTTGATACAATGCCGTTGGTGGGAGGGCCCTGGTTGGTTGAGAGAAAATCCAGACTGCTGGCCACAATCTGACATTTCTTATTATGAGGAAGAGATAAATTCCGAGAGAAGTAAGAATCGTTTCATTGATATCAAGTAATTCAGAAGACATCAGTAATGATCGGTATTACCGACACTTTTCTCAGTACAAGAAAATTGTAAGGATGGTAGGCTGGATGTTGCGCTTTCTGACCAACTGTCGCAACAGCAAAGCTCAACGCATACATCGTGACCTGACAAGTGAGGAAGTTGTCATAGCAGAAATTAAGATCTTAGAGTGGGTACAGGGGGAAGTGTCCATAGATGTTTTCAACTCCAAACTAAAGTGCTTACTTCCATTTGTTGACGAACAGGGATTGATTCGTTTTATGACCAAGATATCTAACCGGGATGATGTCAAGGACTTTTGTCATCCCATTGTGCTCTGAAAAGCTGATCACCCAGTCGTTCAGCGACTGAGTATGGACGTCCATTTTAGCAACTGTCATGCTGGTACGCAGGTGCTATTGTCAATTCTGAAACAACAAAACTGGATTCTAGGAGGGAGACAAACAATGGGTTTATTGTAAGTTCGATATAAGAATTCGTATTCATTTTCTAAGCTCAGTAGTGTACAGTTCGTTCACACTAAACAGGGCTCATTCAGTGTAGTAACAAAATATTTCTTTATGAAATCCTGCATGATTTGTAAACGTCACAGCTCAAAGAGGTTGGCAGCTCATCTTTCACCATTACCTGAGAGTAGAGTGCGTGATCCAAGAATTTTTGAACTTACTAGTAATGATTTTGCTGGTCCTCTCTACATGAAGGCCGATGATGGTCCTCAAGTTTCAGAGCAGGCAGTGAAAATAACTCGTCTGGAACGTTTGGTTCACAAGCCCAAAAAATTAAATTTGTGACGTGTGTCAATTAACATATTTATTTGTGTTTATGTTATTGAATTTTATCATTTTCTAATTGTTTCAGGACTATATTTTAGGAAATAAGGTGTAAGTCAATTCGTGTTAACATTCATTTGACTTAGGTGGGAGGATGTTGTGTGAAATAAGTTAGTGTAACCTCTTTGATTCTTGTTACTCCTTAGATTTGTTTTCGAGGGCTTTGAAATAAACAAAGAAATGCACTTCGAGAGAAGATTGGGATCTTTTGTTGTTTTACAGAGGAAAACTACGAATCATTGTACGCTGCTAAATCAAAATAAATACATATTGATATTGTAGGTATTAAAAAGTGTTTAGTAGTGAGAATAAAAGTAGTTTTCGCACAGATGGGTTTATTGTAAGTTCGATATAAGAATTCGTATTCATTTTCTAAGCTCAGTAGTGTACAGTTCGTTCACACTAAACAGGGCTCATTCAGTGTAGTAACAAAATATTTCTTTATGAAAATTTTATAGCTGTTACCAGTCTGGTTTTTTATGTTGTACTCCACAACGCCTGCAAGATTCTTGGCTCAATCGTCGGGTGGTGAAATGATGACATTTGATTCTTGCTATAATGGATACACAATGTTTTCCAAGGAATATGAAACAATTTGTACGTTATAAATTTATCACTTCTATTCTGTGTGTTTTTGTAGTCTCAGATATATTGGGTTGCTGATAAAGTTTGTTTTCAAATATTCATTTTCAATGTGATCAGTGAGCACGCGTGGAGGATCTATTAATTGTTGTCTATACATTTCAGGAGTTTCTAAAATATTTCATTTTATTTCTTTTGGATGTCTGTGTGTGAAATTCTAGGATATTCTTGTATATTTTACCCTTCATGTCCTGTGCAGCAACTGCTTATTATTCATGCTTATGTAGCCGAAATGCTGCCAGGTGTCCTTCAAATCTGATGTCATTTCCTCTTTCAGTTTGTCCAATGCAAAAACATGTACAATTTTTACAGGCGATTTTATATACACCAGTCTGCTTGAATTTATCTGGTGTATTGACTGTGTTTGATAGAATCTGATCCAGGTTATTTACGGTTGAGAAGCTGTTGAGTACGCTTTTGCTTTTGTTGCTTTTATAGGGCTCTGGCTATTTCGTATGATACTTTTCCGGTGAATTGTATGCTGTGATATTGCACGTGTTGTTTTTGGAGTTTATTTTTTATCATGCATTGATTTTTTCTCCTGATCTTCCTTCCTTGTGTTTCTAAGCATTGCACATATCATATGTTGATTGTATCCATTTCTTATGGCAATTTGCATTATGAATTGAATTTATTTAGTCCTGTATTCTTCAGGTAATGGTGAATTTTGCAATTTTTTGTAAGGATGGGTTTGTTGTATGTAAATTTGATGTGGGAATTCGGACTCATTTTCTAGCAAAAAACTTAGTAAATATGAATATAACTAACTCTAAATTTATTGGAAAGCTCAGTAGCATACAGTTAGTTCACATGAAACAGAACTAATTTCATGTGTGTTGCTGGTTATGGAATATCTATTTCATACCAGAATATTGGAATGGCACACCACTGCAAAAATTACAGGATATATTTAGCTTCTAATGCATATTCTTCTATTGTCCAACAATAACAACACTTACAGCCGGAAACCAAATGCATAATCGATTCATTCTTTCATTAAACCCTTGAAGGCAGCTGCTTCTCTTCCAAATTCAGTCAGATGAGTGGTGTCAAGATCTAGCAGACTTCTGGATATTGACACACAGCAGGTGTCTGTTGGGAGAGCACGAACTTCATTAATTCATCACCTCCGGCGAATGCATAGTTATCGACGACATGATTAGTGTCTCGTCCTAAGCTTAACGGTAGATTAATGAAGAAGACGTGATTCCCTCATAAGAATTTAAAACACACTTAGACGGCTTGAGCTCCTTAGCGCTAGAACTACATATTCTATTTTATATCACTGATTGGAAATTGATGCAAGATTGAAACTTATCAGAGGCGAATGTACTTCTGGATTGTTTCCTTGTAGAAAAGGTCCGTCTAATTACAGGGGAGGTGTGTGAGAAATTGCCTAACAGTTACAAACTTTCATTTATTTATTGTTACAGCACATTGACATGTACTGTATATCCAAAGTTACATAAATCAAATCACATTCCAAGTCTCGTAAAGGAAATAAATGTCCAGCGCATACGTCTTGCTACGGCCGTCTTTCAAGTTACTACTCATTATTACCTTGTTGATGCTCAGAAAATGTGTAGGTACGTGCAAAAAGCCAGAATCCGAATGTGTCCTTGATTGCATGTATATGGAAATGTTGCCATAAAATATAAATTTATACCTACTGCAATTCTTATTATGCCAACGTACGAAGTAGCAGAGTATAATAATGGCAACGTAGGGAGGATCAAAGCAATACAGAAAACGGGCTTCAAATGCGGTACATTCACTCAAGACATCTTGAAGGGAATCGGCACTGAATGCCTCTCCACAGCTGAAAGATCTGTTGAAGGCCTGATAAAGGATCGGATACAGAATAGAAGAAGCCAAAAGAGATCTCTAGAAGATAAAGAGGACAGCGAATACACGCCCGGAGCCTTTGTGGTGAAGTACATTATAAGATAAATGTACTATCAAACTTTGAAGTACTTTTCCTGAAAATGCCATATTTCCGTCTTTTTAGAAACTGTAAAAATATAGCGGGTTTTATTTTCACCGAAGCTCCCTTAGTCTTACGTGCGTGAAATGTTATCACAGAAGGAAACGGTAAACGTTTGTGTGCAAGCAGTTATAATTCAAAATGAATTCTGAAATTTCATGGTTATATTTTCAGTTTAGTGAAATAAATCTAAAATTCTACCTTTTTAATATATAAAGGCTCTTGTGGAACAGTTAAAATATAGATATGGATTGCACATGAAAGTTAATTTTTATATTTGATGATCCTTTAATGGATAGAAGGAACACTCGTGAATGATGGGGTTCAAGTTATACGGAAGCAAGACACTGTTAAAATATCATTCAAGATTTTGCGCTTATTTATATTAAACTGGCAGTACTACGCTCACACTGAAGTAGTAATGAGAAATTGAATGTGAACACTGCTGCTAACAATAGTTAACAGACCTATAATGATTTGCCTCCAATCAATCCCTCGGTTCGTTTCCTCACTCTCCTCAGCCTCTATATAAATAACCATCGTCAGGAGACATTACTAGTACTTCCAACATATCAGGTAGAGCATTCTCTTTTAAAAGTTCCAGTGTACATTTTCTTAGGCTTGCTCCTCACTTCCTTTCAATATCCCAAGCTTTCCACCTTAATACAATATATCCCCCAGAATAAAAGCGTACAATGATAGTAGAACTTGCAGCACCATGTATTATAAGGACGATTTTCTCGTTAACCACACAGCTGTACAACGGTTGACGTGCTAGATCTACAGACCGTATGCTCGAAATACATCTGTAGCACATACGGACGTAATTATCTGGCAAATTGTTTACAGATACGAAGAAAATGCATATGTGTAAAAACGTTAATGCTGAACCCCGTAAGCATCGTCGTGTATTGATACTAATGATAGTTTACCCGTTACTACATTTTTAATTTTATGAATGCGCAAACACAAATAAGTGTATTCTTCCAGTTTGGAAGGAAATGCAGCAAGACCTCTGGTTTCTTCTAAATTTGAGGGGAATTAAAGTCATTTTCCTAAAAGAGATCTTAGTGTTGTTCCGTAGGCTCACGACATGCTAGAAAAGCGCAGAATGAAGACGGACTTTGCAGTTTTATATCAACGACGAGACTACACTTCATCTGATCATCTCTTTTCAAGACACGTTCTCTAAAATTACCAGATTGATGAGAACATTAGTCACCGCACTCATAACAACAGCTGAACCAGAAAATTATTTTTCCTCCTTTAAAAGAATTTAGGACGTTCTTCGGAACACAGTGTCATTAGAAATGGCTTAGTGCCCATGTTATGCCCTCAACAGAGGAGGATGTGGTTACCAACATCGATAGGTAAGTCTAAAGTCATGGACAAGTTCTAAAGGCGGAAACAGCGACATATGAACTTAATTTATCGTCAAAGAGTGAGTGTGATAAGTTACTTAAAGTTTTTATGGATTTATTTATTCTTTTTTCGATTTCTTGTTCAAGGTTGTATCACTCCGTTCAACTTAAGCACGAGTTGCCACAACATATTCCACACAGAGGATCGATACGATGTGTTCATTCTTATAATATGCTGGAAGATTTGAGTGTATGGGCGTATGTAAATATACATTTGTGAAATTGTTTTGGAGTTTTTGGCAATGCATGGCTGTGAACTGAAAGTTAGCCTATATTCCTTTCTTTGGCTTGCATTTACTTTCTGCTTGATGACTTCATTCGTTACACATTTTCTTCGCATTAACAAACTCCCCAAATATTAACGTTAGGTGTAAAAATTGGATACATTCATGAGCGATAGAATAATAATAATAATAATAATAATAATAATAATAATAATAATAATAATAATAATAATAATAATAATGTTATTCTGCTTTACGTCCCACCAAGCACTTTTACGGTTTTCGGAGACGCCGTTGTGTAAGAATTTTGTCCGGAGGAGTTCCTATACGTTCTAGTAAATCTACCAACACGAGGCTGACGTATTTGAGCACCTTCAAATACCGCCGGGCTGAGCAAATATCGCAAATGCCATGTTGGGGTCAGAAGGCCAGCGCCTCAATCGTCTGACACACACAGCCTGGCGGAGCTATTGTAACGGTTCAAATGGCGTTACAAGCATTCATCTGTATTATTATTATTATTATTATTATTATTATTATTATTATTATTATTATTATTATTATTATTATTATTATTATTATTATCATGCTATTTGCTTTATGTCGCACCGACACAGATAGGTCTTATGGCGACGATGGGATAGGAAAGGCCTAGGAGTGGAAAGGAAGCGGCCGTGGCCTTAATTAAGATACAGCCCCAGCATTTGCCTGGCGTGAAAATGGAAAACCACGGAAACCATATTCAGGGCTGCCGACAGTGGGGATCGAACCCACTATCTCCCGGTTGCGAGCTCACAGCTGCGCGCCCCTACCCGCACGGCCAACCCGCCCGGTTTTATTATTATTATTATTATTATTATTATTATTATTATTATTATTATTATTATTATTACTGTTTGATTCAATTCTATAATCTGATTTCGCTAGGTATGAATTAATTATCGCTTGCTTCATTGTAGTTAATTTATTGTGTGTGTATATAAGTGTGTGTGTATGTGTATATTAGCATTAAAACCATGTAGATGGGGAGTTGCTGCCTAATATCACATATGGACCACTACCTTTTAAATCATTGCAACATATGGTGTAATACTGTTGCAGTAACTGTCGAGTCAACGCTCTGTCATTGTGTACTTTTAGCGATGAGATCATATTTAAGGAGTTCCAAATTTGTCTGATGCTATTTCAACACAATATGTAACATTTGTAGCTGAGTGGGAGTAACATCATATCTGTTTTTAGAAATGACGTGTGTGTGACAACTTATGTCTATATAAAGGGCTGTATCCTACAACGGCAGTCAGTTGGAGAGTTCAGTTGGTCGGAAGCAGTTGGTTGGTTTTCTTACAATTTGCTTTACGTCTCACCGACACAGATAGGTCTTACGGCAAGGATGGGATAGGAAAGGCCTAGAAGTGGGAAGGAAGTGGCCGTGGCCTGAATTAAGGTACAGCCCCAGCATTTGCCTGGTGTGAAAATGGGAAACCACGGAAAACCATCTTCAGGACTGCCGACAGTGAGGTTCGAACACACTATCTCCCGAATACTGGATACTTCAGCTGGTTGGAATGGGTTGAGTGGAGAGACTGATTATGATGTTGATGATGCTTGTTGTTTAAAGGGGCCTAACATCGAAAGTCATCGGCCCAGTGGAGTGACTTGCCATGAAGTCAACTGGAATCAATTGGAAGGAGGCGGATAGTGAGTCAGTGAGATGAAGAAGAAGCAGTCGCATTGATACGTAATCGTCGGTGACCAAATTGATTATATGTTCGGAGTGCGTTTCGTGTATCTGTTCTGTCGAGTTCTTGTGTCAGTTCGGTGACAGCCGATAATTGATTGGTCGTAACGCGGACTAACAGTTATCTACGAATTACTTGTAAAGTTGATTGTGAAGTGTGAATATAATTTCAAGTCATGCTATATCTCGTTTGTGAAACTAAATGGATACATCACCGAATTAGGTTTGAAATACCTACAGCTAATACCAACTCAAAGGAATACGTCGTAATAACATTTATTGTACAAGTTTTAAATGTCCGGTCAAGAGGATTTCAAATTTAATGCCTAGAGTTTCTTTCAGTTGTCATTATCGCAGCAGGTCTCACCCGTTAAAGTCAATATTTAAAGAATACATTTTGTTTAGTATCAAACAAATTACAATTAATACAATTAATTGTTTCATTTCAATAGTAGATCAGATAACCTCACATTTTAATGGGGAAATGAAACTTCAATGTCCTTTTCCCATAACTTATATGTTATGCGGTCAAAGTAAGCTTATTACCTCACACCCTCGAGATATTCAAAACTACCGGGCGAGTTGGCCGTGCGCGTAGAGGCGCGGGGCTGTGAGCTTGCATCCGGGAGATAGTAGGTTCTAATCCCACTATCGGCAGCCCTGAAGATGGTTTTCCGTGGTTTCCCATTTTCACACCAGGCAAATGCTGGGGCTGTACCTTAATTAAGGCCACGGCCGCTTCCTTCCAACTCCTAGGCCTTTCCTATCCCATCGCCGCCAAAAGATCTATCTGTGTCGGTGCGACGTAAAGCCCCTAGCAAAAAAAATTTTCAAAACTCTCATTCTATTATTGTTACACTGAATTGTAGCTGGCACCCATCAACAATTGTATGTGTAGGTAATCAGGTATGTACTAAGTGTGAGTACATAGTCCGATGATTGAGTATTTTATTTCATGAATATTTTAATGGAGTTTCACTTTTCATATTTTTCGATTAGTGAATAATTACACTATATCACAATGAATGCTATTTGTTATGCTATATGTAATTTATTTATATCATATGCGTTAATAAAGGAAGCCATTCAGTTTTTCCTTAAATCCAGAGTACTAGATTGTACTTAGCATATAATGTACATGGCAAGGATATGTTAAGTACAGAAAGAAATTGACCAACTGAACAGAACAAGGAAAGCTCAGTCTTCAGATTTCACGTGCGATGTTCTACGGTTGAGCTACGTCTTCAGGCTCCAGCGACGTATCCCTTATCAGTTGGCTGTGCAACTTAATTTTTTAAATATACAAGCACACAATATGCAGGAATATAAACTTATTCGCTACAAAGTTTTGTCAGAGAACAAGGCCTCATCGGCCACTCCAGGGAGTGGTAACGGTCACAAAAATTTTCACACCATTGGCACACACTATCATGGTTCTGTTCGTAAAAATTAAGTTCAACACATGCCTAATGATTGAAACCATGGACCGTTGCACGAGTCACTGTATGCCTGAGATTGAAGCAACTTGGCACCAATTTTCTGTTGTCATTGCATCCGTTATAAAAAAGTCACTCCAAATTTTTGTCTTCTTCGACTTTCATTCATGCAACAGTTCTTGATATCCTTCTGTAGATAGTAGAGTCATAGTATGTCGTAGGTCCTCAATGAAGAAAAGTTCTCGAGTCAGTTCGTATGCAAGTCTTAAGGGTGTGTGTTTAGATACGCAGTTGCTCTTTAAATGAAAATTGATTTCACCATGTCTATATTTTTAGATCTTTCTTTTTCAGGAAGGTCCATAAGATGTCAATGCCGTAGGACACTATTGGTGTAATTTTTAGTCGGAAAAGTTCCAAGGCTGTTTTGATCGATAGCTGTGCAACTTAATAGGCGTGTGGTTATTTCCCTGAACACTATATTCAGAATCTGTACGACAATATGCACTATAGAATCGACGCATGCTTAACAGGGCATAGTGTGTTTATATCCAATATTGATGAGACTATTGAGGAATACCCCTTGACATTTCTACACTGAATCCATAGCCGTATTACACCCATCTTGAAATCATCTGCTTAGTTTCATTACCGTTATTCCCTCAGCAAGTTTCATCTCCCGATCATCATTCATGTTGCTTTCCTCTTCATTTCCGCCATTGCACGTAGCTCATTTCAAATATTACTTCCGAGCTTGTATGCGAAATTCCAGTTTCGGATACAGCTCATGGCGATACCTCACGTTATTTCTGTTAGTTCGAGACGAAGACGATGGCGAAGTGTTCCATTGACTTAGGAGAAGCCCTTTCATTAACGTGGTTCACAACGGAGAGTGGACCTTGGTGGGGCTATTCACAAGTTTCTGAGGACAAGCAGTCTTGATATGATGGCATCGGGGCTCATGCTGTGCATACCAAACTAATAACCATAGAGACAGATTTGCAACTACTGAATGAATGCAGAATACGAAAACAGATTTTCATTTTCGATGTAAGGTATTTTCCATTCCGAGTGAAGAATTTGTTAACAATAAACTAAAGCCATGTAGATGAGGAAAAACGTGTCCCTACTATTGAGCCCAATGTATTTCAATGATAAGGCACGTAATATATTGAGACTCCTAATTAAAATAGGACTTAACCAAAGAGGAATATTGTAACCATGTCTAAACAACGGACTGTACATCTGTATATATTTCGGCACATGTCTTTCAGTAAGGTTTAGAATTAAAATACTGCTTAGTATCCATTGCCATTTTTTACTATCTAATGATTCCTCCAGTGTGGACTGCACCAGTATATTTGCAATTCTATGATATTCGTTCAAAATGCCTCATCACAGCGCCGGCGAAACGCCTAAACATAGAGATGTTAACATTTTTCTGACATAACCCCCGTAAGACTATGAATGTTGTGTAATTTTCTTGTTAAATTTACGAATTAAATGTCGTGAACATGCGATCACTTTTCAATCCACGCACGTTTAGGTACTGAACCGTATCAGAATTAACCTCGCACCTACACCAAATCAGTCAGTATATCAGAAGTTGGTCCTAAACACTTTGTCATGATAATGATTGCAATATTCCAATAAAAAATTACTGAACATACATGATCACTTACTTTGTGTTCATATTCAAGTGGAAACTGAGTTATTTATTTATTTATTTATTTATTTATTTATTTATTGAATAATTATCGATTAATGATCTATTTATCCTGGCAGAATTAAGGTCATGTGCCCCGTCTTCTATCTAACTAGGTAAACGGACTACATACTCCTTTCCTTCTACTTGATTAACGTCGCAGTAACACACTGAAGGTTTTCGACGAAGGAAGGATGGAAAAGGGCTAGGACTGTGAACGTGGTGGCTGTGGCCTTAGATAAGGTACATCCCCAGCATTTGCAAGGTGTGAAAATGGGAAACCACGGTAAACCATCTTCAGGGCTGCAGCCAGTGGGATTTAAGTCCTCTATCCCCTGAATAAGGGTTCACAGCCATGCGATCCTAACCGGACGGCTAACTGGATCGGTTCACTGATCACCGTGCAATCAGTTGTTTCTACTGTCTGGTGACAAAATGGAGTAAAATGAGTAAGATTGTGTGCCTAGCTCACCAGTGAACAAATTAGCTGAAAGTTGCTTGACAAGGAAACTTTCAGGAACTGAGAAGCAGTTCCATCAGTTATATTACTCATCGATATACCCAGTAGCTGTGCACACGAGGAACATTACTGATGGCGAGTAACTTTTCTGCTTCCACCTGAGTCATTCTCAGACAGTACCCACATTGCTGCGACAACTTACTTATAGAGACATGGCCAACACCAATGCGAAGGAAATTCAGTATCTTCAGAAGGTCATATATAAAACAGTCTTGATAGAAATACATATTTTTTAAGACTGTTCCTGTAGCGTATGACCCACAAAGTCTAGCGAATGAAATGCCCTACACACCAAAGTTGTGTAGTTTTATGAAGACTGGAGTTCAATTCTGTAATCATTTTTAGGAAATGTTGCTGTACTGTACAAAACATATCCACCTGGAAAGCTGTAGGCAGAGTTGCGCATGTGATTAGTCCAAGAGGCCATTTTCTTTCGATAGAAAAGGACAGTCGCGACATCATATAAAACGTGATAGACTAGGACCACCGGGGGATTTGACCGTGCGGTTAGGGGCGCGCAGCTGTGAGCTTGCATCTGGGAGATAGTGGGTTCGAACCCCACTGTCGGAAGCCCTGAAGATGGTTTTCCGTTGTTTTCCATTTTCACACCAGGCAAATGCTGGGACTGTACCTTAATTAAGGACATGTCCGCTTCCTTCCAATTCCTAGGCCTTCCCTATCCCATCGTCGCCATAAGATCTCTCCGTGTCGGTGCGACGTAAAGCAAATAGCAACAAAAAAGCCTAGGACCAATTAGAGACATGTCAATTGAACGCCACTTTGTGCAGCCTCATCACATAGAAATTGACAGAAACGTGTTTTGCACAGTACGCTATAATCTAAGCACAGTATTCTGTAATATGTGGCACGCAAATGCTGTATAGCACGGCCTCTCAAACGCCCACAATCTCACGCGTGCAAACTGAGGTGCAGCGTTCATGTGCACAGTGGATCGGTCCCACTCGCCTCGGCTCGGACCAGCGCGTCGTCTCGGGGCGACTCGGCTAATCTCGGCTCGGATTTGGAGTGCTACGGAGCAAATGAGGAGGAAGGAGACAAGCGGAGCGAGCGAGACAGGCGTGGGGAAAGAGAGAGACAGCGCTATTTCTCCAAATCAACCAGTGGGGGGTCTGCACTCTGGTCAACCAAGCGAAGTCGTCTTTTGCTCCGTGCACAGTGCAAGGCACTGGTGCAATCAATCTGAGGGGCCCTGCTGTATATTCATGCAATTTCTATAATTTGAGAGTTGAATAAAGGGTTAAGACCGGGTCAAAAGGCTCTAACACACCAGCAACATTTTGAAGTGAGAACTTTCGCTCTTCTCGTGAATACACAATTGTAATGCTTGAACTTGCACCCCTGAAGTAGCTGCGTGGAATCATGCATGGTAGATACACCAGGATATTCGCAGCAGCGAGGGTTCAAATTCTGCACTCATACATTTTTAATATTTATTTTGTACTCAGTTAGGCATCCTCTACGAAGACATGACTTTTCTGAAGTCTCAAATATTCTTATAAGGAAATTATAAAAAATATCACCAACTATGCACCGAATACGGATAAACCCACTGTGAATACCATCCGTATCGTTATACTGGAATCATTCAGCTAAGTAATAGGTACATAATCTCCGCGTAGGGAATGGTTGCAGCTATCTGGGATTAGGGGAGAAATGATTCTTCAGCACACTGTTGTGTCTACAGCAAGGTAAACCTGTCAGCACGTTCGAGCTCAGAACTTGTAATATATAAGATCAGTTTCGAAGCGATATCCGAAATATTTCCATAAGAACAGAATTACGGGACCTACTCTTTGTCGCCTCGAGGCTACATGTACTAATTGCAGCCAAGATGTTGACGGTCCGCGAGAAAACCTCCTATCCCACAATGCTTTTCCGATCTATTATCCTCATTAAGACTGGTCACGCATCCTAGCCACACGCGGATATGCAGTCCATCAGAACAACGTCCATTTGTGTTCATTTTGCTGTGCTTGTGTGCAAAGGAAACTAACCTTAAATGCATTTTACTGTGGGAGTGGGCAAATACTTAATGAATATATACATTCCTAGAGTACGGTACAATAAGGTTAATTTTCCTTTACATATTGGTATAGGAAAATGAACGCAAATAACATTGTTTTAATGGACTGCATATCAATGTGTGGCTGCGAGGCGTGACCAATCTTGAGAATAAAGGATAGAAGAATATTGTGGGATACGAGGTATTGCTCGCCCACTGTCGATAAAATATTTTCCAGAGATTCAGAGTTTATATCTACTTTCGAGCTTTTCACTTTTATATTATAGTCATAAAGGCATTCATAATTAAGCTTTAACTGCGTTACGTCTCAAAATCATTTTTCACCTTTACAAAGAAAGCATACATAAGATAGGAGAAAAATTTGCGACTTCGGTATGGCAAACGACTACAATGAACGAAGCGCCCTACACTTACTGACAACGTTATGCTGTCACATCCATTCAACCAGTAACAGCGCACATTCGATTTGAAGAACGGCCGACAGCTGTCTGGACTTCCCACTGAATACTGCAGGCAGATTCCAGCACGTATGTTGCAGAGTGCAGGAATGTCTTTCCTCCACAGTGCTCAGATTTGCTTTAACGAAGGAGGTGGTTATTTTGAACATTTGCTTAATTAATCGAATGGCCATACACAAGCCCATTGTACTTCCGTTGGTAATAGCTTACTTTACTACAAATAGCTCTTTTAAGGTTCTTTTAAAACAAACATACCAGCGTACTTGCAATACTAGAAATGATTTAGATTTAGATTTGTCTTCATAAACGCAGCTTACACGAACACTAGCAACGAAATAAAGGTATTCGTCCCACATTGGACTCTAACCTCCACCTAACGAACACCCTTACCTCCTCCAGCTATAACACGTTGGGCTATCACTAGCTGCAATGCAGCTCAGTCATATCTATATTACTTTTACGTCATTCATTCAGTCATATACCCTGTCATTCAATCCCTGTACACAGTGTTTATGTTTACGTGATAGAGAATTTTCATGTCACTCTACCATCATTCGATACTTTATCACTAATGCTGATTTGGTTGACACGAATAAATGAATTAAATGAAAGTGTAATTGTGAGTAGACCAAGTCAATATTTTTAGGTTAGGATATAACCTGCGGGTTGCATAAAACTGAGTAAATATGCACAACTGCACCACACGGTACATACAGTATAACAAGACGTGAATGTTGTGTTTTAACTGCTTAACACGCAATCGGTTTTAAAAGTTATGTATAGAACAGTATAAGAATATGTAATTAGAAACCAAATTACGTCCACAAGTCAACTGAAAACCTTAAGAGTGTATTAAAAATTCGAAAGTTGCACCACGGTCATCTTAACAGCAGTTCAACTTCAGACACATGAGAAAGATTAATAGCGGTCTGCTATTCGGTCCACCAGCCCTTGGCCCTAGTGATTATGACTTGTTGGGGCCTCGTGAAGATAGACTGGGAGGAAAGACGTTTCGTTTTGTTGAAGATGAAGATGAAGGCACTTGGCTGCGCAAACACCAGAGCATTTTCTTTCTAGACGATTCTGTGTACTTTGTTAGTCCTGGAAAACTTGTTTCAAACGTGACGGAGACTATGTTGGTAAATGTTATAGTTACGTATAATTTTCGCTCAGTAAATTGAAAGAAATATCAAATTTTGCATTTTTCTCGCCCCACTAATTTTAACTAACGAAACTATAACGAAGAAAATCAAACCTATTTAAATGATGATTAAATTATAGGAATTTAATATGCGTCAGCGAGTTACGTTGGGAGGATATAAAACAGACCCTAATTTGTAATACAAACAGGAGATACCCTAATTTATTTACACAAGGACTTCCACATAGCTGCTCCGAGAATGTATCCACTTTATGTAACACTCATATTCTCAGGAATTTTGTTCCATTCAAGGGATGCACAAACTATTAATGTTTTAGGGGAGTTCTGTGTCTTACCAATGGAAGTATAGTGGCGTTACGTGCTCGGTTAATTCTGCCATGGCGTGGTAAGATGTGGGAATATGTGTAATTGTAATACAGTTAATGGGTACGTTATCACGGGATTAAGTGAGCAAAATTCACGAGGAATTGCACTTAGGTAGGTGACTGGTGAGGTGAGTGGTAGAAACAGATTCTGGGCTCAAACATGATAATAATATTACAGCTTTTATGTCTCAGAATCTGCTTTTACGGTCTTCGGATATTCGGATGTTCTTGGAACTACAGTATTCTAAGCCAAAAAGAGCTAAAAAATAAAGGGCAAAATACACTGACTGACAGAGCAAATGCAACACCAAGAAGGAGTGGTCAGAACTTTATGCCAATTGCAGGGTAGACTGACGTCACTGAGGTATGCTCATGATGTGAAATGCGCCGCTGTGCTGGGCACGTAGCGAACGATAAATGGGACACGGCGTTGGCGAATGGCCCACTTCGTATCGTGATTTCTCAGCCGACAGTCATTGTAGAACGTGTTGTCGTGTGCCACAGGACACGTGTATAGCTAAGAATGCCAGGCCGCCGTCAACGGAGGCATTTCCAGCAGACAGACGACTTTACGAGGGGTATGGTGATCGGGCTGAGAAGGGCAGGTTGGTCGCTTCGTCAAATCGCAGCCGATACCCATAGGGATATGTCCACGGTGCAGCGCATGTGGCGAAGATGGTTGGCGCAGGGACATGTGGCACGTGCGAGGGGTCCAGGCGCAGCCCGAGTGACGTCAGCACGCGAGGATCGGCGCATCCGCCGCCAAGCGGTGGCAGCCCCGCACGCCACGTCAACCGCCATTCTTCAGCATGTGCAAGACACCCTGGCTGTTCCAATATCGACCAGAACAATTTCCCGTCGATTGGTTGAAGGAGGCCTGCACTCCCGGCGTTCGCTCAGAAGACTACCATTGACTCCACAGCATAGACGTGCACGCCTGGCATGGTGCCGGGCTAGAGCGACTTGGATGAGGGAATGGCGGAACGTCGTGTTCTCCGATGAGTCACGCTTCTGTTCTGTCAGTGATAGTCACCGCAGACGAGTGTGGCGTCGGTGTGGAGAAAGGTCAAATCCGGCAGTAACTGTGGAGCGCCCTACCGCAAGACAACGCGGCATCATGGTTTGGGGCGCTATTGCGTATGATTCCACGTCACCTCTAGTGCGTATTCAAGGCACGTTAAATGCCCACCGCTACGTGCAGCATGTGCTGCGGCCGGTGGCACTCCCGTACCTTCAGGGGCTGCCCAATGCTCTGTTTCAGCAGGATAATGCCCGCCCACACACTGCTCGCATCTCCCAACAGGCTCTACGAGGTGTACAGATGCTTCCGTGGCCAGCGAACTCTCCGGATCTCTCACCAATCGAACACGTGCGGGATCTCATTGGACGCCGTTTGCAAACTCTGCCCCAGCCTCGAACGGACGACCAACTGTGGAGAACCATCCCTCAGGACACCATCCGCACTCTTATTGACCCTGTACCTCGACGTGTTTCTGCGTGCATCGCCGCTCGCGGTGGCCCTACATCCTACTGAGTCGATGCCGTGCGCATTGTGTAACCTGCATATCGGTTTGAAATAAACATCAATTATTCATCCGTGCCGTCTCTGTTTTTTCCCCAACTTTCATCCCTTTCGAACCACTCCTTCTTGGTGTTGCATTTGCTCTGTCAGTCAGTGTATAATAAATAGTATAACTGTACTAAGAAATTTTACGTAAAGCTAGAATGAGCCAGTAACACAGTGGTGCATGTTGCTTTGAAAGCTAGTGAGTAGTTATACCTTCATGAGCAATTGAATTAGAGATACCTGGCTGTAGCATGTAGCACTCCTTCCTTCACCTTGATGACGGCGGCATTGCTGCGTGGCATGGGCTGCACAAACACCGGACGCTTTGGGGAGCCATGCTGATCCATGATCTTCGCACAGCTTCCCATAATCCAAGAAGATAGTTCGTGATCTGTTCCGGGGCACGCACATTCCTCTCGACAGTATCCCAGATGTGCTGAATGGGATTGAAGTACATCGGGGTACATCCAATCATCTTCACATCCATGGAGTGCTCAACGAACCAGTCAGCCCCAATTCCTGTGCTGTAGGTGCACGTTGCCTGCAGTGTGTTGGAGACGAACAATAATAATGTTATTGGTTTCTACGTCCCACTAACTAATTTGATGATTTTTGGAGACACTGAGGTGCCAGAAATTTGTTCCACAGGCATTTTTACGTTCCAGTAAATCTATCAACACGAGACTGGCGTCTTTGAGCACCTTCAAATACCACCAGATTGAGCAAGGGTAGAACTTGCCAATATGGGGTCAGAAGGCCAGCGCTAAACCGTCTGAGCCAATCAGCCCGGCGGGGTGAACATGACCTACCAGCAATTCTCCGCTAAAAGACGTCACACGTAACAGGGCCCCACTTCATCCTACGTGAACAGTCCCCATACGAGGACCTGTACCCTGCTGGCAAGAGGGATAGATTGCCTCATGTGGTTGACGACGCACTCGTAACTGGCCACTGGCGTGTACGTACTGGTACCTCGACTCATCTGTCCAGATTATCTTTCTCAATGCCTCGAGCGTCCAATGGCAGTATTCATTTGCCCATGTCAGTTGTAATGATTCTGATGGGTGTTGAGCAGAGGTACCATCGTGGAACACTAGCTTCTAAACCCCATGGCAAGAAGATGATTCTGAATGGTACGGCAGCTCACACGTCATTGTTGTCCAGCATTTAACTGACCAGTGATCTGCTGCACTGTGGCCAAACATTCACTCTTACGATCGGTGCTAGCCGACTGCGACCCCTGTGATATACATGTCCTACACCACGACAGGTGGTAGTGATATTGCCCAAATCCGCGTACTCATGGCACATTCTTGATACAGTGGCCCTCGGGAAGCTCTGTGCCTGCACGACTTCGGAGATGGAGTGGCCCACATATGCCTTGCCCTACTGTTACATTTGCCGGGCCGAGGAAAGCACCATTTCATCACTACGGCAGCTATCAGCAATTCAATTGCTCATAAGACTTCTTTACTTTATCTGCAGTTCTTACTTTACCTCATATTTCGTTGTGAGGAGGGCAGCATGCATCAGAAACAATACTGAAATTCAGCACAGATAATGTCTGAAGAATCCGTTCAGCATACAACGGTACAGACGTAAATGGTCACAGCTAAAGTACAGTAGATGATACAATACTGTTTCTCTAATTTATGTAATATCTTACAAAAAATCACATCCTGAACCCACAGAGATTTTACTACAGTGCGTGACTCGGTGAAAGGAAACCAATCATAAACTGCATTAATGGTTTCCTTATTTGGATGGATTTTAAATTCAGCATAAAATTCAATATATTTTATAAGTTAAATTCTCGGTCAAGTTCTTCACTGTTATAATCTTTCAAAATCATTTTCATCACAATATAAAATGAACTTCTGGAGTGTGTAATTGTGAAATGTTCAAAACTCGATCAATCCTATGAGAACCAATTCAGAATGCATTTGGTGAATGAAATCAGCAGATGGTGTAATATGTTGTTGTTGTTTGTTTGAGTCATCAGTCCACAGACTGGTTTGATGCAGCCCTCCATGCCACCCTACCTTGTGCTAACCTTTGCATTTCTACGTAACTACTGCATCCTACATCTGCTCTAATCTGCTTGTCATATTCATACCTTGGTCTACCCCTACCGTTCTTACCACCTACACTTCCTTCAAAAACCAAATCCAAATAAAAGTTTAATTTTACGACAAACGAAGTTGTGCTTACCCGCTTATTGCTTTGATTCCCTGTCAAAGTCCCCGACAGTCAGTATTATTTCTGTTATTAATCTGAACTATACAGGAGCTCACACGTGTTCTGACGAGTTTTTGGAGTGGTGGTTCTCCATTATCAGGCTTCATCTGTAGATCGGTGGTAGAATTTCGGCCTCCAATTCCCGATATCGAGGATTCAAACCCTGTAGACGTTTCAGAGGTAGGTAAACGTCCATTCGGAACTCGATGCCGTACTATGCCGGCTTGTTGTTAATATGATATCAATTTCATATTAATCGGTATCGGCAAACACTCGACCTTCAAAGGCGTAAGAGTGGGTTCAGCTATTCAGCACTCAATTATTAACGCCATTATACCTACATTTTCATTTAAGAACACATTGGGTATGTTCTCATTAAAAATCAGTGGGACTAGTTTTGACCGTAAGTATAAGGTCATCCTCAGACATTACGTTAAACCAGAATTGTCAAATTAAAATATAACTCTGAGATACGAAACGTCCAAAATATGCGATGAAACAATACACTTCAAAAGTTAGCAAATCTTTCATATCGGTAGTAAATATTTAATAAGTAACAGCAATGTCCGTCACTTACTATGCAATGTTGATATTTTGTGTGAAGATAGCATCAAGTTAGATGGCGCATCGTCAATTTGTAGACGTAGAATACAACCAGTCATAATCTTGATTGCAGTAAGTTATGACGCGTGTTTACAGGATGTGAGTTTTAACAATCGCTTAAAGGTTGGCTGAGGGGGACAACTATAAACACCAGAACTGTTTAATAGAGTGGCCCTAAATAGATCGGTTAATTTGTTGTTTTTACAAGTTACATCGCACCAACACAGATACAGTAGATCTTATCCCCAGACTACTCACCTTTTTCTTGAGATCATTACTGCTCACCTGGGATGACGGATCACACAATGGATTCTTCTAATTACTTTACCCAATCCCCAGCTCATTTGCTACTATTAGTGCTTTCTGTTGTGTTTTTTTATATTCGAATATCTCAGCGTCTAACATTATAGCTAAAACACTAGACTGATTTTTGTTACATCGAGTTAGAGGAAACGGATGAACCGACTGACATCATAAGTCATTCTGACAAAAGTTTCTGGCTTGTAAATTTTTCAGAGTGTCTTTGAAAGCATAAGTAATTCTTGCTCTAAATTTTTAAATTATCAAAAAGAAAAAAAAATAGCAATCTGATCGGCTGAGCGCTAACCAGTACTTGAAGGCCAGCTGGACTGTGGGAACACTGAGGCGAGATGCGCGATACGATACAAGAGGAGGGGAGAAAGGGGGAAAGCACGCTTGGGCAGTCGGATGCCTTCCTGGTCAGCTACTTCCCGTCTGTGTTGAGTTGTAGATAGTCGCTTAGTCGAGAAACATCTTTTCGGTGCAATGTTACTGTGTCCTTGTAGCTCTCTCTATATTTGCCAGGTTGAAGTGATGTCGGATAAACGTAAAAGTCCTTTTCTCCATGTCCTAATTTTCACAATAAGGGTGTGAACTTCTTCCAATCCGCTAGTTAGGAAAGTGTGTCTATCTTTCGTGTCATAATTTACTGTCATGGAAACCGGACGGATTATACTTTTACTACGAGCAAACTGCTAATGTGGCAATTTTCAATTCTTATTTGGCAAACATTGTGCTGATAGCAGACCAGGAGCAATTTTCAAATATATTAATAAAACCCTAGGCTTGTCCCAACAAAACAACACAAAAATGTCAAGGAGATGACAGTTCGATTGTCCCATGCGCACCGAAAAAACCTAAACTGTATATACCGATGTTTAATTCAAAAGTGCTTCAGTTTTTCTTTCGTTTTGCTAGTTACTTTTACGTCGCACCGACAAAGATAGGTCTTATGGCGACGATGGGACAGGAAAAGCCTAGGAATGGGAAGGAGGCGGCCGTGGTCTTAATTAAGGTACAGCCCCAGCATTTGCCTGGTGTGACAATGGGAAACCACGGAAAACCATCTTCAGGGCTGCCGACAGTGGGGTTCGAACCCACTTCTCCCGGATGCGAAGTGCTTCAGTTTAGGGCTTCGTGTTATATTAATAGTGTGGAAAGGAATAGCCACCATTTTGCTTCCCTACGGCTGGTCAGTGCACTGTACATTTAAAATTGACTGAGAGCTATAATCTCTCGAGACGATTTAACTCCATTAGATAAAACTCTTCAATGTTCTTTTAAGTGGCACCAATTTCCAATTCGCTTGTCATTTTTTACCACGATCAATAAAGCTCAAGGGGAAACACGTGCAGGTTTTAATTTATCTCAGCCAGTTTTCAGCCATGGCATATATTGCAATTTCAAGAGTGCTGAATTTTGACGTCCATAAAGTTGTAATACTGCCAAATTTAATTGTACCAAGACTGTCTCATATATGGATATTTTACTAAATATTTACCCTTTAACCGCTATGTTTTGACTAAGAAGGATGTGGTGTAGGGGTAGCGTGTCTGCCTTTTCTCCGAAGGATTCGGGTTTGATTCCCGGCCAAGTTAGGTATTTTTACCAAGATTTGAGGACTGGTTCGAGGTCCTCACAACCTACGCGGTTAGGATTGAGGAAATATATGACGGTGGGATAGTGGCCCCAGTCTACAAAGCCAAGAATAACAGCCGAGTGGATTCATCGTGCCGACCAAAAACGACACCTCGTAATCCGCAGGCTTTCGGGAAGAGCAGTGGTCGCTTTGCAGATCATGGCCCTTCGGGGTGTGTTTGGTTTGTATTTAGTATTTCATATTAATTTCATATTCAATCCTCAGGAAATAACATCAATTTTTACTTATGAAAATTCTTAATAGTGTATAATTTCACGTAAATAAGTAGTTTCGAGGAATCCAAGAAATAGTGCCTGAATCCGACATAACGCAACCTCTCGCCTCTCAGTCTAGAATTTCATGTATTCTGCTCCTCCTTTCGCTCCAGGGAGTTGCGAAATTTCATTGCAAATAAGCGTTCCAGAGGAATGAATTTATAACTTAGAGGGTGGTGAGGATTTTAAACATAGGTGGGCAAGGAGAGAGCCCCGCTCCTTGTGCTAACGGCATGAGCGCGGGTAGAGTCGTGTGCAGCGGACCTCTTAATAGTTTGTTTTATAAAGACTAGATGGCGATATGCGGAGTCATGGCGCAAGTAAGGACACAGCAATGTACCTGGCTGAGTATAAACGCAATACGATCGTACGCACAGTTCGTCTGTTATTCATTGTTTACGCTGTAATCCTAAATAAGCTTTTTATGCTGGCCTGCATTATTTCTATGGGGACAGGTATTTAAGAGTATTTAGTCATCACATTTCAAAATGAATTTTGTTTCCTACGCATAATCTAATGCAATTGGTATAATTAAAGGTATGTCCGACTCGTTGACTGAATGGTCAGCGTACTGGCCTTCGGTTCAGATGGTCCCGGGTTCGATTCCTGGCCGAGTCGGGGATTTTAACTTTCATTGGTTAATTCCAGTGGCTCGGGGGCAGGGTGTTTGTGCTGTCCTCAACATCCCTGCAACTCACACACCACACGCAACACTATCCTCCACCACACTAACACGCAGTTAACTATACATGGCAGATGCCGCCCACCCTCATCGGAGGGTCTGCCTTACAGGGACTGCACTCGGCTAGAAATAGCCACACGAAATTATTATTATTATTATTATTATTATTATTATTATTATTATTATTATTATTATTATTATTATTATTAAAGGTATTTACTTAGAAAAAAGGCGTTTGTATAGAGAGGAATAATTTTTGTTTCCTCGCTTCAATCTATTACACTAAACAGAACGAGACGTTGGCCACTGTTAAAACTTTAGATCTGTTTAGATACGCACCCCTTCACTAGTTGTAACTGCGAGCCGTGCAAGCAGCTACTAGGCTGTACCTTCCGTCAGAGCGCATGCCTACCTGGGGTGGAGCGCTGCTAATTGAGCCAAATCGTGCCTGCCTTCGGGTTCACTTGTAACTAATTTTGTCTTTGATTACTGGTACAGGATCAGGAACTTCATCATAGCCACCTTCTTAAGCACTCTCTTCATGTGTAAATTCGAATACTACCTCAGAATTATCTTCATCAGTTGCATTATACAGTAGTCAAAGTCAGACTTATTACCTTTTAGAGAGTTCTTCGTCCAGAACTTCATTAACAAAGAAAAAACTTACAAACCACTGCAGAAATGGCCATGTTCTAAAGTTTAACTACACGAACTTAGCACACGTCAATGCTCATTGGGGCACGGTGCCACTCCAACGACCTTCCACAGAGAAGAGTGAACCAGGCGAATTCCACTCGCTTACGGACCGATTTGACGTTCAGTCATTTCTGAGAGATTAATAGAGTGGAGAAGGCTGTCTGCAGAACAGAATATAGTCTTTTGGGGTATCATACCACCCCGGTGAGCATTCTAGGGTTATATCATTCGGCCTATTGCGATTCCTTCCCTTCTTGTTTACCTAGTAATTACCATATTAAGTAATAGAATTTTAACTGTGCTCTAAGCATACGCCAAATATGGCTCTAGTGGTAGATCTACCCACTTTGGGCAGAAAAAAGTGTTTTTTGCTTCCTGTCGCACCGACACAGATAGGTCATATGGCGACGATGGGAAAGTGTTAGGGGCCGTGGCCTTAGTTAAGGTGTACCACCAGTATTTGCCTGGTGTGAAAATGGCAAACCAAGGAAAACCACCTTCAAGGCTGCTGACCGTGGGGTTCGAACGCACTATCTCCCGAATACTCGATACTGGCCGCACCTAAGCGACTGCAGCCATCGAGCTCGGTCAACGGGAAACTATCTTACTCCTCATTTCCCCAGTCTGCCTCTTCAATGACACCTAGGCTATCTATGACAGCTGTTGGTGGAGCCGTAGAGGATCAGACCAGCATTCGGGTTCAATGCCCAACATACATACATTCATTTCGGAGAGGTGACAAACCGTAACTTTTACTGTTTAATATGAACCGTGTAGCATATTGTCTTATTACTGACGTAGACGTAAAATTCAATTTGTGGTTAAATAACGTAATTAATTTCAGGTTGTGTTTTGTTACATAAACATCATTCTGTTACACACTCGTCGTCGAAGGGTTAGTTTCCGTAATTGCAGCAGAAATGTTATCCAGCGCAGATTCGAGGCAGCAACTGGGACATCTCAACTAACAACAATAATCAGACAGTTCAATGTTTCTCTTAATAACGTTTATGGACTTATGACATTATAAGTCATCCCTTCCGTCTTGGCGATGTTAGGGCATTCGTGATCTTGCCTTTCAACCCCGCACTCATCTTCAGGGCTCGAACCCACTATCTGCGAACGAAATCCAAGAGCTAACAACCACGCAGAAAACTCGCTTGGTTCTCTCCCTACAGTATATCTACGAAATTTCAAAAGAAAACCTACGAATGCAACAAATGCAATGTTGTATGGTTGCTCAACAGAATGTCATAAATTGCTAGCATTTCATAAGGAGACTCTCCCATTGTCAGAACACGGGACAGACAGAAGAATGGTTCAAATAAATCATTTGAAGCTCTGTAAGTGTCAAGATGAGAAATGGTAAAATGTCAAGCACCGCACAGACTGTTATAATAGAAAGCACTGGAGGTAAACAGTTATTTGGCACAAGGCTTCACAAGTGTTGCTATTAAAATAGTCTGCAGTACGTACAGTTTGGTTTCACAGCTTAGGTCACGGTTACTGAATACCCTATTTTTGGAAGACGCCGAAGTGCCGGATTCTTTTCCCGCACGAGTTACTTTACGCGCCAGTAAATATACTGACACGAGTTTGACGCATTTGAGCCAAGTTAAAACCTGCCAATATGGGATGAGAAGGCCAGCGCTCTACCACTTTAGCTACTGAAGCCGATAGTGACCAAACACTGAGCTAGCACGTTTCAGACAATATTTTACGTCAATATCTGCATCTGGTGAGAGATAGTTACTAAGGCAGACGTAATGATTGACCTTCAAAATTTGTCCTCTTGAATGCCAAATTTATTTCCATATTGTGATCTTTTCTGTCTTCATTAACACCACTCAACCTTATTCGTCTAATAACGTGATTCCTCGCCAACTCTCCACTGCCAACTCGGAATATTCCACTTACTTCCCAGTCTTCCCAGTTTACAACATTTTCGTAACTCTACTCTCTTGTCGAAAATCACAAGCAGCACGATCTGTTTTGGTCTCTACAGGGCATTTTACGGCAGAGTTTCAGTTAAATTTGCCAGGTAATCACCAAACGCAACAACAGATAACTTTTACACGACATCATACAACCAGTCCTCATGGTGCTGCAGCCATGATGGACCTTGTTCTACCAAGTGACCGCTGCTCACCCTGAAGGCCTACAATTTACGCGGTGGCTCATGGTCAGCGCGACGAATGCTTTCGGCTGTTTTCTGCGTTTTCTAGACCGGGATCACCATTCCAACGTTAGATAGCTCCTCACCTCCAATCATGTAGGCTGAGTGGACCTCGGACCAACCCTCAGTTCCAGAAAAGTCGCTCACCTGCTAATGTCGAATGCTAATCTGATTACTTTTCGCTTTTCGAATGCCCGACTATTTGTGCCGGGTTTCAACGAGCAATTTTAGGTTCGGAAGTGAATACTTCATCACTGATCCACAGGGGAATTACCATCTTATTAACTATCTGTAGGATACTCCCTGATCTTCTTCTTCTTCTGCTTCCGCTTTTCTCACACTTGCGGTTCGCGAGTGTGAAGTGTGGCACACATATATCGATCTGGCCCTGTTTTGCGACCGGATGCCCTTCCTGACTCCAACCCTATTTGGAGGGATGTAGTCAATATTGCGTATTTCTCTGGTGGTTGGTAGTTTAGTGTCTTGTCTGAATATTAAAAGGAAAGTGTTGGGATAAACACAAACACCCAGTCCCCGGGCCAGGAGGATTAATCAAAGGCAATTAAAATCCCCGACCCGGCCGGGAATCGAACCCGGGACCCTCTGAACCGTAGGCCTCAACGCTGATCATTCAGCCAATGAGTCCGAATAGGATACTCCCTCATAGCGAACAATAATTTTTGATGTGTTCACAGTCAATTTCATAGTCATAGTCAATCTCGCAGCGTGCCTTTAACATGCCAACAGACGCTGAAATTAAATTAAATTAAATTAAATTAAATTAAATGGCGTATGGCTTTTAGTGGCGGTAGAGGTGGGATCCCTCGCTAAGTCCGAGGGAAAAACAGAACCTGGAGGGTAAACAGATGATGATGATGATGATGATGATGATGGCTTTTAGTGCCGGGATATCCCAGGACGGGTTTTGCTCGCCAGGTGCGGATCTTTATATTTGACCTGCGCGTCGTGATGAGGATGAAATGATGAAGAAGACAACATATACACCCAGCCCCCGTACCACTGCAATTAACCAATTAAGGTTAAAATCCCTGATCCGGCCGGGAATCGAACCCGGGGCCCTCTGAACCGAAGGCCAGTACGCTGACCAGTCAGCCAACGAGTCGGACGCTGAAATGAAGAATAACATTTAATAAACACGCATTAAGTCATAAGATTTAACATACTTTCTATATTGTGTAACCGAAGTCCTCATTTAGTATTTTCATACCGGGCGAGTTGGCCGTGCGCGTAGAGGCGTGCGGCTGTGAGCTTGCATCCGGAAGATAGTAGGTTCGAATCCCACTATCGGCAGCCCTGAAGATGGTTTTCCGTGGTTTCCCATTTTCACACCAGGCAAATGCTGGGGCTATACCTTAATTAAGGCCACGGCCGCTTCCTTCCAACTCCTAGGCCTTTCCTACCCCATCGTCGCCATAAGACCTATCTGTGTCGGTGTGACGTAAAGCCCCTAGCAAAAAAAGAAGTATTTTCATCGCAATGCTAATGTTCTCTCACAGCCCAAACAATCAAGGAATTTGGTGCAATATTGTGGAATGACCAACTTTCTCTATCGATTTCAAACTAGCAACATTTATGTTATTTATCTAATGGCATACATGAAAATAAAAACGTCCCCGTGGTGTAGGGGTAGCGTTATTTCCGGGATTCGATACCGGCCAGGTCAGGGATTTTTACCTGCATCTGAGGGTTGGTTGGAGGTCCACTCAGCCTACGTGATTAGAATTGAGGATCTATCTGACGGTGAGATAGCGGCTCCGGTCTAGAAAGCCAAGAAAAACGGCCGAGAGGATTCGTTACGCTGACCAGACGACACCTCGTAATCTGCAGGCCTTCGTCCTGAGTAGCGGTCGCTTCGTAGGCCAAGGCCCTTCAGGGCTGTAGTGCCAGAGTGTTGGTTTTATATACATGAAAATTATGTATAATTCTACACCAAGATTACTGCCCGTGGTGACCCTAGGGAGAAGTCTCTTAATTCACCATTGTAAGATGTTTGTGGGCAGTAGCGGCGATTGTGGATTGAATGGAGCAGTAGTACTCAAGTAACATTTGTAAATTGGAAGCTTTAAGCTCAGATTGTTAATTGGCAATTTGTTGATTATTCTGATTTTTCCAACATTGTACCTAAGCTAACGAGCTAGTTCTGTACCTGAATTGTTGCTTTCTAAAAAAAGTGTAAAATTTAAAATCTGACAAGAAGAAAGATAGCAAAGAAAGGAATATAGCTCTAGTTTTAAATTTTCAAATATATTTTCTGATTGTTTTATATCGACGCATTCATGGCCGCACCTTCATTCACCTCTGTGATCCAGTCATCATCTGCAATATGAGCTTCCTGAATGGCAACCACATCCTTTTTTAATCTAATAAGAATTTAGACAAACATGGGCACTTGAATTTACTTATGCCTTCCAAATTTAGTTGATAAATTCGGAATGTAGGTCCTATACACTTTCTGTTAGCTTTTCGTTGGTTTGCATCACGTTGTTTTCATTTTTTATTTGATAGCCAGGAGATCCCAAGGATAGTCTGACTGCCTGATCGCTATTGCTCGTTTAGCAACACCCGAGTGTCACGTGTAGGGCAACTTAAGGTTATACCTACGGACGTGGGCAAGCGGATCAAAAGGTGGTTAGAAGTTATTGGTAATATGATTATGCACGGAACAATATACAGTAAGAAAAAAGCAGGTTTCAATATACCCAAATGGTACTAATAATCACTTTGAATTCACTAGTTTATATTTGTAGCTTTGCTAAAGCATATACTGTGCACATTAATCAGCCACTAGGTGGAAACATAATTCTCGAAATGTAATGTATCCATTTATGCCCTCTTAGGTGCAATATCACTTGTATTTTAGAAAATATGAACAGTTCGCTAGTTAAACATGTATCACTTGCGCTCGCTGGTCTTCGTCTTCAGATCAAACGATCCTCCAAGTACGGTAATATTGAGCTTTGTGAAGTTTAAAACTCGTTACCGTTTGCGTGCAAGCTCTGATTTACTTGTAACATAATTTTTGCCTTCGTGCCAAGTTGTATTGTGAATACAGCATGCATTTTGCCTTAATAATTTATTAATAATTACTTCCCCTACTAAGACAACTAATAAAGGTACAGCCTACGTACTACGAGTCGTTCATGTCAGACTGCCATGACATTTTGGAAGAATATAGCTTTTTACTTTACTGCGGACAGACCTAACATACCTTACCGTGCATGAGAAAGATTTTATTGGAGCATAGCGTAATTGTATTCTGAGAAAAAATAAGTGAATTTATGTATACAGTACTCACCTTTTACGAATTCAGTGTTTGTGGTCTGGTATATCAATTAGAATCAAATTACTAAACTTCAATCGAAAGGCTTCAAAATAGGTAATATGCGTCTGAATGATATCTGAGATCTTATAAAATCATGTGATACAATTTTCTACCAACTAGTTACGTATTCTGAGCATTGTTTTGATGATGATGATGATGATGTATAGGCCTAACGTACCTGTTCGAAAACTCTCTTCTTCTTCTTATTTTTCTCCTCTTCTTCCGCCGCATTTTCTCCCACACCTGTGGATTCGCGGGTGGAAGCTGTGTCGTGTATGTATGTATGTATGTATGTATGTATGTATGTATGTATGTATGTATGTATGTATGTATGTGGATTCCTTCATGTTTTACGGTCTGATGCCCTTCCTAACGCCAACCCTATATGAAGGGAAGTAATCACTATTGAATATTTCTATGGTGGTTGGTAGTGTGGTTTGTTGTCTGGATATGAAGAGACGAGTGTTGGAGACAAACATAAACATCCAGTCCCCGAGCCAGAAGAATTAATCAAATGCGAATAGAAAACCCGACCCTGCCGGGAATCGAAACTGGGACCCTCCGAACCGAAGGCCTCGACGCTGACCATTCATCCAAAGAATAGGACGTACCTGTTCGAAAATATAATGAATTATTCAGCATACATGGTTCGTTCAAAAGTTATGGCTGAGTGTTGCCTGGTTTCAGTTACATTAATAACTTGGATTTCTCAGTCGGCCAACAAGCGGACAATTTAAAAATTAATTGGTTAGATGATCAATTAAAAATGAGTGTAAAAATATAGTTTTATATTAATCAAACAGATTTTAGTATGATAATACTAAACTGAAATCATATACCAGAATGTGAGAGAGTAAATATAACACACACACATTATTGGCACCGCGATGGCGTGCTAGACGTGTACAGTACTGATGGGAAATTTAGAGGTTTCAATTGTCAACCATTCATCTTCAGATCCAGGGAAAATTGATGCTAGAATTTTTTTCAGTACCTTGGAATGGTTTCCCGCGGTTTCCCATTTTCACACCAGGAAAATGCTGGGACAGTCACTTAATTAAGGCCACGGCCGGTTCCTTCCTAGTCTTAGCCCTTTTCTGTCCCATCGTTGCCATAAGACCTCTCTTTGTCGGTACGACGTAAAGCCAATTGTAAAATTAAATTAAACCTTGCCTCAACACTTCGCCTATAACATACTGCCAGTTCTGTCCTGTTAATAAATGAAACTCTTCATATAATGTACCGAACTATCAAATCACAAGTAACTGAATCAGTACCGGTATCGTAGTTTTTACCTTAATGCTGACTTTATATTACTTATTAGTGTTTTAATAGTAAGTCATTAGTTTTAAATGGAGATGAAGATGGGCATCATGCTATGTATTTAGGAAAATATCTATAAGATTTTAAACACTGAAAACCGCGCCAAGTGTTCTACGAGGCGGAAAATCTCACAACATTAGCAACTCGAATAGGGATTAGAAATGTGCAGAGTTAGGAAATTAAGTCGAATTAAAAACAGAATATTTTAACGAATGATTATATTAAAACCACTTATATTTTATAAAAAATATGACAGTGTAATATGGTATGGATTATCGAGAGGCTTCACTACTTAACGTCCATCAAACAACAATGACAATTAATAATCTGGTCTAATAATAATAATAATAATAATAATAATAATAATAAACATTAACAGTCTCAAATAACAGAATGAGCTATTCGTATTTCTTTATAAATTACGATTTCGTTAATTAAGAACATTTGAAATCCACCCATTTATAGCTTCTTCCCAGCACACATCACTTCAATTTTGAAAATACAGGATGATCCAAAAGTTCCTTAACACATGATGAGGAAATACTTCACGGAATATTGGAGGTAGAGATGTAATAATTGACACACGTGAATGGCAATACATGGGGTTTTATTGAAACCAAAGTAAAGTATGCAAAATGACAAACAGATGGCGCTGGACAGCAACGCGTCACGTACAAGTGAACGCATATGCTTAACATGACATGTGGTTTCATTGATACAATAAAGAGTGCGTAAACATTCCAATAGATGGCACTGGACTGCAACACATCAGTGATCCCGCATGAGAACTGTGTACGGTGTAAGAGGAGCTGTCGTGAAAGAAGGCGTCAGATTCGCCTGCAATCGCAGCATGTCATTTTTGGCCTTACTCGTCCCACGACTTCAATATTTGTGATTATTGGTTTTGGAGATGCCCGAAGTCGCAAGTCTACCGCCATTATCCGACCTCATTAAGGATGCTATAAGACACCATACCTACGGATATGCTGTACACTGCTGCCCATCGACTACAAGTGTTATTGCTGAACGACATGTTGAGCATGTGTTATAAAGAACATTTTCCTTGCAAAACCTCGTTTTAATACTTATTATTGCTTGTGTATCGTATAAAGCGCCATCTATTGGTAATTTTACGTACTTTATTTTCATGGCAATAAAACTCCATGTCATGCTAATTACCTCTCTACCTCTAGTATTCCGCGAAGTATTGCCTCGTCAATTGTTAACGGACTTCTGGGTCACCATGTCCTTGATTCATATCATCCTTGCTGCATTTCGTTCCAAGCTTCAAGATATCAGATTGCAAGTTTTCAATTCAGTCTGAATTTCTGATCAAGTAGGCCTAACTGTTAACTATATTTTCGCCCAGTTGGATTCCACATTGTCAGTTAACATTTTTCAGTAAATGGTCAATAAAAAACGAGGAACATTGGAAGTATCTCGGCTAATACCTATAGCATGGTCAAGCCAAGACCTTATTTTTATGATGATTTCCCACTGCAATCTGTCAACATAAGTGTCCTCTCACTGTATCATTTCACATAATCTTGATCAAATCCAAGAATCTCTCACTATGGTCCGCTTTGCACTCTATCATAATTATGCCTGCTCTAGATCAAGCAATCTTGAGCTTAAATTCCTATACCGTTCGTAATAATTTTCACTAACCGGGAGCAGGTCTGCAGTCACACTGGATTCTGATCATACTGTTTTATCAGAAATAAAAATAATTTATAGAATCCATTCACTTAAATTCTGCTGGTAACCACAGTTTTACAGAACAATGGCTTTTAATGAGTACTATTGATTGGCAGAGGAAGTCCTACAATTTCAGGAAATACGTACGCAGGGCAGCTTTGAGAAAAACAGGGACTCACAGTGAATAGCCCGCCAGCGATAGGCTGCTCCATGTAGTGAACAAAAACTCATTTAAGTCAACTATAAAAGGAAAGTTCTTTATTTTTTGCCAATTAGATTTCTTGAAGTTGCTTCTCTCCTTCGAAATAATAGACTGCTGTTGTTGCCTCACAACGTAACTGACAAAGCGGAACGAACCTTCTTACATCCTTAAGCTTGCGATGACGATCCGTTCTTTTTCCCTGAAGCAAAACAGTATAACATTGTTTATAGGATTATAGAATTAGCCTTATTCCTCGCAATGCAAGCATGAAAATAATCCTCTTTACAGTGATCCTATCTATCATAACCCTTCTTCCGATAAAATAAACGTCAATCATTGCTTTTCGCAGAAATAAAATGTATGGGAGGAGAGGTATTCGGGCGTTATCATGCAGACGTGTATCAGCGTCCTTAATCCCTAATATTTGTTTCAGTGAGATTTCCAGCTACGAGTTATTACAGTGTTGATGAACGATAGAAGTAACAAGGTGAACGAGGTATTGAGACTCGAGAATTACTTAGATTTTCGCAAGTAATGCCAACCTTATTTAACACATTCTGATCCAGTGTTCACGTTAATGTACACAGTCCTCTCTATTTTCCTTCGTACATTTAATCTCAATTTTCAACTTCACAAATATATTTACGGGTATCTCTAATTCTACTTTTGGTAACGTAACGTCATTTATCAGGAATTCCTGAAAGTAGAAATATTAAATCAACACTCATCAAATAAGGCAATTCCACTTCTGTCTATTTTGTGAGTGAAGGATTGATATACAGCGTTACAGAGCAAAGCTGCTCTTTAATGTCATTTGCAAAATGGTTATATACAGTCATTCGTACCTTCCAATAGGCTACATTTTGTTCATGAAAATGGGTCTAATTTGAATATCATTTTAATGTATAAATATCATTTTAATGTAAATGTATAAACGATGTTCTTCTGAATTTAGCTGCTCGTTTTGTCTCGCTTCAGGAGGACAGATTTCGTTTTATGAAAGAAGTGAACTTTTGTATTGCTGATAAAAGCCATCATTGCTGTACGGGATGGGTGGATGGCATTTCCAGACCAGCCTGCGCGTAAGCACTTGAGAGAAGGCTGGAGGGGTGATATTGCACAGTAGTTACATTTCTCACATCACTACTCCAGCTTCAAAATATCTAGCATTTAGCTTCACTAGGTTGTCCCCCTCATATGCTGACGTCAATGACATCTGTATTCGTAATTCCCAGTCATTGATTATATTTAAGGTAAAATATAGTCACTTTTCGGCCAAAAATTAAAATATCACAATGCTCTTCCTATCCATTATTTCCCTTAAGGTTGGTCACGCCTCCCCGCCACATATGGATGTGCAGTCCATCTGAACAATTTTCGATGTGTTCATTTTCGTAATATACCGTTCGTAATATTTTTCACTAACCGGGCACAGGTCTGCAGTCACACTGGGTTCTTATCATATTCTTATCATGCAGACGAGCATCAGCGTTCTTTATATATATATACATAAAATAACATGTCCTGACTGACTGACTGACTGACTGATTCATCATCGCCGAGCCAAAACTACTGGACATAAAGAAATGAAATTTTGAGGATACATTTATATTACAATGTACGTGCTCAGTAATGGAGGATTATTGTGTATTGGTTCGCTAAGTGAGTGAAAGGGGGTTTGAAATTTTAAAATCAGTGTATCTACATATCAGAAACTTAACATTTTAAAGACGTGAACATTTGTATTTGGAACCTTCTTTCAAAATAAAGAAACAAGTACATTTAAGTTTTCGGTAAATCATCTTAAGAGGGATTAAAAAAGTAATAAAGAGGGAATGAATACCTTCAAACACGATTTTTTTGTTTTTGGAAGATCTACTTAAGTGGAGTGGTCAGGAGTGACAAATGGCGTGAATTTTTTAAATGAGACTATAAACAGTGTAACACGTTACAGACGTGAAAACTGTTATCTGTAATCTTCTGTAAATGTTAAGGAATACGCATAATTTGTCTTCTGAAATCCACGTAAGAGGAAATGTTAAGAGGAGGGTGGCGCTTGAATTTTTAAAATGAGCATCTACAGTATATCTTAAAACCTTAACATACTGCAGACGTGAATATTGCTATTTTTAATCTGTTTTAAAAATAAAGTAACCCGTAGTTTTTAGTTTTCGGAAAGAACACTGGAGGTAAATGGACTGAATAAGGGATTGAATTATTTTTATTAGGATACTGGTGTCTCAAAAACTGAAGAAGTTACAGACATGAAAATTTGTATTTGGAATCTTCTTTAAAAATATAGAAACAGGTACATTGTTTTTTGTTTTCGGAAAATCTACTTAAGGTGGTGGGGTGGGTGAAAAGAAGTGAAGAAAGTGTTGAATTAGTTTTATATGGATACTTATATTTCAAACACCGAAAATGTTACAGATGTGAAAATTGGTAATTGGAATCTTCTGTACAAGTAAAAGAACACGCATAATTTATTTTGTTAAGGGGTGGATTTTTAAATAAGCATATCTACAGAATATCTCAAAACTTATTACAGACGGGAACATTGTTATTTTTATTCTCTTTTAAAAATAATGTAACACGCAATTTTTTGTTTCGGAAAAAATACTTAAGACGGGGTAAAATGGACTGAAAAAGGGGTTGAATTATTTTTACTAAAGTACTGGTGTCTCAAAAACTGAAGTTGTTACAGACATGAAAATTTCTATTTGGAAACTCCTGTAAAAGTAAAGGAACACGCATAATTGGTTTTCTGAAAATCCGCTGAAGGGGAAGTGTTAAAGCGGGTGAATTTTTAAAATGAGTATATTTACAATATACTGTGTATGTCAAAGACGTAACATATTACAAACGTATAAACTGATATTTTTAATCTCTTTCAAAAATTTTTTTTTCGGAAAGGACAGTTAAGGTGATGTTATAAGAAGGACTGAAAAAGGGGTTGAATTATTTTTATGAGGGTACTTATATCTTAAAAGCTGAAGATGTTACAGACATGAAAATTCGTATTTGGAATCTCCTTTAAAAATAAATAGATATGTATTTTTTGTTTTGGAGAAATCCAATTAAGGGAGGGGGGCAAATGAACTGTAAAATGAATTGAATCCTTTGTATGAGGATAATTATATCTCAAAAACTGAAGAGGTTTCGACGTTGAAAATTGGTATTTGGAACCTCCTTAAAAACTTAAAAACACGCTTTTTTTGTCGAGGAGGGGTTAATCAACTTAAGGGGGTGTAAAAGGAGTTGAATTCTTTTTATGGAGATACAAATAAGAAGTTGACATAAAACATTACACCCATAGGGAGTTTTGACTGGAGGATGAGGAGTGGCTACAACAAAATACGTTTATATGAAACCGTTTGAATTACGAAGTTAAATATCAAATGATATCCTAGGTGTTGAATAAAAGAAGGTTTGAAACAAATTTAACCCCTGAGAGAGTTAACTAGGGGTTAAGATCCGAAAACAAATATGTTCATTCCTTCTTCCGAAACGGCTTAACGCGCGAAGATAAAATCACAAACAGCGGTATATATTTTAAACCCTAGGCGTGAAATAGGAAATATTTTAAAATGTTCCGCCGCTAAAGTGTTACTGTAAATGATGCTGGCTCCGTAAACTAAGTTATTCATCCCTCCAAAACCGTTTCGTGTACAAAGTTGTAATTTTATGAGAAGGGTCTTCTTTGATGCCCTATGTGTAAAATACCGTATACTTCAAAATATTTCTCCCTTGAGGTGTTTACATGGTAGCTGACACTCAAAGGCACAATATCCATTCTTGCGAAACCGTTTCAGGGACGAACATAACTTTTTATGAATGGCGGTCTTCTATATCCTAGATGTTAATAAATATTTAAAAACATTCACCCCTTAAAAAAAGGATTTAATCATCCATTACTGTTCGGCGTACAAAATCAAAATTTCACAGGTTGGTTGCTTTTACATCCTAGATGTTAAATAAGGTAGCGTTTAAAACATTCAAATGGTTCCGTATCGGGTTCCACTTAGTGTTTGATAATAAAATAATCATTCCCCAAAACCGTTTAATGTACGATCGGTTGGCGTATTTTACGGGCTCACTTGACAGTGGACTCTCCAAAATGTAAAACATTGAATAATAAAACCGTAGCGAAACACGGGTACCTTGCTAGTCCCTAATATTTGTTTCAACGAGATTTCCTGCTACAAGTTATTACAGTGTTGATGTACGATAGAAGTAACACGGTAATTGAGATGAATAAGACTCGAGAAAACTTAAATAATGGATAATTTGAGCATTGTGGGATATGACCTTTTGCCCGAACAGCAACGATATTTTGCCCTTACACCAACTTGAAAGTGGCGATTTAAAATAACAATAATAATAATCATGTTATTGGGTTTACGTCCCATTAACTACTTTAACGGTTTTTCGAGACGCCGATGTGAGGGAATTTAGTCACGCAGGAGTTCTTTTACGTGCCAGTAAATCTACTGACATGAGGCTGTCGTATATTACACCTTCAAATACCACCAGACTGAGCCAGGATCGAACCTGCCAAGTTGGGGTTGGAAGGCCAGCGCCTCAACCGTCTGAGCCACTCAGCCCAGCCGACCTTGAACATTGAAACAATTCAAACTTAAATAATTTCTCCCAAAATTAGGAGATTTGTGCTGCCAAGTGACAAATGTTTTCGGAGAATTGTAGTCATTATGACAAGATTACGCTACGTTTTCTATCATTAATTCTGTTCGCCTGGACTGCACTGCGGGAAATGCTAGTGTCCGCGTGCCAAAAGTCCATATATAAAACAAAAATTGGACAGTGGTTTCCGAAATATTTTTCGAACTCTATTTCAAGTTAACATTTTGGAACATATCATCCACAGCAAGTACGGCTGCAACAGGGAATGTAATTCTTATAGAAGATTGTGCAGTAACTGCATTTGTTATACGTCTGTAATGTACCATGTCCCTTTACCATACCACTTCGTTTTGAATCCATGCTACAATCGATAATGTAGTGCAATATTTCAATAAACATATCATCGCTGCGCGAGCAATACTTGTATGTCACAATGCTCTTCCTATCTATTATCTTCCTTCTTAAGACTGGTCACGCCTCCCAGCCATGCATCGATATGCAGTCCATCAGAACAACATTCGTTCTGTTCAATTTCCTGTGCTTATGTGTAAAGGAAAATTAACCTTATATATATTATCCTGTAGGAGTGTGTAAATCATCATCATCATCATCATCATCTGTTTACCCTCCAGGTTCGGTTTTTCCCTCGGACTTAGCGAGGGATCCTACCTCTACCGCCTCAAGGGCAGTGTCCTGGAGCTTCAGACTCTTGGTCGGGGGATACAACTGGGGAGTATGACCAGTACCTCGCCCAGGCGGCCTCACCTGCTATGCTGAACAGGGGCCTTGTGGAGGGATGGGAAGAGGGGAAGGGATAGGCAAGGAAGAGGGAAGGAAGCGGCCGTGGCCTTAAGTTAGGTACCATCCCGGCATTCGCCTGGAGGAGAAGTGGGAAACCACGGAAAACCACTTCGAGGATGGCTGAGGTGGGAATCGAACCCACCTCTACTCAGTTCACCTCCCGAGGCTGAGTGGACCCCGTTCCAGCCCTCGTACCACTTTTCAAATTTCGTGGCAGAGCCGCGAATCGAACCCGGTCCTCCGGGGGTGGCAGCTAATCACGCTAACCACTACACCACAGAGGCGGCAGTGTGTAAATCCTTCATAAAAATATACATTCCCACAAGACGGTACAATAAGATTGATTTTCCTTTAAAACTGTCATAGAAAAATGAACACAACTAACATTGTTTTGATGGACTGCATATCCATGAGTGGCTGGGAGGCGTGACCAGTCTTAAGGAAAATCATTGATATGAAGAGCATTGTGGAATACGATGCATTGCTGGCGTGGCTATGATATTTGGAATGCATATCTAGTTTATGTGAAGATATTTAATGAAATAAGGGTGAAGCGTAAATATTTAGAAATTTCCACTTGTTGTGTTGCTTGCTGATAGCGCATGAGTGGCATATTTACGTCCTTGTTGCAAATTTGTTTATATCGTTCAATAATAAGTAGCGTCATAAACGATTGTTACCACAAACATTAGTGTAACATATACTTTTCTGCAATAGCAGCGGCACAGGTGATATTACATACCCTGCTTCTTATTGTGTATGAAGGGTTACTTTACTGGCACTGCTGTTTGGCCCAAATTTTCGTAAAGAATCTTCAGCGCTTAGAAGAAAATTTATTCCTCATTTCTTACATTTTTGCATCTCACGAGAAGCCGCTACAGCTTGTAGATACGGCACGAGTAAGAGGTATTACACTAAGCTACAATCATTAGTCGTGATAAAAAGTGGGAGCTTTCTGAAAAAAAAATGCGTGTTGTATAAAAAACTGTTTATTATGTACCAAATGTGTACCTGAAGCGCAGTTTCACTGCCAATTTTAAACTTTGCAGTTCAGAAGAATCATGCGGACGGAACCGACGTTTTTGGTCATCCCTTGAGACTGGAGATCGGCGCATGCGCAGCAGCTATGCTTACCATCCGAATCTCTTACTCTTCTAGTCAGAGCACCGTAGTAGGTTAAAGATAAAATATATTAAAATCCAGTATTCGGGAGATAGTGGGTTCGAGCCCCACTGTCGGAAGCCCTAAAGATGGCTTTCCGTGGTTTTCTATTTTCACACCAGGAAAATGCTGAGGCTGTACCTTAATTAAAACCACGGCCGCTTCCTTCCCACAACTTTCCTGTCCAATCGTCGCCTTAAGACCTTTCTCTGCCTGTGCGACATAAAGCAACATGTTAGAAAAATTTTAAAAAAGCCAGGAATTGCTGACAATTCCAAAGATCACAACATTTCACTGAGTATTAGAAATGTTTCAGCCTAATTAAAAGTGACCATCTGAACTGGAGTGTAGGGGGTGGAGATCATTTTTCGGTAGCCTACGTGAATTCACTTCGTACACTGCATACAACATAGTTACATCATCATACAACCAGCTAGGAATTAAATATCTCTTAGTCTTATATTGCACCACATCTTACAGCAATTGTATGTGCAGTTAGTCCGATATAGACTTCTCCACACAATGCAAAAACGGTACAAGAGACAGTAAGTGAGACCCATCTAAAGACACTATACCATTTTATGTAGAGCGGAGTCCAATACTCCAGTCATTTTTCGAAACGTTACTGTACAGTACAAACCATAGCCACTCCTTTATCTTTCGGTAGCGAATTGCGCACCTGGTTGGTCAAGAGGCCATTTTCTTTTGACGAAAATGGGTGGTCATGGTAACAGATAAAACGTGATGGGTTAGGACCAATTACAGACATGTGAATTCACCACCATTTTGTATAGTCTCATCACATAGAAATTTATAGAAACGCGTTTTTCACAGTACTTTATAATCTATGGCACACAAAGATTGTACACCAGACGTGATAGCTTACGGCATGTAATTACTACCGTTACAGGGTTCAATAAAGTAAAAAATTGGACCATAAGGCTCCAACACATCAGTAACTTTACGAGGAGAGAACTTTCGCTCTCGTCGTGAATACAGAGTTGTAAGAGCGAGACGTTCCAGCAGGAAGAGGCTGCGCAGAATTAGGCATGTTAGATGTACGTGGGCAAGATACAGGGAGCAATGAGTGTTCGAAATATTACTGAATCGTGCCTTCTTTTTATTTTCATTTCGTACAATTTAAGGCCACCTGCACCTGAAGTCTCAGATATTCTTCTAAGGAAGTTATAATAAACAGGCATAATAATAATCGCCACATAAGCACTGACTACGGACAAATTCATTGAGAATACCACCTGAAACATAATGCTGGAATCATTTAACCAAGTAATAGTTATATGACCTACTCGTAGGGAATGGTTGCAACTATCTGGGCTTAAGAGTGACAGGATTCTTTAGCACGCTGTGGTGTTTGCACATTCAATTTCAGAACTTGTAACATACCAGATAAGTTTCGAAGCGATAGAGTACATTATTTCATTAGTATAGAGATACAAGACTTATTATTTGTCGCCTGGAGTGGCTACATGGTACTAGTCGCAGCGAGCGTGTGATTTTTCCGACGGATTCAGAGTTCGAACCTAGCTACGGGCTTTTCATTTGTATTTGTATACCCTTAACGCAGTCGTAGTTAAGGTTTACCTTATTAAGGTTCAACTTCCTTAAGTCTCAAAAGTCACTTTTCACTTTTAGAAAGAAAGCATACATAAGAAAGGAATAATAACATCCGACTTTTATATGGCAAAAGGCTACAAGGTATCAAGCGCACTGCACTTCCTGGCAGCATTATGACACACCCATTCAACCAAACGACTGCTCACGTTCGACTCGAAGAACGACTGGACTTCATACGTAGGGCACATGAAACAACACATAGTAATCTTTATAGCAAAGCGCAGGCAAGTTCCAACACTTACGCTGCAGCAAGCAAGAATGACTCACCTGTACCGTACACCAAGGAGGTGGTCGTTTTGAACATTTCCTTCATTAACCGAATGGCCATGCACCAGCCCATTGCACCTATGTCGGTAATAGCTTATTTTACTGCAAATAGCTCTTTTAAGAGCTACATAGAAATGAACATAACAGAGTACCCGCAACATGAGAGCTGATCATGATTTAGATTTGTCTTGAACAATGTGACTCACCCGAACATTTAACAATGAAATTTAAAACATCGTCCTGTAAACACTCTAACCTCCGACTAACGAGCACCGATTTCCTCCTCTAACTTCAACCACGCTCAGCTATTTCGAGCTGCCGATTGCCAGCGTTATATCAACACTACTTCTAGTCATTCAGCCATCATATTCTCTGTACTTGAAGTTTCTGTGATACAGAATTTTCGCGATTCTTTGCAATCATTCGGTATTTTATCGTTAATGCTGATTTCGTTGACACGAATAAAGACCAGACATCGCTGTGAATAGTCAAGGTCAATGTTTTTAAGTTAGACTATAATCTACGGATTGCTTAAAACTGAGTGAATAGGGGCAGCTGCACCACTCGGTAAATCTGGAGGAAAATATGAAGGTTTGTGAAGAAAATTGTGAACCGCAGAAGATAGTTCGCCTTATAAAGGCGATGGACGTCGAATGTACAGCAAGTACAGAAGAGAGGAATATGCCTCTTAGGTCTCGTAACAAAAATTTCATTTATATATATATTTTACAATTTGCTTTGGTGAGGACGGGAATGGGGCTAAGGGAAGCGGTATTGGCCTTAATTAGGGTAGAGCCCCAGCATTTGCCTGGTGTGGAAATGAGAAACCACGAAAAACCACCTTCGGGACTGCCGACAGTGGGGTTTGAACCCGCTACTTCTTGAATGAAAGCTCACAGCTGCGCGATTCCAAACGCACGACCAACTCGCTCGGTATTAATATATTCAGTAAGTACTGAACTCTTCCGTCAATTTGTTTAAGAATTCGTTCTGCGTGACTGAGAAACATAGGAGTTTTAATGACACCAAATGCTCTATAAAACTGTTTACGCATGAACAAAGGTACAATAGGTTACAATATTTTCCCTCGAAATTATATGATTGACTTCCATCTAAATGGAATAAGACACAGAATCTTAATTCCTTTGTATTTGTTTAAAGCTGAGGCTCACTCAATGATATGCTTTTAATAAGACACAAACTTCTCGAATTTGCTAAGCAGAAACACACTTCTACCAACGTTAGAAATAGCTTCGCTGTCACATTGTGAACTCAATCTAAGGTGCAATAACCCTTCCATCTTCCCAATTTCCAATTTGCATTACGTCGCATCGACACAGACATCTCTTATGGCAACGACGGGATAGGAAAAGGCTAAGAGTTTGAAGGAACCAGCCGTGGCCTTAATTAAGGTACAGCCTGAGTATTTGCCTGCTGTGAAATTTGGAAAACATATACACCCTAGACCATCTCCAGAACTTTCGACGGTGAGGATCTAACCCACCATCTGCGCGACCCTAGCAAAACGGCCAACTAGTTCGTTCCCTTCCATCTCTCCTTAGGGTAAGCCAATGAGAAGACTTGCTTTAAACAACCCGCAACCATTAGGTTCCTTTCCTTACCGATCTATAAGAATACCTTAACGGGACCTGGACGTCAAACCTGTATATTTTATGGCCCCCTTTGTAGGCTCATATGTAAGGAGCTACTTTATCAAGACTGCCAAGGACAGTTCACTTTTACTAGTGAAAAATAATATATGAATAATATATCTCTTAGTCATCGACAAGGATATGAAGAGTAACAAATCACATTTATACATTCAAACTTCAGCCGCAACTTCACGTACAATCTTCAACGCAGATATTACTTTGTGAGTCGTCATTATGTTTACACGAGTTCACAACACTAGTAACTATAATTGTATCCATGAAATATTTAACCCCCTTAAAGTGCGATCTCAAATAGAAAACTTAATATCTCTCTTACTTCTGAAGTGGCTTAGCGTCGTACTATTTACTTTCAGGGGGAAAATAATATCGTTTGGAATTCTTCCTTTTAACTATCAAGCAAAAAAAGAATTGTACTGAGTTTGATTGCTGTAACTATATAATGGTCCCTGAAAAATGCGTTGTGGTGTTAAAAACCGGGATGACTGACTCGGACGGTAGAGCGCTGGTTTCCTCAGCCCAACCTGGCAGGTTAGATCCTGGCTCAGTCCGGTGGCATTTGAAGGTGCTCAAATGCGTCAGCCTCGTGTCGGTAGATTTGCCAGCACGTGAAGGAACTCCTGCGGGACAACATTCCAGCATCTCAGCGTCTCCGAAAACCGTAAAAGCAGTTAGTGGGAAGTAAAAACCATTGGCATTTTATCGTTATTATTATTATTACTATTATTATTATTGTTATTATTATTATATAGTCTTAGAAGAAAACTTAATGTATTTCTAACCGACCTGTTAGTCAGATTTGTTCAGCCATGTTCTATTAATTCAAAAGTGCTTGACAAGTGAGTTACGATCGTTGACAATATTACCATACAAGTACATTCTTAAGTATACACTTAGCGTTGGCGTATGATGTGATCAAGACGTGGGCTACCACCAGACTAAGGTTACTCCTATCTGTGTCGGTGCGACGTAAAGCAAGTAGCAAAAAAAAAAAAAGTTACTCCTTTTCGATAGTTGGTTTAGTGAACGTCAAACCTTAGACGTATTGAGTTGCAGCCAATAGCCAAAGGAGTAGCCTGTTGTGTTGTCACGGCTCCTTCACAAGCTACTGCCCTGGTCTCTGCTACTGTCAATACTCAACACCTGATCAGTAGAGATGCTAGCCTAAGGTTTAGCAAAGTGTAGTCTGGCTTTGTGGCTAAATGAATAGAATGCTTGCCTTTGGTCCTATGGCCCCGGTTCAATTTTCAGAATCAAACCCCTCATATTGTTAATTCCCCTGGATTGGGGACTGGGTATTTATGACGTCTTCGCCATTCATTTTATCCTCATTATTTTACCACCAAGTCTATACAAATGCCATGCAGAATTATTATTATTTTTATTATTACTAGAGTATTATTATCATCATCATCATCGCTATTAAATAAAATTATTGAATTTTACAGTGGTCATACACATCCTTCACTGGTTAATTAGCTTCCTCGGGAAATCATTGGTGGTGTCAGACCCATGATCACGAGTTCGATTCCAACCAACAAAAGAGAACACTAAACACGAAAGACTGCATTTCATTTTAGCAGGTCTTCACATTAAAGTAAAACTATATTACTCCTATAACAGCAGCCCTGCAGTGTCTTCCTGCAAGACGTGAACGGGAGTGAAATGTCAGCACTCTGTTATCTATATAATTAAGTCGGAAGTAGTAATAATGGCGTATGGCCTCCGGAGAGGCCTGGTGCAGGTATTTTTCGAGTAGATGGCGACCTGCATGTCTGTGAAGATGAAGATGAGGGCCCTACCTAGGATGATTTCTAATGTTGAATACGCCACATACACCCAGCCCCAGAGCCATTGGAATTAACCAATTAAGGTTAAAATCCCCGACCCGGACGGGAATCGAACCCGGGACCCTCTGAACCGAAGGCCAGTACGCTGACCATTCAGGCAACAAGTCGGACTAGTCAGAAGTATGAGGTGAGGAAGTATATACGATAAGTAACGCATGGTTGATAGCAGTGGCGATCTGACGGACTGACGCCTAGCACACCTATCCCCACCGGTCACCGCTCCCATCGAGCGTTCAGCGGTGGGCCACGTAGGTGAGTCGAGGGGAGAGGGACGAGAGTCTGGGCTGCAATATCAGTCTCCGAAGCCTTGTTCTCAGAAATACGTGCGACGTTCCTTCGCGCTGCTTTCAAGGTTTGTAAATGGAACAATATATCAGAGGCTTACATTATATTGTGCTTTAGATTTCCATCGTTCGCATTTTAGGTTTGGGCTACACTGATAGCCTTGGTAGCCCTCAGTATACACCACTGAGTCTTAAACAGGTTGAGTTACAGTCCGAAGTCATCAAGCCTTATCTTCAATTGATTGACCAGTCGCTCTAGACCGCCCCAGGTCTGTTTACCCAGAATGACGTCATCGGCATAGAGTGGTGTTTAGGGATGAGGTGCTTAAAGGTGTGCAGTCACTCTGTCCAACCACAATATGAAAAACATGTGTGAAAGGGCCGATCCTTGATTGACGATAAGTGGAATTTTAAACAGATCTGTATCCGCCTCCGTAGCTAACGACTAATTCTGTTAGTTGCCAGTCTCGGTGGCCCAGGTTCGATTCCTCGTACTGCCGAGGGATTTAAGAATAGCAGGAGGGGTGGAATGAGCTTAAAATGGTACGTGCAACTCACGTGCATTGTTGCAACACCTCCGAGCAAGGACAAGAGCTTTTATCCGCCTCCGTAGATTACTGGTTAGCAATATTAGCTGCTCATCTCCGAGGTCGGGAATCGATTCCTTTCTACTGTCAGAGATTTAAGAACGACAGGAGGACTGGTATGTGGTTCAAAAGGTACATGCAGCTCACCTCCATTGCGGGTGTGCAAGAAAATAGTTGCACCATGTCAAGGATAACAGGCCATGGGTTTACTTTTTGACAGATTGGTGATGAAACCAGCACAACGGACTCCGCTGGAGGTAGCGTTGTAGAGAAGCTTCACTTGGCAGACGTACGTCAAATATGTTCGTAGTCGTTGTCAATTATACTGTCACAAATGCTTTGACCTTTCATCTCGTCCAACTAAGGTTCGATGGGTTACATATCGGGTGATCAAATCCGGCCAATGAAGTGAAGAAGAAATCTGATTTATACTATCCTGAGAAATCCGAGTAGGGTGAAGGTGCTTTAAAATTACTTCAGAACCTTCAGCCAGGAAAGGTAGCTTATTATCCTCCTACACTGATAGTGACGAACGACGAAAATATTAGAGAAAGCTCTCCATTACTCTCACTACGTGTGCCATTGTCAGGTGAGAATGAATTGTAAGTCTCACGTGCAGTCCTCAGAACACCGGCACTACTGTCAATCGTTCCCAAAGAGAAGTCTGATTTGTCGGCAACTAAAATGCCGGTACGGCTGTGAAATTCTGTGATTTTTTATTTGCTTTGTGACACACCGACATAGATTGGTCTAATAATGTTATTGTTTTTACGTCCTACTAACTGCATTTTGACGGTTTCAGGAGACTCCGAGACGCGGGAATTTTGTCCTTCAGGAGTTCTTTTAAGTGCCAGTAAATCTATGTATGTGATGCTGACGTATTTGAGCACCTTCAAATACCACCGGACTGAGCAAGCATCAATTCTGTCAAGTTGGGGTTGGATGGCTGGCGCCTCAAATGTCTGAGCCACTCAGCCCGGCACAGATAGGTATTATGGAGAAGATGGTAGATGATGGTCTAGGAGTGGGAAGGAAGCGGCCGTGGCCTTAATTGAGGTTCAACCCAAGCATTCGAATGGTGTGAAAATGGGAAACAACGGAAAAACATCTTAAGGGCTGCCGACAGTGGGCGCTAATCTCCCGAATGCAAGATGGTAGCTACGTGACTCAAATCGCACAGTCTCAAGCTCAGTAGGATTCTATGTTGGGCTCTGCTCAATATCACTGCAAACGAAGGTGTCCTCGGGAGAAAAATTAAATATCTTCAAGAACGATAACTTATCTGTGCTATGCATAGAAATGCTCCTGATAAAGTAAAACACTATTTTAATACGATTTTACGTCACACTAACACACCCAGGTTTTTGGCAACGAAGGCATAGAAACGGACTAGGACTTGAAGGGAATTGGTTGTGCATTCTTTGAAAATGGGAAACCTCAACAAACCCTATTTAGGGATTACAACGTTGAATTCGGACCTACAATCTCCCAAATGCACGTGCCAACTAACTCGCTCAAGGTGCAATAAGTAAAGACCTGGGAAGCCATTGGATCTGTTCGTGCCGCTCTGGGAAACAAATGGAGGTCAGTCAATCTACCTTATGTGAGTATCCATGTGAAGTCTAAACGGCACGAACGACGTGCAGTTCCCTGTGTTTTCTACATTGCATCACTCAACCTGCCTTTTTGGCTCCTCCCAGCTACGCCAATTGTTCGTACTGAGTGTCGTATGTTCTCCAGACATTCATAATGCCTAAAAAATATCGTACATGTCCCATGAAACGATCTCTCTGAAGACAGTTCATATAAGCCATGCGAAGTTCGACTGAAGCGTCACTGAACGATATATGTGCGCAGTAGATTTAATTCGCACAGAACATTAATTGATTACGGGTTTCCCATTGATGTAGCTATTTACCCATGTTCATGGCTGCCGAACACGATATATTTACAGAGTATGTGTAAACTTTTATGTATATCGGTATACATTTGATGAACGGAAGTAAAGCGAGACGACTCCTCCACGGAAGCTTGCTGACACCCAGTGCCTGTGAAGTCACTTGCTCATGAGACCCACTCCATTAACGAATGGGAATGCAATGGAAGAGACTGCAATAATAAAATTCAAAAGTGTGAATGAATCTCAATGCTAGCGTCATTACGAACATTAATGACAGCCGTATGTAAATAACAAGCAACAAAATGGGATGATATATTCCCATGTAGATGAGATAAAATCATATCATCGCCATCAATAATGGCTGTGTTTGTTGCAGAGAATTATTTATGATGTTTGCTATATATTTTGATTAAATGCCAGCTGCACATAACGAAAAAATGTGGGCTACATACGAGGGAAGGTACATAAAACCGAACATTAACAGATCAACAAAAACAAACTCTATCAAACAACACATGCGTAGCTAATTGCTTACCTAAAACACCAGCAGTGCACCTTTTATCATAACACACACATACAGTTCCCTGATGATAGAAATTATTAACCGCAGGCTGACGCGTGGATAAAACACTTTATTGCCGTAGGGTAAACCTCTTTATTTACTATTTCCGGATTAAATGAATTATTGAGTGAGGCTTCCGTGTGTCCGTTTTTCCTATGTTCAGCGATCATTTAGGAAGTGTAACAGCTTGTACTTGGTACCGACAGCTCAGATCAGCGGATAAGAACTAGATGTCTCAGTTTAACGATGCACGGTACAACCCGAATACTGTAACCAAAGGATAGACGGTTCGACATAAACAAATAACTAGCCTTGTTAATAGCGGTACATCGTCTATGCCATTGGCAAGTGATTGGGATACATAACAAACAGCTGATAGTGGTTTTTCTGAATTATACCTACCTCACTAAACTCATTCTGGAGCTCGAACGATGTTTTGAGTTTCACAATTCTTATCAAACATACTATATAATAGCCTATAAAGAAGGAGAGACACATTCTCCATATTCCATAAAGTAACTTCTTCTTCTTCATTTTCTTATTCTTCTTCTATTATTACTGCTTCGTGGGTGCGAACTGTGTCACACATGTGGATTCGGCCTTGTTTTACAGCCGTATTCCCTTCCTGACGCCAACGCTATGGAGGGATGTAATCACTATTGCGTATTTCTGCGGTGGTTGTCTGAATATGAAGATAAAAGTGTTGGGACAAACACAAGCACCCATTGCACGAATCCGAAGCATTGATCAGACACGATTAAAATCCCCGACCCGGCTGGGAATCGAACGCCTCAACGCTGATCATTCAGCCAAGGAGTCAGATATTCCATAAAGTAACATCACTTATAAAATATTCGGTTTCAATCTTCTTTTATAAGTTTTAATTGGTCTCAATTTAAGTGGTCTCAATGTCATGTTTGGAACTGGTTTTAAATTATTTTCAAGAGACTTATGACAGTCTTCAGAATACCCTACTGGACTTTGAAAATCTAATCATGTGTACGGTACAAGTTATACAGTATACCACTTCTAGACCATTATAATACAGAAATATAACATTATTGGCCATCAGTCAGGTCATCAAGGTAAGAGTAAAAATTTTGATAATTTTATAAGATATAATACCATGTAGTTTGAAGTTACAGCTGCTGATAGTGTTGTAAAACCTTGTCGTAACTTCTGTGCATAATATTTGTATTTACCAATGTTGTTGTATGATATGAAAAATCAACATATTGAAATGATAGATATGCATATAAAAATGTGTATTTTTCATGTCATTTTTCTAAAAATCCATTATTTTTAAAGCATTCTGTACAATATTATGATCGTAAAACTGTACTGAAATAAGTTGTAGTAGAGCACACAAAAGTTCAGGTCTTAAGAGGTTAAAATCTGCTCATTAGTATATATACATCGCGATTGATATAATAATTGATTATTGAAAGGACATTTAATATGTTAAGTTTTCAGCTTCAATTTAATTCTATTCGACTAAATGTAAGATGTTTTTAAGGCACTTCCACTCCGTCAGCTCTCGTTCCTTCAGTAATACAGAGTGTATCATTAAGGTTCCGCCAAATTTTCGGGACACATACTTCACACGTAGAAGAAAAAAATGTGTTATAAGGACATGGGTCTGAAAACGCTTTATTTCCAACTTAGAACTCATTCTCTACAACACTACATAGTGCATCAGTCATGGAAGCAAACAGGAACAGAACGTACCAGCATACGACGTGAAACTCTTTCTTACGAGTACATGAAATGTTCACTTGAAGAGATAGAATTGATACATGCATAAACCGGTCGTTGTCGTATGGATGCATCAGCACATGGGTGGATTCAATGCGACGGCAGAATGACGCATGTAGCGGACGGCCTGGTGTGAAAACAGGAAACCACGGTAAACCATCTTCAGTGCTTCCTTCAGTGTGATACGAACCCACAATCTCCTGAACTCATGCTCCAATTTACGTGACACAAAGCATAAAGCCAATTTGCTCTACTTTCTGTCTATAATCCAGATGGACCGACAGAGTTCTTCTGTAAGATTCTAAACCTATCATGCGAGATAGGGCGAGAGCGTAACTTAAAGAAAGTAATATAAGATTTGAATACCAAGGTTGGCACCCATCAACGGTCGTGGGAAAACATGGAAGTGATATAAGAAATGGCAGAAGAAAGGGGCTTATTCAATTCGCTGAATATGCCAGGATGCTCTTCATGAACATATTTTTCATGAAACATCATACATAAAAATGGACATGGTGAAGCCCCAACTTTGGCATAAAAATTGATAGATTTTATCCTCTCAAATACTGTACATCTCACATTATTAAGTATTTGTTTAGTAATAAATGACTTCATCACTGGCAGTAATCATCGATCGCTGAGGGCAAGGATCGAGATAAATACGATGGAAGAAAGGCACAGACTCGCAAGTACAAAGTAAAGTATTATTGGTTTCGAAAACCTCGATGATAACAAAAATAATACCAGAGAGTCCTCCCGAGGAAACTACGTGAAGCGGGAATGGAGGACTTGGCAGAATTATTATTAAAACCTGCCAGAGTATTTGGTGGGCTGTGCAATAGCACCAGGCAACAGAAGAAGTTAAGTGGCGAAACCAGGGATCTACTACAGAAAAAAATGAAAATTCAAGGAATCTATCATAGGATAGAATATCCAGAGAATGAAAGAATGAAAGAACGGAAGAGGATGAAAGCAGATATAAATATATTTAATGAGGACGTATTAAAAGCCACTCTATAAAGAAGAAAAGCTTGAAAATGGTCAAACGAACGTTTTCAATCGGTAAGAGCCAATAATAGCAATAGATGTAAAAACATGCCGGATTTCTGACGATGATGAAATTTTAGACTTCATTAGAATATGGAACAGTGCCTAATATGGACGAGGTACCTCAAGTCCATGAAGTACATCCTTCCGAACTCCAACATCCCATTCTAAACAAGTTTGCGAAGGCATTTGACTGTGTACCTCTTGATTTGTCCGTAACAGTGTTTGTAATCTTGGGGAAGGTAGAGCTGAAACGCAAGTCAATCGGTTACCTCAGCTAGTAGTTAGCGTGCTTACAGTACGTGTCACACCGGGCGAGTTGGCCGTGCGGTTAGGGTCGCGCAGCGGTGAACTTGCATTCGGCAGATACTGGGTTCGAACCCCACTGTCGGCAGCCCTGAAGGTGGTTTTCCGTGGTTTCCCATTTTCACACCTACCCCATCGTCGCCATAACACTTATCTGTGTCGGTGCGACGTAAAACGTATTTAATAAAAATATTTTGACTGTGAGGGAGGAGGAAGTAAAACTGTCCTAAAAGAAGAGTTACATAGGAGTCCCAAGGAGTGACGACCAAAGGGCCCATAGCCGAGTGTGATATTGCTTCCAAATAGTTGCACTAAGTGTCAATATGTGAACATTCCTTTCCAAACTCTCTTGGTAAACTGTTGTCGATTTCTGACCTCGACGCGACGGTGTGAACTTTATGAGGCTATGAGAGTCTTAACAATATCGCCTGTCACAATCTTGCCCACCGGGCTGAGTAGCTCAGATGGTAGAGCGATTGCCTTCTGAGCCCAAATTTGCAGGTTCGATCATCGGTATTTGAAGGTCCTCAAACACGCAGTCTCGTGCCGGTAGATTTACTAGCACGTAAGAGAAATAATGCGGGACAAAATTACGCCACCTCTACGTCTCCAAAAACCATAAATAGGCCTAATGTAGTTATTGGGACTTAAATTAAATAACATTACTATTTATCTTGCCCTATCATTTTCCGATATTTGCATTCTTCTAGGGATCGCACATTTTTCATTTTCGTCAGCGAGGAGACGACTATCGTGTTGAATTTCTCCTTAAAACGATAACGAATACCACCACCAAGAGACGGATACGTGCTTAACAGAAAATTGTACCTTCCTCCATCTTAAATTAATGGAGATTGATACCCACAATTCACAATTCGACGATTCATTTCTGAAGAAAATTTTACATCATCTGTTCTACGTTAGTTATACTCGTAAATAGCATGGGGATTTTTATATTCTCGTATAAACTACATTAAAATTAATTCTATAGAGACTTTCAGACCCCTGGTGGACAGTGCTCCTTGCAGAGTTTGAAATGAAATGAAAACCAAGCGTATAAAGGCTCGCTACTAGTCTGGAGCTAAGTCGCCGTAGGTACGAGTCTTCTCTTCATGCTCGTGCTCAAGAGTGTGTTGAAGAATTTAGGTTTATTCTGGATGTTAAACATTTGTGAGACTCCGTGGCTCAGGCAGCAGCGTGCTGGCCTATCACCGCTGGGTTCCGTGGTTCAAATCCCGGTCACTCCATGTGAGATTTGTGCTGGACAAAGCGGAGGCGAGACAGGATTTTCTCCGGTTACTTCGGTTTTCCCTTTCATATTTAATTCTAGCAACGCTCTCCAATATCATTTCATTTCATCTGGCATTTATCAATCATTGCCCCAGAGGAGTTTGACAGGCTTCGTCAGCCGGCACAATTCCTATCCTCGCCGCTATATGGGGGCTTAATTCATTCCATTCCTGACGCGGTCGAATGACTGGAAACAGGCTGTTGATTTTCATTCATGACATCTTCGTCAATATGCTCGAATATTAGTGCCATAATTACTTGCAGAGAACCGTAAGTAGTCATAATGAAAGTATTGGACTACAGGAAGTGATTTTGTTCCATTCGTCCACGGACGTGGAGATCTGGTCTGAAGGGCACAGTGTTGAGGACGAGCGGTAGCCAATCCACTTTATTGATGACCTCTGACGATATTCTATCATTTGATGCCTGTAGGGTTTGTGCTGGTATTATTAATGTGATCCACACTATAAAGTATACTGGGTCTAATTACATTAACTGAATTCAATTAGAAAAAACGATTTCCAGAAGAGAGAATATATACTTCAACCTTACCGTGGAACATAGCCATATGATGCAAAATTGCGTTCTATCTAAACCTGTGAATCGTAATAGGGTTGCCACGATTGACTCCTGAACTGAAACTCTATTTCGACATTTCACCCATATACTTTCCTTTCCTTCAGGTTCAATTAAGGTAATACACTCAGTGATCAAAAGTCACGGGAAGGGGTGTCCCATTGGAGAATGTGCGTGTATGAATCCCTGAGCGTTGCGGTTAGCTGCGGCGTAACTGAGCAATCTGTCACAGACACCAGTATTGTGAAGATGGCAACACGTCACGAGTTAACCGACTTTGAACGCGGGGTGATCATCGGCGCACGGCGCATTGGTCACACCATTGCGGACATTACATATGAATTCCGGTTTCCGAGGTCAACAGTTTCAAGGGCGGATTTTCAATATTGCAGATTTAATATTACCACCCAGTTACCACGCGGAGACCACGGGTGTTTAACGAATGGATATCACGTCGCCTCTGCAGAACCATACTGGGTGCTCGAGGGGCTACTGTGAGTCAGATCACCACCCAGTTAAATGTTGGGAGTCAGGAACCCAATTCTATCATGACTATAAGGAGACAACTGCACCGCATAGGCTTCATCAGCCGACGACCAAACCGTGTCCATTTGCTGACAGCTCACCATAGAACTCAACGATGTCCATAGGCCCGTGAACATCAGCAATGGACCATGGAATAGTGGCGGCGTGTTGTATGGTCCGATGAATTCCGGTTCCAGTTGTATCGAGCCGATGGGCATGTGAGAGTGTGGCGTATGCCCCCATGAAGCTATGGATCCTGCGTGTCAATTATGCAGTGTCTAGGCGGTAGGTGGCTCAGTTCTGGTCTCATGGTCGCAAGTAGGCCCCATTGTTCGACTGCAGCGAGTGCTGACATGTGCACGTTATGTGGACATTCTTTCTGACCATCTGCATCCCATTCTGGCCCACTCAGTGTCCTGAAGGAGATGCCATGTTTCAACAGAAAATTGCGCCATGTCACCGCTCTGTGGTGGCACGCAGGTGGTAGGAGGAGCACTCCAGTGAAGTTACGACTATGGATTGGTCCTCCAGATCCCCAGGTCTTAATCCAATCGAGCCTTTAAGGGATGCTGTTGACTCTGGTGTACGTTCCTTGAACTCCGAACCAACTACACAAGGCCTATTGTGGGTAGCAATGCAAGATGTGTTGATCCAGATCCCTCCGGAGCGATTCTACCCTTCGTTGAGTTGACGCCTCACTGAATTGCTGCCGTTTTGAGAGCTCGCGGAGGATTAACTCGTTATTAACACCACAGTCAGTGTCTTCCCATGACTTTTGGTCACTTAGTGTACATCAAACTTCGTGCTTTTCTAATATTTGAGCCGTACGATGTAAAAGTTCAAAATGATGAATCGGGGTGCCGGATAAGACTGATCACGGCTGACATCAAACTGAGAGAAAGAGAGAGAGAGAGCCATAAGAATCAGAAGCCAGTTTATCATGCCAATCAGCACGAACACTGATTCTCCAATAAAATCTTCAGAACAAGCCTTCTTAATTTTCCTCCCCAACCCTCTCTCTTACTTGTTCAGTTCTCAGCCACAATGGCCTCACATTTTCCCAGGATATACGGCCATATCAGACATCGCTCTTATCATCTTCATCAATTTCTAGTACCAGTTCTTACTAAATACGCTGCCCTTGCCCATCTTTATTCCTTGAGCCATGTTCTGGTCATTCTGAAGACCAGTGAAATTAATGGTCATCTTGGAAGAGATGACGTCTTCATACAAGAGAATAAGGCCACCATTACAGGTATAAAACCACAGGTAAAAATTAATGTCGCTCCGCGTAAAAACGTACGAGTTCAAGAATGGCTTCATTTTAAAGCGGATAGATCGTTCTGAAGGCTAAAGAAAGCTAAGTAAGAAATAGGTTAGAGGAAAAGTAAGCAACGCGTTCTGAACCTGAGAAAGCGCAGAATGCCCTGCAAGAATGTCCCAGAAAATTTCGAGAACAACAGGAACTCCAAGCGACGGCCGAGTCAGCGCCTACTAGAAGTGTACAAGTTATGGAAATTGATGTCAATGGCTCTAACGCTGACGACAAGTCCAGTAGGATACATTGTGACAATATTGAAATGTCAGAAGTCGATTTACAACGGCATTCACGTTTCGAAATGTGTTTCATTTCATTTATTCTTTTCAACTCATGCTTACGTCAGAACCAAAGTAAGTCTTCTGCGCAATGAACACCTACGGTGTTTCCACGGACAAGTAATTTTTTCTCTTTTTCCTCATCCAAAGACGTGAGAAATGTACAGTTTCCTCCGAGTGAAATTTCGAGCTTGGCTAACCAGTTCTGAAGGATTTTTAAAAATGTTACAATGATGTTTCTGCTTACTCTTCTTGTGTCAGGAATTGTATTCGGAAAACAATCTTGTTTCACAAGTGTATACGGTTGGTAGCAGACCTTGTCTGGGGTTGTAATCTACTAACCTCCGATATCTGGGCTGTGAGACTCAGCAATGGCTTTCTGAACTGAAGACGACTTGTTCGATCCAGGCTCAGACCGCTGGTATTTCGAGGTGTTCAAATATTCGACCTCTATATTAGTAGATTAACAAGATAAAGGTACTTCGCTACGGGTTTTAACTTATTCCAAGTTTATATTTTGGAGAGTCCACTGTCAGCTGAGCCTGTGATATACGCTCTCACTTCGTACGTCAAACAGTTTTGGGGGAATGATTTTTAATTTTCTGATCTAACACTCATTTGAACTCCATACTGAAGAACTGGAATGTTTTAAACCCTTTCTTATTTAACACCTAGGATGTAAAAACGACAAACCTGTGAAATTTTGATTTCGTACGTCTAACAGTAATGGAGGAATGAATACTTTTTAAGGGGTGAAAGTTTTTAGGATATAGAGGACCACCGTTCATAAACAAAATTATGCTCGTGCCTGAAACGATTTCGGAAGAAAAGATATCGTGTTTTTTGAGAGTCAACCACCGTATAAACCCCTTTAGTAGAGAAATATTTTTAAGTATAAAATACTTTACACCTAGGACATAAAATAAGAACGTTCTCGCAAAATTACAACTTTGTACGTCAAACGGTTTTGGAAGGATGAACAATTTCCTATTTCACACCTACGTGTAGGATTTAAAATATATACCGCTATTTGGAATTTTGTCTTCGTACGTTAAACCATTTCGGAGGAAGGAAAGAATATATTCTTTTTCGGATCTTAACTCCCATTTAACTCTCTCCGCAGTTAAATTTGTTTCAATCCTTCTGCTATTTAATACCTAGGATATCATTTGAAATTTTAACTTCATAATGCAAACGGTTTCATATAAATGCATATTTTGGTAATCATTCCTCCCCCCCCCCCCCGTGAAAAGCCCGTTACGGCTGTACTGCTGTAAGAGACTTCTCATTTGTATCCTCATGAAAATACTTCAAGTCCTTTTACATACCCCTTAAGTTTATTTCACCATCCCCTCCCCCGCCACAAAATACGTGTGTCTTTAATTTTAAAGGAGATTCCAAATACCAATTTTCTTGTCCGTAACATCCTTCGTTTTTGAGATAAACATATCTCGAAACAAAGAATTTAACTCATTTTTCAATTCATTTATCCCCCCTTTAATTGGATTTTCTGAAAAAAGAATATGTGTTTCTTTATTTTTAAAGGAGATTCCAAATACAAATTTCGTGTCTGTAACATCTTCAGTTTTTGAGATGAAAGTATCCTCATAAAAATAAATCATCCCCATTTTTTTCGAAACAAAAAATACGTTATACTTTCCTTTTAAAAGGTTAAAAATGCCAGTTTTCACGTCTGTAATACGTTATGTTTTTGAGATATACTGTACATAACCTCATCTTAAAAATTCACCTCCTTTAACACTTCCCCTAAGTGGATTTTCAGAAAACAAATAATGGGTGTTCCTTTACTTTTACAGCAGATCCCAAACACCAGTTTTCACGTCTATATCATCTTCAGTTTTTAAGATATAAGTATGCTCATAAAAAGACTTCAGCATTTTCCTCACTTCTCTCCATCCATCCCATCCCCTTAAGTGGCTTTCTGAAAACAAATAAACACGTTTTTTACATTATAAAGGAGATTACAAATATAAATTTCCACATCTGTAATGTCTGCGGTTTTGGAAATATCAGTATCCCAATAAAAATAATTCAACCCACTTTTCCAGTCATTTTTACCCCAGCGTAAGTTTTCCGAAAACAAAAAAATACGTGTTACTTTATATTTAAAAGATGTTCAACATACCAATTTTCACGTCTGTAACGTGTAAAGTTTATGAGATATGTTGTAGAAATTCTCATTTTAAAACTCTCCCCTATTGCCACTCCTATTTAACCCCTCATAAGTAGATTCTCCAAAATAAAATATTACGTGTTTCTTTATTTTTAATGGAGATTCCAAATAAAAATTTTCATGACTGTAACTACTACAGTTTTTTAGACGTAAGTATCTTCATAAAAGGTATTCAACCCCTTTTTCACCCTTTTTTATCCCCCTTTAAGAGGATTTTCCGAAAACAAAAATGCGTGTATCGTTATTTTTAGAGTAGATCACGAGTATTAATTTTTACGTCATTAAACTGTTAAGTTTTTGAAATATAGATACACTCATGTTAAAAATTAACCCCCCTTTTCACCGCCTTAAGGACGGAATATACAAAAATCCTCCCTTTGCGAGCATCTGCATTGTAATGTATATGTATCCTCAAAATTTTATTTCTTTATGTTCAGTCAGTCAGTCAGTCAGTCAGTCAGTCAGTCAGTCAGTCAGTCAGTCAGTCAGTCAGTCAGTCAGTCAGTCAGTCAGTCAGTCAGTCAGTCAGTCAGTCAGTCAGTCAGTCAGTCAGTCAGTCAGTCAGTCAGTCAGTCAGTCAGTCAGTCAGTCAGTCAGTCAGTCAGTCAGTCAGTCAGTCAGTCAGTCAGTCAGTCAGTCAGTCAGTCAGTCAGTCAGTCAGTCAGTCAGTCAGTCAGTCAGTCAGTCAGTCAGTCAGTCAGTCAGTCAGTCAGTCAGTCAGTCAGTCAGTCAGTCAGTCAGTCAGTCAGTCAGTCAGTCAGTCAGTCAGTCAGTCAGTCAGTCAGTCAGTCAGTCAGTCAGTCAGTCAGTCAGTCAGTCAGTCAGTCAGTCAGTCAGTCAGTCAGTCAGTCAGTCAGTCAGTCAGTCAGTCAGTCAGTCAGTCAGTCAGTCAGTCAGTCAGTCAGTCAGTCAGTCAGTCAGTCAGTCAGTCAGTCAGTCAGTCAGTCAGTCAGTCAGTCAGTCAGTCAGTCAGTCAGTCAGTCAGTCAGTCAGTCAGTCAGTCAGTCAGTCAGTCAGTCAGTCAGTCAGTCAGTCAGTCAGTCAGTCAGTCAGTCAGTCAGTCAGTCAGTCAGTCAGTCAGTCAGTCAGTCAGTCAGTCAGTCAGTCAGTCAGTCAGTCAGTCAGTCAGTCAGTCAGTCAGTCAGTCAGTCAGTCAGTCAGTCAGTCAGTCAGTCAGTCAGTCAGTCAGTCAGTCAGTCAGTCAGTCAGTCAGTCAGTCAGTCAGTCAGTCAGTCAGTCAGTCAGTCAGTCAGTCAGTCAGTCAGTCAGTCAGTCAGTCAGTCAGTCAGTCAGTCAGTCAGTCAGTCAGTCAGTCAGTCAGTCAGTCAGTCAGTCAGTCAGTCAGTCAGTCAGTCAGTCAGTCAGTCAGTCAGTCAGTCAGTCAGTCAGTCAGTCAGTCAGTCAGTCAGTCAGTCAGTCAGTCAGTCAGTCAGTCAGTCAGTCAGTCAGTCAGTCAGTCAGTCAGTCAGTCAGTCAGTCAGTCAGTCAGTCAGTCAGTCAGTCAGTCAGTCAGTCAGTCAGTCAGTCAGTCAGTCAGTCAGTCAGTCAGTCAGTCAGTCAGTCAGTCAGTCAGTCAGTCAGTCAGTCAGTCAGTCAGTCAGTCAGTCAGTCAGTCAGTCAGTCAGTCAGTCAGTCAGTCAGTCAGTCAGTCAGTCAGTCAGTCAGTCAGTCAGTCAGTCAGTCAGTCAGTCAGTCAGTCAGTCAGTCAGTCAGTCAGTCAGTCAGTCAGTCAGTCAGTCAGTCAGTCAGTCAGTCAGTCAGTCAGTCAGTCAGTCAGTCAGTCAGTCAGTCAGTCAGTCAGTCAGTCAGTCAGTCAGTCAGTCAGTCAGTCAGTCAGTCAGTCAGTCAGTCAGTCAGTCAGTCAGTCAGTCAGTCAGTCAGTCAGTCAGTCAGTCAGTCAGTCAGTCAGTCAGTCAGTCAGTCAGTCAGTCAGTCAGTCAGTCAGTCAGTCAGTCAGTCAGTCAGTCAGTCAGTCAGTCAGTCAGTCAGTCAGTCAGTCAGTCAGTCAGTCAGTCAGTCAGTCAGTCAGTCAGTCAGTCAGTCAGTCAGTCAGTCAGTCAGTCAGTCAGTCAGTCAGTCAGTCAGTCAGTCAGTCAGTCAGTCAGTCAGTCAGTCAGTCAGTCAGTCAGTCAGTCAGTCAGTCAGTCAGTCAGTCAGTCAGTCAGTCAGTCAGTCAGTCAGTCAGTCAGTCAGTCAGTCAGTCAGTCAGTCAGTCATTTGGGGCTAAGACGACCATGAGGCACAGAAATGTACATGCGAGAAACAGTCTTTTCTCAAGTCGAAAAAACGCATGTTTCTTTATTTTGAAAGGAGATTCCAAATACCAATTTCCATGTCTAACATTTTCTTTTTTTGAGATAATTCAACTCACTTCTCAACTTCCTTTCACCCGCGTTAAGTGCCTTTTCCGAAAATAAAAACGTACCTGTTCCTGCATTTTAAAGAACTTTCCAACTACCAAGTTTCTTATATCTAACATGTTAAGTTCCTGACATGTACTGTAGATACACTGAAAATAATATTAAAAATTCGCCCGCTTTTCCAATTCATTTCAGCCCCTTAAAGGATTTTCCGAAAGGTAAAACATACGTGTTTCATTATTTTTAAAGGAGATTCCAAATACCAGTTTTCATGTCTGTACGTCTGTAACACCTTCAGTTTTTGAGATATAAGTATTGTCATAAAAATAATTCAAATTCACCTTCACTTCTTTCCACCCCTCGCCTCCCTTAAGTGGACTTTTCGAAAACATAAATTGCGTGTTTCGTTATTTTGAAAGAAAATTCAAAATACCAACTATAACGTCTGTGACATCTTCAGTTTTTAAGATACAGGGTAAGTATCCTCATGCACGGAATTCAACTCCTTCTTTACTTATTTTCAAACCCCCTTAAGTAAATTTTCCAGAAACAAAGTAAACAAAAAAATGTGTTTCTTTATTTTTAAAGGAGATTCCAAATACCAATTTTCACTTCTGCAACGTCTTTAGTTTTTGGGATATAAGCATCCTCATACAAAGAATTCAACTCATTTTTCAATACCTTCGCCCCCTTTAAGTAGATTTTCTGAGAAAAAGAAATATTTATTTCTTTATTTTTAAAGAGAACCCCAAATACCAATTTTCACGTCTGCAACATCTTCAGTTTTTGAGATATCATTATCCTATTAAGAAATTCAACCCCCTTTTCAGTCCTATGCGGATTCTCCCAAAAACAAAGAAAAGCATTTTTAATTTTTAAAAGATAAAAAATTCCTATTTTCACATCTTTAACATGTTAAGTTTTTGAGATGCTCTGTAGATATGCCAATTTTATAAATTCCCCATTTTTCATTTTCCATTAAGTGACTGTTCCGAAAATAAGTTATCAATGTTTCTTTACTTTTACGGGAGTTTTCAACTCTGTAACATCTTAAATGTCTGAGATATATTGTAGGCCTTGATATATATATTTTTTAAATTCCACCCCGTTTGGCACACCGTTCCCCCCCTATTCATTGGATTTTTCAAAAACAAGAAATACGTGTTCCTATTTTTTAAAGGAGACTCCAAATGCCAATTTTCATGTCTGTAACATCTACAGTTTTGAGATATGAGTATCCTCATAAAAGGGATTCAGACAATTTACCCCCTTGTTTCACCGCCCCCCCGCCTTAATGGTATTTTGAGAAAACAAAAAAACACATGTACCTTTATTTTTAAAGGAGATTCTAAATACCCATTTTTACGTCTGTAAACTTTTAAGTTTTTGAGATACAGATATCCTGATTTTAAAATTTCACCGCCCTTTTCACCCCTTAACGACGGAATACCCAAAAATCCTTCCTTAGTGAGCACCTACAGATTAATGCAAATATATTCTCAAAATTTCATTCCTGTATGTCCAGTAGTTTTGGCTCGGCGATGATGAATCAATCAGTCAGTCATTCACGACATGTTCTTTTATATATAGAGATTTACCGGCACGTAGAAAGACTCTTGCGGAACAACTTTTACGGTACCTTGGCGTCTCCGATACCCGTAAAAATGTGGTAAGTTTGTAATTGAATTAGTTGGTAACATAAACCGATTATTATTATTATTATTATTATTATTATTATTAATCTCCAATTCCACGCATTCTTCGGAATCGCTGTCGTAATTAGGGAGCTCTGGTCATCACCTGTATCCTCTTCCCCGAATCCGTCTGCACGAAAACTGCAGTCGCTTATACAAATACTGTTCAATTTCAAGACCTGCAGATCTTTTTCCACAATGTCTAATTGAATAGCGCAAGCGTGAAGGTGGCACTAACTGACCTGCATATCACACTGCAACTATTCCAATTGTATGCTTCTACCATAAGAACCACCGATTCAACTATAATGAAAATTCATATACACAGATATTTGAATTTACTTTAAAGGACACAGTGGTTAATGTCCTGCGTAAGAGGAAGCACCTGAATTATTAATGAAGGAATGTGTGATCCGTAAACTTAAGTGCACTTATGAGCTTATGCCTGTATTGTGAGTTTTCAAGCTAAACACACTCAGTGGAGAATTCACAAATTGCAATACAACGACAACGGGAAGGCTTGGTCTAGTATTTCAAATTTTACTTTAATCCCTTTCTCCAAAAGGCCATCATTAAGAAGGAATTGTAAATTATTACCCTTCCTCAATTGCATGAATATCAAAACTACAGTAAAATTTATCTTATACGGAATCGCGAGGGACCAGATAATTTTAACTCTGAAGCCAGGTTCCTGTTCAATGCAAGTGCACTAGAAAATAGTGCTTATTCTCCATATGAAAACACGTCAAACATTATCAGAAAATAATACATAAAACTTACACAATTCCTTACTGGTAAAGTATTAAGCATTCTACACCTGTAAAATAAGGGTTTACCGAGCTCGATAGCTGCAGTCGCTTAAGTGCGGCCAGTATCCAGTAATCGGGATATAGTGGGTTCGAACCCCACTGTCGGCAGCCCTGAAGATGGTTTTCAGTGGTTTTCCATTTTCAAACCAGGAAAATGCTGGGGCTGTACCTTAATTAAGGCCACGGCCGCTTCCAACCAATTCCTAGGCCTTTCCTGTCCCATGGTCACCATAAGCCCTATCTGTGTCGGTGCGACGTAAAGCAAGAAAAGTGTTTTTTTATTTGCAGTCGTCTTACACTTGAATGTTGGATGTTGAAATAAAAAAAATCATACTCAGAAATTAAAACGAAAGTGTCCAAACACTTCGACCACTGAGCGAATTTTAAACTTCTGACGATATGTTGATAAGTCTTCAATCTGTACTCAATTCGTTTCACATCATCTTCTTTTTCTCATAGTGAGAACTGCTGAACTACAGGTGGTGAGATGATAGCTATTAAAAAAGGGTTGTTCAGGCGGTCGATTAGGTAGAAAAAATACCCAAAACAAAAGGAATGGAAGGGAATGTACCGTGTCATATGCAGCACCTGACATTACCTCACAGACCGTCTAGAATGCATAGGATGTTTAAAATATGACTAAACAGTCCACAATGAAGACCGAAACATTTCCGTTCAAGGACATATTTTAGCTTCCTTTTCCGTGTTTGATAAGTTTCCACTTAACCCAGAGTGATTTGCGTAACTTTTTACACACAATTCTGTGGCATGGTTCTAAAAGGGCCAATGTCAAAAAACCTGTTTTTGAGCTATCAGCATTTGAAGTTTTGCTTATAGGTTTTCCAATTATTTTTTTTTCGACAACTAACTTTAAATAACTTTATACTTTCTTTGTGGAAGTCACCTTATTAAACGCTAAATTTTTCTATCGTATTCTTTAAAAATTTCCAGATCTCTAATCTTTATTGGTAATCTCACATTATTGGCAAGGGCTTATTTAATTAAACGTTAACTGTTCGTTTAGTACTTAACAGAGACATTGGCTCTTTTAACATGTTGCAAGCCAGGATAAAATGCGTTCGTATCGGTCAATATCTCAATTTCGTTAATAAATGGCATTGGCCCTTTTAGAACCAAGCCACAGAATTCAAGGTGGTTATTGTTTGAATCATCAGTCCATAGACTGGTTCGATGCACCCTTCCATGCCATCCTATCCTGTGCTAACCTTTCATTTCTACGTAACTGCTGCATCCTACATCTGCTCTAATCTGCTTGTCTAATTCATACCTTGGCCTACCCCTACCGTTCTTACCGCCTACACTTCCCTGGCTGTCTTAAGATGTGTCCTGTCGTTCTATCCCTTCTTCTCGTCCTTTAGCCAAATCGATCTCCTCTCACCAATACGAAGGTAATTTTCCGTTAGAGACAAGTTTCCGCTTAAAAGAGGGTTCATTTAAGACAGGATTTACTGCATTATTGCTCACCAGATTAATGTAATAAACTTGACCTAAAACTTCCAGTTCGGTTGATATAGTATTTTTTGATATAATGTACATCATTTTGATGAAAAATGGAAGTTGTGGGAAATAGCTTTCAAAAGAAGTTAACAAAATTATTGCTAAAATTTGTGTAATCTTTGATGGTTTCAAGGAAATTAAAAAAATAAATCTACCTGAGTTAGAATCCGTGACATTCAGCGAGTTGTAATATTTTTCACCCAAATGTAAGCTAGTGCCACACTAATTTATTTTTAATTTAGTGACCTGCTCGGAAAGAGGTTATGTACTAGAACATTTCAATTTAACAATGTTACAGTACATTCCATACTGGAAAATGATGGTAGTAAAATATTCACAAGTTGGAAGTTATTTAGAGTGGTACCCCGCGAGTGGCGGAATTCTGCCCAAGTTTCTCCTTCATAGATCAAAAGCGCAATCTGCTAGTGAGGGGAACTTAGAGGTAGATAGATTAGCGAACTTCAAAGAGTTAGGAAACTATTACGTTTCCACGCGAACTTAGAAAGTTGCCTCATTGACTGGTCTCCTGAGCAGGTTTGCTCATTCCAGGTTCTCCACTGCTAGCTCCTACGAGATAAGACGAATGCTGGCCCTGTTTACAGTTCAGTCTTAAAATAAAGGCTCAACTTATACAGTTATGTTACATAGTTTCATCTGCAGCCACCACATAAGTGTTCTGTCTTGTAAAAATATACCACTGCTACAGTGGTGTTAGCTATATACAGTACTATTTACAGTTATGTTTTATGTACCACTTCTACAGTGATATTTTTAAATAAAAATTCAAAATAGGAAGTTTAAAATTTATGTACCATCCAAGGCTTACGGTCTCAGAGAAAGGCAAAAAGTAATTAATTTATAGGGAGTACCTTTATATGAATCACACGAAAAGTGGAAGAAAAACTGAATGTAGATATGAGAAATTAGAAGAACTTTCATCGCGAATACGTATACCAACTGGAACTCATTAAGTCCTTAAAGACCACTCGCATAGACCTGATTTGGACAGATTCAAGTCTTGGAAAGTGGTGGCACATATTAGGGAAGCATCAGCATCGTCCAATGGATCTACTAGTACTGTAATACGCCAGCAATCAGGAGATGTAAACAGCAAAATTACCTTAAAATTCCTAAGACTAATTCATTAAGACATATTATAAAAAGAGAAAGCCTTAATCAACTACCTTTAAAACCTAGAACAATAGCAGATCTCATGGATTTACCTCACCGATTTAAAGTAAACAAGGAGGGTCATTAATGACTGCTACATTTCAATTTAGACAGCAAATTAAAGATAATAAATTATGCGAAAACTGGTTAAATGTGAATATTGAATTTGTGATGGAACATTTGTATCTGATACTAAAATAACGTGTCAGATACACACGATCCAAGCTAATATCAGCGGCCAGTTGTTTCCTTAGTCATGATCTTGCCCGAAAAACAAAAAACAAAGGATCATATTGTGAATTGTTTAGAGTGTTTTAAATACAGTCGATACACCTTTCGTAGAACTGTTGTCGCCCTCACTTATTCTCACATCGTTTGACCTCCGCAATTAATGTAATAAGGGAAACTTTTTCACGAGCTAAACTTTTTTTTTTGCTAGTTGTTTTACGTCGCACCGACACAGATAGGTCTTACGGCGACGATGGGACAGGAAAGGGCTAGGAGTGGGAAGGAAGTGGCCGTGGCCTTAATTAAGGTACAGCCCCAGCATTTGCCTGGTGTGAAAATGGGAAACCACGGAAAACCATTTTCAGGGCTGCCGACAGTGGGGTTCGAACCTACTATCTTCCGAATACTGAATACTGGCCGCACTTAAGCGACTGCAGCTATCGAGCTCGGTCGCGAGCTAAAGTAGCCGGATATTTGATCAATTTGGGAACGACATTATGGCGTATGTTGCACTCAGAAGGAAAACCGGAGTAGTATTTGCAAGAGGACAATTTAGATATCGGCTTGCGATTCCACTACCTAAATGCATGGTCATTCTTCCCGTACAGCAGAAAAATGACGGACGTGAAATAAAGAAACATTCAACCTATTTCAAGAACCCTCCTCAAATATTCTAGACCCTGAGCAAGCAGGAAACTACAGTATATCAGAGGGTGTCGTTATGGTCGTGGGTAGAGACAACCTACGTTCCCAGTACATCTGTACCACTACGATCGCATAATAGCTAGTCCTCCATGAAGCACCAAACCAGTAGAAGGCTGGCGTCAGAGATTAATCCTCTTCATGGCGAAATCACATCCTTCCCTTGAGGATTTTCACGTTTGACGCAGGTGGATCCCCCGAAAACTGCATTGAGGCACACAGAAAGTTAAACAAAATTCCTGAAAGATATAACAAATTTAAAAATAATCATGGTTACCTGCAAGCTATTGCTCACAATACAAGTGGCATTTTACTTTAATGTTCTATAGCATTAATTGTTTTGGAATAAATATTTATTAGGCATTAACTACCACGGTACACATTACTTGGGAAAAATATTTTCACAGTAGAAATATTTATTTTCCTTTTATATAATTTTGCTTTATTTCGCACCGACACAGATATGTCTTATGGCGACGGTGAGAAAGGAAAAGGCTGCTAGTAGGAAAGAAGTGACCATGTCCTTAAGGTACAGCCCTGAATTTGCCAGGTGTGAAAATGGGGAACAACGGAAAACCATCTTCAGAGTTGCCGACGTAGGTTTCGAACCCACAATCTTCCGAATGCAAGCTGATAGCTACGTGACCCAAACCGCGTGGTCACTTGCTCGGTAGTACGAACTGTCCGGGACTACCTGTTTATACCGAATTTGCCGCGGAACAAGCTGTGCCTGGTACGAATTTCCTGGAACAAACCGTCGCATCATTGTTAGTTTTTAAAAATATGTAGGGCCTATATACGATTTACTTTACGCCGCACCGACACGGATAGGTCTTATAGCGAAGTTGGGATAAGAAAGGGCTAGGAGTGGAAAGGAAGTGGCCGTGGCCTTAATTAAAGTACATTCCCAACACATGGGTAACCACGGAAAACCATATTCAGGACTGCCGACAGTGGGGTTCGAACACCCGATCTCCCGGATGAACGCTTACAGCCGTGCCACTCTAACCGCACAGCCATATCGCTCGGTTTACTGATATTACTCTCATTGCTTGTGACTACATAAGTGCAACAAACAAATTAATACACTTGGGCTTACTTTAAAGGATGGTGTTAATGTATTGTGAAATATGAAACGATTTGCAATTAAGTAATATAATGTAGGTAATTCTACAGTATTGTACTTGCAGTGTGGATGTTTACATTTATCATCATCATCATCATCTGTTTACCCTCCAGGTTCGGTTTTTCCCTCGGACTTAGCGAGGGATCCCACCTCTACCGCCTCGAGGGCAGTGTCCTGGAGCTTCAGACTCTTGGTCGGGGGATACAACTGGGGAGTATGACCAGTACCTCGCCCAGGCGGCCTCACCTGCTATGCTGAACAGGGGCCTTGTGGAGGGATGGGAAGATTGGAAGGGATAGGCAGGGAAGAGGGAAGGAAGCGGCCGTGGCCTTAAGTTAGGTACCATCCCGTCATTCGCCTGGAGGAGAAGTGGGAAACCACGGAAAACCACTTCCAGGATGGCTGAGGTGGGAATCGAACCCACCTCTACTCAGTTGACCTCCCGAGGCTGAGTGGACCCCGTTCCAGCCCTCGTACCACTTTTCAAATTTCGTGGCAGAGCCGGGTATCGAACCCGGGCCTCCGGGGGTGGCAGGTAATCACGCTAACCACTTCACCACAGAGGCGGACTGTTTACATTTATTCTTTATTTTATAGTTCGTATAACATTGTTACGAGTGGGGACTGTAGTACGTGATAGAATGTTTATACGATATTTAAATAGACTGTGAAAACTATCACAAGGATTTTAATTTGTTAAATGTGTGAATTTTCCTAACCAAACTGTCGAATATTGAGGCAGGTTATCGGGGCCCTTAAAACTAAAATTACTACAAAGGGAGTTATGGTGTTTTACTGTATACTAAATTTATTTACAATTGTAATACGTAGGCTACTAACAACCACTCAGACGTCCGGCTCCATGCGTGCCTTTGGTCACAGGGCTCCCAGGTTTGACTCCCGGCAGGGTCGGGAATTTTAACCATAATTGGTTAATTTTTCTGGCACGGGGACTGAGAGTGTGTGTGTGTGTGTGTGTGTGTGTGTGTGTGTGTGTGTGTGTGTGTGTGTGTGTGTGTGTGTGTGTGTGTGTGTGTGTGTGTGTTGTGATCATCATCATTTCATCCTCATCACGACGCGCATCACGAACTTGTCCTCGGACACTGCCGGCACTAAAAGCCATACGCCATTTCATTTACCACTCAGACCCGTCATCACACTCCATAGAAGCACAACGAACTCCTGGCTGCCAATAGCCTTCTCACAGAGAATTTTGCTACAGAACAATTTCAAAAGCAAGCCTCGAAAAACTCCACGTAGCCATCTGACGGACGCACTTATCATGAAGAAACTCGCGACCGTCTTGTTCTGTTTACCCTTCTTCATGAATTAAGCACTCAATACTTAGTCACTCGGGACTGACTCCAGACTGAACGGCGTGCACCATTTACGGTCTACGTAAAGGCCCGTAGAAGATTCCAGTAGTTCTAATAAGAGATCATTATGTGCGCTTTCTCCATAGTTAACCTCCTTCAATGTCTTTCTAGATGTTTCTTTACCGCAGGCATATACAATTCGCCGGCACAATAGTTTTTTTCTCTGCTGTTCCTGTCCACATTGTCGCATCTACACCACAATTATAATTTCTGGCTGGCATTACTGCAACACACACCAAACTCAGCCTTAATTGCCACAACATAATCGATAGTCTGTGGATAGGAGAATTAACGTAAGCAGATGTTCTAACATTCTATGTTTGAAAGAGTCCGGAGTGTTGAAGGGTGAGAATGCTAAGAAATCGTAATTACTAATTCTTTCATAGAAGAAGAAGCATTTCTCCAGAAGAATTTCATGGCATTATTTCTACCTTCAAATCTCTCGGCCATCATATTTAAAATCGAAATTGAATTACTTGTAAGGTGCTATTATGGGATGCAAATTAATTATCTTGAACAGTAATGATATAAAAGCCTCCGTGGCTCAGACGGCAGCGCGTCGGCCTCTCACCGCTGGATACCGTGGTTCAAATCCCGGTCGCTCCATGTGAGATTTGTGCTGGACAAAGCGGAGGCGGGACAGGTTTTTCTCCGGGTACTCCGGTTTTCCCTGTCATCTTTCATTCCAGCAACACACTCCATTCTCATTTCATAGCATCTATCAGTCAATAATAAATCACTTTGGGAGTGGCGACCCCATCGCACAGTGGGACGAAATTACGAAAACGTGGCCGAAAGTCTAAATCTTGGTAAAATTGGACATAAATGGGTACTATAAGGTTTTTGATACTGCTGATTACGAATTAGATGTTAAAATTGAAAAAGTCAAAATGGCGGATCCAATATGGCGGACCAAAATTCGTAAAAGTTGGTTTAATTGGGCAAAAATGAGTATTATAAGGTTTTTGATACTGCTGATTACGAATTAGATGTTAAAATTGAAAAATTCATAATGGCAGATCCAATGTATCGAACAATTTTTTAAAAATATAATATTAATAGGCAAAAATATAGTTAATTAATTATTGAAAACTAAAGTAGTTATTGTTTTTGAATTTAGGATTTTTCAATTATTATAAATAAATATAATATTTGAATATTAATACATTTTATTAGAATTGAACAAAAGAAACATTACAATATAAGTTTACATCTTTATCCTTATCCTATTGGCTTTGATGTTCTTCAACAGTTGCTTCTGATTCATCTTCGAAATCGCTAATCTGTCCGCCCGAATCATAATCTTCGAAGGAATCACTGTCCCCACAAAAATCATCGTCGTCTGAACCTTCATCACCGTTAGAAGCAACTGGAGGTAACACTAAGAGAGCTTTCGCTTCTGGTAATAAACCCTTCTCTTTTTTGCGACGTACTTGACGCAAGGATGCTATAAAAAGGATCAGTTGTTGCCAGAAGTCTTCGAAAAATATCCTCCATGTTTTTAACTCGAGAACACTTTCGTGCGTGGTATTCTCGGTTTCGTTTGATTAATTTATTAGTCGCTTCTTGCGCTTTTTCTGATAGTTTGCCAATCGGTAGTAATGCTGCTTTTACTATATCCGGTCCGTGGATCAGTAGTCGGTGAACTCCAGTTGGCATGTTGTACCAGGGATACAGTTGAACAAAGTATCTGGCTGTTTCTGTACAATATGTGCGAAATTTATCTATGTTAATTTCTTCACCACTTAAAATTTTTTGCAATATAACGTGAAAACGATGAATCAGATCCTGATTGACTGCGGTTATACCAGCTGATGTACGTGCGTTTTCGAAGAAACGTCGAGCCGTATTTCCATCATTAGTGCTGCCACCACCAGCTTTTGGCATATCAATGAGAAATCCTAATTCTTTTCTGAAGCCATCCTGGACCATACGTTTTCTTCTTTCTTTCGCGGCTTTGTCTTCGGTTTTGCGCGCTTGCCACTTCTGTGTTTCACTTTGATATGATATATGAATGAGACATTCGAAGCACCGAATCCACGCATGAAGAGTTGACAATCCTAATTTGTAATGATCGACGTTTACTGGTTTCTTTAAAATTGCATCAATGTCGTTGAACTTACTGGATAAATACATAAACTGACATAAATAACAACGTTGAGATGATTTACTTCCCGTAACTGCATCACATACTTTACCGTCAACCATGGTCATAGCTAATTCATGTGTGACCACAATCTTTCTTGTGGCGATGACTCTTTCTAAAGGTTGCAATTGTTGAATCTGTTTGTCGTAATAAGATTTTTCATTCAGTGAGGTTTCGATGGTTTCTTTTACAAATTCTAATTTTAATGGCCTACAATATTGAGTAGATGAACGTTTTGTATTGGACCAAACTACAGATTGAACATTAGAAATTGTATTAACTGCTTCAAGTTGCAATGGAACAATCGAAGTGAAAAGTAAACTTGTATCTGAAATATTTGGATCAGTAAATTTCATTTTATAAATACTTTGTCCCTAAGTCCCATCGAAACCCCACTTGCAAATAAAATTCATATGCTCAAGTTCTTCATTGGTCATTTGCGCAATATTGTTCTCCTTAAGTAACAAAATGCGATTTAAAGTATGATCCAATAAACCTTGCAATTTAACCACAACTCTGGATTCTGTAAAACTAAGGAAATCATCATGGGGGTAACAATCATTTTTAGCAATGGCCACAGCCGTATATGGTGGAATAACGTTCATGCCCTTCGCTTTGAAACGGTTTCTCATTAGTTGATATCGTCCTTTTGACATTCCTGTATCAAAAATAAGAGCTAGAGCTTCATCCCCGTTAAGGCCTGTATTATTTGAAGACGATAATTTTTTCCGAAATTCTGCGACGTTAGATGGATTAGATATTGAAACATCTTTCACAATTTTGGAAGCATCTAAATTTCCTGAAGCTCGGAGACTCATTTGCGCAGTGTATGCCAGTTCTTTGTAATTATACTTCTCACGAATCTCCGCGGTTCTTCTTCTTTTTGATCTGTCAGACATTTCGTCAAATTCTTTTGGAGGTCGACCCATTGATCCAAGCTGTTCGCTTCTCGTAGTAACACCAGTTACAGGAAATTTAATTAAACCATTTAGCCATGTTTCATTTTTCTTAAAAAAATAATCATCACGTTTGGAAGCCTGCTTATGTTTGGTCCTAAACACGTGAAACAAAGTTGAAATAATTGGCTTCATGTATTCCGGTAATGTATAAGGTTGTCCAATATTGTCAGCCACAAACTTTTCCAAATTGTCAACAACTACTTGCAGGTCACTGGAGAGATATGGTTTCATTTGGATGAAAAAGTATTTTCTCGAAAAATGCACATTATCATGGTTACTAGATGAACCTGAAAAAGCATATAAAATTTTATATATATATATATGTGTGTGAGTTTGTGTGTGTCTGTGTGTGTGTATGAAAAAAGATAGGACAGAATATAATAGCATCGTTTGTCCTTTTCTAAGTTATGCGTCAGATCCTTCAAAATAAGGGGCAATGTTTCCATCTCCTTTCATCACATTCTTTCCTTTACTATGCTACACGTATAAATAATAGCATAATTCACAGAAATATTGCTATAACCGAACTTTTATATAACTTTTTACAAAATGCATAAATATCGGCTAATACCAATTTTCACTTCAAATGTGGTTCATTACCAGAGTAGTGGCTAGTAGTGCGTTTTTCCAAGAGATTTTGAAAGTAAATTAATTATACTTCATCATAGTATGCGAGATTTATCCGAATGCTGTCGTATACATAACTTTTACCTATCATTTGTTACTATATTTCAGTATTATTTTACGTTATTTAGCATAAACGTTTATTTATAATTAACAACTGTTACTATTTTGTTTAACATCTAATAAGGTTTGAATAATAAACTACATACCTGGAGAAACATTATCCATTTTGTCGATACTTTTATAAAGGTCTGAGATCACTTTTATCAATATCTTAACATGTGATACGTTGCTCGCTCAGCTTGCCTCGTGCGTGACTAACAGAAACGCTACGCATTTGACCTGCTGTGCAACTTCACAATGAACCGGCCGGCTGTTTCTAGGGCCGGAATTCAATAGTCCCAACGTTCCTATTACCAACTTAAGAGTCGAAAATCCCCAATAGAAAACTTTTTTTTCGGACTTTTGGCCACGTTTTCGTCATTTCGTCCCACTGTGCATCGTACTAATAGCCTATATCTGCTTCATTCATTCCATCCCTGATCCGGTCATTGACTGGAAAACAGGTTGTAGGTTTTCATTTTTCAGTAATGATATAAAGCAGCGGTCTACAACATACGGATATATGAGAGATACATCACGAAATGGCCAACTACTAAATATCTACTGAGAAATAGATATGTGGCACTAAAAGTGTATCATTCGTTAATACAATACATATTTGTCAACACACAAAAGAGAATATTGTTGATATTAGGCCTAATATTACATTAGAATAGTCTTCTTTTCACGATAAGAAGACACCGAAAGTTCAGTGATATATCACTTCAAAAAGCATGTTTATTTTAATGTGATGTTTGCCAACCCATTTCATCACTCAGGTTCTTAACGTCCCGTTCAGAGTTTTATGTCGGATGCAAAAGTCCAGACGCTCATCTGTTAACGTTTTTCTAAGTTCTTTTTTTTTTATAAACTTCATGATTGAAAATGTTGATTCCCGCAGATAAGTAGAGCAACGTAACACTTTCCTATTCCGAGCAACTTTGTTCAATGGAGGGCACAACAGACAGAAACCTGTCTTTATTTTCATGTGCAACAGGACTCTTCAAACAAGAGACCTATTTTACGTCCAAGGGATATACGCATATGGATTCAAAATGAAATGAGTGAGTGACTCGCCGACTTATGAGGGGAGGGAAAAGTAAACACTCATTACAACTCAATGGTTATCGCTTGGAGTACCAGAGAGCCTGGTTAATAAAATCTCTCTGCAAGCTATCCGAAATGGTCTGGTGATCGACGTGTTGCCGACTCCAGATATTAAGAATTACTTCCGTATTTACACTGACTGACACAGCAAATGCAACACCAAGAAGGAGTGGTCAGAACTTTATGCCAATTGCAGGGTAGACTGACGTCACTGAGGTATGCTCATGATGTGAAATGCGCCGCTGTGCTGCACACGTAGCGAACGATAAATGGGACACGGCGTTGGCGAATGGCCCACTTCGTACCGTGATTTCTCAGCCGACAGTCATTGTAGAACGTGTTGTCGTGTGCCACAGGACACGTGTATAGCTAAGAATGCTAGGCCGCCGTCAACGGAGGCATTTCCAGCAGACAGACAACTTTACGAGGGGTATGGTGATCGGGCTGAGAAGGACAGGTTGGTCGCTTCGTCAAATCGCAGCCGATACCCATAGGGATGTGTCCATGGTGCAGCGCCTGTGGCGAAGACGGTTGGCGCAGGGACATGTGGCACGTGCGAGGGGTCCAGGCGCAGCCCGAGTGACGTCAGCACGCGAGGATCGGCGCATCCGCCGCCAAGCGGTGGCAGCCCCGCACGCCACGTCAACCGCCATTCTTCAGCATGTGCAAGACACCCTGGCTGTTGCTGTTCCAATATCGACCAGAACAATTTCCCGTCGATTGGTTGAAGGAGGCCTGCACTCCCGGCGTCCGCTCAGAAGACTACCATTGACTCCACAGCATAGACGTGCACGCCTGGCATGGTGCCGGGCTAGAGCGACTTGGATGAGGGAATGGCGGAACGTCGTGTTCTCCGATGAGTCACGCTTCTGTTCTGTCAGTGATAGTCACCGCAGACGAGTGTTGCGTCGGCGTGGAGAAAGGTCAAATCCGGCAGTAACTGTGGGGCGCCCTACCGCTAGACAACGCGGCATCATGGTTTGGGGCGCTATTGCGTATGATTCCACGTCACCTCTAGTGCGTATTCAAGGCACGTTAAATGCCCACCGCTACGTGCAGCATGAGCTGTGGCCGGTGGCACTCCCGTACCTTCAGGGGCTGCCCAATGCTCTGTTTCAGCAGGATAATGCCCGCCCACACACTGCTCGCATCTCCCAACAGGCTCTACGAGGTGTACAGATGCTTCCGTGGCCAGCGTACTCTCCGGATCTCTCACCAATCGAACACGTGTGGGATCTCATTGGACGCCGTTTGCAAACTCTGCCCCAGCCTCGTACGGCCGACCAACTGTGACAAATGGTTGGCAGAGAATGGAGAACCATCCCTCAGGACACCATCCGCACTCTTATTGACTCTGTACCTCGACGTGTTTCTGCGTGCATCGCCGCTCGCGGTGGTCCTACATCCTACTGAGTCGATGCCGTGCGCATTGTGTAACCTGCATATCGGTTTGAAATAAACATCAATTATTCTTCCGTGCCGACTCTGTTTTTTCCCCAACTTTCATCCCTTTCGAACCACTCCTCCTTGGTGTTGCATTGTCACTGTCAGTCAGTGTATATGTAATTTGTGAGACGTGTACATCTAAGATTTCAAACATTAACATACTCTAGTTTTCTCCTTGCGGGAAGGATGTACAGGAGAATGCACGTATTTGCCAGTTTGAATGATTTCATATTTTGGCTATGATCATGATATCGAAGGTCATCTAAAACCACAAGCGTTTGTTGTTTATGAGTTAAAACCACCAGGATATTTGAAGTGTTTTCATCTGTTTAAATGTAGGGCCTACGTTACTGTAAGCACACTTAACTATTTTAATACAGGGCCTAAGTTAGCTTCATATTTCTCAAACCAGTCCAGCTGAAAACATTGGATTAATTTGGAACTAAAAACATATCTTCCCTATCAAGTGGTTCAATAATCTATCGTTGGCTTCTTTTTTATAATTTGCTTTACGTCGCACTGACATAAATAGATCTTATGGCGACGACGGTACAGGAAAGTGCTAGGAGTGTGAAGGAAGCGGCCGTGGCCTCAATTAAGGTATATCCCCAGCATTTGTCTGGTGTGAAAACTGGAAACCACGGAAAACCATCTTCAGGGCTGCCGACAGTGGGGTTCGAACCCACCATCTCTGGAATGCAAGCTCACAACTGTGCGACCCTAACCGCACGGTCACTTGCTCCAACACTCCGGCGTAATTGAGGGGGCGTTATACAGAATTATCACTCTAGAAGGGGAATAGGGTGGAAATGTACCTAATGTTATCCACTATCAGATCATTCCTTTCCTTTGTCATTTTCAGAGCGAAGAAGAGATTTCGTATTCTAGGTGTGAATTATCGGGGCGTTCTATTATACAAAAATTAATGAACTCTGGTCTTGAGCCTCCGTGGCTCAGGCGGCAGCATGCCGGCTTCTCACCGCTGGGTTCGGTGGTTCAAATTCCTGTCACTCCATGTGAGATTTGTGCTGGAAAAAGCGGAGGCGAGGCAGAATTTTCTTCGGGTACTCCGGTTTTCCCAGTCATATTTCATTCCAGCAACACTCTTCAATATCATTTCATTTCATCTGTCATTCATTAATCACTACCCCAGAGGAGTGCGACAGGCTTCAGCAGCATGCACAATTCCTATCCTCCCCGCTAGACAGGATTCATTCCATTCCTGACCCGGTAGAATGACAAGAAAGAGGCGGTGGATTTTCACTGAATTCTGGTCTTAATGTGTTGTGAAATCTAAGGGAAATCCTATAATTCCTTAGGTCACTTCATCAAAATAACAATCCATGCCAATTCACACTATTTTAAGTTCATCCCTGACGTAATTAACAACTTACTCGAATTTTCTATTTTTATCACATAATCTTACTAACTTACATCAGTTATCTTCACCTTAATCGTACATATCATAATCCATTCCACAATCACTTCCAAAGAGCAAACTTGTGTTATGTAATGTCACTTATTTCATATTCCATTTATTCTATACTAACATTATAGCGCACAGTTTCTTAAATAGTGTCCATTCCCATAGGCTAATTTGATATAACAGTTTCTGTTGCTCGTACCTTGTAGTATTTGACGCCATTATGCGTAATATTATATGCATGCAAACTGTGTAGCGAACTCCACCCAAAAACTGGGTAACATTAGGAAAGTAATGGAAACTAAATGCTCGACACCAGGAAGAGAAACTTCCAAATGAACTTGATTTTTTAAACGAAATTCAATTTCAAAGTTAATTATCTCAGTTCATACCCTCAGACATCTAATTACGTGAAAAAATATGTTTTAATCTGTATGTTATCACATTTCCTGCCTTAATTACAGACTGAACGTTGGAAACTCTTCTTAACTATCATCATAACAATCAAAATCATCGCCTTATTTATTTAATCTAACATGTAATCATGAATGTGGTTAAGTGTAAGAGGGCTGCGGGCTCTTACCTTTCCACCAGTAAAGGAGTAAATTAGCAAATAATTTGAATATCAATTTGAATGGTAGATGATACTTCAGTAACGCCTCTGAAACTGTGTTTGAGGGCGGAATAAACTGGTAACATCAAATGAAGACAATGAATGTATCTGATCTAGTGTTTATACGAAAAACATTAAAAAGGAAGTGATCGAGTTTTTTTTTGCTAGGGGCTTTACGTCGCATCGACACAGATAGGTCTTATGGCGACGATGGGATAGGAAATGCCTAGGAGTTGGAAGGAAGCGGCCGTGGCCTTAATTAAGGTACAGCCCCAGCATTTGCCTGGTGTGAAAATGGGAAACCGCGGAAAACCATCTGCAGGGCTGCCGATAGTAGTTTTCGAACCTACTACCTCCCGGATGCAAGCTCACAGCCGCGCGCCTCTACGCGCACGGCCAACTCGCCCGGTGATCGACTTTAAGTGACATTAGGTTAATAGGCTACATTTTTTCAAGGAGTTCACAGTGAATGCATTTTATGTAATTTAATATATCGTCTTCGTGTCCAGAAAAACTGTTTTGTGGTGATATTTCAGCGTAGAACTCTGACCAGAAATATTATGTCATCTAAGGTTCGGTAAAACATGAACTATATCAACGAATATTCGTTCAAGTGATACTTGTAATGTGGGTCAGTATTTCTGCCTTTACATCTTCACATGACTGTATGATATATGTATTGTGTATTTTTTTAATAATAATAATAATAATAATAATAATAATAATAATAATAATCATAATAATAATAATAATAATAATAATGTTATTTGTTTTACGTCCCACTAACTACTTTTACGATCTTCGGAGACGCCGAGGTGCCGGAATTTAGTCCCGCAGGAGTTCTTTTACGTACCAGTAAATCTACCGACACGAGGCTGTCGTATTTGAGCACCTTCAAATACCACCGGACTGAGCCAGGATCGAACCTGCCAAGTTGGGGTTAGAAGGCCAGCGCCTTAACCGTCTGAGCCACTCAGCCCGGCTTTTTAATTATATTTACGTCACACCGACACATATGTCTTAAGACAACGAAGGGACAGCAATGCGCTACGAGTGGGAAGGAATCTACCTTGCCCTTGTTTAAGGTACAGCCACAGCATTTGTCTGGACTGAAAATGGGAAGAACGGAAACCCATCTTCAGGTCTGCCGAACCCAGTATCTTCCGAATGCAAGCTGACGTGAGGATTACCCGAATTGCGCAGCCGCTCACTCGGTATACTGTGTATTCTCCCAGCAAATCCAATCCAATCCAATCCAATCCAATCCAATCCAATCCAATCCAATCCAATCCATCCAAACAAATCAAAGCTTGAAAATGATATCAAGGAGTTCCTACAAGGTAGTAGCTTAATGTACAGTTTGTTTGTTTATCCACTTGATGACTTCATTGTTTACATAATGAATGAAATATTCAACACAAGTAATTATTCAACACGTACAGCTTATAAGTGGTCGAACCAGTACTGGTACTATATAATATTTACAGCCGAGAAATCCAAACAAAATTTTGACCTCAAATACTTTTCCATATTTCAAATAACCACAGAAATCTTCGTTCTTTCTCCCAAGTATTTACAGGGCAGAAAAGTACTTACAAGTTTTGATCATGCTTCTCCAACCAATGTATGTCATTTTAGCCTTGTAATATATCACACTGTCTTGCTACAAATCCCATCCACTCCTGGAAAGACAATCAGAAACTATGGATATACGTGATCTAAAATGATGGAATCTTAAACAAATCACTCGAGAGCAGCTTTCGTATGGAGGACTGGTCTCTGAGAATACCACAGAATAAATCCCCATACCATAATGCTGCCACCACCAGTTTATGTTCTTCCAGAAATGGTTGCACGGTTGTTATTCTCCGCTTTTCCTCGCCTAATTACCAATGCCAGTTCGTTCAATGAAGCAGAAGATGGGACTCGGCGGAGGACGAAGATCTTCGTCCAATACAGCATCTGCAATTCCTATAATGTTATCCAAATAGAAGCCAGTCCCCACCAACACCCCTTCGTTAGCATACGTTCAATTCGTTTTGGAACCCCACACGCAACAGGGTTTAAAAAACTCTTACTTTAGACACACGTATGGTAGCATCCCTAACGCACTATCATGGCCGACGTTTTCAAGGGCACTTGATATTACGCTATATCAGTACCCGAAAAAATCTAAACGATTCAGAAATACTATAACCATTGGTCCAAAAGTTAACGATCACTTCTTGTACCTATGACAACAACGAGTGATATATAGGATATCTGGGATATAAGTACAATTAATCTCACGCAACATAGGGATGAATGTTTGCAGTTCGTAAAATATAATTTTTGGTTTAAATTTAGCGAAAGTTTTGTCCGAGGGAGGAGCTTGAAATAAAGTGAGATATTTGTGAGAGCTTCGTTTGCCCCTCGGCTTATACCATCCTCCGTACCATGGTTCAAGTATGCTTAATGTGCAAGAAGCAATTCTGTATTGCAGCTTCAGATAGTATGTATACGTAGGTTGTACGTAAACGTTCTACGTACGTGAAGCGAACGTTTACGGGCTAGGCAATATTGTATATCAGCAAATCCCTAAGTCGTTCATAATTAAATACTACCTAAGCTACAGACATGAAATGTTTAACTTCATTTTTTATTTAATTTTTGGAAGAGGATATTATTTTGACGTTATATACATTCGGGGCCCTACAAATAACAAGAAAAAAATATTTGTTTTAACCTCCCAAAACCATGTGAAAATGAAAATGAAAACCTACAACCTGTTTTCCAGTCATTGACCGGGTCAGCGATGTAATGAATGAATCATATATATATTATTAGTACGATGGGGTCGCCACTCCCAATGTGATTTGTTAATGACTGATACATGCTATGAAATGAGAATGGAGAGTGTTGCTGGAATGAATGACGACAGGGAAAACCGGAGTACCCGGAGAAAAACCTGTCCCTCCTCCGCTTTGTCCAGCACAAATCTCACATGGAATGACCGGGATTTGAACCACGGTATCCAGCGGTGAGAGGCCGACGCGCTGCCGTCTGAGCCACGGAGGCTCCCCATAAACCATGTATAGCGTCACAATAACAGTTAAAGTGAAGCTATTTGTGGTGAAACTAAGGGACTAAACACTTCCCTGAAATTAGAGGGGACTCAGAGTGTCACTTCCTTAACGTCCACCTCCATTACTGAGTGGTCAGCACCTTCGTCATTTGTAACTGAAGACTTCTTTGTGCTGTCCCCAGCATTCCACCAACTCACACACCACGTGCATCACTATCTTTTTCCAAACTATCACGCAGTTTCCCATAAACCGCAGACGTTCTTCTCCTTTACGAGGACTGTTGACAGGAAATTTCTGAATTAACTAAAGCCGGTACTCGTTGACAGAGAAATATTTCACACAGGTAGCGAGCGAGTTAACCGTGCGGTTAGCGCCACGCAGCTGTGAGCTTACATTCGGGAGAAAGTGGGCTCGAATACCACCGTCGGCAGCCCTGAAGATGGTTTTGCGTGGTTTCCCATTTTCACACCAGAAAAATGCGGAGGCTGTACCTTAATTGAGGTCACGGCCGTTACCTTCACAATCCTAGCCTTTTCACATCCTTCCGTTGCCGTAAACCTTCGTGGGACGTTAAACAAGGAGAAAGAAAATATCTTCACACAGTACTCCACATTGAAAACACGTTGTTCTACTACAAACATCAAGTTCGAAGTAGCACTGAACTAAAAAACATTTCCAACCGAGCGAGTTGGCCGTGTGGTTACGGGCACGCAGCTGTGAGCTTGCATTCGAACCCCACTGTCGACAGCCCTGAAGATGGTTTTCCGTGGTTTCCAATTTTCACACCAGGCTGTACCTTAATTCAGGCCACAGATGCTTCCTCCCCTCTCCTAGCCCTTTACTACCCCATTGTCACCATAAAAATTATTTGTGTGAGCCAGGCTGAGTGGCACAGGCTGCTGAGGCGCTGGCCTTCTGACCCCAACTTGGCAGGTTCGATCCTGGCTCAGTCCGGTGGTGTTTGAAGTTGCTCAAATACGCCAGCCTCGTGTCGGTAGATTTACTGGCACGTCAAAGGACTCCTGCGGGACTAAATTCCGGCAACTCGCCGTCTCCGGAAACATTAAAAAAGAATTATTCGTCTCGGTGCGACGTAAAGCCAATCGTAAAAATAAATATTGTCATACAAAAACAGTGACAAAACAAGCGTATTAACACTAGAGCGACGACAAAGATATGAAACACCTGTGAAATTAAATAAAGTGGTTTCATTTCTCTGTCTAACATAAGACCATTACGTCACCCGTCTCAGCTATCGGCCTGATGCTGCAGGTAATTGCTAATACAGTTGCACGTGGTAGAAATCACAATTAGCCTATCATCGCGCCTACTTTATGCAACTATCAAAATAAAGATACTGCGGTTTTATTATAGTAGATTTTGTTTGTTCTTCTACAGTTTTCTCTCCATGATTTTGGTAACTCTCATTCGATAGTCCTTTCAAATCAGCAGGTATTAAAAGATGCAAATTTACCGGGCGAGTTGACTGTGCGTTTAGGGGGACGCAGATGTGAGCTTGAATCAGGGAGATGGTGGTTTCGAGCCCCACTGTCAGCAGCCCTGAAGATGTATTTCCGTGGTTTCTCATTTACACACCAGGCAAGTGCTGGGGCTGTACCTTCATTAAGGCCACGGCCGCTTCCTTCCCACTCCTAGGCCTATCCCATCGTCTCCGTAAGACCTATCTGTGTCGGTGTGACATAAAACAATATTTTTAAAAAAGTGCAAATCTAACCTCGCCGTTATGTGATTGTGGTTCTCCATAGACAACGCCTCATCTTCTCCAATGCAAACGGTGTCCAACTACATGTACTACGGAAGACCTAATGCAAGCAACTCCTAAATCGCTAAAAGTAGCTATTGGTCAGCAACCATATAAGTTTGTCCTCCTGCCATGTTCTGTGGTCTTCTTAGGGCCTTCCATTGCGGTTCGGCCAACGGCCGTAGCCGTGTTGAAACACCGGATCCCGTGAGATCTCCGAGGTTAAGCAACATTGGGCGTGGTCAGGAGTTGGATGGGTTGCCACGCGCTGTTGGTAGGGGGTAAGGGAATGGAGGAGGGGAAAGGAACTGGCCACCTTGCCGCACGTAAAATCCGGCTCAGGAACACCTCTGCGGAGGTTCGGACCTGCCTTCGGGCAGAATAACCCTTACCTACCATTGTGGTTCTAAAGAGTCTCCACATTAAGCAACCAACTGTACTTTTCCAAGCACCGTGATCGACAGCAAATCACCTGTATTATCCAGATCTTTCACATTGGGGCCTGTTTCTTTCCTTTTATATTATGATCGTTATGTTGTTATATATTTGTCTTTCTCTTGTACAGTTTTTATTTAAATGTATATATTAGTGCGTTTGTTACGATAGATAAATAGCAGAGTTTGGGAGCCTATCCTCAAGTATACCGGGCGAGTTGGCCGTGCGCGTAGAGGCGCGCGGCTGTGAAGCTTGCATCCGGGAGATAGTAGGTTCGAATCCCACTATCGGCAGCCCTGAAAATGGTTTTCCGTGGTTTCCCATTTTCACACCAGGCAAATGCTGGGGCTGTACCTTAATTAAGGCCACGGCCGCTTCCTTCCAACTCCTAGGCCTTTCCTGTCCCATCGTCGCCATAAGACCTATCTGTGTCGGTGCGACGTAAAGCCCATAGCAAAAAAAAAAAAATTATCCTCAAGTATTGTTGGACAGTTCCCGACATAATCCTTGGCATTATTATGATATCATCCTCCATATTTCAGTGTTACATGCTTAATAATCCGAGCAGGCGTTTAGTTGAGAATAAAAAAGTGTGAAGCATTGGATTAGGATACGTCGATGTCGAGTGCTGAAGTGAGAGTGGAACAATAAACGCATGTTAATTTGAATGCATGTTTTTACTGGAATTATTTTCATGTGTTTGTCGCCACCTGAAAACACAGAATGCAATACTGATGTATTTACAGTCTAGTGCATTCATTAAAAATGAACGACTTAATCCGAATGAGTTAATATCAGGGATTACGTATACTGTTCCGTCCACTGCATTAAACTTCGTTCAAATACGAAAGCTAGATACATTACAATTGCAATACTGCATATGAGAGGATTACTGCAATTTAATTGCCTTCTCTGTCTCATGTATCCAATTAATGTACTCTGAGAACCAAGAAAACAAAAAACCAGCATAACTGTGTTTTAATTTTTTCGGAAGTCATTACTCTAAATGTACATGGGTGATGTAATTGATGGTACAATTATTCTTAAAAATGACCCCTTCAGTAGAATCGTGAGTTATGCTGTTGGGCTTACAAGATGTAGCTTTCGTGAAACAGTCTTGGTGTAGCTGATTGTCACTTTTAAGTTCTACTAGGTGTAACCGGCAAATTATCCAGCGCATCATAGGGTGAAATTCTGGCAATCGGGCGTCTCTTGGAATAATTTTCGATTGAAAAGGCATTAAATTCTTCTTCTTTTATTATTTTATTTATTTATTTATTTATTTATTTATTTATTTATTTATTTATTTATTTATTTATTTATTTATTTATTTATTTATTTATTTATTTATTTATTTGGAAACACCGTGATTGCGTTCGACAAAACCGTAAAAATACGGTCAGTACATATCTCATAGTCCGCCTCTCTGGTGTAGTGGTTAGCGTGATTAGCTGCCACCCCCGGAGGTCCGGGTTCGATTCCCGGCTCTGCCACGAAATTTGAAAAGTGGTACGAGGACTGGAACGGGGTCCACTCAGCCTCGGGAGGTCAACTGAGTAGAGGTGGGTTCGATTCCCACCTCAGCCATCCTCGAAGTGGTTTTCCGTGGTTTCCCACTTCTCCTCCAGGCGAATGCCGGGATGGTACCTAACTTAAGGCCACGGCCGCTTCCTTCAATCTTCCTGGCATATCCCATCCGATCTTCCCATCCTTCCACAAGGCCCCTGTTCAGCATAGCAGGTGAGGCCGCCTGGGCGAGGTACTGGTCATTCTCCCCAGTTGTATCCCACGACCAAGAGTCTGAAGCTCCAGGACACTGCCCTTGTGGCGGTAGAGGTGGGATCCCTCGCCGAGTCCGAGAGAAAAACCGAACCTGGAGAGTAAACAGATGATGATGATGATGATGATGATGATGACATATATCGTGCTTGGGCGTTCTCAGAATGAATACCATTCTGCAAGCTAATCAAGAAGAAGTGTAATCGAGCCTTCATTTCTTTAAGGTTATATATTAACATTAAGTTGTCTGTTTTGAAAGTAAACGGCAAAGTAATTAGGAATACAATGTACAGTTATGCTGGTCATATCTTATCTTTCATGGCTTGGCAGTTTAAACAAAGTTTTACCGGGCGAGTTGGCCGTGCGCGTAGAGGCGCGCGGCTGTGAGCTCGCATCCGAGAGATAGGGGCTTCGAATCCCAATATCGGCAGCCCTGAAGATGGTTTTCCGTGGTTTCCCATTTTCACACCAGGCAAATGCTGGGGCTATACCTTAATTGAGGCCACGGCCGCTTCCTTCCAACTCCTAGGCCTTTCCTATCCCATCGTCGCCATAAGACCTATCTGTGTCGGTGCGACGTAAAGCCCCTAGCAAAAAAAAATTAAACAAAGTTCTGTTAACAGAGGCGGGGTTTGATGTGTAATTTGAATCTCTTATTCATAAACTATCGATCAGATTGTCTGAAACAAGAAAGTTACCTGGAGACAACGTGATAGATAGTAATCACTTTAATACACTGACTGACAGAGCAAATGCAACACCAAGAAGGAGTGGTCAGAACTTTATGCCAATTGCAGGGTAGACTGACGTCACTGAGGTATGCTCATGATGTGAAATGCGCAGCTGTGCTGCGCACGTAGCGAACGATAAATGGGACACGGCGTTGGCGAATGGCCCACTTCGTACCGTGATTTCTCAGCCGACAGTCATTGTAGAACGCGTTGTCGTGTACCACAGGACACGTGTATAGCTAAGAATGCCAGGCCGCCGTCAACGGAGGCATTTCCAGCAGACAGACGACTTTACGAGGGGTATGGTGATCGGGCTGAGAAGGGCAGGTTGGTCGCTTCGTCAAATCGCAGCCGATACCCATAGGGATGTGTCCACGGTGCAGCGCCTGTGGCGAAGATGGTTGGCGCAGGGACATGTGGCACGTGCGAGGGGTCCAGGCGCAGCCCGAGTGACGTCAGCAAGCGAGGATCGGCGCATCCGCCGCCAAGCGGTGGCAGCCCCGCACGCCACGTCAACCACCATTCTTCAGCATGTGCAAGACACCCTGGCTGTTGCTGTTCCAATATCGACCAGAACAATTTCCCGTCGATTGGTTGAAGGAGGCCTGCACTCCCGGCGTCCGCTCAGAAGACTACCATTGACTCCACAGCATAGACGTGCACGCCTGGCATGGTGCCGGGCTAGAGCGACTTGGATGAGGGAATGGCGGAACGTCGTGTTTTCCGATGAGTCACGCTTCTGTTCTGTCAATGATAGTCACCGCAGACGAGTGTGGCGTCGGCGTGGAGAAAGGTCAAATCCGGCAGTAACTGTGGAGCGCCCTACCGCTAGACAACGCGGCATCATGGTTTGGGGCGCTATTGCGTATGATTCCACGTCACCTCTAGTGCGTATTGAAGGCACGTTAAATGCCCACCGATACGTGCAGCATGTGCTGCGGCCGGTGGCACTCCCGTACCTTCAGGGGCTGCCCAATGCTCTGTTTCAGCAGGATAATGCCCGCCCACACACTGCTCGCATCTCCCAACAGGCTCTACGAGGTGTACAGATGCTTCCGTGGCCAGCGTACTCTCCGGATCTCTCACCAATCGAACACGTGTGGGATCTCATTGGACGCCGTTTGCAAACTCTGCCCCAGCCTCGTACGGACGACCAACTGTGGCAAATGGTTGACAGAGAATGGAGAACCATCCCTCAGGACACCATTCGCACTCGTATTGACTCTGTACCTCGACGTGTTTCTGCGTGCATCGCCACTCGCGGTGGTCCTACATCCTACTGAGTCGATGCCGTGCGCATTGTGTAACCTGCATATCGGTTTGAAATAAACATCAATTATTCGTCCGTGCCGTCTCTGTTTTTTCCCCAACTTTCATCCCTTTCGAACCACTCCTTCTTGGTGTTGCATTTGCTCTGTCAGTCAGTGTATATCCTGTCCTCGTCGAGAAGCATGCATACAGATAAGGCTACTCTTTCAAATAGTATGTCTGACGAACATACACATTATCTCAGAGGTAAGGGACGAAACTGCCGTCATATCATGGCCATATTTATTTTCAATACGATCCGACTGTGACAAATATCACCCTGACAAGAAAATATCAGTACGATGGACCACGACACGGCATTCTGAGTCACATTGTTTAGTTTTATTGACCGTGTACGCTGTCTCTCGTATCGTTCAGCTTCTCAGCTTATCTCATGAAGCTGAGTGAATCCCGTTCCAGTCTTCATTCCAGGATTATAACCCTTGGAAGAGCCAGGAATCAAACCTGAGGCCTGAATGCAAGAAGCTGATAAATAATTATAAGAATTACGCCTTGCTATATATGTCCAACGTCTGTGCCTGCCCTGCGTATGGTCACAAACGAAAAGAAAAAAAATCTTCAATCACGGAGACTGGTACCTTCCGAATTCATTCCTGAAGGACAAACTACCTCCAAGTAGACGAATTTCACCATTCTTCGGTATCTTTGTGATACAGACCGGCTTAAAAAGGTCTCATTTATGGCTAGGAAAGAATTGGTTTTCGCATCACGACAAGGCACAGAACACCCATCGCTCCGTAATATACCAATATTTCCTCATCCTCAGTATTTCACGAATCTTGTACCAGCTAGTTGCTTCCTGATCCTGAAAGTTAAATCCCTTCTCAATGTATGAAGGTTTATGTTGGCCGAAGAGCTGAAAATAAAAGCGGTGCTCGTTCCGCCGGAACTGACCAATGATAGACTGCGGGCCAGTTTCCAAAAGTGATACGGACACTGGAAGGAGTGCTTCACTGTACGCTTACTTTGAAGGTAGTGCTGTGTAAAAGATTCTCTGTCCTCTTTATAGAAGTTTCTACTCATGTTCGGTTACGTTCTCAATGTACCAGTATATTTCCGTTCACGGAAGCTGCTTCTGTTCAAACAAGTATAAAACCAAAATGGGAAATTCTGATCACTTTTCACGTTCATGAGCCGTAAAACACTTACCAATTATCGGTAAATAAAGGCGGAAAAATAGCATTTCTTCAAGGAATGACTGTTCTGTAGAAATCTGAGTTCAGTTCACGAATTTTTCCAAACATTTTACTCGTAAAAAATACAGCAGACTCGAATCTTCAAGTTTTACCGAGAGAAATATCAGCTCGTAGAAAGACCATACAAAAATCCCAAAGCTACTGTACTTTCAATCCCAAGTCTCGGTAAGAATTCTCAAGTTAAATAGTTGAAGGTTTGTTCGGACAGTCCCGTTTGGTGATGACTGTGTGCGGGCAATATGGAACACACACTACCAATACTCAAGCTGCCCGACTCACCGTACCGACCTGACACAATGGTGTCCTATTCCAGCAAATAGCTGCTTATCCTCCTGAGATTTCGATACGTATTTTGCTACTTCGCAGTTGAAATTCACAGCTACTGTTCTGCATAAGCCTTTTCTAGAGCGTGTTCATGTCTTAGGAGAAATTTCATGGCAGATTTCACTGTGAGTTCGCGTTAGCAACTGTTTGTAAAAGACAGGCATCCATCCAGTCGATCTCTTTATAAATACTGCGTAAGATTCATAAGGGTGGAAGTGACAAGCCAATAAACGGAGGCCCACAGACAAACAAACGTTGAGACTGGTTACTGTGTGATCTCGTTACCTGCCATGTATCGGCCAGATGAGCTCACTGCAAGTTACTCGAATTAATTATATTGACTAGTATATACTGCAGCCACAGATATCTGAATGCCGTGATTCTTACATTTTATTATGACAACTAGCTGGCGTAAACTCACACTGTACAGAGCGCCACTAATTTGCTTTTGAGGAAAACAAGACTAATACTTAATAATAATAATAATAATAATAATAATAATAATAATAATAATAATAATTAATGAACAAAATATATTTCAATAATGAATAATATTTAATTTATTACGACGTTTCATGTACCTGCTTCATTATGGCTGACTGAGAAATCAGCGACTTAATTAATTTCATTATAGCCGAATCCGTTTGGGTGGTTACATTTTATGATCGTTGGAGGATATTATAGAAGTTGCAGTGATGAGCAATTGAATTAGATATACCTTGCCAAGTGCATGTATCATCTCCTTCTGCACTGCTGACAGCGGCGAAGCGGCGTGCCTTTGGGCTCTGCAAGACACCGGAAACGTTGTGATCCATACTGATACACGAACCACTCCACAGCCTCCTACAACGCATGTATTTGGAGTTGGGCCCAGGGCACTCACATCACATATGTACTCAATAGGATTGAACTGGAAAACTTCATGTCCGGAGCTGTTCAGCGGACCAATCAGCCACAGTTCGGATGCGATGAGCCAGTGCATTGTCTTGATACAGGTACAGGACTCCCGCAGGGTATTGCAGGTGAACAAATGGGTGTTCATATTCTGGGAGTAGGTACTTGTACTTTCGCTGACGAAGAACCATGGCAGACATACCGGGGTCTGATTACATCCCACGTGAAGGGTCCCCGTACTGTTACTTTCACCTGGCCTCATACAGTGTCGTTTCGCCAAAACTGAGCTATCCGTAATTCAATCGCTCATCATAGTATTTCTTTTTGATTTTACAATTTGCTTTACGTCGCACCGACACAAACAGGTCTTATGGCGCCGATGGGATAGGGAAGGGCTAGGAGTGGGAAGGAAGTGGCCGTGGTCTTAATTAAGGTACAGCCCAAGCATTTGCCTGGTGTGAAAATATCACATCACCGGGCGAGTTGGCCGTGCGGTTAGGAGCGCACAGCTGTGAACTCGCATCCGGGAGGTCGTGGGTTCGAACCTCACTGTCGGCAGACCTGAAGATGGTTTTCCGTGATTTCCCATTTTCACGTCAGGCAAATGCTGAGGATGTGCCTTAATTAAGGCCACGGCCGCTTCCTTCCCATTCCTAGGCCTTTCCTGTCCCATCGTCGCCATAAGACCTATCTGTGTAAGTGCGACGTAAAGCAAAGAGCAAAAAAAAACCACAATATCAAATCACGGAAAACCAACTTAAGGGCGGCCGGGAGTGGGGTTCGAACCCATTATCTGCGGGATGCAAGCTCACAGCTGCATGACCCTAACCCCACGGTCAACTCACTCGGTCCATCAGTGTATCATCCCTACCGAGCAAGTGGCTCTGTTGTTTGGGTCACTTAGCTATCAGCTTGCAATCGGAAAATAATGGGTACGAATCCCACTGTCGGCAGCTCTGAAGATGGTCTTCAGTGGTTTCCCATTTTCACACAACCCAAAAGCGGGCTGTACCTTAATTAAGGCGATAGTCGCTTCCTTCCCACTCCTAGCCCTTTCATATCCCATCGTCGCCGTAAAACCTATCAGTATCGGTGCGATGTAAAACAAATTGTAAGAAAAGAAGTCTCATCACACCTTGTATTAAACTGACTTTAGGATATCAACACGTATTTAGATCTGTAAACAACTGTAAGAAACACGAACAGAAATACTTTATTCAACACCTTTTTCAAGAGAATGCATTGTTCTCAACATGATCGTTAGAATTAGAGGCAGTTGAAGGCAGGTACTGTCATCTGTCCCAGAAGGTGACAAATCTCACGGGCTGCTACGACCTAAAGCTCCCTTATGATCAAACCAACCAGACAGAGAGCGCTTTACTTACCACTAAATCCTCTCCTACGTTACTTCTCTCTTCATGATCAGAACTGGAGCCAACCTCGGCAAAACTATAATGAAATTTTCTCATAAAACTTCCATCGATCGATAGGTTACCCCCTTACTTGTACATTTGGTGCCACATATTTGCTAAGCACCACAGTACCTTCAACATATTATTTTTCCAACCAGGAGCTTAGTTCATACTTGCAAAATACGTATGGTGATGCACAAGCTATTCCAGCTATTGAAGTTTGAATATCTCTCGTATATTTATTAAGGCCCATACTCTTCGGACTGAAATTATTTTTGTTTCCAGTAGCCAAACACCAAAATATAAATTTAACATAATCATTTTAATTAATATTCTCATATTCCTTCGTTTCCTTCTGTCGCATTTCCCACAGCCTGGTGGGGTCAAGGGTGCGAGTTGCGCCATACATGTAGACTTGGCGCGGCGTACGACCGGATTCCTTTCCCGACGCCAACCCATGTGGAGGGGGAGTATTCACTCTGTGGTGGTAGTTGATAATTTGGCGTGTTGTGTGTATAAGAAGAGGGACGTTTTAGGGAAAAAATACGAACACCCTATCCCCTTGTAGGAAGAATTAACCAGATGGGATTAAAATCCTCAACTCTGTTGAGAATCGAGCCATGGACCCTCTGAAATGAAGGCCACACCAATGCCAATTCAGTCTATGAGCATGATAATATAATATAATATAATATAATATAATATAATATAATATAATATAATATAATATAATATAATATAATATACACTGACTGACAGAGCAAATGCAACACCAAGAAGGAGTGGTCAGAACTTTATGCCAATTGCAGGGTAGACTGACGTCACTGAGGTATGCTCATGATGTGAAATGCGCCGCTGTGCTGCGCACGTAGCGAACGATAAATGGGACACGGCGTTGGCGAATGGCCCACTTCGTACCGTGATTTCTCAGCCGACAGTCATTGTAGAACGTGTTATCGTGTGCCACAGGACACGTGTATAGCTAAGAATGCCAGGCCGCCGTCAACGGAGGCATTTCCAGCAGACAGACGGCTTTACGAGGGGTATGGTGATCGGGCTGAGAAGGGCAGGTTGGTCGCTTCGTCAAATCGCAGCCGATACCCATAGGGATGTGTCCACGGTGCAGCGCCTGTGGCGAAGATGGTTGGCGCAGGGACATGTGGCACGTGCGAGGGGTCTAGGCGCAGCCCGAGTGACGTCAGCACGCGAGGATCGGCGCATCCGCCGCCAAGCGGTGGCAGCCCCGCACGCCACGTCAACCGCCATTCTTCAGCATGTGCAAGACACCCTGGCTGTTCCAATATCGACCAGAACAATTTCCCGTCGATTGGTTGAAGGAGGCCTGCACTCCCGGCGTCCGCTCAGAAGACTACCATTGACTCCACAGCATAGACGTGCACGCCTGGCATGGTGCCGGGCTAGAGCGACTTGGATGAGGGAATGGCGGAACGTCGTGTTCTCCGATGAGTCACGCTTCTGTTCTGTCAGTGATAGTCACCGCAGACGAGTGTGGCGTCGGCGTGGAGAAAGGTCAAATCCGGCAGTAACTGTGGAGCGCCCTACCGCTAGACAACGCGGCATCATGGTTTGGGGCGCTATTGCGTATGATTCCACGTCACCTCTAGTGCGTATTGAAGGCACGTTAAATGCCCACCGCTACGTGCAGCATGTGCTGCGGCCGGTGGCACTCCCGTACCTTCAGGGGCTGCCCAATGCTCTGTTTCAGCAGGATAATGCCCGCCCACACACTGCTCGCATCTCCCAACAGGCTCTACGAGGTGTACAGATGCTTCCGTGGCCAGCGTACTCTCCGGATCTCTTACCAATCGAACACGTGTGGGATCTCATTGGACGCCGTTTGCAAACTCTGCCCCAGCCTCGTACGGACGACCAACTGTGGCAAATGGTTGACAGAGAATGGAGAACCATCCCTCAGGACACCATCCGCACTCTTATTGACTCTGTACCTCGACGTGTTTTTTCCCCAACTTTCATCCCTTTCGAACCACTCCTTCTTGGTGTTGCATTTGCTCTGTCAGTCAGTGTAATATAATATAATATAATATAATATAATATAATATAATATAATATAATATAATATAATATAATATAATATAATATAATATAATATAATATAATATAATATAACAACACGCCAGTATAAAATAACGTCCCAGGTTGCATCCCTGTAAATCAGATAGGACATCGTAGTCACTGGTGCATGTTTTGAAAGCCGCATCGAGTGTTGATAATGGGTGCGAACATCACAGCGCCGTACTCAATGTGGTCCATTGTCTACCATTGTGCGCTTGTTCTTGAGTTCACTCCATGGTTAGAGCTCGTATTACAATTCTGTCATACGGCGAGTTTCAGAAATTTCCTGTCAAATGCACTTTACTAAAACATATACTTGTCTTGCTTCATAATATATTATTTATTCCCCAGCACTATAAAAACATCGTTATCTGTTAATGGAATGTGAGACTTCTGTCAATAATAATTGGTACTTCGTATGCCAAATACACTGCTCGTTCAAGAGTGCTTCCAATGTAGTGTTCAGCAATCTATGTTTCTGTTGCATCTCGTCTGTGTAATCTGCTTATTTATTCAGATGCCTAATTATCACCTTTTTGCAGTGTATGTGTCATTGCACATCTGACGGAAATGATACCTTGACTTCTTTATTTTTATCATTCTCCATAAACCGTAAAAACAGCTAGTGGGACATAACCAACATTATTTTTGTTATTATGACCTTTCTATTTCTCAAAATGAGCAAGAGATTTCAACAGTATTATCAGCTTTTGCTAGGATTTACCGGGGTCTGGGATTTATTTTAATCTCCAAAATTTGCTTGGGAACAATTGCATGAAATATTCCAGAACTCATATATGGAAAGCATTACACCAGTGTTCAGGGTAGAGTTCATCATTTTAGTTCAGGACTGGACATTTTTAGTATCATGAGATAGATGTCTACTTAAAGAGCAGCGTTGCATACAAATGCAGCTTTAACGAAACGTTCGGAGCCATCACGAAATGCGAAACTGTCTTATCCAGAAAACTGGCTGGATAAGTATTTCCAAGGCCACTGGATAATAATAATAATAATAATAATAATAATAATAATAATAATAATAATAATAATAATAATAATAATAATAATAATAATAATTTGTCATCCCTTACCCCACCAGGTAGCGGGCCACTTACAAGGTGACGCCCTCTCCCTGGCCAGGAGATGTATGAAGGAGTGCAATACAACGGTCTGTGTCATGCGCAGTGTTTGTAACGTAGAGCTGCGGTGCTCATATTTAATGAGCAATATAAAAGTTATATCTGTAGGCTCATGTGTAATTAAAAGCTATTACGATTCAACTTCAAAAGGAAAAGAACATTTTCACTGGTATAATTACCTGCAGGACGTGCAGAGATAGCTACCTCTTATCAGACCTGAGCTTAATGAATGTTCTTTTCGTTTTTATACAAGATGCTGTACATACGGCCTAAGAATTTTTTGTCCTACTAGGATGGTGTTTATGATTCTTGTCACTAAATTACTTAAACTCTAGAGTAGAAGCGATTTTGTATTTTCTACACAACAACAAACTGCAAAATGTAAAGAAGGCTCTGAATAAAAGGGTTTCTTCTGATTCAGTTCATGCTTGAGTCCTTTTTACCCTAAAATACGAATACGATATTTCGAAGAGTTGATGTACCGAATGCCCAGCTACAAAACAAGTACTTAATTTTTTGTGTCGCTTGTGGCACTACTAGCGCAGTTTTAAATTCCATACCACAAAAGAGAAAAAGGAATAATTTTAATCATTGAGGAAAAACACTAATGAAACAAAGTGATCCTTTGGAAATTGATAAAGATGATGATGCTTGTTGTTTATACGGGCCTAACATCTAGGTCATCGGCCCCTAATTGTACGAAATGAGATGAAGTGGAATGAAAAATTTAAAGTCCAAAATCCTCTACTGACCAGAATTCAAAACGTGAGGACGAAGAATGAATTTAAAACAATCAGTGGATCCGACCCGCAATGCCTCACATTCATAGAAACTGATGTGAAACAATAGTATTACTGACCAAGCGACGGCGTCTATAGCACAATACTGAATCGATGATGCTTTTAGTCTAAAGGGGTCCAAATTGCAAGTCATCGGCCCCCAATACTGGTACTTATCGCTAGGAAGGTAGAACCATGGTATTTGTCATGTTGCGGTACTAATCAAAAGTAGCGTTGACTCGGAGCATTCCACACAGTATGGTACTACACACAGGTAATGAAATTCGCACGTGGAATAGAGACCTATGGTGTTTCGCTCATTGAGGCGCCATTTACAGGCAACGCAGACCTGTGGTGTTCATCACATATGTATACTAATCACGGGAACCCGCACTATCCCGTGGTGTTCCTCATATAGTGGGTACTAATCATAGGCAAGCTCACCCATGGTTTCGCTCCTAATGTGGTACTAATCACAGGTACTGTAGAAGCCGGCAACGCACTCTGTTGCTACTAATCACAAACATATTTGGTACCTAACATAGTGGTACTACGCGCAAGTAAAAGCGACCCGTGGTTTTCCCCGCGTGGTGTTACAAATCGCAAGCAGTGTCATGGTTCTAGTACAATCATCCCTTGGTCGCCCCTTTTAGTCGCCTCTTACGACAGGCAGGGGATTCCGTGGATGTATTCTTCGTCTTCGTCCCACACCCACAGGGGATCCTTTGGAAATGAATCCCCTAATTCTGCCCTTGATATCGGAAAACTCCGCTTAAATTTTATAGAGAAATTCATATCATTACTCAGAACGTCAGGTAAAATTCGGGATACTGTATTATGAAGTGATCGAACAATCTGCAGTTTCAAAATGTGTTCTCAAAAGAAATGTTGGAATATTCACAGATAGTTGAGCAGGTTACGATTGGGAAAAATGGTAGTAGCTACATGATTTAAATTTATCGAAATGACTTTGTTAGCGAGAGGCTGGCTCTTCATATAGACATACTTTCTGACGTAGACAAAGAAAATGAAGTGTTCCTAGATAGTTTCGAGTATATGCTAATTTACACTGGCAGAAAATGAAATACCAACACCAGGAAAACATTTTCCAAAGGATTCCTCACAAAGGAATAAAATTTACCTGGAGGGTAGGAATTGGCACTTTGTATTTAATAAACTAAGATTTACTTAGTTGAACGTATTTTATTACATTTTATATATTCGACAAATAATTACAATGTGTTAATGAATGGAACACTTTCGACGGAGATTTCATTATTTAATAATCAAAATCTATGTAAGGGGTGGCGTATTTGGAAATACTTCATAAAGTATATTCTGAAAAATATGTACTCTACCTGCAGTGCTCACATAATCCTAAATTATTCAGAATTCTTTTAATACAACCTTATTTAAAATGTATTGTAGGTTAATAATATTTAACCCAAATATTTAGTAATAAGTTTGCCAACGTCCGAGAGAATCAAGTAAACTTTCTAAGAACTCCACTTTAAACTAATATCAGTTTGAATATGTTCTCATGCACAAGTCCCTTAAAAAATTTTCTCCACTACGAGGAATTCTGTTTTCACATTCCTGTGATTTCCTTCCTAACTTCACAAGTTTCACTCCCCTCTTGCAGCAAACACAAGAGGTAGGACGGCAAACAATTTTCCCTATTATATGTAAGGAAATTTATTTTTGTGAATTTTGGAATTGCCCTCCTCTTTAACTAAATACCTCAAGCACTGACATAATGTGTAGGTTACTTACGTTCTGGTGATGATTAATAGCAGTTAGTGAACGAAAGCGTTAGTAGAGGGAATCAGATACCAACCTGAAACAGAGAAAAAAAAGGATGAATTCAGAAAGAATGTAAATTTATAACATCAGTAGGTAGTGTACCCGCTCAAAGCCTGAGTCCCAACCAGCATTTATCTCAGGGAGTGTTACGGTCCGAATCCATCGCAACTAATACTCAATAAAAAATATTTTGAGATATAAGATCTCAAACTAAATGTAAGGGCGCCATCCAATCAGTACTACAGGGTTGAACGGGACACTCTAATCTTTATCTTTAAGGCTAAGGCTCATCATAAAACACACAAATTATATATATTCAGATCAAAGGGAAATTATGAAGGCTCCGTCCTAGGAATGGGAACGGATATTTAAACGGTCACCAAGGGTTTACTATTCTACAAGAACAAGAACCTGGAACTGTTTCCTTGCAAATGCTAAAGGAGCATTTTATTTAAGTAAACAAATGAAATTTTACACACAATCAAAATCTGTTGACCCTTGATTTGCCGGTAATTTGTCAAATTATTCCTGAAAAATGATTTTATAATATTTATCACTTTTGACCACCCTTCCATTTGGGTGGTGGAACCGTTGATATCTGAAGGTATCAGATTTACCTTCGTTAACACCATGACCATATTTGATCATGGACCAATTACCTGTTGGCTAAGTAGGCGCGATCACATGGACCATGTTATCGCCTCCAATTTGATTGAGATGAGACCAACCCGGGAAACTACAAACTCTCCCCGGGTTCCTAACCAAGATATGCTAATCGTTAGTTGAAGGAATACGACAAAGGGACTCTAACCTAATGGTCCAGATGTAGGGATTTGCCTTCATTGTACACATATTAACTTAACTTATTATTTACAACCAATTGACATTATTACGTTAATTCGCCAGCTGACTTCCCTAGTATCATGCATCATCATCATCCGAATAATAAGAAAAATAAATAAAATAAAAAAATATTTTATTAAATATTAAATATTATTATTATTATTATTATTATTATTATTATTATTATTATCATTATTATTATTATTATTATCATTATGTTTTGCGGAGATCATGATTATCGTAACCCGTAATCATCCTCGGAATAATATTTCAACTTTTCGCGATTTTTATTTTCATCTGAAATAAATAAAAGTAGCTTCTTTGATTATTCTTCTTCTCCTTCTTCAAATATTCTCATTATTATTATTATTATTATTATTATTATTATTATTATTATTAGTTAAAAATCTCAAATTTTTCATTTCAACTCCCAACATCATTATTATGTCAAAATTATAAAAAAAAGTAAATTCTTCTTCCAAAAAAGTAGTTTTTTAAAATATTTATTATTATTATTAATTTTTAAAAAATTTAATTTCGCCTGTTACATGGTAGTCCACTCTTAATATGTTTAACGCATAACCCCTTTTACAATTCCGATTTATTTTGGCACTAATCAATCCAGATATGATTTACTTGGAATATTATTATTATTATTAATAGTATTATTCTTTCGAGAATATTTATTTTTATTCCCCATCTTTATAATTTAGTCACATACGTTCTCTCCCAAACAGAAATCACCAAAATCCGAATTCACATCGGTCGGGACATAATAGTGTTCCAACCCGCAACCTTATTTTCGTACTGTCGTTAATATTCATGGAGACCATATGCTCCTAAGACGATTCTCAAATCCCATAACACCTCGCAGTTGGGCAAATACCTCCAATCTCTGCAAGTGTTAAATTATTCCTTCCTTTTTCATTTTGAAGTCCATTTATCCATTGGAACTCTTCAAAACATTTTCACAAATTAACCCTCGGTGTGTGGACTCTATTCTGCCACTCAATACACCGGTATATAAATACAACCTCTATGTGGGCCTTAAGATCCATCTATTACTTCATCAACATCAGTACAATTCACTTTCATTTCGGGCCGGATTTCTGTCCCACAAACTCCAAATCTCCACCTTTGGCTCAAATCACTCTGGGCTTCAAACATAGCGTGACCATATTATCAAAATGCCTATCTCGTTTCTACCACAATTTATTTATGATTATTATGGAGTCCAAAAACGTTAAATCAACAATTAGTGTTAAAACCGGATTCACTGCACAAATTATAATTATTCACGGCACATGTGATCTCCACATTTAAATTACCTTAATTTGCAACCATTCCATCCAACTAGGCCCGTGCCTTTATTCTCAAAGATTATTATTAAACACGCCTTTACACATTACCAGATTATTATTATTTTGTCCGCTGGCGAACTTCGCGATATTTACAAACAAATCAATGGACTTCATTCCGTCCCACAACAATTTAAATCACTTGGCAATCCTACCTCTGGATTATCTTAACAACATGCCTTAATATCTATAAAAGTTCTGATAACGGAAAAACACTTTGGAAGCACTTCTAAATGAATATTAACATTATCTTTACGTGAAACGTGCTCCATATCATATCAAACAACTCAAGCACTTGAATGAACAACTCAACCCTACCATACTCTATTTAATAATCAAAATTATGATGAGTGCTCGATCTAATCTACATATTAATTTGTCCCTTTGTCTATCTATCTTTGAATTTATACGAGCCGAAAACGGCTCGTTTCATAATCAAGTTACCATGATAAATTAATATGATTTCCTCCCCCTAACGATAGCAATCTACAAATATGTTAAAAGGTTACTCAACTCTGCCATTGTAGTCTGCTAAAACCGGACGAGAAGCCATAGCCCCTCCGGTTTTTAGCAATGCATTCCACTGGTATTCGTGCCAGCTTGAAGAATTAATCCTTGACCCTTCTCAACTTTACACATTTTGAATAAAAACAAATAAATTAACTGTTGCACTTTGGAATAATTTCCACCCTAAATTCTACTCACTAATTTTACACTCTCGGCCCACTTAATGTAGATATACATTCTTCATTCCTTTCTCGGACACTAGGAACATGGGATACCTCGGGATCCCCTTTACAACGGCCCGTGCGCGCACTTGAATTCCCCGTCTCACGTTCGTGTAGCTGACCAGGTATCAGTTTAGAATCGACTGTTTACTAGGTGACAAACACTCGTGACCGTTCTCACGTAACGCACTTCCTAATCTGTTGGTAGAATCTCACACTCCGTAAGTTATGCTTCACTGAGTCCTGTCTATTTGAAACACTTCATACTAGTATACTGCTCAAGACTGTAATATGAGCTACATCACGTCATGAATCACAGTACTATGTAACAATATAATACTTCGAACCCTACTCCACGAGTAAGTACACACTCGCACCCCTGGCGTAATCACGGCTCGAACAAAATATCAGAAGTTGTCACGCACCCCTAGCGTGGTATCAGCTCGAACACACTGTCAAAAGTAGTTGCGCACCCCGGGCGTGCTATCAGCTCGAACACACTGTCAAAAGTAGTTGTCAGTCCTTGTCCACGACATCATATTTATACTTGTATCTCCTCTCTTCCGAGTTCAACGGAGTTCATCTTCGGACGCGCAGTCCCGATATCTTCATACGACACTTTGCGGTTTGGCCCGTGGCTTTAATATATGATCCAATGATGTAATTATGTTCTCAAATGCTCTATACCAATTCTCAACTATTATCGTTCGCTGGTAATGGATATATTCGCGAATTTAGCTGCCGTATCCCGGCTCGGGGTTTCGCGCTCTTTTGTGGCTTCCTTTGCCTTCAGCCAATCAGCGAATAGCGTCCATGAATTCTCAGAATTACACCATGCAATCTCCCGCAATTATTAACTTTTTATAAGTTTTATGGTATAGTAAGGCTCCTAAATTCCACTTTATTCTGAATCGATACTTCACTTCCTTCTATCACTTTAATCCACGGAGTTAGCCTCGCTAGTGCTTCTTACAATACGAAGTTGTCGCCTTGCTTTGGTCAAGTGAATTTTTCCATTGGTCCACCTAAACCACGTGACCGGGAAGGCTCATATTTTTTTCTTCCAGTGCCAACCCCGCGTTCAACTCCCGCTAGTTACATGGAGATACCCCTACGTCATTTCTCAGAAATTTGCACTCGGCTCTCTGCGCTGTTGCTACTACCAAGACTGCCCGGGACTATGAATACTTTGGCAACAAGTTATCCTCTCTCTTTCCTCGTTGTCACAATTTCTGAGAAATCTAATTCTGTCACTCATTGTGTTTGTTAATCTCAATGGAGACAACAGTCTGTGGTATGGTGTAACCTGCCATCTCGGCCTGGCCTGTTCTTACTGTATGTACAGTAAGATACTATTTATTCTGAAAATGAAATATATATTCCTCAATAATTCATCATAATTACAATTGCATGACGCTTATCACACCCCCACCAGGGCGCAGTAGTATGCATTCGTTTTCCTAAGTTTTCAGTCAGGTGCTTCATTACCATTCATAAGCATTACCCCCTTTACTGATACGCACATTCTTACAGCTTGGTAATAATCGTCACGTAAATTTCAAAATATTCTGAATTCTGAAATTTGTAATTGTTTTCCATCGTTGCAGCTGTTCAGATATTAAAGTAATTGCTGACCCTAAAAGTAGGCATTCAGGTCATGTCGAGTATACATAGAGTATTACATTACAAAGAGATTATTAAGCAGAAAGCAAAAATGCTAAAATTAGCACTCTTCACCGCTAACATTCCGTTGCGAATTTAGTGCAGTATGTCACAGGACATAAGAAATATGAACCAGTTACACCTAGCAATTAACCAAACGGTTTACGATAAAATGGATGACTGATCCCCTTTTACATTATTGGGTGTATTATGCGCATGCATTCTCTGTAATTTATTTTCAGCCGCACTTCATATCTGGAAAAATGTCCGGCTCCATGGCTAAATGGTTAGCATGCTGGCCTTTGATCACAGGGGTCCCGGGTTCGATTCCCGGCAGTGTCGAGAATTTTAACCATAATTGGTTAATTTCGCTGGCACTGGGGCTGGGTGTACGTGTCGTCTTCATCATCATTTCATCTTCATCACAACGCGCAGGTCGCCTACGGGAGTCGGTTCAACAGACTTGCAATTGGCGAGCCGAACTTGTCCTCGGACACTCCCGGACTAAATGCCATACGCTTTTTCATTTCATTTCATCTGGTAAAATACAGTTAGCGATTGTGTGCGAGATATATAGTATGCGGGAAAACTCTTCTTTAAGCTGTGTATTTAGGGCGTTCAAAAATGATAGACAATCACTCGATATTGCCGTAAAAGTAGCAGCTTTTAATGTATGCCTTTTGTGCACTATAGTGCTACCTATGGCCGTTAGATTACTTTGTTACTGCGTACAGGTAGAATGTATGTATGTATGTTTGTTTGGTTTTCAGCCCGAAGGCTGGTTTGATCCTCCACAGTTCCGCCAACAGCTGTCATAAATAGCCTAGGCGTCACTGAAAAGGCATACTAGGGAAATGAGGAGTGAGGTAGTTTCCCGTTGCTTTCCTCACCGAGTCAGAAGTTGTTTTTACATATCAATCTGCCAAGCCCACTGAAATGCATGCACCAACTGACCCTATGAGTGAGTGATATTTTCACTCCATTCATAACAGGGACTGGCTGGATTAGGAATGGTATTACTAGCATCGCTCATACCGCGTTCACCTTCATGTTGTCAAAGCCACGGATGAGACTGAGACAGACAGGACAATGAAAGTAACAAATTTATTCTAGCTCATGCCAGAAAACACAGTGCACTGTAAACACTACATCTCACTAGCAAAGGCATACAGGTAGAATAATGGAACTTATTTCACACTGGCGACAACGCTCAGATAACACAGAGGTAGACAGTCTTGGGTAACGGTGGACTGTGCGGTTTCTCTGGAGCAAAGGAGTAGCTCCTTCACCACCGAAGCGCCATTGACACACCAGTTACCAAGTGAGTGGCAATTCTGCGAAATACCCAGCTACCCCCTTGGAGAACCGCTATACGGCCACACTCAAAGTCAATGAGTTGTTCGATAGGTGCTCGCTGCCACCTTCCAGGCATTGCTAACACACTCTGTGATACACACGAAGTGGAACCGCACATCCACTGCACTTGTTGCATTGTCTGATCGGAGGATCCCTGTTGGTCGAAAAAAAACCACACGTACCAGTTGAAAGAGCTCGACAGCGCGCGGTGATCAGTTTGGGTATAGGTCAGCTGCGCGCGGCGGTTATTCCTACATTTTCTTTCCCATTTTTGGAGACATACGACATTCTGTGAATGCCAGCCTATTTGCCATTCATAGGTATGTTGAAAATGCTATGTCATATACATGCCAAATTTAGTATAGGGCAATTTTCAAGAATTAAAGAAATGCATAACCGTATTAGAACACGGCATTTGTCAAGTTGTTAAAATAGACAAATCCATATTAGAACAGGGCATGTCCATACTCTACATACTATATAAGCTATGCGCCTTGATTTTAATAACAAACTACTACAGGAAATGCAATTGTGAAATAATTCCTTGTCTGTTTTTAAAATTAATTCCTCTATATACTGCCTACCATTTTCATAGGCAGGTTTAGAATTCTGTTTTCAACTACCTGTATCACTTATTTATCTGCGTTTGAATGATAGCGTCAAGAAAAGATGTATATATGTACAGTAGATGTGCAGTGTTAAAGTTAGGTCCGAAACCCCTGTTGAATCCCTGATAAGCAATGCATTTTTTTGGTATTTGCTTTACGTCGCACTGACACAGATAAGTCTTATGGCTACGATGGGACAGGAAAGGCCTAGAAGTAGGAAGGAAGCGGCCGTGGCCTTAATTAAGGTACAGCCCCACCATTTGTCTGGTGTGAAAATCGGAAACCACAGAAAACCGTCTTCAGAGCTGCCGACAGTGGGGTTCGAAGCCACTATCTCCCAGATGCAAGCTCACAGCTGTGCGACCCTTACTGCACGGCCAACTCGCCCGGTAATGTTATTTCTAATGTGATTGCGTCATATGCCCAAATTTCTGGAGGAAACGCTGATTCAGAACCTATGAAATTTGTTGTTAAATGATCTTCTAAACTTGTAACATTTGGTTAGATTGGTTTTTTGCTAATTGAACCTTCTACAAAGACTTCTCCTATTTCCTCGAAAGGGAGGAAGGTAATCCGAACACCCAGTGCAACCATTGTTCTCTATCGGTACTCTTTTGCTTATATTCGGAAGATAGCTCTGAAGTTAGAATTTTTCTTCACCAAGTCTGCGTCAAATGAAATATACGATAGATGATTACGGTCACAACTGACTGATTTTATGTATAGCTACTTCAAAATTAGCCGCAACCGCTGAGTGTTCAAACTCAGTATTCTCACAGGCATTTACGATTTCATTCAACACCTTCTTACACGAGACTGGTGTTTTCTTTGTCAATAAGAAAACAAAAAAAGCTAAAAGAATGTACTGATCATTATTGGATACATGAATTATAAAGAACTGGTAAAATAATACAGCAGAAGGTACCATCTAAGAAAATGTTATTACTCTCACATAGCAGTCGTAGATTATTGGCGTCAAGAAGGGGATCCGGCCTTAAAACAGGGCTAAATCCACATATGCGACGCAGTTCGCACCCGCAACCCAACAGATGTGGGATAGGCGGTAGAAAAAGAAGAAGAAGGTGTCGTATATTCCTTTTCGTTGCAAAACTAACTTTTTAGGTTGCTATATTAAATCACAAGCAAGAGTTCATTCCTCACACTTTAAAACGTCATTTCCTACAAACCTCTGCGAAATTCGTCTGATGTTTACGGTAATGGTGACAATATGTCACATGTCACATTCTTATTTGAAACTTCAATCTTTTCACGGGCAACTTCTTTCCGAATCACCTTTGATGGTCTTTTAGGCAATTAAGTAAAATATTTTACCTTTACACTTTCCTATCCCAACTATCAACGGCTTCGTGATTATGACAATTCGTTACTGAATAAAATATGAGTAGTATCATTTTAAAAAACACGTGGCTTGCATCTTATAACAGTGCCCCTGCATGATACTCCTCGCTGTGTTTGCCTGTTCTGCGAAATGTGCATCCATCTACAGTGACCAAACCTTGTCCTATTTAATTTCTCATACAGAAAATCGTTGGACACGGCTATGCTTGGAAGTTAATATAACATTATAAACCTCATCTCCTCTGCACACACAGTTATTACTATTCTCAGTATATTAAACCCTGCCCACCGGACGAGTTGGCCGTGCGGTTTGGAGCACGCAGCTGTGAGCTCGCATCCGGGAGATAGTGGGTTCTATCCCTACTGTCGGCAGCTCTGAAGATGGTTTTCTGTGGTTCCCCCTTTTTCACACCAGGCAAATTCTGGGGCCTGTACCTTAATTAAGGTCACGGCCGCTTCCTTCCCATTCCTAGGCCTTTCCTATCCCATCTTCGGCATAAGACCTATCTGTGTCGGTGGGACCTAAAGCAACTAGCTAGGAACCCTGCCAGCATGAGTTCAGGATTTAGATGCTGCCGTATCCCGCTCAACAACCTACCATACTCGTGTTGCTAAGTTCCGATCAAAGGTAGCGTGATGACAATTAGAGTCACTTGTCAGTGTGAATAATAATAATAATAATAATAATAATAATAATAATAATAATAATAATTTATTAATTTGATACATTTGATACATTTGATAAATACGCCCAAGGAGATGATCCCGTGAGCAAGAATTGTCTGCAATTTACGAGTTGTTCGAAGGAAGGAAGGAAGGAAGGAAGGAAGGAAGGAAGGAAGGAAGGAAGGGAGGGAGAATATAGGGTGTGCAAGGAATTTTATGTTAGATAAGGTGTGGGGGTTGTGGGCGCACCACATAATGTTTGTCGACCACTGCTCTACACAAACACACACAAGGAGTACATCGTTCAGAAGACTGCACGCCATTGCATACACTTGGAGAAATGACAGTCGTTAATAGTGCTACCGTCTCTATATTCACAACAATTCTCGAAACAAATTACTAACATTATTTACTACTACTCCAGCCACATTTCTGTTAGAACTTACATGAGAAAGAGTCACAAGCATTTGACGTATTTGTGGTACACCCGCTCTTGCGCGGATGGTATGATTACAACAATTCAGAAGTTCACGCAGAGTTGGACAAAAGTTTCACGCTCAGTCGGTCTCAACCTTTCAGACGACCTCGATGAGACAACGGGTCTGACGGCTGCAGAACAGTGCAAGTAATTGCCGTTCTACCAAGGTTAATATGTAAAGGTCAGGACAAGAATAATACCTTTGCAGCCGCCACCTTGATACTCGATGCGGGCGTTCCCTACAGCATTTCTGTACTATTATAGGCGATTTTGGATTTTAAAAAATGGATTTAAGTACACAAAAGTTATTGAAATTAATTTTATTTACCGAGGAAGATATGACTCTCATCTTGTACTCCCAGATGAGGGATTGCATGTAATTAATAGTTTCCTAGAATCGGAAAATTGTGAAATTAATGATAAGAGAGAAATTTTTCATCAGTAAGAAAGAGAGTTGCATATATCGTGAAGAGCTGCAATGGAATTACAAAGAGGCTATATGACAAAATTATCATAGTAAATTCTTCAGGCAGTAGGCCTAATTTATGGTAAATAAGCATGAACAGAGTAAAGTAATGTTCAAACAAATGTAGATGTTAACATTAAATAATTATATACAGGTTAAGGCCTAACACAACAGCATGTCAATAAAAATGAAAATTGTAGGGATGGTATTTCATTTTAACAGCTTCCTTTCTTCTGCTCTGTATAGTTCGAATTGAGGTTCCTCAAAATCAAGCTGCAGGCAAAGATGATAATAAATACATGGTCAGTAAAAATAGTTTAATACACAAGCTTTATGAAAATCTACAGCTTGTTCCAGTCATTCTACCGGGTCAGGAATGGAATGAATGAAGCCCCCATCTAGCGGCGAGGATAGGTATTGTGCCGGTTGCCGAAGCCTGTCGCACCACTATGGAGCAATGATTAATGAATGACAGATGAAATGAAATGACACTGGAGAGTGTTGTTGGAATGAATTATGACAGGGAAAGACGGAGTACCCGGAGAAAAACCTGTCCCGCCTCCGCTATGTCCAGCACAAATCTCATATTGAGTGACCGGGATATGAACCACGGAATCCAGCCGTAAGAGGCCGGCGTGCTTTTGCCTGAGACACGGAGGCTCACAGACAAGCTTTATACAGAAGCAAAATTAATATACATGTTTAATAATAATAACATTAATAATAATAACAACAATAATAATAATTATTATGTTGGCGTGTGGACTACGCAGAAGCCTGGTGTAGGTCTTCCGAGTTGACGCGTTACAGGCGACGTGCGCGTCTGTGATCACGGTGTCCTACTTATGTGGAGATTCAATGTGGGCGTTCCCTACAGCATTTCCATGTTATATATGGGCGATATTCTGATTTTAAAATTTGATATAAGTTCAAAAAACTGTTAAAATGATAACGACGGCACACATACTCTGATCCTGAGCCATCGGAATAACCAAGGAAGGTTACAATCTCCGAACCAGCCGGGAATCGAACCCGGGACCTCCTGGACAAAAGGCCTGCAATTGGGAGCTGCATGTAGTATTTCTTATCATATCTCAGCCCTCCAGCCATTCCTAAATCTCTGGCAGTATCGGGATTCGAAAACTCCGACTTCGACGACGGCAGCTAATAACACTAACTATGACACTAAGAAGATGGACACTTGGGTGAACATTATTTCATTTTTCACTTTTATCTAGCAAAATTATACTAACCCCGCGTACCTGTGAATGTTCATTGGCTGCCACTTACCACGTAGGCAATTTTACATCCCTTTCGCCTTCCTCTTCTTATCTTTCAGAAATCTATATAGGGTGTTAGGTGTATACCTGCAGATATTTCTTCTAGCAATAGAGAACGATGTGACGAACCACTATATACCAAACTTTTAGTAATCCTCGGAAGTTATTTACGAGAGCAAAGAGATACGATGTTTTTAGAATAGGTAGTGTGCCTTGTTCTTGTGAATGGATAGCTTCCCTTTGAGAACAGGCGAGTCACGCGCCAGCCGTGCCAAACTGGTTTCTGTTTATGTTTACGTGCAAATGTACTGCTGTAACAGCTGAACGCTACCTGTGCAATGCACGAGATGTTACGTAATATACTTGTCAAACTGGTTTTATGTTTAAGAGCAACTGAGCTACGATAACAGCTGAACGTGGCTACTACAGTAGTGTATGCCATGTTACGTCACATTCTCGCCAGACTGGTTTCGTTGTTGTCAGTATTTAGTTTCCGGCTTAAGGGCTACAGACAACCCTGGTCATCGGTTTCGGACCCTGGAGATGTACCGAATTCTCAGCGTTAATACTGGTTCATTTGCTGTTATGTCCTTTAGGGATTGGGATATCTGTGGTCATCAGCCCCGTGGTCTAGTGAGTATGGAAATGACCTGAAATACCTGTATCGGTGCGGGACCTGTACGAGCGCGTGATATAATTACTGGTTGGTATAGGCGCGCCGGGACGTGAAATACGGTACGATCCCCGTTGTGCATTGCGTAAAGGTAGAATAAAAATGGCAGTTCCTGACGCCAACGAAAGCAGTCATGGGATGCCCAAATGAGTAACATCGGAACTGAATTATCGAAACACATCAAACGTTTAGTTTCAAAGGAATATTGGACATGTTATATAACTAAATAAATTAAACGTACCTACATTTCGTGCCTCCTTCCGGGCTGAGTGGCTCAGACGGTTGAGGTGCAGGCCTTTTGACTCCAACTTCACAGGTTCGAACCTGGCCCACTCCGGTGGTATTTGAAGGTGTTAAACTACTGTACGTCAGCCTCGTGTCGGCAGATTTGCTGGCACATAAAAAGAACTCCTGCGGGACTAAATTCGGGCACCTCAGCATCTCAGGAAACCGTAGAAGTAGTTAGTGGGACGTAAAGCACTTAACGTTATTATTATTATTATTATTATTATTATTATTATTATTATTATTATCAGGTCATTAAAAGCTGAAATACGTGGAAGAAAATAGTAAAATATGCGTGGTTTAAGAGGAAACAAGATGAAATATATGTCACGTGAGTTAGCATCGGTCGCAGTAGTTACGTACAGATTACTATGTGTAAGACGAGAACCAGGTCAAGCTCGTGGGGATGAGTCAGATGTAATCTCGTATTGTGTATAAACATCAAACATACACATAAGCAAACCTAAGAAACATAAACAAGGTTACACGTTAGAGACATGTAGCTATTAACCTGAACGCCAGGCCGAAGGTCGCTTTCATGAGTACAGATGAGTTATCAAATTATACACAATCCACAGATGTCGAAAGTATCTAAGAAGATTCCGCCACAAGTATATTACATTTTACTACGATGGTGATATTAACAAATCGCAGCAGCTATTGGCTTTACGTCGCACCTACACAGATAGGCGTTATGGCGACGATGGGACTGGAAAGGGCTAGGACAGGGAAGGAAGCGGCCGTGGCCTTAATTAAGGAACAGCCCCAGCATTTGCCTGGTGTGAAAATGGGAAAGCACGGAAAACCATCTTCTGGGCTGCCGAGAGTGGGGTTCGAACCCGCTATCTCCCGAATAATGGATACTGGCCACACTGAAATGAAATGTCGTATGGTTTTTAGTACCGGGAGTGTCCGAGGACAAGTTCGGCTTGCCAGATGCAGGTCTTTTGATTTGACTCCCGTAGGTGACCTGCGCGTCGTGATGAGGATGAAATGAAGATGAAGATAGCACATACACCCAGTTTCCTTGCCAGCAAAATTAACCAATTAAGGTTTAATTCCCGACCCTGCTGGGAATCGAATCCGGGACCCCTGTGACCAAAGGCCAGCACGCTAACCATATAGCCATGGAGCCGGACTTAAGCGACTGCAGCTATCGAGCTCGGTAAATCGCAGCAGATTACGCTATTGCGTGTTAAGATGATGTCGGTAGAATACAGTATACCTGTTAAGACATAAGGCTGCAGTAGAAGAAGAGGAAGAAGAAGGTAACGTGAGCCATATAGTCAAGCAGGGCAGAGCCGAACAAAGAGCACATTAGTGACACAGACATAAGAGTGGCGTGGTCGTAGGAACTACAGTCGCATTAGTAACACTCTGTTGTAGAAAAATAATGAACTAACATACAGTACGGGCTCCGTAAATCCAGGTGGACGGTAACAAGACTATCTCGAATAGAAAAGTACGGATTTACGAACGTACACGAAAACGCCTGTGAACAAAATGTACCTATGTTAAACATTACAGTACAACAGTTTAGAAAACAAAAACATACAGATTGCCTTACACTAAAAGAAATTTAAACTTTCTTTTGTAAACTAACAGAACACTCTAGGCAACCTTCTTAAGTTAAATGTTTATAGTTCCTATTTCAGTAATGATGAATATAAAACAATTATTTTATTGAATTTTTATACGTGATGATGATGATGATAATTGCTGTCTTAATGTCATCGGCCCTTAAAAACGCAAAGTGTCCTCTGTTTTAACTCGTAGTGAATAAGAACAAAATATAAATTGCTCGAAGCCTTTCCCGATAGATTCATGAAGGGCGACCCGTGTTCTGTTCTGCCACACGATACACTAGCTGCATATCATGGTATTCGTGGCATTCATACACTGGCATTATTCAAATACTACTACTGATGCTACTCTAACGAAGTAACTCGCGTACTAGTACGGACGATAACTCGCAACTCTGACAGCTGTTATTCAGGTCAAGGTCAGACAGACCGGTTTCACGTAGGGACGGGGAACCCGTCCAGCCACATCCCCGTCGCTTGGAACAGCAGAAAATCGAACCGGCATGTGACAGGTCTTGTGCTTTTGTCGAACTGTTTACGTGGAATATTTTCCCAGAGTGCGATTTCAATATCATGGTCTTTTGGGAGTCCAACTCGCCGTATGCAGAAACATACCGTGTTGACGTGTACGTAAATAAAGTTTATTACGTCAACGAAAGAATGCATGGGATAGGATTTCCAAGTGAGTAGTATCGGAATTGAACTGTCAAAACACATCGAACGTTTTACTTCATACCAGTAAGGGACATGTTATAAACATAAATTAATTAAACGTACCTTCCTTTCGTGGTTCCAACCGAAGAGAACATATTTAAATGTAAATGAAAGCCTTCTAGCTTACTGCTGATTTTCCAGTGCCTATTAAACGTATCAAAATAAAAGTTGCCAGGCTGAGTGGCTCAGACGGTTCAAGCACTGGTTTCATGAACTTAGCAGGCTCGATCCTGGCTCAGTCCGCTGGTATTTGAAGGTGCTCAAATAGACCGCTTCTGATCGGTAGATTTAGAGGCACGTTAAAGAATACATGTGGGCAAAATTCCGACACCGAGCGTCTCCATTGGCACATTATTATTATTATTATTATTATTATTATTATTATTATTATTATTGGGCGAGTTGGCCGTGTGATTAGGAGCGCGCAGCTGTCAGCTTGCATCCGTCGAAAAGCCACTAACAATATTATTATAAAAACTGTGTTAGTTTATTATTGCTAACTATTATGAAAATAAAAGTTAATCGCCCCACTCAAACTTCGTAGCTCGTAATCTGTCAGAAAACACTAAAGAAAATAGTGAACTTTTAACAGGTCCGAATTATTATTAATATTATAATTGCAGACATATCTCCGAAATTACCGAAACATGTACTTACAAATTGTTTTACGTCGCACCGACACAAATAGTTCTTACGGTGACGATGGGAGAGAAAAGGGATACAAGTGGGAAGGAAGCGTTCGAAGTCCAATAAAGGTACAGCCCCAGCATTTCCCTGATGTGAAAATGGGAAACTACGGAAAACCATCTTCCCGGCTGCCGACAGTGGAGTTCGAACCCACTATCACCAGAATGCAAGCTCACAGTTGAGCACCCTTAACCGCACGATCAACTTACTCTAAGCTCCAATGCCGGTCTGAGTAGCTAGGACTATAGAGCGCTGGTCTTCTGATCCCACCTTGGCAGGTTCGATGGCGGCTCAGTTCGGTGGTATTTGAAGGTGCTGAAATACGCCAGTCTCGTGTCTGTGGACTTACATGCACTTAAAAAAGTACTGCGGTACAAAATTCTGGCACTTCAGCTCCTCCGAAAACCGTGAAAATTAGTTTGTGGAACGTAAAGATAGTAGTAGTTGTAGTAGTAGTAGTAGTAGTAGTAGTAGTAAACTTATTATTACGGAAGTTTTAATTAAACGGGTCCGTTACATTACCTATCGGAACTTACTGTCCAGTAATCAGCCTTCTGTCCACCTCTGTGGTATAGTGGTTAGTGTGATTAGCTGCCACCCCCCGGAGGCGCGTGTTCCATTCCCAGCTCCGCCACAAAATTTGAAAAGTGGTACGAGGGCTGGAACGGGTTCCACTAAGCCTCGGGAGGTCAAATGAGTAGAGGTGGTCCGATTCCCACCTCAGCCATCCTGAAAGTGGTTTCCGTACTTTCCCACTTCTCCAGGCAAATGCCGGGATGGTACCTAACGTTAGGCCACGGCCGCTTCCTCCTCTCTTCCTTGTCTATTCCTTCCAATCTCCGCATGCCCCCGCAAGGCCCCTGTTCAGCATAGAAGGTGAGTCCGCCTGGGAGAGGTACTGGTCAATCTCCCCAGTTGTATCCCCCGACCCAATGTCTCACGCTCCAGGACACTGCCCTTGAGGTGGTAAAGTTGGGATCCCTCGCTGAGTCCGAGGGAAAACCAACCCTGGGGGTAAACAGATTAGGAAAAAGAAGAATAAACCTTCTATTATAAATGCACGGCGGCAATTACACAGTGGACCGAGCTCGATAGCTGCAGTCGCTTAAGTGCTGCCAGTATCCAGTATTCTGGAGATAGCAGGTTCGAACCACACTATCGGCGGACCTGAAGATGGTTTTCCGCGTTTTCCCATTTTCACACCAGGCAAATGCTGGGGCTGTACCTTAGTTACCGCCACAGCCGCTTCCTTCCCACTCCTAGCCCTTTCCTGTCCCATCGTCGCCATAAGACCTATCTGTGTCGGTGCGACGTAAAGCAACTAGCAAAAAAATCCACAGTAGCTATTTTTCCTTCGAGCAATGTTCATGTATGGTTGCAACTACGGTTTTTGAAATCTGTCTCATTAATAACAAAATGACTGAATACTTGCAGCCTTTTCTTTCAATGTCCACCGTCCTTTCATTGACCTGAAAAATTTTATGAATAAACATAGACAACTTGCATTGTCTATTGTCAGAAATTCATCGTAGACTGTCGCAATATCAGCACAGAAATGTTGCGCTCATTTTTCGTTTACTTACTAACTATTTCCTTTCATTTTGTCAGCTTGGATCACTGAGTAATGCCATTGACGTCTTATAAATCACACACACCTACACAATACTTGATTCGCATGTATGTGCTGGTACGTATCTTCGAGGTCACTGTAAGAATTCTGTGTACATTTCCCACAGAGTACCCTAGACCGGTTTTCGAGTACAGCAAGTGGCCTGGCACGTGAGTCATGCTCTCCTACTTGCCAAGCCTTTAGGGGAAGTGCACAACAACATGTGTTGGCCTGCGATAAGAAACAGGTTCAGCAAGCCCTATACTCTGCTACTTTACTTCCACTAGGAGTGGACAGAATGACGTAACCGGCATATCCTGCTACGGCCGTTCAAAACACATTAGGTCCTGAAATATTTGGCTCAGTTATGGGCAAACTAATACGATAAGGGAAAAAGCACATAGCATATATTGTGAGATGTATTTTTCTTTGCCGACTAGCTTAATATCTGCACGTATACCCCTAACACCCTATATAACCTACAGACGATAGAAAATAGCTCTATTGTCCTCAATGGTCACTGTCACAATGAATTCTGAAAGCATGACCAACCTGTGGACATATACACCTTTCCTTCGACGTACAATTCGAGTGCTCTCTCCACACCAAAAGTTAGTGTTGTAAAGCCCGCTCTATCTACACTATGTTTACTAGGTGTTCTTCAAAGCATTCCACTGGTGTGCAGTTCAAAATCTCACTTTCATCAAGCCTGAAACAAATTATCTGCACTTTTCTAATTCAATAAGTTCCTTTTTACAATTTGCTTTACGTCGCACCGGCGACGATGGGGTAAATAAGGGTTAGGGAGCGGGAAGGAAGCGACCCTATCCTTAGTTAAGGTACAGTCCTAACATTTGCCTGATGTGAAAACCACGAATAACTATCTTCATGTTTGTCGGCAGTGGGGTTCGAATCCACTAACTCCCGAATGCAATCTGACAGCTACGTGAGCCAAACCGTGCGGCCACTTGCTCAGTCAAACAAAGTGTCCTTATGCTCGTATGTACTGTGCATATGTTTCTTTCTATCTTTGTTGTTGTTCTTGTTTAAAGATTTTTCGCAGTATCGTAACCGTGATCCTATCATTTGTTATTTTTACACATTATTGAAATAATCCGGCCCAATGCGACGAGAGTTCCATCGAGGAGTCACACTTCTTACTCAAGGACAGAAAAGAATTCCGAAGTAAGGAAGTACCTAACTCAACGATGTGATATATAAGGATGTGTAAACCACTGTTGGCTCAAAACCACACGGGTGAGAAAGGCTGAATTTTTAAGACTAAGAAACCTGTATACAATCAGCTTTTTAATATTTCAATGACATGTCTCAGTGTTACAGTATCTACGAATAGAATATACTGGGGTATGAAAGACTCTTGCCCTGTGTCCTTGTATGCAGCCAGTCCCCGAGATAATAGTTCTGAATGTGTTGCTTATAGGTAGAATCCTGCGCTGATATTCAAAGAATGATCCGCATTCGAATGGTTGTCCGCGGATATTGTAACTATTTAACTATATTTAACAATAGGCCTGTTACCTGGCATCAGACCTCCTACAGTCGCAAGTATAAATGAAGGATTTCGTCTTGTGAAAACTACAGACATATTGAGCGGTTCTCTTTCGGTAACTTTGTTCTTTCCTTCAACTAATTGCGGTCAGGAGTCACTTAGTCTTAGATCAGATTTACGGCTTTATGATCTCAATGCTCTTTTTATATATACATCACTATTCTTCCATATCAGTGTCAAAGGTCGCCTAACCACAAGCAAAAATAAGAGCATACCTAGTGAAAAATCAATAAACTTAATTAGGCCTATTTGAAAATTCTCAGCAAAATTATCCGCACTGCCATACGGTTTGCATCCAGCAAGACACTCCGTGCAGAGCTCTACTTATAAGGTGAGCTATGTCCGGCTGCCTGGCTGAATGGTCAACATAGTGAACTTCAGTTCAGAGGGCTCTGGGTTCGATTCCGGGCCGGGTCGATGATATTCTTCTTCAATAGTTAATTCCACTGGACTGGGGACTGCGTATTTGTGCTGTCCCCAACATTTTTACATCTCATGCACCAGTCATAACATACAAACAAGACCATCCTCTACCACAATAACACGCAATTTCCATAAATGGCAGAAAACACCCACCCACGTCGGAGAGTATGCCGTGCAAATGCTGCGTCTGGCTAGCACTTGCCATAGGAAATAATAATAATAATAATAATAATAATAATAATAATAATAATAATAATAATAATAATAATAATAAATTAAAATTATTATAATGTTATATATTATATTATATTATATTATATTATATTATATTATATTATATTATATTATATTATATTATTATTATTATTATTATTATTATTATTATTATCATTATTATTATGATGTCACCTGATGCATCCAAATAAGTGAACTTGGCGTCCGACTCGTTGGCTGAATGGTCAGCGTACTGGCCTTCGGTTCAGAGGGTCCCGGGTTCGATTCCTGGCCGGGTCGGGGAATTTAACCTTCATTGGTTAATTCCAATGGCTCGGGGGCTGGGTGTTTGTGCTGTCCCGAACATCCCTGCAACTCACACACCGCACTTAACACTATCCTCCACCACAATAACACGCAGTTACCTACATATGGCAGATGCCGCCCACCCTCGTCGGAGGGTCTGCCTTACAAGGGCTGCACTCGGCTAGAAATCGCCACACGAAATTATTATTATAGTGAACTTGGCAGACTAGTGTATAATAGAACATTTGGTGTTGTGAGGAACTCATCGGGATCGACTTCGCTATTCGTTTCACCAGAATGCCATTTCAGTAATGTCTGGGCTTTCTGCGGCGGTGGTGGTGAAGCTGTCGGGGATTCGTCCAAACTTTATGATTAAGGGCTCCGTGTAGTGCGTATTTGTAACTGTTTTATATTAACATCTTAAGCATGTGGACATTCTGCGTTAGAGAGCTGGGTAAACGAAAACACAAAGTGGGCAATAGAGAATATTGTTGTGAGGATCAAAGTAAACTAAATATTTTTCCACTGTGGAGCAGAACAATGATGAGTAGAATTGGAGCTGTGTTATCTTTCGTTGTTGTGCGGAATAGTGTAGTGCTGGTTAGCACTTTTGAACTGTTGTTGTCTATTTGTCAGTAAGTAGCTCACTGGATTTGACTGTGTGAATTACTACTGGACTCTCTCTGGAGTCGAACCAGGGAAGAGTCATTGTGTGTTGTGTGGTCAGTAATCCTGTGTTCAAACCTCACTAGACTTGTCAACTTATATAGCTCCTGGCCAATATATTGTTTTAGAAACGTGGGAGCTCTCTAAGTACATAGGTTGATCTTTTAGTGATTCCTCCAAAAGTAGTGTAGGTGATATAGAACGCGGTGTACACATAATTTCTTATTGATGATAAATTCTACTTTCATATTCAAAGGATCATTTACCAAATAATTGGAAGTAAAACTTTATGAATATATGTACCCGCTGCTGTAACTTGAAATGCATGCATCAGTAAATGTAACAATGAAGGAATAAGTACAGTAAAATACGATGTACTGTCAAGTCCGAAATTTGGAAATGTTGGCATTTTGTTCTATTTACATCTGATTCATAATTTCAATCTGTAATTGATTTACGCACTGGTAGTCTGTGAATAGAGAAAACATAGAAATTAGTGCTCCAATGAATTAGATTCTCATAATATGACCGGTCTGCTTTACGGTCAATGTTCATTTCGCGTACATCTCCTAATTAAACGAGCCCATTCACAAATATTTTTCGCAATAACATTCCAGAACCTATTACCAATTTAATAAGTCTATTCATTCTCTATGTGGCATCATAACACTGTTTATCATCCTTCAAAATCGACAAAAATAAATATATCTTTTTAAAAGCTCCATTCAGTTATTTCCTTTTATTTTCATATTTCAGCGTGAGAGGACATTTTCAGTTCACTTGACACGTACCTAAATCACAGTATAGTAATAATAAAAAGACACGGTCATTAATGCGTACTGCCATATTTTAGCTAGATATGAGGTTTTGGAATGTAAATAAAATTGATTACATGTTTCTGAAGAAATATAGAATACATGGTTTCAGATCAAAAGTTTTAGAATGGCAATAAATTTGATTAGGTCTATATGTTTCTGACGAATATATGTCTACTATACAGGCATTCAGATGGATTTCCAATACTGAGACCATGGGAGATACGATATATGAGTGACGTTGTCACTTGCATCTTATTCGAAAGACTGTAGTAGGAATCACAACGAATGAAAATGAGATTTCCGATTACTTACTATATTCAGAGTTTCACCCCGTTGCAGGAAAGATGGCCTGAAAGCTGAACGGTGAGAGAATACTTTTTATCGAAAACTCAGCAAGGTATCATTGAAGTAACTCCCTCACTGCATTAGCTTTCCTTCGCCTTAAGGACGAAAGGTCTTGAATAGCACCAATACTTTAACATTATTTATCCACTCTTATTTTGAATCGTGTACCTCTCTGAATAATATTTTTAACACGAATAAGTATCAGTAAAACAAAAATGAGAATATACAAATCAGTACATTTTCCAGTGCCGACGTACGGATGTGGAAGCTGGTCACAGCAGAGCAATTTAGAGAGAAGACTCACTGCCACAGAAATGAAGTATTTACGTAAAACTGTTTGAAGGACAAGGAGGGATATGGTTAGAAGTACTAGGATAAGGGAAGAGTGTCTTAACCAAGAACCACTGATTAGTTTAATTGAAAAGATGGAACTTGGATGGTTGGGGCACCTGGTGAGGATGGAAGAGGAAAGGAAGCCTAAACAAATATTCCAAGCAAGACCAGAGAGAAAAAGAGAGAGGGGACGACCGAGGCAGGAGTGGGACACCTACGTCTTTGACCTGGCGCAAAAGAGGGGAAAGACTCCAGCAGAATAGAGAAGATTGGCACTGGACCGGATTTCATACGGGTAGTGGCTGAAGGACCCGACGCCTGCGAGGGCATAAAGGGAAACGAGAAAGAAGAAAAAGAAGAAGAAAAAGAAGAAGAAGTATCATCTATACGTAATTTTACGATAATTCATGAATAATTTGAGAAAAATATGAAGCCCTGCTCTAAGAGATGGGTGAGATTGACACAAAGTGTAACTGCTCTTTTTCACAAAAGTACTTTCTTCCCTTATAGGTATACTAGCAAGATACCCGTGCTTCGCTACGGTATTATACTGAAATTTATTATTGAATGCTTATTGTTTTAGATATATAATCCGCCGAAATTCGTGATCTGACCCGTTTTCTGCGAGAATCCGCCAAAATTCGCGATCTGACTCGTTTTCTAATAGATTACGGCAAGTTTCCTCCCATTTTTCAATCTTTCTTTCCAGCAAACGATTTCGTACTTCCCGGGCCAGGTCCAGGTATTCCACCCAGTTAGTTGGGTCCCTAAATCTTTGCCATCTTTTCCTATAAGCATTTTTAATATGGATCAAATCTTTCAGCGGATCTGTCGTGGTGTCGTCTTGGGTGCCTTGGCGGTAGCCTACTGAACACGCGGCCGGACTGCATTCTTAGTCATTAGCCGTCCAGGACCCGTTTCCAGCGGGGTCCGCACATGTGACGACGGTCCAGAACATTATTATTATTATTATTATTATTATTATTATTATTATTATTATTATTATTATTATTATTATTATTATTATATGTTCTGGACCCCACAGCAATATGCAAGACCGCTACTTGGCGGTAAATTACATCTGCTGCCATTGTCATTGTTGACAATGTGGCCAGCACCATTGTCGCGCGTAGGCAAGTGTGCGGGATTTCTGGTGATACGAATGACATACCTCCGTGCATTATTGACCTTATTATAGAGGTGAACAATTTGACGGTCAATATCATTCCTATCGTTTATTTCAAATGTGTTTAAATTTTTATTTATATGCCAGGAGAATCTACTCTAATCTAAGAACGTTCTCCGAAGGAAAAGATGGCTGTTGAAAAAGAACCCAGGAAAGATTAAAAATGATCGGTTTATGATCAGAATAAGTACATCGAAAGTCAACAGCCTGTTTCCTATCATTCGACAGGATCAGGGATGGAATGAATAAAGCCCCATCTAGCGGCGACAATATGAATTGTGCCGGCTGCCGAAGCTCCCCTCTGGGGCAATGATCGATGAGTGACAAATGAAATGAAATATTGAACAGTGTTGCTGGAATGAATGGTGACAGTGAAAGCCGGAGTATCCGGAGAAAAACCTGTCCCGCCGCCATTTTGTCCAGCACGAATGTCACATGGAGTGGCCGGGATTTGAAACACGGAACCCAGCTGTGAGAGGCCGGCGTTCTGCCGCCTGAGCAACGGAGGCTCCTTATAAGTACATTATGAACAGTAAAATCAATTGGTCTCACCGCCTTTTACACCCCACCGCCGTTAAGTTTATTTACCCCCACCCCCAAAAAAATTAAAAGAAGGTATGTTTCTTTATGTTTAAAGGAGATTCCAAATACCAATATTCACGTTTATTACCTTCAGTTTTGAGATATAAGTATCCCCTTAAAAATAATTCACTTTTTTTAGCTTCCTTTCACACTCCCCTCCCCCCCCCCTCACAAAGTGATATTAAGGCAAAAAATACTTGTTCCTTTAACAGTAAAGGATCTTCTAAATACCAATTATCACCACTCTAACCTCTTTAGTTTTTGATTTATGTGTCCTCATGAAAGGAATTCAGCTCCTTTTCACTCCCCCCCCCCCCCAAAGATTGTTCCCCCCCAAAAACGCGCTTTTCTTTGTTTTTAAAAGAGATCAAAATACCAATTTTCACGTCTGTAACAACTTTAGTTTTTATTAGATGTATGTATTCTCATACAATTAAGTCAATTAATTTTTTCAATCCTTTAACCCCCCAAACCCCCTTCATTGGATATTCCGAGAATACGTGTTTGTTTACGTTTAAAGGAGATTCCAAAAATCAAATTTCACGTGTGTAACATCTTCATTTTTGAGATATCAGTAGCCTAATTAAAAGAATTCAACACCATTTTCGGTCACTTGTACCCCCCCCCCACTTCCCAAGTGGTATTTCCGAAAAATAAAAATACACGTTTCTTTATTTTTAATAGAATTAAAAAATTACCATTTTTCACTTCTGTAACATGTTAAGTTTATTGAGATATACTGTAGAAATTCTCATTTTAAAATTTCACCCCTTTTTAGTTCCCCTTAAGTGGAGTTTCCAAAGACAAATCACCTATGTTTCTTTACACTTACAGGAGATTCCAAATACCCACTTTTTACGTCTGTAACGTTTTACGCTTCTCAGATATTCTGTAGATATAGTCTTTCAAAAAATTCACCCCAATTTGCCACTCCTGTTTAACCGCCATTAATTGAATTTTCAAAAATCAAAAATATACGTGTTTCTTTATTTTTAAAGGAGATCCCATTTACATATTTTCAGTTCTGTAATATCTTCAGTTTCTGAGATATATGTATCCTCATTAAAGGCATTCAACCCATTATTCACCCTTTTACACCCCTCCTATTGGGATTTAGAGAAAACAAAGAAATACGTGTTCCTTTATTTTTAAGGGAGATTCTAAACACCAATTTTTACATCCGTAAACGTTTAAAGTTTTAAGATGTAGACACACTCATTTTAAAAATTCACCCCCCTTTTCACCCCCCCCATTATTTGGATTTTCCAAAAACGAAAAAATACCTGTTTCTTTATTTTTAAAGTAGATCCCAAATACCATTTTTCAGGTCTGTAATATCTTCTGGTTCTGAAATATAAGTAGCCTCATTAAAGTCATTCAACCTCTTTTTCACCCTTTTCCACCCTTCCTATTAGGATTTTCCGAAAACAAAAATACGTGTTTCTTTATTTTTAAAGGAGATTCTAAATACCAAATTTTACATCTATAAACTTTAAAAGTTTTGAAATATAGATACACTCATTTTAAAAATTTCATCCCCCTTTTCACCCCCCATTATTTTGATTTTCCCAAAACGAAAAAATACCGGTCTCTTTATTTTTAAAGTAGATTCCAGATACCAATTTTCATGTCTGTAATATATTCAGTTTCTAAGATATAAGTATTCTCTTTAAAGGCATTCAACCCAATTTTCACCCCCTTTTCACCCCTCCTATTGGGATTTTCCGAAAACAAAAAACTACGTATTCCTTGATTTATAATGAAGATTCTAAATACCAATTTTTACATCTCTAAACTTTATAACTTTTGAGATATAGATGCACTCATTCTAAAAATTCACCCCCCTTTTCACCCTCGCATTAATTGGATTTTCCAAAAACAAAAAATATGTGTTACTTTATTTTTGAAAGCGATCAAAAGTACCAATTTTGAGGTCTGTAATATCTTCAGTTTCTGAGATATAAGTATTCTCTTTAAAGGCATTCAACCCATTTTTCACCCCATTTTACCCCTCCTATTGGGATTTTCCGAAAACAAAACAAAATACGTGTTCCTCTATTTTTAATGAAGATTCTAAATACCAATTTTTACATCTCTAAACTTTAAAACTTTTGAGATATAGATGCACTCATTTTAAAAATTCACCCCCCTTTCACCCTCGCATTAATTGGATTTTCCAAAAACAAAAAAATACGTGTTTCTTTATTTTTGACAGCGATCGAAAGTACCAATTTTGAGGTCTGTAATATCTTCAGTTTCGGAGATATAAGTAGCGGTATCCTGATTAAAGGCATTCAACCCCTTTTTCACCCTTTTTCACCCGTTTTCACCCCTCCTATTGGGATTGTCTGAAAACAAAAAAATTCGTGTTTCCTTATTTTTAAAGAAGATTCTAAATACCAATTTTCACATCTGTAAACTTTTAAAGTTTTGAGATATAGACACACTCATTTTAAAATTTCACCCCCCTTTTCACCCCCTTAGCGACGGAATATCCAAAAATCCTCTCTTAGCGAGCACCTACATTATAATATGAATATATCCCCAAAATTTCATTTCTTTATGTCCAGTAGTTTTGGCTCGGCGATGATGAATCAGTCAGTCAGTCAGGACAAGCTATTTTATATATATAGACTAGCAAGATACCCGTGCTTCGCTACGGTATTATACTGAAATTTATAATTGAATGCTTATTGTTTTAGATATATAATCCGCCGAAATTCGCGATCTGACTCGTTTTCTGCGAGAATCCTCCAAAATACCCGATCTGACTCTTTTTCTATTATTTTACAGCACGTTTCCTCCCATTTTTCAATATTCCTTTCCAACAATCGATTTCGTACTTCCCGGGCTAGGCTCAGGTATTCCTCCTGGTCAGTTGGGTCCGTATATCTTTGCCATCTTTTCCGTTAATCATTTTTAATATGGATAAAATCCTTCAGGAGATCCGGCGTGGTGTCATATCGGGTGATTTGGCGGCACTGAACCCGCGGCCGGACTGCATTCTTAGTCATTACCCGTTGTAACGGACTCTTCACCTCACCGGCAACTACTGTTATCAACCTCGCCATGCACATAACCTTTTTCTACAATTAATATGGACTTATCTTCATCTGGATACACACCACATTTTCTCTTCAACTGGAACCTGCATACTTATATGGATTTGCACACATCATACCTTGCACGAACTCTGCTCTATCCACCTTTCCGACCGACGATAAAACTAACCTCCCTTTCGCTGCCTGACGTCATGTGACATCGTCCGCTTTGTCACGCATGCTCCACTAACTTCTGGAATATTCCAGACATATGTCTCATTATTCCACACTATAAATACCCGGCCTTCCTCTGAATGTGTTGAGATGGACTTTGGCCTGTGTGGAGGGAGGAACCTTTAACATCATCTCCGTCTTTAGCGACATGTGCCCTGGACTCTCCATTTTTGGGCAGAACTACTTGGTTCAAGATGAGGTATGACAAACTAAAAATGTCCTTATTGTAAATAATGCTGTGTTGCATTTGGAGCTATTTTATTTGCAAATTTTGACTGGGAGCAGTGCATTTCCAGGCCGAGATTTTACTTGCATTTTCAATTTCAAAGCCTCTACTGACTATCCAGTGACTGTTTGCTTTCAAAATGTGCGTGTGGTATATCCGCAACTCTGCGACTCCTATACACACTTGTGGTTAATGCTTCACCATGTATGTTTTGGTACACTTGGAGACTGTTTCATTATTGTATACAGTGACTTAAGCCAGTAGGACAATCTTTATTTGTGCCTATTTTCGGGTGTTAATTGAAGAGGTGGCAACTTTCACATGACATTAGACTTTGCTTTGTAGACTTCATGTTGGTATACTTCAATCTGGTAACTGCGAACATTCTTTCTTATTCTCGTTGTTCAACATTTTTCTTTAAACTGTATTCATCCCCTTTTCGTCCATCCCTTTCCTCTCCTGGCCCCTTTTCTTATTTGCTTTCATTTTCTTGAATATTTTACTCTTGATGTAACTATTTGTATTAATTCTGGTTGGGAAAATTCCGTATTCGTACTGACTTCTATTCTTCTAATATTGTAAGAGTTTGATTTGATTTTTCTAATATATGTATATTTCCAAATTTTGTCTTGGTTTCTCTTCTATTTTCACCTGTCCCTTATTTCTCCTGCCATTTTCTTTTAGTTTTTTTTGAATATTATCTAGCATCGTTTCCACTGCGCTATCTGTGTTTATTCTGGAATGTTTATTTGAAGAACCCTTTTTACCACGGCCTCAATTCTCAATTTGGCATTTTTTTTCATCGCGTAAATTTATTCCCTACTGTTTGTAAGCACTCGGTGTCACCGATACTTTGGATTTCCCTTGACTGGATTTATGAATAAATATATTCATATATGCATATACCCCCATTGAGGGGTTTTACACATGGTAGCAGAGCGTGGTTGATAACAGTAGTTGCCGGTGAGGTGAAGAGTCCGTTACACCGTCCAGAAGCCGTTGCCAGCGCGGTCCGCACATTTGACGACGGTCCGGAACATTATTATTATTATTATTATTATTATTATTATTATTATTATTATTATTATTATTATTATTATTATTATGTGTTGCTGGAATGGCTGATGACAGGGAAAACCGGAGTATCCGGAGAAAACCTATCCCGCCTCCGTTTTGTCCAGCACGAATGTCACATGGAGTGACCGGGATTTGAACCACGGAACCCAGCTTTGAGAGGCCGGAGCGGTGCCGCCTGAGCAACGGAGGATCCTTATAAGTACATTAATAACAGTAAAATCAATTGGTCTCACCTCCTTCTACACCCCACCGCCGTTAAGTTTATTTACCGCCACCCCCCCCCAAAAAAAAATTAAAAGAAGGCTTGTTTCTTTATGTTTAAGGGAGATTCCAAACACCAATGCTCACGTCTATTACCTTGAGTTTTGAGATATAAGTATCCCCATAAAAGTAATTTACTTTTTTCACTTCATTTCACACTACTCCCCCCCCCCCTAAGTGAACTTTCCCGAAAAAAATACTTGTTTCTTTAATAGTAAAGGATCTTCTAAATACCAATTATCACGACTCTAACTTCCTCAGTTTTTGATTTATGTGTCCTCATGAAAGGAATTCAACTCCTTTACACTCCCGCCCTCCAAGATGGTTTCCCGCCCAAAACGCGTTTTTCTTTGTTTTTAAAGGAGATCCAAATACGAATTTTCACATCTGTAATAACTTTAGTTTTTATTAGATGTATGTATTCTCATACAATTAAGCCAATTAATTTTTCAATTCTTTCACCCCCCCCCCCGCTTCATTGGATGTTTAGAGAATACGTGTATTTTTACTTTTAAAGCAGATTGAAAATATCAAATTTCACGTCTGTAAAATCTGCATTTTTGATATATCAGTAGCCTAATTAAAAGAATTCAACACCATTTTCAGTCACTTTTACACCCTCCCCCTCCACCCAGGTGATATTTCCGAAAACTAAAAATACACGTTTCTTTATGTTTAATAGAGATAAAAAATACCATTTTTCACTTCTGTAACATGTTAAGTTTTTTAGATATACTGTAAAAATTCTCATTTCAAAATTTCACCCCTTTTGAGTTCCCCTTAAGTGGAGTTTCCAAAAACAAATCACCTATGTTTCTTTACATTTACAGGAGATTCCAAACACCCACTTTTTACGTCTGTAACATTTTACGATTCTGTAGATATAGTCTTTCAAAAAATTCACCCCAATTTGTCACTCCTGTTTAACCGCCATTAATTGAATTTTCCAAAAACTAAAAAATACGTGTTTCTTTATTTTTAAAGGAGATCCCATATACAAATTTTCAGTTCTGTAATATCTTTCGTTTCTGAGATATATGTATCCTCAATAAAGGCATTCAACCCATTTTTTCCCCTTTACACCCCTCCTATTGGGATTTACAGGAAACAAAAAAAAAATTTGTGTTCCTTTATTTTTAGAGGAGATTCTAACTACCAATTTTTACATCTGTAAATTTTAAAGTTTTAAGATGTAGACACACTCATTTTAAAAAATTCACCCCCCCCTTTTCACCCCCAATATTTGGATTTTCCAAAAACGAAAAAATACGTGTTTCCTTACTTTTAAAGTAGATCCCAAATACCAATTTTCAAGTCTGTAATATCTTCAGGTTCTGAAATATAAGTAGACTTATGAAAAGCATTCGGCCCCTTCTTCAACCTTTTCTTCCCTTCTTATTAGGATTTTCGGGAAACAAAATATACGTGTTTCTTTATTTTTAAAGGAGATTCTAAATACCAATTTTCACATCAATAACCTTTAAAAGTTTTGAGATATAGATACACTCATTTTAAAATATTACCCCCTTTTCACCCCCTCCCTTAATTGGATTTTCCAGAAACAAAAAATACGTGTTTCTTTATTTTTAAAGGAGATCCCAAACACCGATTTTCAGGTCTGTAATATCTTCAGTTTCTGAGATATAAGTAGCCTCATTAAAGGCATTCAACCCTTTTTCCACCCCTTTTCACTCCTCCTATTGCGATTTTCCGAAAACAAAAAAATACGTGTTTCTTTATTTTTAATGAAGATTCTAAATACCAATTTTTACATCTGCAAACTTTAAAAGTTTGGAGATATAGATTCACTCATTTTAAAAATTCACCCCCTTTTCACCCTCCCATTAATTGGATTTTCCAAAAACAAAAAAATACGTGTTTCTTTATTTTTAAAAGAGATCAAAAGTACCAATTTTTAGGTCTGTAATATCTTCAGTTTCTGAGATATAAGTACCGGTATCCTGATTGAAGGCATTCAACCCATTTTTCCCCATTTTCACCCTTTTTCACCCCTCCTATTGGGGTTTTCAGAAAACAAAAAAATACGTGTATCCTTATTTTATAAGAAGATTCTAAATACCAATTTTTACATCTGTAAACTTTTAAAGTTTTGAGATATAGATACACTCTTTTTAAAATTTCACCCACCTTTTCACCCCCTTAGCGACGGAATATCAAAAAATCCTCTCTTAGCGAGCACCTACATCTTAATATGAATATATCCCCAAAATTTCATTTCTTTATGTCCAGTAGTTTTGGCTCGGTGATGATGAATCTGTCAGTCAGTCAGTCAGTCAGTCAGGACAAGTTATTTTATATATATAGATATTGTACATAGCATGTGGACTATTATATCTAGAGAGATGAAAATTTTCACACTTATTTATGGTTGTACGGTGACACACAAACTATAATTTTAGCGTTGCTTCTAAATTATTATTCGTTGTTAAACATGTATAACTATTTTTGTAATTATCTTCTTATTAATCATTGAAGTGAAAAATTTCAAACGTAAAAATTCTAGAATTTGGGGGCAGCGACATCAGAAAAATTTGACTTTACACAGTACCATTTCTTTATTTGTTATTATGGTAGATATAATGAGGTATGTTGTGGCAGTTTCAACATTATTTCACTGTACGCTATAAGCCCTATTGTTACGATTAAAACGCAGTCTGTTTTATCACTCTAATGTATCTCAGGATGACCCACTAAATGCACACACACAAACACACACACACACAATTTTATTGAATCATGAATGAGCAGTCTCCACAAATTGCTGGCTATTTACAATTTTCTGTTCTCTTCAAAGCGGGCGGCCACTTCGGTCGTCTACCTGGGCGCGGCTATAATCTTTATTGACAGGCTAGCCTTACTTTCACGTTTCCTCCAACTCCAAACACCCGACACAGCAGATGCGTGCTGACAATTAGTTTTGAACTGGCTATACAACACATGATGACTCTCCCTTGGTTCGACTCCAGAGACAGTCCAGTAATTCAAACAGTCAAATTCAGTGAGCTACTAAGCACTGGCAATTAGACAGCCACAGTTCAACAGTGCTAGCCAGCATTGCAATATACCGCACAACAACAACAGTTAACACAGCTCCAATCCTACTCACATCATTACACACACACACACACGCACACACACATACAGAGAGAGAGAGAGAGAGAGGGGGGGGGAGAGTACTCCAAGGCAGTACTCACAGTTTTCCGTTCTGTACACAAAGATACAATGACTCCGGTGGGACACCGACAGCAGCCGAAACTATTACAGCCATCCTTAGTCGATCTACTCACTCGGCACTGTGACGCAACAACAATTCCTCGTTCATACCCCGGAGGTACACAGGGGAAAACGAACACCGGTGTATTATCGATGTGGCTAAAGACAAAATATTAACGTTGCACCTCCCAAAAACGCACGGAGAAACCAGATGAAGAAAACAAAACATGGAAAGGCCGGTCATGCCCTCCCGGCCAGCTGGGACTTTCCCCCATGGTCATACTCACTAGTCCCTCCAACGAAGTACCGAAAGCACCTACCACACATCTGGCACATAACACTAATTTTCTTTTCATACTAATATCCGCGGAGGAAACATTATGAAGTAATTGCAAAAAATTAGTTGCTCCAATTTCAAGCGCAAAGGGCCGTCCAAGCTTGCCGTGTTTGGTCAGTAACATACGATGATATACTCATTTTTGAGGTCAATTGATGTTTTACCTTTAAAGATGCTGAATGAGTTTCAAAGTGACGATCGAAAGCTAGATGTCGGAAGAGGAAAGAGCAAGTTCAGTGACTTTATATGATAAAAAGATCCATGCCTCACTCAGAGTCGTGTAGAAACTGGAACAAATAGCGTAGTATGTGGCTGTTAAGCATCTTAGGCTTCAATAGTTGCGATGAACTTGGATCGTCACATAACAACTAAACTTAACAAAGTGTTGACACCGCATTCACTCGAATGTGGACTAAAATCTACTGAACACCACCGTATTTCTGGGTATGGCAACTGATGTCACCAATCATAGCAGTTTGAAATTATTTCCAGTCGTCGTTCAATACTTCGAATGGAAAAAGGTAGTCTACAATGTCGAAAACTGAAGACTAATATAGTTGTGATCTGAAACTTCCAAGTCTATATCAGATCTAATTACTGTGAGAAAAATACGCTTCAGTGATAAGTATATTTAATTTTGTGGTAAAAGTAAATAAACTCGTGTCCTCGATTCGAAGTGGTGCAACTCCCTTCGGGCACACTCCCACTGAGCAGCCGATGAATTAGATATTTGGCCCCTTGAAACAACAACGGCAATCACCATAATCATCATCATTATCAGCAGCAGCAGCAGCAGCAGCAACAACTTATTCAATTTGTAAAAATAGATTATCATCATCCTTTGGGCAAAGAGTGTGAATATTTCTAAAATAGCGCAGGTATTGTTCGGCGACTGTTGTGGTGAAACTGAATCTACTACATTGCGAATAACCGACGTGGATGCTGTGGACCTCCACGTGTCGTTGATGTGAGAATTGAACCTCGGCAACGAAGGTGCATGAGGCCAAAACGGCACGCTACAGTTCAACAGATCACCATCAAACTACAGGAGAGAGTTAACAGTTGTGTGCCTGAAACGTCAGTTTAGATAATCCTTACTTCGTATGGGGCTCCGGACCAGGTTAATCGTAACCAAATCTAAGCGAGTGAATGTGTATTAGCGGAAAATCCTTTAATTTTCAACATAGTATCGGAATTAGTCTCAATGACAGCTGATGGGCTGTTTTCTCTGACGAGTTCCGTTTTCTGCTTCATTTATCGGACGAATCTTGGTGGGAAAAGCAAAGAAAAATATTGAACCACAGCTGGAAATGTAACGGCTGGTGGCAGAAACGTTGTGAACTGGAGAATGATTTCTTAGTATTCTCCGCCCTACTCATCAATGTTCAATGCACTCTTGACCTATTTGTTCACGGATAGATCCGATAAGGCCACATACGTGCTGATAGTGTCTGCTGGGTCGGAAAGGAGTTTCAAGCAAGACAGTCAGGTATGGTATACGACTGGAAAGGACCGACAATGGTTGGAAGATTACCAGTAAGATGTTCAAGTATGTCCCTGGCCCTAGAGTTCCCCGGACTTGAACTCAATTGTTCATCCGTGGGACCACTTCGATATTCATGATCGCTACATGGATCCCTGTAGCTACTCAAGCTCCACAAAGTGATTGCTCTAGACATCAGTTGGTGGTCAAATTAATGTGATGCGATTGTGTATGTATGTATGTATGTATGTATGTATGTATGTATGTATGTATGTATGTATTGAACCCTTTGTCATCCCAAATGCTAGAAAATTACCTGTTCTAGGGTTAAAGCATGTTAGTAGATCCTTTTGTCTCAGGTTGTGTTGACGGAACTTCGTCACTTGGTGACATGATTTTAGGGTGTCATGATAAACTATCTGCGATAAATCAAAGGCATATGTAAACCAACTGTATTTATTGAAGACTATGAGCAAGAATTATTTCGAAGGAGCACATATACCATGACTGAAAATATGGGGTCAATAACCTTAATGATGAACAGCTGGACGAGTTCAAGATGTGTGCGTTACGCCTTTTCAATCTGCCTGAAATACTGTCACTTAACAAAACCACTTCCAAAACTAACACTGCGTCAACAACAACAACAGCAAACTGGAAACACTACTATTCGGTTTGGTAAACAACTGCGGGTTAAGCTGTAATTTGTGGAATGCCTAAACATTACGAGCTGATTTCCAGACATTCTCTTCAGTTAGGGCTGTCCACTAGGCTGACGATCACATAGGACGAGCGACATGGAACTTTAATTGAACTGAGTAACCTTCAGTCACCACCCAGAACCGATCATCGACACCACTTAATGCTAAATTCAAGTAAGCATCCATGGTTGATGGCAATGCTGTTCCTTCACTGAAGTTGAATTAAAAAGTCGTTGATGACCCAAATGACCCTTTTGTGAGGTTGTGACTGTTCCACCTCGTCATAACACTTGAGGAGATGAAAGTTATTATCTTGGGACACATGAATATTAAATAAACTATTTGCGGCTTGCCCGCAAATTGCCACGCAAATAGAAACAATTAACATTTCATGGTTCCCCAATTCTCTATGTAATGTTTGGGCGCCATGGTTACAGTTTTAAATAAAACTGTAAACCAAAATTGATATTTACTATCATAGAGATTTATACTGAAATCACAGGGCTAGGATTTTAAATAATTAACCATTAAGTATCGCTTAAGAAAGAAAATTAACGCAATATAAAATACAAATGAATTTATTATACAAAAAAAGAGATGAATCGGAAAAGTTTCCTTAAGGCGTGGAGGAATTTATAATTTACTGAATTTACTATTGCTTGCTTTATCTAATTGAAGCTCACCAATTGCAGCTTCCGTTGAAGTCATCAGGTTTCCGTGGTTACTCGTTCTCTTCTTCTCGATGTAGACTTTGCTCCATGGACATCCTTCCTTCCTTCTCTGATATGGTACGGGCTATCTGGACTAGCACTCCCTATTTGCCTAGTCTTTAAATTAGACATTGGCCCTATACTTGTAAAAAATTGATCAGCGTTGATCGTATGAGGGGAAAATTCAGAGATATGAATTTTTCCATATTAGTAGAAATCTCAATCCAACTGAGCTATACTATTTATACGGTACAGACTTGTACCAAAATTCCGTAGACTTGAACTAAACATAGTTCTTCGTCCACAATATTTACTGAATATCACACAAGCCATAAGCATGTTTCGTTTCTCGTAGATCCGATAACATAACCGAAGCGACAACACATTGTACAAAAATAACTATGTCGCGGAGCGACCACACACTGTTTCAAATATCAAATCACGTCGTTCAAAGTAGATGTTCACAGTAGAAGTAGTAGTGATGGAGTACACGTAGTTAGGTTGTAAGGTTGTAAGCTTCTAAGGTCCCGTTCTCGTGTTGAGAATCAGTATATACCCGGGCTCACCCCCACTCTTGGTAACAGTTCAATCTCAAATCTCATATACAACGAAGTATCTGATTCGATAGATCGAAGCATCAACTCCCTTTCTCTTCTTCCTCGACAAGTCCAGAAGGCGTGGCGATGATATAGCTGACCAGCTTGCAAGCCTCGCGCACGGGTAGCTGTTTACTAGCCTTGGTCATAAAATAAACCCATGACTCACGCAAAATCCCAAGCTTCAAGAATAACCCTCCGTATACACAAACATGAGATGAAATGAAAACAACTATGTCTCAACATATTGACCGTATTTACAACATAATGAATTCTTATCCTACATAATATAATAATTTAAATACTAAACCGATGTTATTATATATACAATATGATTCCAAAAAGCCTTGATTACAAATGATTGACGTTGAATAAATATGTTATTACAAATAATTGCCGATGGCGGATAAACTTGATATCAAATGATATCGCGTAAAATGATATTATATTAAATTAGTAGGGCTGGAGAAGCCTGGACGTTTACAAGGTTATGTTAAGTTGAGTTAATGTTGTTGATGACCACAGTGACCAAATATGCACTGAAAAAAATTAAATAAACGTGACTGATGGCAACGTGTCCATCCAAAACAAGAGCACGGTGTGATAATTTTACTGAAGTTACATTACTCAAATTCTAAATACTATAAAATCCCTTGATGTGTGGAAAATGAAAAAAAAAAAAAAACGCCCGGATTACCTAGTGGTCTTGACAACTCAAATTGCGGCAATTACATAAACATTATTTGCCGCCGACTTTTACTATCTCGAAGCAAATATTTTCGGAACTTGGTCCGAAACGAGGATCTGGAAAAGAAATCCTGTGCTACTACAGTACATGGTAAATACTTTAGGAATAAACTTTGCCGTCATCATCATCATCATCTATGGTTGTGATAACCTTACATTAGAAATGTAATTTGTGACCCAACTCATTGACACCCTACTTATGACACGAACGTAATGCGTCACAGAAATAACCATTAAGAAAAAAATTAGACGTACAAAAACGAATACTAGTAATAATAATTCGATTAACTATTTACAACAGGTCAGAATAAAACGATCTCCCTTGGACAATGACGAGGGATACTGTAACAGTACAACAGGGTTACAGATTCCATTCAGTACTTATTATTCTTATTATTATTCTTCTTATTATTATTATTACTAATCCGATTCATGAGATTTTATATTCTGTTTCTCATCATTTAGACTGTAATAATTAGGTATCACGCATATTATTGTATTTAATCATAGGTTAAGTGAATTTTGTTTGTAAATTGTTCTGTATATTAATAAGTGAGATTTGTTGGTATCAAATAGTTATGCTGTGACTTGTAACTCTGGCCAGATGAGCTGGCATAGTATTTTGCAATCGAGGCTATGTTTAACCAAGAATGTATTGAGCAAGTAGGTTTCCCGCTGACACATGCAAGGTAGTCATCCGTAGTCCGCGTGGGCATGCTTATACGACTCATGACTGATGACATCAGTGCGTGGACACGGGATTTCAACCAAGTGTCTGTATTCGCCAGCTATGGTATGTTGAGGTGGAAGGGTTGACCAGAGAGTTGGGAGAGGAGTGGTCATCACGAGGTTATAAAAGTCGATGCAACGGTGGTGTGAGCTACCAAATGGATGGAAGAAGTGAAGGAAGAGTGATGGTCAGTGGTCTTAGAGTGGTGGTCAGAGCTAAGAGGTGTGTGAAAACTGATTCAAATTATATTTGTAAAATAATTCACACACTGCCTCCAATTTCTTACTTTTAATTTCTACTCGGATGACCTTTCGCTCCACGCAGCGTGTGAACACCTGTTCGCCGACATGATCCGGCTACCTGACGACTCTCTTGTCTCACAATGCTGAACTCAATTTACATTTTATATAGTTCAACAAATATATGATGTAACACCAAATATTCGAATATAATATCCATGTCTTTTAACCTGTAACAACCTAATAAGATTGGTGGAATGCTTTACATGCCATCACGAATTACACATTTTCACTGGAGTTAAATAACCGACATTCGATTTTCCCTTCTTTTTTCATCTTTTGACCCACACAGAAACAATATTATAGTATCATTCCCACATTTCAACTAACACTGGTCCTAGGATTTTCTCCTCGGGTTGTCCACAAAATCCCGGTACCAATATATCTCCTCTGGTACCTTCACCAGGAATAAAAGTCTTCTGGATGTACCTACAGAATCACTTCACGAAAGAACAACACTATGCCTCATGATCACACACACACATGGACAACATTTCTTTCGCCACGAATCAACTACAGAGAGTTACTAACTTCTCTCCTTTTCCCCTTTTCATATCACGGCACTCCAGACATAAATACAGCATTTTCCTTCGAACGCAAAATCCCAAGTCTCATCAGATTGAATCCTGATACTTCGTCTTCCCATGAAATTTTCTAGGTGACCTCTTCCCGACTAAGTAAATTTATACATGGGCCTAAGTTGTGACATGCCTCATTCTCCAGTGGAATAAATATTACTACGACCTTTATTAAAATTATTATGAGAATTTAACCCGAAATTTTGACTGACTCATATTCCTGAATCTTCATCCAAACATCAAATACCTCGCTCAGACGCGTCCACACCCCTCTTAGACATGATATACACAAAATACCCTAACTTCCACCATACGACCGCGAATCTGCGCTCTGCTGTGTCTAACAGAATAACACAAGAAAAAAATAGAAAAATGAACGGCCTGCACTATATCCCTCTATAATTTCATATATAGCACACACAACATTATTACATCTGCAGATGACATCTCAACGCACATCCTAAAAAAATTCTGCCCATGAGTTGTCCACGACGTACAACGTTAACTACGCACGGTTGCAAAAATCCTACATACGTGGAAATGAATCGGACATAATTTTGCCCCCACATGGACGGAATGAAGACACGGTTTATATCAGGACTACTTTAAAGAACAGGCGTAATGAACATACCTGATGGAAATATACTGACATCAGCTTTAATTTTGTATATTAACTGCCGCTTAATTATTTAACAAGTTGTTTCAGGAATAATGCACTTTCTGACGAAGCATCCAGGAAAGAGAGGCATCAAACATCTCATTGAACCCTATCGGTCATTGTTATAGAGGCATGATTTTAGCCTGTGGTATCACGTACATACAAGACCACCCTGAAGAACCTTGGAGATCCTTGTATTTTAATTTATTGCCTGGGAGTAGTTGAGTGGTGCAGTGCCCGTGGGAATGGAACAGCTAAATAAATCGGAAATCTCTGGAATCTCATAAGACAAATTTATGACCCCAAGCCAAGCGAGTTACTTTAGAGGTGGCGTGTCAACAAAGATTTGGAGCGAAAAGGAAATTAATTTATATCTTAAAGCACAGAAGAAATGCATTTAATCTGAGAAGAAAATTGCAACCTCCATAAACTGAGCAAAATTTTGATATGCGACTTGGGCATAACTAAAAGTGCATATGCGAGATTAGTACTTAGCGCGCTTCTTGCAAGGAGACCGCCGGAGGGAGAATCTCGCGGGGAAATCATTAGCTTGGGTACGCGAGACGTGTTATAAATATGCAGCGGTAGAGCACTCGAGACGGCACTATTTGACTGTCTCGCGACTGCAACGGTGTGATATAACTCCAGGAGGACATTGAGAATCAGATCTAAGTGGGGAGCTGTTAACATCCAGTACAATCTACTTGGGAATAGAATTTCCCTTCACGTATACAACGTGAGAAACGTCGCAGAGAACGAGAGAGAAGAACAGCAAGCTGTAGCAACGGAGCAGCTGTCGAGAAAACCGAGCATCGACGCGGGGACTCCAGGAAGGCGAAGCTCACCACAATACCGGAAGAGACACTGGACCACCTTCACGGAAGCTGTCGAAGAATCATTCACCATCCAGCATGAATCCAGCGATCTACGTAACTTTGCAGCTGGCAGTGTCATCTGTCAACATGAGTTAAGATCCTGGGTTCCATAGAGAGCCGCCTCACAATGTCATCGGTACTTCCAGGTCAGACAAACCCAATTTTTAATTAGCATGGTCTAGATTAAAATTAAAATTCAAGGTGGCGTCAGCCACGACAGTTATGTAAATAATTGTTTGTATAGGATAGGTATGCACAGACCTCGAACTCTGGATGGTAGAAATGGTTGTAAATTTATATATTTTCACCATGTATTATGTTTGTTTCTGTTCGCGGCATCTTTTATGCATTGGTCACGATAGCTAGGTCTTTTAGCCAGACACGGGAATTTCAGAAGCAGAGGATTTTTATTTCATTGGTTATTGTACGTAAGTTTTTCATGCTGGAGACAGATTCCTTGACTTGCACAGGTTGGCATGGCTGGAGGTGTTAGACATGCTGCTAGTGCTTCATGTGCACGGTAGAGATAGCTAATCGCAATCATGGACGTTATATGACTGAGTGCTGTTGATATGATGAATAATTTTGGTAGTGCCAGGGAACTGAACCCAGGTGTCATAATGAAAAGCCCTATGGAGGCAAAGTATGTGAGAGTAATATATATGCCCAAGCCCTATGAAGGCAGATATAGATAATTTCAGCACTAAAAGGTTAGATGTGTGTTTATGTAAGGGGGTAAGGAGTCCCTGTAGTTGAACAGCTGTGCGTAGTGTAGGATGGCGGGGGAGAACACTCTGCCATGTGACTTGTGCGAGGCAGGGCAGTCGAGTGTGACGTCATAGACGAGTAGATTTGGTCTCTGTCTGCGTGTTTGTTTTGTTTTCAAGTGCATAGGGGGAGTCGCCCTCGGCTTGTGACCTTGACTATAGCTGCCTGTTAGGACCGCATTTCGTTTGTTTGGTTTATTTTTTATTGTCTACTGAATCTCGCCACATGTTTACTTCGCCACGTATTGTTGGAGCGGGGATATTTTTGGTTTATTGATAAGTGTGTGCACCTTAGTAAGGTTGGACTGTGAGCTTTCATCCAGTCCAGGTCTTGTACTGTAAAGCTTTGATTACGGAAGAGTATGGGTTCGAGGTCATGTGACGCAACGTTTTTACGCATGGGAGATTGCCTTTTGATTTTTCCTTTTGCCCAGATAGTTCTCTTATATTCCTATTTCGACTTATTCTGTTGTTCCACCCTTGTTCCAGCCCGGCAGACCGATGGTTTTGTGACATGGAGGTCCTCGGCGGTATCATATTGGAATATATCAGCTATTCAAACTCTTTGTATATATGATTTTGGATTTAAATTTTTGTAATAAATTCATCATGTTATTTTATGAATGCAGCTTGGTTTCTCGTATTTTTGTCGTTTTTATTTTAGATTATTCTTACCTGATATGTCACATATCCTGTTGTTTGTCGTAATTTCGCCCTTTGTTTTCACTTGTACCCCTGAGATGTGAGTGACTGAGTTGCTGTGCGAGGATATGTGTTCAGTTAAGACTATGTGCACAAGCTCACGATTGTGGGAGTTTTTTCACTACTGTGCTCTTGGTTCGAGACCGGTATTCGCCTTGCCGGAACCATAGGGCCCTGTAGGGCACATCATTTTACATCTGAATTTCATCCTTATGGCTTATACTTAAAGACGTGTAAAAGAACATAAACTATAAACACACGCTATATACCCTGATCAGCTAAAATATTATGTTCACCTACCTACTATCGATACAAACCCGTCCAGGCGATAGCAGCGTCACCTGACGAGGAATGACTGCTAGTCGGACACACGCACGGTTCATGTGGTATCAGTGAGCGTGCTGTCCGCGTGTAGAATGGAGAAGGCGCGCGATCTATGTGAGTTTGACCGAGGGCATATTGTGATGGCCCGGAGGCTCGGCACGATCATATCGGAAACTGTACGACTTGTCGAGTGTTCGAGGAGTACTGTGATGAGTGTCTTCAACAAGTGGCGAAACCAAGGGGAAACCACGACCAAACGTCGATGTAGGACGCGGTAGACTGGGCAGACTGGTAAAATAGGTCAGGCGGCGAACTGTGGCGGAAAATCAGACTTTAATGCTGGGCAGAGTACAAGTGCGTCTGAACATACAGTGCACCGAACACTCCTAAGGATGAACCTCCGCAGCCGACGAAAAATGCATGTGCCTTTGTTAACACCACGACATCGTCAACTACGACTGAAATGGGCACGTGACCATGGTTACTGGACGTTGGCGCAGTGGCAGAGCGTTGCATGGTCTGATGAACCCTGATACCGTCTTCATAATACCGATGGGAGGGTGCGAATCCGTCGTCTTCCAGGGGAACAGCTCCTTCACACCTGTACTGCGGGGCTGAGACAAGCTGGAGGCGGCTCAATTATGCTCTGGGGAACATCCACGTGGGCATACATGGGTTCAGTGGAGCTCGTGCAAGGCACCATGTCGGCCGAGAAATATAGTACACTGGTTGCAGACCTTGTACACGATGACGATCATGTTTCCCAACGGCAGTTGAATTTTTCAACAACATAATGCGTCAAGTCGAGAGGCCAGGAGTGTGGTGGAGTGGTTCGAGGAACACACTGGCGAGTGCAATTGATGTGCTGGCTCTGAAATTCGCCAGATCTTAACTCGATCGAACATACCTGGTGTGTGATTGAACGTGGCGCCAGAGCTCATAACCCCCCCCCCTCTCCGGAATTTACGGGAATTAGGTGACTTGTGTGTGCAGATGTGGTGCCAACTCCCTCCAGCGATCTACCAAGGAGTCATTTCTTCCGTGCCAAGAGGCGTCGCCGCTTTTATCCGCGCTAAAAGTGGACATACGGCTATTAGGTAGGTGTCATAAAGTTCTGGCTGATCAGTGTATATATCGCACACGATAGCCGAAGGTCTGATCATTTGCCCGCGCACTACAGACAATAAATTTATTGACATCAATAACCTTCTCAGCTCATCAACAACAATGTGGTTTAATAATGACAGACAGGCCTTGAAACGCAGCAAACGACAACGTTTACCGTATTTATTTCTCTCCAACCTCCCCTCTAAGTAAAACTGGAAGCCAGATAACTTACAACAGTGTCTACTCCACTATTTAAAAATCACTTTTGCATTGAAATACAAACAACTCATTTTAAATACAAACTTGAGGTTTTGGGACAACCTCGCCGCATAGGTTAACTTGCACCATCACCTTAGGTGATTGAATAATTTTTGGAGTCTCCTCGGAGCTACTATGGGTTAAAAGTTCCTCCATCACAATCTGCCCAGCTAGAGATTGCAAGTAGAACGCTTGCTGTTGGAACCTGGATTTCTATGACGTAATATTTTGCAACTTTACCATTTTTTCGTTGAGGGACTCTAGGGTGTGAAATGCAATCAGAATGTAAAAACAAATGTCGCTTCTTATATTATAAATTACTAGTTCCTCTAATAGTCAGCTTTTTGGACGAGTAATTGATGAAGGTATAATTCACATTGTTTATCCCCACCATGTACGTGTACTGAAAAGTTCTCCCATATTTCTGAAATCGCCTCCACGTATCAAGGCCAGACACACAATAGAGCCAATTCGCTTTCAAACCGCCAAAATGGCGCTCTCTTAACACCGATAAATTAAAGTAAAGAATTATTTGATTGCCCATTTCCTGGCACAGCTAATTTATTTGCTAGTGGCTTTACGTCGCACCGACACAGATAGGTCTTATGGTGAGGATGGGATAGGAAAGCCCTAGGAGTCGGAAGTAAGCGGCCTTGGCCTTAATTAAGGTACAGCCTCAGCATCTGCCTGGTGTGAAAATGGGAAACCACGGAAAACCATCTTCGGGGCTGCCGACAGTGGGATTCGAACCCACTATATCCCGGATGCAAGATAACAGCCGCGCGCCCCTAACCGCATGAAAACTCACCTGGTTGGACAGCTAAATGATGGGTTCAGTATGTATGTATTGAACCCTTTAAGGTCCATCAAGGATACCTACCTTCCTTACCTATTAGCAATCGGCACGATATCTGTCTCTTGGGTCGTTTACAGGTTCTTCGTCACTTGCTTAGGTAGGAGGGGGTTTCAGTAACTTAACCTATCCACTAAATGAAGGGAATCAAGTCTAAGAAAATCGATTTATATTCAATAAATATTTTAAGTGAATGAAGTTAAAAATATTTATCATTTAGAACGAAATCCATCTTGTTCGATAAACCAAATAAACAATGAAAATTATAACGCTGATGAGAGGTACTGGCTTGAGAGGCTTTAACTCGACTATCTGAGGGCCATCTTTACTAGAAACTACTGTCTTAAGAGCCAACGGCCGTAGCCGTGTTGAAACACCGGATCCCGACGATATTAAAATGGAATATGTCTCTCTTGACCCACTATGCTGTTACTCGAACACTCTGATTAACCATCTCCCCGCATATCGTGACCTAATTATTTCCACACCGAACTTCGCAACTTGACTTACAAAATTTTATGATTATTTCTTTCGTCAATCATACACAGTTTAAAACGGACATTGGAATAGCAATCCCCTGTAACAGAATTTTATCGATCTCGGCTCGTAACTTTCCTGAATAAAAATGTACATGACTTAACACGACGGCGTGCCTTCACTTCAACTTTGTATGAGTAACCAGGGATTTCTCTTACTTAAATTTCGTCATTACGTCGAACAAATTTTACGATAAATGAATATCTTAACTTGACACACCACAAAAATACAGAAAAATTAACGCACGGAAATACCAATCTACATTAGATATTATATCGTTTTCAACCATCAAATTGACTATTCTACAACATTTCACACGATATTTCGCGACTTTCCATGATTTATCCAAGAACTAAAATAAATGAATTTTCGTCATATTTCTCTGACATTTTACGAAAATAAAATGGGTGACCAAAATGCGTCACAAATGCACACACAATGAAAGAAAACGGAGGCATCATGAAACATATAAAACCTGTTATAATGGTCATAATTCACCTACCTTGAGTCGTACGTCCCCTGCCATCATGCAGATTCACCAGTGCTTCTCAGACATTTTATTTATCCATCTTTACAGACTGTTGCTTTTAAAACATTTTTCTTTGTATATTAATGCACCTGAAATATAATGAAAAATATACCCTTCACACGATAGTTTCGCGGATCGAACACGTCTGTCTAATACCGACCGTATACGCAATAATTTACAACACGATAACATTCATTTTTACCTCAATTACAGGATCGCGGCATCAGAATAACCGTCTATTTAACTGTTCATGAAAATGACGCGGTACTTAAAAAAACTATCTTCACCTGGAGATGATACAACGGCCACCTCGTCCAAAACCTATCTTCCTCTGCTGGGCTTAGTCTTACAATCGCTGATTTATGGAGTTACACATAAATGCGTGGTCTCTCCTTGAACTCAATTGACACAATGGGTAATTTCAAGATGGTGTACCCTGCTTTTATAGTGTTTATCCCCACTCTCATGCAGTTTTCCCTTGCCTCCAAGAATTTTACATACATTTTCCTACCCTGTGAAAATGTATTGAAGGCATGTTTCATGGTAACACAATACTTGCAAATTTAGTAGTAATATTATTTATGAGCATTTAAGATTTTCTCTTAACAAATTGACTTGTTAAATTACCTCATTCGATGGGCACTATATTTTTGTTTATGTAACAGAGGTTGAAAGGACAGGCGCGTCTTTTACCAATTTCCTTCTGAAACTGTTTAGCGATCTAAAGTCTGCATCATTAATGACCAATTGCTTCACTTACAATCACCTGGCATTTATTATGTTAGTTTCGTTGCCAATTCTTTATGAAATGTATTTTTATTAAGCCAATAATTTCGCTGTATCCTTGCTTCGCTTCCACGTGTGGGTGACGTAATTTCTCTTACCGTGGGAACGAGAACTACTACTCGTTCCAGCACGTGCAGTCTCTGCGAGATAAGAATGTAGTTAAAGCTCCTCATTCGTAATTGTAATGGGGCCTCATGTAATGACTTTAGGACTCTAATTCCTTATGACACAATGGTTATGAGTTCGGTATGTATGCCGAAACGGTTTAGCCTTGGTTTTGAAGAACCGGCTTCGCCAGATGACAGCCACGATTTTCTCCGCTTCGCGTTTTTTCAAAATTAATCCATTTTTCTTCACCCGTCAAAATTCGGTTCTGAAATTATTTTCTTTTATGCCGTCGAAGCAGCATTTCACGAGTGACTAAGGTTTTCCATTTGCCGTTAATTCAAATCATGTGGTACCTATTTATCGAGTTTACTGATCTTCCCATTGCTCGTAAATGTCTGCTGCTTGTTCCTTGTGACACATTTAAGGCTTGTGCCAATAGTTGTTGGCTGTTGAGTTTGATTTTGGTCATTATCCAGAGCGTGCACTGTCTTTCACATTGAAATCACCACGTTTAAATTGTCGAAACCATGTCTCGTATGTTCTAATCGATGGATCATGTTCACTATATGTTTCTACCAGCAAGCGATGACTTTTCGTAGCCTTTTTCCTTTTCATTAAATAAGAAACGCAATGCGTGCTGCAAATGTTCTTTTTGAGGCACAAACGTCGACATGATCACTGAACGATACAACACAGACGCTAGTGTTTGGCGGACAGGATATTTTCAGCTTCAACCCCAAGTGAATGCTACAAAATATTCTTAATATTTACCTCATTATGTCTCATTTATTTTCAGATACACATACTACTCTTCATACCGAATTTACCACACAGTCTAAATGTGCATTAATTTAAGGATATAATCCTCACTGATCTCTACATAAATATAACCCAACATACGAGTACCTTACTATAAATTCTAATAGAGAGACGGGCCTAATATTGGAAAACTTCGACTAGTATTTCTCTTAAAGGGATTGTCTGTATAGGACAATAAGCATTTGCGACTCATGCTGCTGCTGCTATTGCTGATGATGATATTGTGAATTTAAAGGGCAAGCATTGAGATTGTTTGTCCCTGTACATAAATTGTCTGTATTATAAAATTCTGTTGGGCTCCTTGTTTGCAATGGTTAGCTTAGTGGCCTCCAATTCAGAGGGCCCCATGTTCGATACCAGGACGGGACGGGGATTTTTAGCATATTCTGATCAATTCCCCTGGTTCTAAGACTGAGTGTTAATGATAGTCTTAATATAAAAATCTTCACTCCTGCCCAATACACCACATTACCACCCACCACTACAACAAACAATAGTGAATTCATCCCTTAAAATAGAGTTTGCGACTGAAAGGCGTCCGGCCGTAAAACTGGTTCAATCATTCGTAGTGCGTACCCCAGTTTGGGAAAAGGCCAAGAATAAGTAGAGAAGATAAGAAAATGATCAACGTTCTGCGAGAAATCTACTTGTTAACTTGTTTGCTGCTGTTATAAAAGTATAATAATAATAATAATAATTTCGTGTGGCTATTTCTAGCCGAGTGCAGCCCTTGTAAGGCAGACCCTCCGATGAGGGTGGGCGGCATCTGCCATGTGTAGGTAACTGCGTGTTATTGTGGTGTGTGTGTTGCAGGAATGTTGGGGACAGTACAAACACCCAGCCCCTGGGCCATTGGAATGAACCAATTAAGGTTAAAATCCCCGACCCGGCCGGGAATCGAACCCGGGACCGTCAGTACGCTGACCATTCAGCCAACGAGTCGGACGTTATAAAAAGTTATTGGTATCTTATGAAGACCCCACCTTCGGTTAATATTTACATTGCACGATCTTGTACTTTAGCCTACCTTTGTTAATTTCCTCCTAAAGTACGAATATCTGTCACGTTTTGAATTATTATTAGTGCACCGTTCTAATATATCCTATCGCAGAGGTCACAGTCCAAACTACCCAGTATTTTTTTGCTAGTGGCTTTACGTTGTACATACACAGACAAGTCTTATGGCGACGATTGGATAGGGAAGATCAAAGAGTGTGAAGGAAGCAGCCATGGCCTTAGTTAAGGTACAGCCCCAGCCTGATGTGAAAATGGGAACCATTTCGTAAAGTGTAAGAATTTGTTCTACGGTATTCCGAGAAGAGTTGATGTAGAATACAACAAATAATACATTCTGAAAATAACGCCCATTCAATGATGAGATCCCTGTATACAAGGATCCCGGAGCAGATGACCACGATGACCGTAAACCCTTAAATAAAGACACAACAACAACAACAACAACAACAACAACAACCATAATGGTTCCTTAACCAGAACACGTTCATCAGACCTCCATGTTATTTTAAGCAATCGAGAGAACTACTAAGCCCCACACTCAATGGAATTAATTATTACTATTAATTAGCCGTGTCTGTGTCTAGGTTATCATCCCTAGTGTTCTGTGCGGGCAATCAATATCTCCGGCGGAACTGTCACGGTAATCTTCGACGGCCCACTGTGACATTACGTACAGCGTCCCAACAAATTGTATTACTGATTCAGAGACAACTCATATCCCACGTCCACTGACAGTTTCGTAACTTCGTACCAAATTGTGGAGTTCTAGCAATGACGTCGTGATGCGTTCTTGGATCAGCAGTTTTTCCTAAAATTGAAACCGCTCAACAAATGACAAAAGAAAATATTTATATGTTACACATTAATGTATTTATACAGACGAAGAGTGAGTAATCTTCCTAATTACTACGGATGGTTATTGTTCTTATTTATATGATTATTAAAAATTATATTTTAGCAGTATTATATGAAAATCGCCGGGCTGAGTGGCTCAGACGGTTAAGGCGCTGGCCTTCTGGCCCCAACTTGGCAGGTTCGATCCTGGCTCAGTCCGGTGGTATTTGAAGGTGCTCAAATACGTCAGCCTCGTGTCGGTAGATTTACTGGCACGTAAAAGAACTCCTGCGGGACTAAATTCCGGCACCTCGGCGTCTCCGAAAACCGTAAAAGAGTAGTTAGTGGGACGTAAAACAAATAACATTATTATTATTATTATTATATGAAAATCAGCATTTTAAATACTAAAGTGATGTCAATAGACAAGAAACCAAATAGGATTGAATGCTAGGTCATACAAACCAAAAATAGGATAGGTACATCATTTCAAGTATTTAGGTTGGTAGTATATTAAGTGAAATTGAATCAAAATGCAGCAAAGCTGATGAAATGAGCTTGCAGTTACGATTAGCGGCATTCTGAAAGAAAGTAGTTAACACTCGGACAAAATGATTTTTACTTTGGTACATTTTCATGCACGGGAGTGAAAGCCGGCTGGATGCAAGATATCTTCTTCATAAGTCGGAAGTAACGTACACGACAGTAGCAAGAATGACTGCTGGTACACATCGATGAGAGCAATAGCAGAAGGGTACTCGAACGGACGAGTTAAAGGCAAGGTCAGGGACGAACATTTTGGACAAAGCTATGCGTATAAGACGGCTTTGGTGGCTGGGTCATGTGAGGCGAATAGAGGAAGACAGGTTCCCTAAGTAAATATTATTATTATTATTATTATTATTATTATTATTATTATTATTCATACATTACCATTATAGACTCTAATGCCTTTCAGCGTTCAGTCTGCAAGCCTCTGTGAATTTACTAAACGTCGCCACAATTATCTATTTGCAACTAGTGCTGTGGCCTCATTTTGTTCTACTTCTCTTATCTTTAATTCGTTAGAAACTGACTCTAACCATCGTCGTCTTGGTCTACCTCTACTTGTCTTACCCTCCATTACAGAGTCCATTACTGCCTTAGGTAACCCATCCTAGGTAACCGCGAAGCCAATTTATGCGTACAGCTTCATCCATCGAGTTCATTCCTAAATTAGCATTTATCTCCTCATTCCGAGTACCCTCCTGCCATTATTCCCTCCTGTTTGTACCAGCAATCATTCTCGCTACTTTCATGTATGTTACTTCTAACTTATGAATAAGATATCCTGAGTCCACCCGGCTTTCGCTCCCGTAAAGCAAAGTTGGTCTAAAAACAGACCAATGTAAAGATAGTTTCGTCTGGGAGCTGACTTCCTTCTTACAGAATACTATTGATCGCCACTGCGAGCTCACTGCATTAGCATCACTACACCTTGATTCAATCTCACTTATTACATTACCATCCTGGGGGAACACACAACCTAAATAAGTTACTTGAAATTATCGACCTGTTATAACCTTTTATCACCGGGCGAGTTCGCCGTGCGCGTAGAGGCGCGCGGCTGTGAGTTTGCATCCGGGAGATAGTAGGTTCGAATCCCACTATCGGCAGCCCTGAAGATGGTTTTCCGTGGTTTCCCAATTTCACACCGGGCAAATGCTGGGGCTGTACCTTAATTAAGGCCACGGCCGTTTCCTTCCAACTCCTAGGCCGTTCCTATCCCATCGTCGCCATAAGACCTATCTGTGTCGGTGCGACGTAAAGCCCCTAGCAAAATATAACTTTTTATCGCCAATCTGACATTCAGTTCTGTTGAATTTCTTACCTACTCACATCAATTTAGTCTTCGAAAGGCTAATATTCATACCATACTCATTGCACCTATTTTCTAGTTCCAAGATATTAGACTGCAGGATTTCGGCACAATCTGCCATTAAGACCAAGTCGTCAGCATAGGCCAGACTGCTTACTACATTTCCACCTACCTGAGTCCCTCCCTACCACGTTATATCTTTCAGTAGATGATCCATGTAAACTACGAACATCAAAGGTGAAAGATTACAGCCTTGTCTAACCCCTGTAAGTACCCTGAACCAAGAACTCATTCTACAGTCAATTCTCACTGAAGCCCAATTGTCAACACACATGCATTTGATTGATTTCAATAATCTACCTTTAATTCCATATTCTCCCTGTATGGCGAACACCTTTTCCCCCTATACCCTGTCATATGCTTTCTCTAGATCTACGAAACATAAACACAACTGCCTATTCTTCTCGCAGCATTTTTCAATTACCTCGCGCATACTGAAAATCTGATCCTGACAGCCTCTCTGTGATCTTAATTCAGACTGGTTTTCATCCAACTTCCTCTCAACCACTGATCGCACCCTCCCTTCCAAGATGCCAGCGAATACATTGTCTGGTATCCGTGGCTCAAACGGCAGAGCGTCGGCCTCTCACCGCTGGATACCTTGGTTCAAATCCTGGTCACTCCATGTGGGATTTGTGCTGGACAAAGTGGAGGCGGGACAGGTTTTTCTCCGGGTACTCCGGTTTTCCCCGTCATCTTTCATTCCACCAACACTCTCCATTATCTTATCATAGCATTTATCAGTCATTCATAAAATCACTTTTGGAGTGGCGACCCCATTGTAATAATAGCCTATATATGATTCATTCATTACATCCCTGAACCGGTCAAAGACTGGAAAACAGGTTGTAGGTTTTCATTTTCACTAATCAATGAGATACGTCGATAGTTGTTGCAATCCTTCCTGTTCACTTGTTTATAGATAGATGCAATTATTGCTTTTGTCCAATATGAAGGTACCTTAGCAACACTCCATGCTAATCTTACTACTCTATGAAGCCATTTCATCCCTGCCTTCCCACTATACGTCACAATTTCAGGTCTAATTTCATCTATTCCTGCTGCTTTATAACAGTGGAGTTTATTTACCATCCTTTCCACTTCCTCAAGCGTAATTTCACCAACATCATTTTCCTCATCCCCATGAGCTTGGTTGTTCACAACACCACCAAGAAGGTTTCCTCTTACGCTGAGAAGATGTTCAAAATATTCCCTCCACCTGTCCAGTGATTCCATGGGATCTATTATGAGTTCACGTGAATTACTCAAAACATTGTTCATTTCCTTTTTCGCTCCCTTCGTAATATTTTTTCCTACTGTCCAGAAAGGTTTCCCTGCTGCTTGACTTAGCCTTTCCAGGTTATTACCAAAATATTCCCACGACTTCTTTCTGGGTTCAACAACTTTTTGTTTCGCTCTGTTTCTTTCATCTACGTACAAAACCCTGTCTGCCTCGGCCCTTGTTTGGAGCCGTTTCTGATAAGCTTAAGCCTTCTTTTTACGTTTACAGGCTGCTTTCACTTCATCATTCCACCAAGATGTTCGCCTTTTCCCATCTTTACACACAGTTGTTCCTAGGCATTCCCTTGCTGTTTCTACTACAGCATCCCTGTATGCCATCCATTCTCTTTCTATATCCTGAACCTGCTTATTGTCTACTGTTCGAAACTTCTCACTTATCACATCCATGTACTTCTGTCTAATTTCCTAGTTCTGGAGATTTTCTACCCTTTTTACGGAGCGTTTGATGGTCTAGGGGGCCCTAACGCAGCCCCGTACCTGCCCAAGGCTGATCTTCACTGCTCTCTTTCACACACTCACTGTTGTTGTGCCGATGTAAGACCGCGCACACCGGGTTGCCATCTAACCAACATTTCAAAACTTTTGGGTCATTCAAATGTTTCCCTATCAAGGCAAATGCTGATTGGTCCTACATGGGACAGAATTCATGCTTTCAAGATGGAACTTTCACTCTTCGGAAAACAATTACGGGAGAAAAAGTTTCAAGAATTTCCACCTTTAAACCCATGTGACCTGTTCTATTGTAACTCAGCTAGTAACTTCTTTAACAATACGGCTATAGTTTACAAACATCGAAGAACCGTCACCAGAGTTTTCTGTAAAGTGTGCTCAGACTCTAATAAAATATCAAAGAAAACGGATAAGTTTTCAACATGTAATACGATACACCAGGCGGCCTCCTCTCATTTTATAAGAACTTGTAACAAAAACGTTTTTAATACTGGTTTAACATCGAAGATTTTAGGCGAGGCAAGGATGGGAAAAGGCTAAAACAGACCTTAATTAAGGTACAGCCCCAGCATTTCCCCGGTGTGAAAATGGGAACCACTGAAAACCATCTTCAAGGCTACCGATGCTGAGACTCTAACCCACCGTCTCCGGAACGCAAGCTCACAGCTACGTGCCCTTAACCACGTGGCCATGTAGCTCGATCAGAAAGCAGTTCAAGCGTAGCCACGCATTGGTATCCTATTTTTTACTTCAGTTGAGTCCCACAAGCTGGTCCTAATGTGGATGGCCAGGTGTCGAGTTTCCGAAATGCGGAGTTTTACAGGATAAAGGATGGGTTGTTCACAACTCACTCTTTTACTGCATATACTCTAATCCAAATTTTATCACAATGCAGGACACAAGAAATAGTACAACATACCCTAAAATAATTATTAAAATTAAAAAAGGAAGGAAAAATTGTCTTGATGCCTTACTGTCTCCCGGAGTCATTTCGCCATCGTGCAGCGTCGTCACGTAGGCGATGGGGAAACGAAAATGTCCATAGAAGATGCACCTTACTCATATATGTAACGGAGAATTCCCTCAATGGCCTATAGTTCTTCAGTATGAGTCATTTTTTAAGAGGGGATGCGGGTGCGGAGTGAGTGCATGAAATGGACCAAAAATGCCGATTTTCAATTTATTTTTATTCATTAGTAGAACTCATTGACTGTACGTTCCAAAAGTTACACTGAAAAAATCGCATCTAAAGTGCCGTAGAAAAAAGACCTGTGTGTGTCGGTGCGACGTAAAAGCAGCTTGTATTTATAAAAATACTGCTTCATGACGTAAGTTTTACAAATAAGTTTTCTATGAAAAGTATTAAATAAATAAAGACAAAGACACTTCCGTACAGGCCATGAAGGCCCTTGAAGGAGTGGAAGGCTACGCCCGGCCGCTTTTGCCCCCAGGAATTAACCTGGTACTCACTTTGGTGTGGGCTGAGTGAACCTCAGGGCCATATGCACCTCCGGAAGTGGAAATCTCGTTTCTAAATTTTACGACTTCCTGACGAGGATTCGAATCCACGTCCTTCCGGGCGAACCGAGCACGCCTTTACCGCCTCGGCCAGAAAGCCCCTATTAAATAAATACTGTTCTGAAATGTTATTGACAATATGCGTATGGCAGTTTTCCTCTCCATTTCAACATTATTTTATACTTTGCCCTAGGTTGAAATATATATCAGGCAGCTGGGTTGCTCAGGGTTTGGTTAAACATTTCTAGGGCTCCTCGGAAACCGAAACACTGGTCTATACATTACATCTAGTAGCGGTTTGCCATCACTACTTTCAGATTGATCCCAATGTAAGGCCCATAGTAGCTTATGGTTATTCAAAATGTGTAACCGATGTTATTTTTCCCACTATATGCTTTAAGAATCCTACGAAACGGCCAAAATTACAGGATTAATATTTGGCAGTTAACGGGTTTTTATAAAATTGATAAGACGTGTGACATCGAGTCGAGCTGTGAATATTGCTGTGTTGAATTACAGAGAGTAAGAAGAATCTACCTAACAAGGAAAGCAATGAACATTTTTACTACGTGGGTCAGTACTGAAGTTTGGATTGATTCGCCCATTGGTCATACCTGTTGAAAATGTGCACGTCATTCTGCTAAGAGGGAGGAAATAATTGTGGTAGTACTAAAAAATAACCGTTTTTCTTTGTTAACCACCGAGTAGTGTACCTACTTGGTTCGATAAGCTCAAGATTGTAGGATTGAATCCTATCATAAACAGTTAGCATTTAGAAGTAGTGGCGTGTAGATTTACTAGAACTCTGAAATGACAATTTAATGGTAAACTGGACACTGTTAATAATAATAATAATAATAATAATAATAATAATAATAATAATAATAATAATACTATCTATCTATTTATCTATCCATCTTTCTTTCTTTCTTGCCGGGCTGAGTGGCTCAGACTGTTGAGACGCTGGCCTTCTGACCCCAACTTGGCAGGTTCAATCCCGCCTCATTCCGGTGGTATTTGAACGTGCTCAAATACGTTAGCCTCGTGTCAGTAGATTTATTGGTACGTGAAATAACTCCTACGTGACAAAATTCCGGCACCTCGGCGTCACCGAGAACCGTAAAATTAGTTAGTGGGACGTAAAGCCAATAATATTATTATTTTTACTATTTCCTTTTTTATTTCTTTCTTCAGCTTTTGCCAGCAGTCTCTGAGATCGCTGGAGGCACTCAGGCTCCTTCTGGTTTTGGCCGGGGATTTAAAACCGGATGCCCTTCCTCACGCCTCGTGACTTTCGTGGTGAAAATCTCAACCCAGGTTCGACCAGGTTTCGAACCTCAGCCTTCGGGGTGAGAAGGCAGCTGCTAAGGCAATGAGCTGATCACACACTCAATAATAATAATAATAATAATAATAATAATAATAATAATAATAATAATAATAATAATGCTAGTGGTTCAACGTCACACGAACAAATTGAAGATTTTCAGTTACGAAGAATGAGTAAGGGCTATGATTGTGAAGGTAGCGGCCGTAAGCTTTGCATTTCCCTGACATGAAAATGGGAAATCATTGAAAACCACCTTCAGGGCCGCCAACTGTGTGGTTCGAAACTACCATCTCCCGAATCGAAGCTCGCAGCGACGTAACCCGAACTGCGCTGGCAACTTGCCATTATTATTATTATTATTATTATTATTATTATTATTATTATTATTATTATTATTATTATTATTGTCTTATAAATAATATTCTAGGGAGGCCGTTGTCTGTAATGTCATTTATTTAGCCAAATTTTTATATATTTATCCGTTTCAGGTGACAGTGACGTATAGTTGTTTGAAGGAACCATATCAGGAGAAAGATCGGATCAGTAGTTGTTAGCTTTCGGGTCTCTGTTTGTTTGTTTGTTTGTTTGTTCCACCTTTACGGGTAAGCGGCTGAATAAATCTCGACCAAACTTCATATTTAGAGTCTACTCATCCAATACCAGGTTTCGATATGCATCTCATTTAAAAATTTCTGAATAGACTGGAGTTTATACGAAGACCAGAAGAGTTTTCTTCACATGTGTCTTACACTACTGAATATATCTCAACAAACTTCATATTTAGAGTCTACTCATCCAGGATCAGGTTTCAATATGCTTATAATTTAAAAATCAAATATACTGAGGATTTACAGGAAGACTAGAATAGATTCTTTTCAATTTTCTCTTACACTATTAGTTATATCTCGGCCAATCTTCATATCTAGAGTACTTATCCAGGAGCAGGTTTTGATATGAATACCATGTAAAAATCACTGAATAGATTGGGAGTTTTGAGGAGGACCAGGAGAGTTTTTCAATTTTCTCTTACATCATTGATTAGATGTAAAATCTGTGGACTATATGTGAAAGGCCACTTTATTTTAAATATTTTATGTTATGCACGTAACTGCGCCTACTTTTCAAATGATGGAGACCATTAGTATTTACTACGGGCTTCATGCTCTGCAGCCAGTGACGGACACCCTCGCAGATGTATAGTTATTTGAAGGAGAAAAATTAGAGGATGCATCATATTTTTCTCGGCTGTAATATTACACCATCCTTATGTATCTGAACACCGAGGTAACATGGGGTAGAACTTTTCTCTTTGGTTACAGGGTGTTTGTGTGCCTGACTGGTTATCTATCTGTTTGTGTATTCCTAAGAGTGGAAAACTGCTGGACTTATTTCAACCTGTAACCTGACAAACCCCGGTCAGATATTATTATTATTATTATTATTATTATTATTGTCATTATTATTATTATTATTTTTATTATTATTATTATTATTATTTATTCATGTGTATATTTCATTTATGTGTGTATTTAGCCGTCGCGGCTTAGTAACTCTTTTTGGAACTCTCGTTATTATGGATACTCTCTATATTTTATTTGGGACTAGTGTGTTTCGATCACTCAGTTTATCTCCCGGTTGTGTACGTGACGAGTCTCCGAGCGGGGGTTTACGTGTTGACGGAGCTGAGGTGGAAAATTCCAGGAACTGGGCTATTTTAAGATGCTGTTGTGTTGGCTTGGGCTAGTGTGGTGCAAGCACGCGTCGAGAGTTGGAAGTTGCAGCTTGCAGTGTGCAGAGGTGATACTGGTGGTAATCTGAGAGGTGTTTTGTACGAGTTGTGAGGAAGATGTCCCATGCCATGTTGGGAGTTCGAGATCTGCTGTTGAAGGAACCAGGGAGAAAGATGCTGGAGTGTAACAACATTCTATGGTTATGAATGTTAGCCATATATAATTCTACGGAGAGTCTACGTAAGGTAACGTGTTGGGCCTTTTCAAACTATACCAACGCCATCAGCAAAGTGGAGTCCATTCTTGAAAAATGAGTCATGACTGCGTGTGAATATTTTGCGTTGCGGAATAAACTGAGTACCAGTTATTGAGAGAGAGTTATTTCATAAATTAAGACATTTATTATTTATATCAATATTCTCTTTATTTTGTTATATATGTTCAAGGGTGTATCACGACGAGCTCTGCTCGGATTTCTAGGTAAATACAGGTTTAATTGACTAAGTATATTGTATGAGATTAATATATATTCTGTTTAATTTCTATGGGTGGGGGAAATTACCAGATGGACTCCTTTTCCAATATTAATTTTTTAGGTATCAGTGATTCAGATCTCCTTGTCACAAGGCAACGACCCTGAAGATGAGTTTCAACAGCCGGCAAAGTTTAAGAATTATTTATTTGTATATTTATGGCTCCCAAATTCCATTAGTTATTATTATTTATATTTATATTTAATAGAGAGATTTAAATGTCGCTAGCAACTTGGGGCAAGACTGATCTGAGTCACGATAGGGTATGCACACAGAAATGGTATAGTTGCTCTCAGATTTCACGATATGTACAGTTGTTGTGGAGTTTTCTTGTTCGCTGTGGAGTGTATAATATGTCTTGTGGAAATTTTGCGTATGTGGGAAACGCAAGGTGATGAGTTGGACGAGAGAAAATATTAATCTGTTAAAATTAAGAAATAGGAGTGTGGAAAGGAAAGTGCATATTAATTGTAGTACAGGGGGAGCAAACTATACCGTTGACATGATTAATTCAGAGAGTGAAGCCACAATGGGCGATAATAATTTAAATGTTGTGTTAGATTCGATGGTAACCGGGGACAATGCTTCATCATCTCTATCGGAGCAGAGTAGCGATAATAGTGACCAGCAGCTAGACCAATTAGTTCATATTTTGAGTGAATTTACTAATAAACTTGAAAGTAAACTTAGAGAGCAGAATGATGAGTTAACACAGAAACTTGAAAGTAAACTTGAGGATAATAATCAGAAAATGGAAATTAATGTTGCTAAAATTGAAAAACAAGTTCAGGAAATTAGTGATAGGATGGATAATCAAGTAAAGAGGTTAAGTGAGAAAGTCGATTCAGGTATTATGGAGATGAGGAAGGAATTAAACTATCAATGTGTAGAAATTAATGGTAAATTGTCTGAGCATGATAGGCAAATTGAAGAAATTAGGGGTATATCTGAATCAAATAAAAGTGAATTTAACCGAGTAATTTGTAACGTTGCTAATAATCTTGAAGCTAAACTTGTTGAAAATAATTCTAAATGTCAGGATAAAATTTTAGATAACTTTAACAGTATTCACAATGTGATAAGTAAACAAGGTGTAATTGAACATCAGGTCAGAGAGAACGCTAGTCATATTGATGTATGGAAGGCAGATGTATTACAGAGGGTTGACGAAAAGATTCAATCAGTCAGGTCCTCAGGTGATGTTCAGAGTTCTAGCATACAAAGGCATATTATTAAGGAAATTGAGCTGCCTAAGTTTAATGGTAAGCAGTTTAACCCTCTGGAATTTCTCAAGGTAGTGGAGAAACGTTTTACTAGGAGCTTGGAAGAAGGTGTGTTAGAGTGGGACTTGGTAGATGATGACACTGTATTGAGGAGTGTAGTGAGACTGTACCGTACAATAAATTTGGAGATCGTCATCATTCTCTCTCGACTTGTTTACACCTTCATATATCACGTTACTGCCACGTGATTTCGTGCGAAGATATGCTTGTAAACGTGTGAATAGAGCCATGTAGGTAACATGTAGACCTAATCCACTGCAAATCCCCGTGTGAAGAAGGGTAAAAATGCCTATTATTATTATTATTATTATTATTATTATTATTATTATTATTATTATTATTATTATTATTATTATTTCCTCCCCTGCGAAACATGTGACCTTGTCGCGGTGGGGAGGCTTGCGTGTCCCAATGAAGCAGATAGCCGAGCCGCAGGTGCAACCATATCGGATTGGTGTCTGTTGAGAAACGAAACGAAGGAATGGTTCATCGAAAGGGGGGTAGCAGCTTTTCGGTAGTTGCAAGGGCGGCAGTCTAGATGAATGACTGATATGGCCTTGTAATAATACTTAACATGGCTTACCTGTGTTGATACCGCTACCCGGCTGAAAGCAACGGGAAACTACAGCCGTAACTAACTCCCGAGGACATGCAACTCTCTCTGTATGAATGATGTACTGATGATGGCTTCCTCCCGGGTAAAATATTCCGGAGGTAAACTAGTCCCCCATTCGGATCTCCGGGTGGGGACTACACGAGAGGGGGCGATCATCAGGAAGATGGATACTGACATTCTGCGAGTCGGAGCGTGGAATGTTAGAAGTTTGAATCGTTGTGGTAGGTTAGAGAATCTGAAAAGGGAGATGGATAGGCTAAAGTTAGATGTAGTTGGTATAAGTGAAGTACGTTGGCAGGAAGAACAGTATTTCTGGTCAGGCGACTACCGAATTAAAACACGAAATCAAACAGAGGAAATGCAGGAGTTGGTTTAATAATGAATAAGAAAACAGGACAGCGGGAAAGCTACTATGAGCAGCATAGTGAAAGAATTAGTGTCGTCAAGATAGACACCAAACAAATGCCTACCACAATAGTGCAGGTCTATATGCCTACTAGCTCAGCGGATGATGAAGAAATCGAAAGAACATATGAAGAGATAGAAGATTTAGTACAATACGTAAAACGTAACGAGAATATAATTGTGATGGGAGACTGGAATGCAGTGGTAGGCCAAGGAAGAGAAGGTAATACAGTAAGAGAATTCGGATTGGGACAAACGAAGGAAAGAAGAAGTCGTCTGGTTGAATTCTGCACTGATCATAATTTAGTTCTTGCCAATACTTGGTTCAAACACCACAAACGACGGCTTTATACGCGGACGAGACCTGGAGACACGGGAAGGTATCAAATAGACATCATTATGATTAGGCAGAGATTCAGAAACCAGGTATTGGATTGCAAAACATTCCCAGGAGCAGACGTGGACTCTGACCACAACTTGTTGCTCATGAAATGCCATCTGAAGCTGAGGAAATTGAAGAAAGGGTAGAATGCTAAAAGATGGGATCTAGACAAGTTGAAAGAAAAGAGTGTGAGGGATTGTTTCAAGGAACATGTTGCAAAAGGACTAAATGAAAAGGCTCAAGGGAACACAATGGAAGTAGTGTGGATAATCATAGAAAGTGAAGTCAGCAGGGCTGTGAAGAAATGTTAGGAAGGAAGAAAAGATCAACTAAGTATCAGTGGATAACTCAGGATATACTAGACCTGATTGATGAACTACGAAAATACAGGAATGCTAGAAATAAAGAGGGTAGAAAAGATTACAGGCGATTAAATAATGAAGTGGATAGAAAATGCAAGGTAGCTAAGGAAGACTGCCTGAATGAGAAGTGCAAGGATGTCGAAGGTTAATTGGTCCTAGGAAAGGTAGATGCTGCATACAGTAAAATCAAGGAAACCTTTGGAGAAAGGAAACCTAGGTGTATGAATATTAAGAGCTCAGATGGAAAGCCACTTCTAGGGAAACAAGACAAAGCAGAAAGATGGCGGGAACATATCCAACAGTTGTATCAAGGTGGAGATGTTGATAATTTGGTTCTGGAGCAAGAAGAAGCTGTTGATGCTGATGAAATGGAAGACCCAATTTTGAGGTCAGAGTTTGTCAGAGCTGTGAGTGACCTAAATATGAACAAAGCACTTGGAATTGATGCCATTCCCTCTGAATTACTGACTGCCTTAGGAGAAACCAGCAAGGCAAGGTTATTCCATTTAGTGTGTAAGATGTGAGACAGGAGATGTCCCATCCGATTTTCGGCAGAATGTTGTTATACCTATTCCCAAGAAAGCCGGTGCTGACATGTGTGAAAACTATCGCACCATTAGTTTAGTATCTCATGCCCGCAAAATTAATTACAGAAGAATGGAAAAACTAGTTGAAGCTGAGTTGGGAGAAGATCAATTTGGCTTCAGAAGAAATGTAGGAACACGTGAATCAATCCTGACTTTACATCTGATCTTAGAGGATCGAATCAAGAAGGACAATCCCACGTACATGGCATTCGTATATCTAGAAAAGGCATTCGATAATGTTGATTGGACCAAGCTATTTAAGATCCTGAAGGTGATTGTTATCAGATACCGAGAACGAAGAATTATCTACAATCTGTATAAAAATCAGTCTGGAGTGATAAGAATCGAGGGCTTTGAAGAAGAAGCGGCAATCCAGAAAGGAGTGAGGCAAGGCTGCAGTTTGTCCCCCCTCCTTTTCAATGTTTACATAGAATAGTCAGTAAAAGAAATCAAAGAGGAATTTGGAAAGGGAATCACAGTAGGAGGAGAGGAAATCAAAACCTTGAGATTTGCCGATAATATTGTTATTTTATCTGAGACTGCAGAAGATCTCGAGAAGCTGCTGAATGGTATGGACCAATAAGTCCAAAACAAAAGTAATGAAGTGCAGTCGAACGAAGGCAGGTGATGCAGGAAATATTAAATTAGGAAATGAAGTATTAAAGAAAGTAGATGAATATTGTTACTTGGGTAGTAAAATAACTAACGATGGCAGAAGTAAGGAGGACATAAAATGCAGATTAGCACAAGCAAGGAAGAGCTTTCTTAAGAAAAGAAATTTGCTCACTTCAAACATTGATATAGGAATTAGAAAGATGTTTTTGAAGACTTTCGTGTGGAGCGTGGCATTGTATGGAAGTGAAACATGGACGATAAGTAGCTCAAAAAGAAAGAGAATAGAAGCTTTTGAAATGTGGTGTTAAAGAATGCTGAAGCTGAGATGGATAGATCGAATCATAAATGAAGAGATACTGAATCGAATTGGCGAGAGGAGATCGATTTGGCTATATTTGATGAGAAGAAGAGATAGAATGATAGGACACACCTTAAGACACCAAGGACTTGTTCGGTTGGTTTTTGAAGGAAGTGTATGTGGTAAGAACGGCAAGGGTAGACCAAGGTATGAATATGACAAGCAGATTAGAGCAGATGTAGGATGCAGTAGTTACGTAGAAATGAAAATTTTAGCACAGGATAGGGTGGTATTGAGAGTTGCATCAAACCAGTCTATGCACTGATGACCCAAACACAACACATTATTATTATTATTATTATTATTATTATTATTATTATTATTATTATTATTATTATTATTATTATTATTTCTTCTTTCTTTGTTATGCCCATCCATAGAGCGCGTTTGAACTTGTTAGTTGGTTTGGTGGTTTGTGCCTTCTTATCCTCCCAAAATCTCTTCATGAATGCACTGTGTTGCATCCTGCGTTCTGTCGACCACTTCCTACCAGTTGTCTTTTTTGGTTTCTCCCTAAATTTATGATTGGCTACTTTTATTCTAAAAGCTCCAGGATTTTCCATGATGTCGTCTGTGATATTTATTTCTTGGAGGTCCGCCTTAGTTTCTTCTAGCCATTTTATTTTGACCTTCTTTGAGTTGATTACTTTGAATAATCTTTTAGTTAGTCTGTCGCTGTTCATTCTGTAGATATGGCCATAGAAATTAAGGCGCCTTTTCCGTACGGCATCAGTAAACCTGTCGGTGAAGGAGTAGTGGTCCGCTGTTCTCCTCTTAATCCACATTCCATTTTCTCTCGTAGGACCATAAATTTTCCTGAGAATTTTCCGCTCCTGCTTTTCAATTTCTGTAATTTTAGAGTGACCACCTAAGCATATGGTTTCTGAGGCATATATAAAGCTTCGGGCAATGCAACTGTCATGTAGTGTCGTAATTTTGCATTACGCGATATGACTCCTTTGTTGTAGTAATTCCACGTCAGTCTGTATGCCTTATGTAGTTTGGTGTTTCTTTCTACAATGGCACTACTGTCTAATCCTGATGGTAGTATAATTTCTCCAAGGTATTTGAAGGAGGGCACCTGTGAAATTGTGCCATTTTCCATCTCTAGCGGAGTTCTTTTGCTACTTTGACGCAGATTTTCCATGTACTTGGTTTTCTCGTTGGATATCTGGAGGCCTGCCTTTGATGCTATATTGTGTAGTCTCTGTATGGCATACCTTGTTTCATCCTTGGTCTTAGTAATGATTGCGAGATCATTAGCAAATGCTAAACATTTCACATTGACCTTGCTTCCCAAATTTCGGATGTTCACACCCTTGATATCCTTTTCCCACCCTCTAATAACTTTGTCTAGAACTAAGTTAAACAGAATAGGGGAGATGCTGTCACCTTGACGAACGCCCGTACATATTTCGAAAGGCTCAGAGATTTCTCCAAGGAATTTCACTTTAGAGGTCGTACTTGTGAGGGTCTGCTGGATAAGTGCTCGGGTCTTCTTGTCCACTCTGAGTTCTTCTAGAGTATCAAATACTGTCTGTCTGTCCACAGAGTTATACGCCTTCTTAAAATCCACAAAGGTGACGATCGTGCTGGCACTTCGGCGAATCCTTAATATCGTCTTCAAGTTCCATATTTGTTCTGCACGTGATCGACCTTTTCTGAAACCCGCTTGGTACTCGCCAATCATTATTATTATTATTATTATTGCCCTAACTACAAATACGCGGTCAGGAGATATGTTTTGGATTCTTTAGAGAAAAAAGGAAATAAATCTTCTTGGTCCTACAATCGGCCGATTAAATCGCCGCAGGGAATGTTTCCAGTATAGTGGTGATGATTGTAGTGACAAAAGTTTCAAAGGGTAGTGCTGCTGGATAACCATTTCCTCTTAAACTTAACTGGAAGAGGTACACCCTTTCGACGAATAGTAGTATCTGCGGAAGTAAGGGAAGGGTCATCAAGGGTACAAAATCAAGTACTCCAGAGCTCAGAAAAGTATTTCCATTGGGGTCGGAAGGGAACAGACGGTGGCCAAGGGATTTAATAATAATAGTAATAAGAATATGTTTTTTGAAGACATCGAGGTGCCGGAATGTTGTCCTGCATGATTTAATTTATGTACTGATAAATCTACCGACACGATGCTGACTCACTTGAGCACATTCAAATTCCACCGGACTGAGTTGGGATTGAAATTGACGACTTGAATTCAGAAAATCAGTGCTCTGTCGTCTGAGCCACTGAGCCCAGCTTGACCAAGGGAAGTCGGATGGAAAACAAATGAACGTATGAGCATGGCAGAATTAGGTGGAAGTAATTTTTGACTCAGTTTTAGGGCCCTGTGGTCACCATTCCATACTACTTGTAGGTTCTCCAAGGATAAGTCTGGATGCAATGGAATTCGAACTATTGCCTCTTTGAAGCTTGCTGAATTACTGTGCTCGGTTAAATTAACAGGGTCAGAACAAAATGGATGATGAGGGGTCGTAAAAGAAATTAATCTGCTCAAAGCCACTGGAAATCAAATTACCGAGAAGTTCAGGCCATAGCGAACGTTACAAATAAGCTTATGTCCGTGACGGCGTAGCCCACTTAGTGATACGGTGCGCAACGTTGGGGCACAATACCGTGTAACTCAGGCCGAGTGGCCAGACAAATGCCAGTAATATTTGATGTTGTTAGTTGATGTCTGTCTTCCTACCCGTTCAGGATTTTCATCAATATGTTCAGTACTCCACAGAACATACGTCGATGAAAGCAAAGGTTTATGTACCAACAAAACAGTAGCAAAAGGGAAATAGGACAATTATCAATTCACCGCAGTACGTTAATTAGAAGTGCCATTTTGATATCTTTTTAAACTGTTAAAGATATGATATAGATAACACATTATTAAAGAATGTGAGAGCTAACGGAATTTTACCATCTCTCTATTATTGTTTTTTATACAATTTTTACGCTTTACCGCCAATTTAATCATAAATAATAACGCGTATTCAATGACATGTAAGCATCGGTTCTCGCTGAACCGTAGGAAATATTTTCCTCCTTTGGTTTTGTGTCGGTAAGCCTGTGCAGCCACCAATTGCCGTTTTAAAGAATGGACGTTTATATAATGTATGTTTACGCTTGGTTTCACTGTCTTTTCTTTAAAAGTGATATTATTAAGAACTCCACAGTACTAGTATTTCAGGAAAACCAACACAACGTTGCAAACATCCCAGGGATATGAGATACGAATTTTAGGTAAATAAAACAAATTACGAGAATATATTCCTTATTTATTCCTAAATATTACATTCCTTTCCTTAATAATCGTTATCCAGCCGAATAGATTAGCAGTTTGACATTTTCTACCAATATGAGCGCTAATGTGGGTCAATGCATTGTTTCACTTAAGCACAATTACCAGTGCTAATATGAGTCAATGCAGAGTTTCACTTAAGTCCTTATAAGGGTACTGAACCAAGGAACACATTACAGAAAGAATTATGAATATATAATATAATTTTGGCTAGGATTTGAATAAAAAAAGAAAACGAGTAAGGAAACAAGCGATTTTAGGCTGCTTTTTCTGAACTGCATTTAGGCCGGAAGTGATTTTCTAAATGTGTTTCTTAGTTTGATTGAGCTATCCAAGAATCACAATTTGAAATCCTTCCGGACCCCTCAGCCATTCAACTTTCGGCACACTTGAGGGAATTGATTAATTTTGCGTTTTCCATATTATGAGGACCCCCTCGAACCTACTACACTGGCGTAGCAGGGGAAGAGGTGATACTCTCACGTGGCTGGTCCCAGATGGCGGATAGGTGTGTCCTAACCGGCTTGCCGGCGGACTTGAGGGAAATAAAATACCTCTCGCGGACCAAACACACAATTCCCTGTGGGTGGGGGACGCCGACGAATAATACACCCACTGTATCCCCTGCCTGTCGTAAGAGGCGACTAAAAGGGGTGATCAAGGAATGATCAAATTAGAACCATGAGACTACTTGTAATTACTACCATCACTCAGGGAACACCATGGGTCGCTTTTACTTCCGCGTAGTACCACTATGTTAGGTACAAAATAGGTTTGTGAATAATAGCGACAGTGTGTGGCTCCGGATGCCTTTTAAAGTACCTGTGATTCGTACCCCTATATGAGCAACACCATGGGATGAGCGACACCATGATTCTGCCTTGCCTATGCTTAGTACCCACTATGTGAGGAACACCACGTGATAGTGCGGGTCCCTGTGGTTACTCCACTTATGTGAGGAACGCCATAGGTTTGCGTTGCCTGCAAACAGCGCAGCAGTGTGCGAAACACCATAGGTCTGTGTTACATGGGCAAATTTCATTACCTGTGAGTCGTACCACAATATGTGGAATGCCGCGAGTCCACGCTACTTCTGATTAGTACCGCAACGTGACAAATAGCATGGTTCTATTTTCCTAGCGATATGTACCATTATGAGGGGCCAATGACCTGGATTTTGAACCCGTTTCGACTACAAGCATCATCGATTCAGTATTGTGCTTTAGAAGCAATTCCTTGGTCAGTAGTATTATTATTTAACGGTAGTTTCTGGGAATGTGAGGTACTGCGGGTCGGATCCACTGATGGTTTTAACTTCATATCCATCCATTCATTCTTCGTCCTCACGTTTTTGAATCTTGTCAGTGGAAGATTATGGACTTTTAAATTATCATAACATTTCGTCTCATTTCGTACCATTAGGTGACGATGACCTAGATGTTAGGCCCCTTTATACAACAAGCATCATCATCATCATCATCATCATCATCATCATCATCAGCAGCAGCAGCAGCAGCAGTATGAGGACCCCTATTTTCTCTTCTAAGAAATGTGTTCAACATTAAAACAAGCTTTTGAACGCAGATATTATATTCCTGCGGATATTTATTTACATTTACTTCTTATGTGCAAGGTAAATTCACATGAAAATATATTCTAATACTGTTAGAGGAGTCCAGTTCTGCTAGAGATGACTCGCTTTTGGAATCATGCAGAGGATATGATCCAGAAAATCTAGTAGGCCTATGATCTTCTATTCGGAGGAATAGTCAAGATGAAGGCGAATATACTGCACGTAAGGAACAGAAATATTGCATCCTCCCGCAAGCAATAGTAGAAGAACATGAATCACATCCGATGCTTATGGCCAGGTTGAATCTTTGTTTGCACATTCCGACGAAAATTAGCCGTATGCATTACATTCCGTTGCGCAAATTTTTAACAACTTTAATATATTTTGTAACCAAAGGTTATAATTTTCTTCATATTATCATTAATCTAAAGCGATACATTCATTAAAGAAAACGTGGCCAGAACCCAAAATTTATAGAAAGTCTGCAGGCAGTGAAAGTAGTAACGTGAGTGCTCATATTTCGAAGATATATCTTATGTTGAAATACTCATTTACGTCGAGCGATGTGAGAGTCTATAACGTAGGAAATGTAAGTGAAATATGTAAGAAATTACGCCAGAACTCATTTCCTAATTATTATTGATGTTGTTAGAGGTTTAACGTCTCACTGACATCGAAGATTTTCGGCGACACAAGGATGAGAAAGTGCTATGAATGGGAAGGTAGCGGCCGTGAGTAGTTGTTTATCATGGGTTCTGCGGCCACGTCCACCTCCGGGCCCTGGGAGAGAGCTCCACCTCATAGAATGTGCTGACTATGAGTGAATGCTTAACCTCACATGGCCTTATTTGACGGGCGTTTTGAACAGTAAGGTGGTTTGCTAAGAGTGCACCCCTAAACTCACATGATGTTACACTGGCTAAGTCCTCAGGCTTAACCTCACAGACCTCGGGTTTCACACTAGGCTTAAGGGAGTTAACCTTACAGGCCGAAGTTTGATGCCAAAATTTGTAAACTGAAACAAACTGCCAACGTGATTCTGGCCCAGCAAAACAGGCATTGATTCAGCTCCAAGCTGAACTTCACAGGCCCTGAATTCTACCCTAGGCTTAATCTTACAAGGGCGTTAAATTTACAGATCCAAGTTTGACACCCAAGAATGAGAGTTTAATCTAACAAGCAATAATTTGACGCCAGGCTTGGTATATCATGTCTCAGCAAATACTCCCTCGTCTTTTTTTTGCTAGGGGCTTTACGTCGCACCGACACAGATAGGTCTTATGGCGACGATGGGATGGGAAAGGCCTAGGAGTTGGAAGGAAGCGGCCGTGGCCTTAACTAAGGTACAGCCCCAGCATTTGCCTGGTGTGAAAATCGGAAACCACGGAAAACTATCTTCAGGGCTGCCGAGAGTGGGACTCGAACCTACTATCTCCCGGATGCAAGCTCTCAGCCGCGCGCCTCTACGTGCACGGCCAACTCGCCCGGTACTCCCTCGTCTTATCAACTTGCTCGTACAGTATATTTTTTTCTGAAATGCACATACTTTATCGAACTTACTTTAGCAGCATTCTCACTCCGTACTTTGAACTGGCAGTTCGCACTTTGTCTTCAATGAAAGAAAGGCTTGCCATCGATTTCAGGTCGGGTTGAGGAATTTTTTCCTCCTATACACTTAAGCTCTATAGTTCTAAGTCCAAGTAAGCTCCAGTTTCGAAACCCCGAGTCAGCGATTTTTTCTTTGCTGAGAGATGTTTGAATTTTCGAGTTAGATATTTTAATAGCAGTTCAGTTTTGAGTCCAAGTGAGCTCCAGGCTCGAATTCTCATCGGAGTACTGATTTTTAATTTCCCCCAGCTCATACGTTAGATGTTTTGAATTAAAAAATAGCACTTCAAGTTTGTGCTGACGTTCGAATCCACATTCATGCGGTGATTTTTCAATTTCTTGTAGCGCTAAAGCCAGCTCTTTCAATTAAACGCAAAATCTTTTAACGTAAAGTCATGCTTGCTTTCTGCCCATGCAGCGGAGCCAGGAGCTCGATTTCTAGTCGCGCTCGCGGTTTTGAAAATTTCTTGTGGCTCGAAGATTAAGTGTTTTGAATTGAACGCACAATTACTTACGTAGCAGAATACTCAGCGGTCCAAATAGTTCCATTCCCTGTCATGTGTAGCGCGAATATTTTTCCAGTTCTAAACACGAAGTTTTAATCTCTAAGCGATGTCAACCGTATTGTAAGCTACTATAAATCTCTAGAGTTCAAATCTATAAGCATAAAAAGTTAAAATAAAAAATTCAATGTTCCAAACACTGAAAACCTGCGCGTTACGCATCAGTTCACAGGCTGGCGTATTGAACTCCGCAGTAGCTTAGTTTCGAGCCTCAAAGATGCTCCCCATTGTTACGCCCCTATGAATAAATCATAATATGTATTAAGTCTTACACCATCTCCCTAGTACCATTAGTACAATGTGTGTAGCCGCCATCTTGTGTCAAGTTCAGCTTCAAGAGCCCCAGGACCATGTCTCACCTTGTCTGGTCATGTTAAGCCTGGGATCGAATCTCAAACTTGAGACTGTAACGCACTTGTAAGGTTAAGCCTAGGGTCTAATCCAGTTCGTGTGATGTTAAGCTTGGAGTCGAAACAATACCTGTTTGGTTAAGCTTGCACACTTGTCGATAATTACCTTGGATGTAGGGTTCAGCTTACACTTTTCGACATCAAACTTGCGTCTGTAAGTTTAACGCCCTTAAGCCTAGTGTCGAACCCGCGGTCTGTGAGGTTAAGCCTGAACACGTAGCCAGTGTATCATCCTGTGAGGTTAAGGGTGCACTCCTAGCCAACCGCCGTACTTTTCAAACGCCAGGCAAGTAAGGTCGTGTGAGGTTAAGCATGCACTCATAGTCAGTACATTCCATGAGGTGGTCTCTTCCAGGTGGCCGGAGGTGGAGGAGGCCGCAGACCCCGAGATAAACCACTACTGCCTTGGCCTTAATTTACGATACAGCCCCAGTATTTGTCTGGTGTGGAAATGGGAAACCAAGGAATACCAACTACAATTTTCAAACTACGCGTGCTCGTAATCATTTGTACTAGAATCATGAATTAAAGACCATTGACATATTTATTTACTCTACTTTTATTCTGTTAATGTTATTAATCCGTTTGAGAAATGTAACTTACTAAAATAAATAAGGATTCCAATAATTATTAAAATCTGCGCATGGATTTCGATTATGAGCCCTCCTTGGTTACACCCCTATTCTACAAAAACAGCACAGCAACAGCACAATCATTACGGAAATATTTGAGGTGCATGTTTTAGGCAATTCGCACTGTATAAATACCGTATTTACAAAACATATACCTAAGAAGGGAACGTAGAAGTAGAAAAGCATATGTGCATTTAAAATGGACGTTAGATAAAAGTTACCAAATACACAGAAGAGGATCCCAGGAATTCTTTGTCTATGAGGCGTCCTTAAGACATCTACGAATTTTACTAGCTGCCATGTAGAATATTTCTACCATTCCACTCATTTCATTCAGGGATCTTAGGGCCTGCGTAAACCAAGAGTTCCTGTGTGATTCAGTTCTGTACTGTGGTAAGTAAAAGGTGACTCTTTGTCTGTTTTTGCGGGAAGGAACATGAATTTGTAGCAACTGGAGTAAATTAGGACAATCAAGGAAATTACCGATACATGTGTGTATGAAACGTGTATTAACATACCTGCACTGAGTTTTTTTTTTTGCTAGGGGCTTTACGTCGCACCGACACAGATAGGTCTTATGGCGACGATCACTGAGTTTTAGGAGATTCATTATGCATATTTATACAAAACAGAAAATGATGTATTGATTAAGGCTTAGTACACAAACACTGTACTGATCCACTTTGAGAATATAATCTCTAAGGCATTAATTAAATCTTGCTGCGAAGGGATCCACACCTCAGTACAGTGTACCAGACTCGAACGTATAAGTGAAAAATACAGGGTTTTCAATTAGATAACGGATTCAAAACTCCTGCAATTTCTTTCCAAGAAGAGTTTCAAATTTCTCGTGAAGGATATTGCACTGCACTTTGAAATAATTAGTGTAAAATTACACTTTCCCACCAATCTCTAATATTATTTATACCTAAATGAAGCAAACCCCAGGTACTGATATTTTTAATTAGGCTGTAAAGTTTAAGGTCAACAGGTGTTGCTTGAAGTTGGGTGCTGTGGGCTAATATCTTGCACACCCGAGATGCATGTATTACAGAAACACATACAAAAGTAAACCGGACGGATATCTCGATGACAACTTTTGGAATGAAAACTCTGACTCGAATTGGTTTCTGGATTGTGCGAACATTGTACGAAGCAGGAAAGTTGGAACAGATTTCAAAGGAAATGGATCGCTATAAGATGGTGATGGTTGGACTGAATGAAACACGATGGAATGGATTTGGAGAGCATCAGTTGGGAGATGTCAAAATATTGTTATAATCAGGAAAGGAAGAATATCATGACCACCAAAGCGGAGTGAGACTCTTGCCGAGAAGAAAAAAAACGAAAATGCCTCCTTGACTGGAACCCTGTTTCAGACCGCATCATTACAGCACGGTTCAAGACAAGAGTGCTATGCACCAACAGAAACAGCAGAGCCGGAAGAGAAGGACCATTTTATGGACAGTTTGAAAGTGTCCTGACAAAGGTTAGGAAGAAATAGATCAAAATTCTAATGGGTGATTTGAATGCCAAGATTGGGAATAAAAATGACGGTGGAAAGAGTTCTAGGGAAACATGGAGTGGGAGTCCAGAATGACAATGAAGAGCGCTTTGTTGAATTCTGCCCAAATAACCATTTGGTGATTGGTGGATCAATTCTTCCTCACAGGACGTCACAAAGTAACATGGGCTTCGCCAAATGGGAGAACACAAAATCAAATGGATCACTTTGCAATCGGCCAGACTTGGAGACGATCCCTCTTAGACACTCGGAACAAAAGAGGCGCTGATTGTCGAAGCGACCATCACCTGGTAATAGCTGAAGTTGAACTGAAGATTGCTGCAGTAAACCGGAGAAATAAACGAAGTGGAAAGAGAAAATTCAACGTCGAAAAATTAAAGGATGCTGACGTTAAAAAGGATTTTGTAATCAAGCTGAAGAATAGGTACAGTTCACTTGATCTAGATAACGGAGGAGGAGTCCCAAATAAAAAAAGAGTGAATGGAAAATGGGAAAAGATAAACTCAGCCTTCTTAAAACAACTGAGGAGATATTGGGATTCAAGCAAAACGGGAGAAATATATGGATATCACACAATACATGGAAGAAAATAGAAGGGAGAAGAGATATCAATACAAAGCTAAATCATTGCAAAGATGAAACAAAGAAAATAAGCTGGATAGAACAGTTCAGTGAACTGAACCGACAATAAAGAAAGCAGAAAGAAATTATAGAAGGATTCAGGTAAATCGCCTAGCAGAGTTGGCGCAGGAGGCAGCACTTAAAGGAGACTCAAAACAGCTCTACATCGAATCCAAAGACGGTAGAAAGCTAATAAATAGTGAAGGTCAAATGAGAAGATGGAAAGAGCATTTCAGAGAAGTGCTAAACAATGTCATGGTACAGGAGGATCAAGGAGAGGAGAACTATCGAGAGGTTCCGGAATTGAGAGTGCATATCAACCTGCCGACGAAGAGCGAGATTATAAAGTCCCTGAAAAGCTGCAAGGCAGGAAAGGCACCTGGTGTGGATAATATTGTGACGGAGGTGTAGAATGACGACTACGAGCTGACAGCTGAGATGCTTTTGCCATTGTTCGAAGACATATGGAAGACGGAGACACTCCCAGAGGATTGGAAGAAGGGCATTTTGATAAAACTACAAAGAAAGGGGATCAGACTTGTTGCACCAACTGGCGACGAATTACATTCTTGTCTATACCAAACAAAGCTTTTCAAGAATCATACTGAACCGACTGAGAGAACAATTGGAGGCTAAGATCCGGAAAGAGCAGGCAGGTTTGAGAGAACACATATACTGTATAGAGCAAATAAATAGCTTACGAATTATAGTAGAACAGTCCATGTGGTATCAGTCTTCACTGTACACGGCATTCGTTGACTTTGAAAGAGCTGTTGATAGTAAACGGCGCCAAGCAATCTAGAGAGCGATTCAGGGGTATGGGGTTCAAACGAAAATCATCAATATGGTAAAAATGCAATACAGAGGTTACACCTGCCAAGTGGAACGTGATGGAGGCCTTCCAGAGCCCTTTCAAATAGAGTCGGGAGTGAGACAATGGTGCCTGCTATCACCTTTGCTGTTCTTTTTGACATGATAAAAGTGGTTGAAGCGAATCAGAGGGAATACAATGGGGGATGGCGGATCGTCTGGAAGATTTGGACTTTGCGGATGATATATGTCTATTATCGCATTCATTTAGACTTATGACTGAGAAAATGAAAGACTTCGAAACGGAAGCACAAAAGGTGGGATTCAAAGGAAACATCGCCATGATAAAGAAGCTAAGGATCAATTCCAGAAACAAGAATCCACTGGTATTAGAGAACGAGGTAGAGCGAGCTGACAACTTCTGTTCCCTAGGAAATATTATTTCTAGAAGTGGAGGGGCAAATGGAGATGTCCAAAATAGGGTAAACAAGGCCAAAGGGGCCTTTGTCCAGCTCTGACCAGTGTGGAAGTCCAGATAATTGAAAATAAAGACCAAATTCAGGATCTTTGAGACAAATGTGAAATCTGTGCTCTTATACGGGTGTGAGACGTGGAAGATGACTGGAGAGATAACACGCAAGGTCCAGACTTTCATTAACAGATGTTAAAGAACCATCCTAGGAGTGCGAAGGCCAGATATTATATCAAATTAGGAATTGTGGGAGCGTATCCAAACAACGCAAGGCTGAAATCCAGATAAAATAACGTAAATGGAAATGGACTGGTCACACACTGCGTAGAGGTCCTGACAGCATTCCGAAACAGGCTCTTGAATGGAACCCACAAGGGGCTAGAAGAAGAGGGACACCAAGGATAACACGGCGTCGAACAGTGGAAGAGGCGGCGGCGTCATTTGGGAAGTCCTGGAAGAATATCAAAACTGTGGCAGCAAATCGAGTCAGATGGAGAGATCTTGTATGTGCCCTATGCTCCACCCAGGGGTAATAAGAATTAAGTCAAGTAAGTAAGTCAGCTGCTTGAATGAATTTGTGAACACATACCGATGCCTTCAAGAATCACTAACGGCGATTTTACGTGAAAGCCCATATCTTCTCATAATATCTCTATTCCCGGTACGCCGCCCTATATTATTGTAACGATTTTCTTTCAATTGGCTTAACGTCGCACCGACATAGAAAGCTCTTATGGCGACGATGGAATAGGAAAGGGCTACGAGTGGGAATGATGCGTCCATGGCCTTAATTAAGGTACAACCCCAGCATTTGCCTGGTGTCAAAATGGGATACCACGGAAAACCATCTACAGGGCTGTCGATAGTGGAGTTCGAACGCACTATCTCCTGAATGCAAGCTCACAGCTGCGTGCCCCTAATCGCACGGCCAACTCGCTCGGTTCTGACGATTATATCAGTCAAGACGAAAGCTCAATTCATGACTGTAGATGACCCTTTGCCATTCGTGGACCCAGAGTGACCATTATCTACGTCAGTACAGCCTCACAGGTCGATGCTGATGATTATGTGGAGCACTTATTGCAGGGACACTGGAACGCAAGCCAGCTGCACGTAAACGATACCAATTTTTTTTTGTCGCGGCGCGTGGTGCTACAGTAGCATGAAATTCTGCTGCTATTGCATCAGGTTTGTCCAGGATATCCGAGTTGTCCAATCATGCTTGTGCACTGTTGAGTGCAGGATTACTCTCCCAGGACTCCGAGCATGTGTCCCTACATTTCACCACTGCAACTATATTCGTACCGTAGATGCAAATTGTCCAGCACAAGTGTACCTACAGCCCGCACGGGTAACAGAACCCCACGTAGATAAATTATCCAAACAAGTAACAACAGTTTATAACCTGTTCGTGTCTGTCAGTGAGACACGTTTCGGAAGTGCATAGCTCTGGTCCCTCTACATGAGAGATTACAAGTCAATGTGACTACTGAAGTGGGGAGGGCTGTAAGAGAAATCCGATTGGCTAGAAAATGATATCCTTTACGTAACTACACGGCCCCATTCCTTACGCCAAATATCAACATGAATATCCCTTTCCTTCGTGCTACTCCAATTTCCATTTTTAGCGTTTTTTTTTTTCTATTTGCTTTACGTCGCACCGACACAGATAGGTCTTATGGCGACGATGGGACAAGAAAGGCCTAAACATGGGAAGGAAGCGGCCGTGGCCTTAATTAAGGTACAGCTCCAGTATTTGCCTGGTATGAAAATGGGAAACTACGGAAAACCATCATCAGGGCTGCCGACAGTGGGGTTCGAACCCACTATCTCCCGCACGGCCAACTCGCCGGGTGTAATTTTTATTTTTATTAGAAAGCTAGCTATCTTATGCAATACCTGAGGAAATCAACGAGATCTCTCTACTTTATGTTATACTACGAGTCCAAAGTCCTTAGTGGTGCACAAATGTATCCTGTATGGCACCTCATAAATGTGATAACCGACGCTTTATTGTGTCCAACATTGAGGTCATAGCCCCTGGAATGGATAAGGAAGAGGCCCTTCATTATTAGATAAAAGGTGTTCGCGAATTGCATGTAAATAATTCTTAAACAATGGCAGGGATGACAGAATAATACATCTCTTCTGATGTAGTTACCATACTGCAAATGACACGAATTCTTAGAATACCTGGAACTAAATATTGCCCTGCTGGACCTGGTAGTCACTCAAAGCACGTTTGTGGTCGTCCCTAGAGAAAAACGTGGATATATTGAAGTGGTGAGGCTCATCCTCTAGAGAAATGTTTTACTCTCCGTTGTACATACAAACGTATACATAATGTAAACACACAGAACTTCAGAGCACTTCATATTTACGTAGTTCCCAGCTACGATACGAGTTACAAATGTATAAGCTCCTATTAACTTCCCCTATACGTGCTACTTATGCCATTAGTGCCAGGCATATGGTTCATCGTACAACGCTGAGCATATACCATGTTACTTTAATTTGTTGCTTGCTGAAGGTTCCCTTCTTTTGTTCTATAATTTCCTGTACTATTTTTTTCCCATTCAATTGTTCTTCTTATCGTAATTTTTACGAGGGGCTACCGTATATTTTATTTACTGACAGTGTGCTAACACACGAAATTAACTATATACAGTGGAAAGTATGTTACATGACATTCGTAGTCTTGCACCTCATGGGGTATGGATGCAAGAACCTGTAGAAATTACTAATAATGATATTGTTTTACGTCCCACTAACTACTTTTATGGATTTCTAAAACGCCGAGGTGCCGAAATTTCGTCCAGCGGGAGTTCTTTTAAGTTTCAGTAAATATACCGACATGAGGCTGACGTATTTGAACACCTTCAAATACCGCTGGACTGAGCCAGAATTGAACCTGCCAAGTTGGGGTCTGAAGACCAACGTCTCAAATATCTCAGTCCCTCAGCCCTGCATTAGGTATTGGAATGTCTCCTGGAAACCATGCTAAACTAGACGTACCACTTGTTGAGATTAATAGACTTATTTCAATAGAGACTTTTTACCCTTTAACACGATATACTGTAGTACGACAACAATTACCGGATAACACATGTTTCGAATTTCAAGCTGGCTCAGAGCATGAAGTGCCAAGAGAACAATTAAATCCCGTACAACGGGAGCTGTTGAAGTTCCTATTTTATTCATTAATAATATTATAATGGCCGATTATTAGCGACTTAGTTCAAGGCCAACTAGATATACAGGCCATAAGGCTCCCCCTCCACTTCGGGCGCTACGTCACACTAGTCGCCAGCCGCTTCACTTCTCGCCAGTGACTTATAAGCTGATCTGAACTTCGCAGCAGTGAGGCTATCGATGGTGTTGAATGATTTAAACGTGTGTGAACATTGTGAATTATGGCCACGTCGTGTTGTATACCTGGTTGTAGAATAAACTACAGTTCAAAACAGCCTAATATTTCAGTGTTTAAATTTCCTACTGGCGTGTTTCGGAAACAAAAGTGGATCATAGCTATCCATCGAACCGAATTCATCCCTTCAGCAAGCTCAGTTGTGTGCATAAAACACTTCGACGAAGTTTCGTAATTAGGGACGATTCCGTTAAAAGACCTGATGAGTCTCTTTGAACTGTAAAACCTAACCATTTAATACTCTCAAACGATGCTATTCCTAAGTTTTAAAATGTGCCTGCCTATCTGTATAAAACATCTTCCAACAACGAGCAAAAATCCTATTCAAAGGCAAGAAGAAATTGAAAAACGGGAAGAGGAAGGAAAGAAAGAAAGCTGAGGAAGAATATGACAGGATCAAGGACTTCGACGAAGTTCAGGGTAATTTCAGTATTAAACGCAAATTAGATTTGGACAAAGTTTCCGTCAACTTTAACAGCCAAAGTCTGTATTTTCAAAATGTATGTGACTGAGGAAAATATTCCGAAAATTGGTACTTCCTTAACATTAAACGAGGCTCTTGATTTTAAATCCATTAAACATGATATTTTCATGAGTTATAACCCTGATATACGTGCATTAGGTGAGGGGGCAAGATATTAAAATGGTCAAATTAGAAAAGTATTTATAACTTCCTGTTTAGACCTGCTCGTAACTCAAAAGTGACTGTCCACGATAAAATAGAATCTGTACACAAAATAATCGATGAAATTGAAAGTGAAGTTAATGAGTGTATCATTATTGATAAATTATATTTTTTTTAAGGAACAGTTAAATATAGCCTTTGCAAAGAAAGTATCTTACTCCTGTATTCTAATAACATGGTTCACTTCAATATTTTTCGCATTTCCTGGGGCGTAAAAGAAGATAAGACAGTCAACGTTTCTTACAATGCCCCACTTGGTTATTCACAGTCTTTTACTGCAAAACTAGGCACGGGAAATTCGGGTATTGATGATTCACATTGGAATTACTTGAAAAAAGAAACTAAAATTGTTAAAGGAGCATGACATATTTTGTAACTTGTTGAATGGAGTCTACATAAAACGTGAGCTGAACTATAAAGGAGGAAAGGTTTTATTTTTGTTTTTGCTAGTGGCTTTACGTCGCACCGACACAGATAGGTCTTATGGCGACGATGGGATAGGAGAGGCATAACAGCTGGAGGGAATCGGCCGTGGCCTTAATTAAGGTACAGCCCCAGCATTTGCCTGGTGTGAAAATGGGGAAACTACGGAAAACCTTCTTCAGGGCTGCCGACAGTGGGATTCGAACCCACTATCTCCCGATGCACGTTCACAGCCGCACGGCCAGATCGCCCGCTAGGAGGAAAGGTAGAGGGAGTTGCTTTTAGTAGTAAAAGCGGAGAAAATAACACTACATTAGCTACAACTGCACAAACTTTTGTGTTGTCATCCAGTCTTTAAAAAAATAAAGACGTTGTTGATTTGTTTCCATGTAAGAACCTAATATGACATTTCTTAGAAGAACTAACTTTGCAAGTCTTTAAAGTATTAACAGATAGTCCTATGGCTTATAAGGTAGCATGCATAATTTCTAATAATAACAGGAAAATGTTTGAAAAGCTGTGCAAAAGCAATTTACAAACCACTTTTCAAAATCCATTTGACGAAACACACACACACACAAAATTGTTTGATACTGGTCATTTATTTAAAATCTTAATAAATAACTGGCTTAATCAAGCTGACAACTTATCCTGACTTTGACAACTCTGAGTCAGACAAAAAAATGTCTGAGTCTATCTAGTGCGGCCTTGGCTTGCTCCTGCCCTGTATAAAAAGGTGTCGTACCAGACTCTTTTAGAGCTACAAAATGTAAACCTGTATACTAATGTTTTTACATGAGGATTCTCAGAGAAAAATTCTGACTTCGCTTGTCAACAATGTTCTGGAAAACGAAAATGTTTAAACATGCTGTGATTAAATAAATAGTTTTAAACATTTCGTTGACAGATGTATATACATCTTTTGTAATATATTATTGAATAACAATAGAAAAGTTACCGTAGATAAACTCATCGCTGAGAAGAAGAAATCCTCAGGAAAATAAAAATGTACAAACTGAAACCTTAGGAATTCTTAGGTAAGTTTTAAGTTGCAGCTTAATTTCTAAGAAAGGTTTCAGACTTTTGTTGTGAATTGCCATCATGCATTTTCCTAGTAACATTAAAACTTTTTGTATACGTATTATGCGTTCTAATCTTTTAAAGATACCGTGTTGAGTTACAAGTGACAGATGTCATCATAATTTTACGTAAAGAAATGTACATGTACTGCCCTTCCAGTTTTCTCCCCGCATAAAACTCGTGTAGTATACAAGCCTAAGTAAAGCCACAATTGAAGGAGTGTTCAATTTTATCGTTAAGGTAAAATAAATGAACAATATCATGGTGAAAGTGAGAGCGGGCCCTACACTGCCATGATGAACGCCAGCCACTAGCGTGACGTCACGGTCCGAGCCTTGTGGCCTGTCTATCTAGTGCGGCCTTGCTTAGTTAATGCCTGTCCTTCTCGGAGAAATTTCCCGAAGAACGGAAAGATACACAAGTTTTCCCAGTTCCAAAATTGTCGCTGGCTATTATAGCATATGACTTTCATCCTTTGTGCATTCGTTCAGCCCTGTCGAAAGCTATAGAAATCTTTATCTATAAGCAACTTGAAATTTTTCTTTTTTTTTTTTTTTTGCTAGGGGCTTTACGTCGCGCCGACACAGATAGGTCTTATGGCGACGATGGGGTAGGAAAGGCCTAGGAGTTGGAAGGAAGCGGCCGTGGCCTTAATTAAGGTACAGCCCCAGCATTTGCCTGGTGTGAAAATGGGAAACCACGGAAAACCATTTTCAGGGCTGCCGATAGTGGGATTCGAACCTACTATCTCCCGGATGCAAGCTCACAGCCGCGCGCCTCTGCGCGCACGGCCAACTCGCCCGGTAACTTGTAAAATATTTTGAAAAATATTCTCTGCGCAACCCCTTACAATCAGGTTTCAAGGAAGGGCATAGTACAGGGACGGCACTACTAATAATCGCAGACGCCGTTAGACGAGCGGGAAGTGACTATACTTGTTTGAATTTACTTCAGTAGTGAGTTTCACACAGTAAATCAGGGCCTCTCGGGATACAGTCATGCGCCCGTGCACTGCAGGGCGCAAAGTGTAGGAGACGACTTCACTAGGTTGACCAGAGTGCAAACCCCCACTCCACTTCCCCTACACCTGTCTCACTCGCTCGTCCTGTCCTCGCCTTCTCCACCTTCCCCGCTGATTCTCCTTTCACTGCCAAATGTTTATGTGCGGTGAGCGGTGACACTGTTGTATGGGGCAATGTTACACTCTTCTTTCAATTTGGTTTGAACAGAAAATTTATCTTCTCTAGCTCTTCTTTTCTTTTATCTTTGCAATGATGCCAGTTACGCCTGGAACAAGGGACCGGCTGACAGCAATTCTGAGAGCCTTCTTTAAATTACAGTCAGAAATAGGCCGACTCGCACGCAATCTAGTTTTCGTACAAGTCAAAACAGGAAAAAATGCCTTTCACATATGCATGTGAAACCAAACACAGAAATAATTTTAGCTGCTTCTCGATGCAGCTTAGGAAAATCTTCCTTCGGCAAAATCTCATACGATTTGAGCAAAGCCTTTGAATCGGAAGAATATATCTTTTTGATTAACTTATCACATAAATAATGCCCCACGGATTAAGCATTTGGCTGTATCGTCACGACTGACAAAAAAATACGAAAGTTCCCAGTTCGATTGAAATGGACTTTAGGAAGTCTTTGCTTTCTTCGAAACTGGTTGCTCGATTATGATATTGTTGTCTTACGCTTATGTATTTCACTGATAAACAAACCGTCTATCACCGAACGCTTCGTCGCTCTCAGCACACTACACCATCCGAGTCAAGCCGAGTTGAGTCGAATCGGACGGATGCACAGTGCACGGAGTCTCTGCGCCTCGATTTGCACGCGTGTGAGTTTGGGCGTTTGAGAGGCCCTGCAGTAAATCATGACTAACTGTTAGTGAAACTTCAATGATTTAATGTGAGCCTTTCATCTGTTCAGCTCCTTGCTTCATACCTCACCAGTCGGCTACAACTTGTTGTTTTCAGCAGTACGACCACGGACTGGAAGACAAAACAAACAGATATCCCACAACGATCCCCGCTAGGACTTCTTGTGTTTACTTTAAACATCAATGACATCTCTTCCCCGTTCAGCAAACGTAGCTACTATACCGTATATACGCAGATGGTCTACAAATCTGTTGACACTCCAGAACGGTTGATATTAGTGGCGTATGCTGGTATCAAGACGTGGGCTACCACAAGACTTAGGTTACCCCTTTTCGATAGTTGGTTTAGGGAACTTCAAGCCTTAAGCGTTTTGAGCTGCAGCCAACAGCGAACGGAGAAGCCTGTTGGCAAGGCTGCTTCACAAGGTACTGCCCTGACCTCTGCCACCGCCAATACTCAACACCTGATCAATCGAGTTGGTAGCCTAAGGCTTAGCAAATTGAAGTCCAGCTTTAAGGTTGAATGGATAGAACGCTTGCCTTTGGTCCGACGGATCCGGTTCACTTTGCAGAATCAAACCCCTCATACTGTTAATTCCCCTGGCTTGGGGACTGAATGTTTATGACGTCTTCGCCATTCATTTTATCCTTATTAGATCACCACCAAGCCTATACAGATGTTATGCACCATTATTATTATTATTATTATTATTATTATTATTATTATTATTATTATTATTATCGCCATCATAATCGTTAAAGAACACTGTTGAATTTTACAGCGGCCGTATCCATCTTTCACTGGTTAATTAACTTCCTCGGAAGATCAGTGGTGGTGTCCGACCCATGATCACGGGTTCGATTCCAATGAACAAAACATAACACTAAAAGTGAAAGATTGCGTTTCATTTTAGCAGATCTACCCATAAAAATAAAACTATATTACTCCTATAACAGCAGCTGCAGTGTCTTCCTACAAGTATGTAGAAGTAAACGGGAGTGAAATACCAGCACTCCGTTATCTATATAATTAAGTCAGAAGGATGAGGTGAGGAAGTATTTTCGATGATTAACGCATGGTTGAAAGTTAGCAGTGGCGATCTGACGGACCGAAGCCTAGCACACCTATCCTCCGCCGGTCCCCGCGCCTGTAAGCATACAGCAGATAGCCACGTAGGCGAGTCGAGGGGAGCGGGACGAGAGTCTGGGCTGCGGTATGAGTCTCCGAAGCCTTGTTCTCAGAAATACGTGCGACGTCTTTTCTCATTGCTTTCAAGGTTTACAAATGGAGCAATGTGTCAGATGCTTACAATATAATGCACTTGAGATTTCCATCGCTTGCATTTGAGGTTTGGGCTTCACTGATAGCCTTGGTAGCCCTCAGTATACACCACTGGTTGGTATTGACTTCGGAATTCACCAGATGAATTATATTTTAAATATTATTAGCTATATACTAGTAGGGACAGTTTATTAATTAATCTTGAACAGATACAAGCTACTATAAGCTGGCAACAAAGACAGCCAAATGATCTAAACCTGACATCCTTGGCTTTTGCTTTGTGGTGTAGATATACCATTTCAGAAATTCATGAACGATCTTGGATTATTTTAAGTGACACTTTAGACTGGAGTGAGAAAACAACAAGCGACTGCAGGAAAATTCCCTCGTCACTTCACCCTCTCAAAAATCGCCTGTCACTTCTTCCATAAGGCATGATAAACCTATAGATACCCTCATATATCCCGTATTTAAAAGAGAACACAACGCAAAAATCAAGCTGCCTCAGAATCAAATAGTGTATCGGACAGTGTTCAACTATATATATCCTTTGGCTGTGCGCCGCTCCGCAGCAGTGTTGCCAACTTAGCGGATTTTCCGCTAAATTTGGCGGAATTAGAAGACTGTCGGCGGAGAAAAATATAATTTAGCGGACAGCGAATTTTTTGGCGGAATTCTAGATTTATTATAGAGGAATTTAGTGGTTTATCAATTTTATGTTTTTTAAAATTTGTACTCCAGTCTGTCCCCGAGCTATTCCATCTTTTTTATCAGGAGCTAGCAGTGACATGCGGAAAACATGTTACTTGGATTTGATGTTATGTGATCATGGTATCATAAATTTGTAATGAGTGGGGAAAGGATACTTATCTCTTAGTTGACGAATGACGACAGTAGGTGAGGGAGTAGCAATTATCTTTATGCTATGAAGGAAGACCGTTTAATGAACTGGCCTGTTTTGTGTGTGGACCTTGCGGTAGGGGATTCACATAGTTTGCACCCGGCACTAAAACGCCTACAAGTTTTAGCTCGCAGGCTCGCAGGCAGGGGGTTAATCCCAGTGAAACGCACCGATCAGGTGAGTGCAGACATTTATTATTATTATTATTATTATTATTATTATTATTATTGCTCAGTTTTATTGGTCATTATTTGAGATCGTGTTTCTTGGCGGGATTTTTGCGGATTTCTTAGTAGTATTTAGCGGATCTTGAAAATATAAGTTGGCAACACTGCTCCGCAGGCCGGTGAACTAAGGAAACACGAGTAGCTGTGACGTCACTGCGCTGTAAGCGCTGAGCGAGCCATCCAGTTGATTATTGCAGTACGCGCTCAGCCTCTCTTCCGTTTACTTGAAGTGTTGTTTATTATAATAGTGCGGTGACTGTTTGTCGAAATGCCTTCCTGTAGTGTGTACGGCTGTAAAAACGCAACGAGCAGAAACCGAAAGTGTAGAGAGAAAGAAATACACTGACTGACAGAGCAAATGCAACACCAAGGAGGAGTGGTTCGAAAGGGATGAAAGTTGGGGAAAAAACAGAGTCGGCACGGAAGAATAATTGATGTTTATTTCAAACCGATATGCAGGTTACACAATGCGCACGGCATCGACTCAGTAGGATGTAGGACCACCGCGAGCGGCGATGCACGCAGAAACACGTCGAGGTACAGAGTCAATAAGAGTGCGGATGGTGTCCTGAGGGATGGTTCTCCATTCTCTGTCAACCATTTGCCACAGTTGGTCGTCCGTACGAGGCTGGGGCAGAGTTTGCAAACGGCGTCCAATGAGATCCCACACGTGTTCGATTGGTGAGAGATCCGGAGAGTACGCTGGCCACGGAAGCATCTGTACACCTCGTAGAGCCTGTTGGGAGATGCGAGCAGTGTGTGGGCGGGCATTATCCTGCTGAAACAGAGCATTGGGCAGCCTCTGAAGGTATGGAAGTGCCACCGGCCGCAGCACATGCTGCACGTAGCGGTGGGCATTTAACGTGCCTTCAATACGCAATAGAGGTGACGTGGAATCATACGCAATAGCGCCCCAAACCATGATGCCGTGTTGTCTAGCGGTAGGGCGCTCCACAGTTACTGCCGGATTTGACCTTTCTCCACGCCGACGCCACACTCGTCTGCGGTGACTGACAGAACACGACGTTCCGCCATTCCCTCATCCAAGTCGCTCTAGCCCGGCACCATGCCAGGCGTGCACGTCTATGCTGTGGAGTCAATGGTAGTCTTCTGAGCGGACGCCGGGAGTGCAGGCCTCCTTCAACCAATCGACGGGAAATTGTTCTGGTCGATATTGGAACAGTCAGGGTGTCTTGCACATGCTGAAGAATGGCGGTTGACGTGGCGTGCGGGGCTGCCACCGCTTGGCGCGGATGCGCCGATCCTCGCGTGCTGACGTCACTCGGGCTGCGCCTGGACCCCTCGCACGTGCCACATGTCCCTGCGCCAACCATCTTCGCCACAGGCGCTGCACCGTGGACACATCCTTATGGGTATCGGCTGCGATTTGACGAAGCGACCAACCTGCCCTTCTCAGCCCGATCACCATACCCCTCGTAAAGTCGTCTGTCTGCTGGAAATGCCTCCGTTGACGGCGGCCTGGCATTCTTAGCTATACAAGTGTCCTGTGGCACACGACAACACGTTCTACAATGACTGTCGGCTGAGAAATCACGGTACGAAGTGGGCCATTCGCCAACGCCGTGTCCCATTTATCGTTCGCTACGTGCGCAGCACAGCGGCGCATTTCACATCATGAGCATACCTCAGTGACGTCAGTCTACCCTTCAATTGGCATAAAGTTCTGACCACTCCTTCTTGGTGTTGCATTTGCTCTGTCAGTCAGTGTATATTTCCATAGGTTTCCAAATCGAAGTAAGTCGCCTCGAAGGTTTAGCAGTTGGGTACAATTTTGCAAGAGGAAACACTTTCTCCCGGTAAGGGAGCTACTGTGTGCTCAGTGCATTTTAAAAATACAGACTATGATGAAACGCAACTTTTGAAAAACTGCAAGGTCCGAAATTGAAGCCAGGGTCTGTTCCTTCAATAAGATGTCTGGCGTCGGCAGATGGAGATACTTCTCTGCAGGAATGCTAATTCATACGGAAGCCGCTTCACAAAATACACTGTGGGAGTACTCGTCAGAAACTAAAAAGAGCAGGACGGAAAGGTATGAGGCTAAAAGACGAAGGTAGTTTGTTGACACAGTATTAAACGAAAGTGATAACGATAATGATGTACACTACGTTCAGAATGATATGAGTGAAAATGTTTCATCAGATGGACACGAATGTAGTGTAGAAATACAGTGTGAGTTAGGAAGTGATATAGCTAGAAAATACTTCCACGTTGCAACTTCCGGCACAGCCTTGAACAGTGGCGTAACGGGAGAACAGTTGAATGACAGTTTCTATGAATCAGATGAAAGTGACAGTGAAAGTTATATTAGTGATATTGATAACGAACACACTCAGGACCATGTACATATTACAGGTTCGTATTTCTTTGTAGCGGGGACAAGTTTGCTCACTCTCTTTGAAAATTGTTACATTTGTAAAAGTAAAGTGAAAAACATTTCACATTACATTAAAGGGACTATGTTGTTCGTAAAATCACTTTGCGATTGTGGTAATAAACTCCGTTGGTATTCTCAACCTATGGAAGGAAAGAAACCGGAAGCAAATGTCCTAATATCATCAGCATTATTGTTGTCAGGCATTCTGTTTGAACCTTTTAGGTCATTCTGCAAGTGCATTAACTTACATATGATGTCAGGAACTGTATATGATAGAATTATTCATAGAGTAACTGGTCCGATAGTGGAGGGTGCTTTGGATCAAGAAAGGACTAATGTTATTTATTGTTTGAAAAGCGGTGTCAAACCCATTTGGTTAGCCGGAGATGGCCAGTACAATTCTTCCGGCTTTTCAGCCAAATATTTAGTGTATTCACTAATGGATATAAATACAGCCCGCATAGCTCATTTGGAACTTGTTTAGAGAGTGATGGTGAAAGGTGATCTTGAAAGGGCTGCGTGTGAAATCGCGATGAGGAAGATTGTACAGGAAGAAAATTGTAATATAAAACTCTTCCTTTCCGATAGACACAAAAGAGTAAGGTATTTACTGAGAACGCAGTATCCTGATATTGAACATGAATTTGATGTTTGGCACATATCAAAAAGTCTAATGAAAAAGACGAAAGCTCTCGATAAAAATCATCCAGAAGTTCAAGCGTAGAAGGCCAGTATAAATAATCATTTATGGTGGGCAGCACAAACATGTAATGAAAACAATTCTGTGTTAATCGATAAATTTACGTCAATTTTGCACCACGTACAAAATGAGCATAACTGGTTAGAAAACGGTGTGAATGGAAATCCTGTGAGCACGATATATTAACGCAGGAAGAAGAGAGAAAGAAAATGTGGATTAAAGGAAATTCAAGTTCATATGAAGCCTTGAAGAAAATAGGTTAAGACAAATATTTTTTAAAAGATGTGGAACATATAAAACACTACGTTCACACCAGAAGCCTAGAAAGTTATCACAACCTTCGTTTGAAATACGCTCCTAAAAGAGTTAATTTCTCGTACGGAGGCTTAAAGGTCAGGTCAGTGATTGCCGCATTAGACTATAATTGGAACATCAATAAATTGAAAGCTGGTATCAAAACTCAGTACTCAAAATCAACAGGAGCCTGGGTGATAAAACAGAAATATGAGGCGTCAAGCGATGGATGGAAGAAGGCAATAATGAACAAAATAAATATTTTGCAAACTAACTATAGTAGAGCCTCACCTGAAGATCAAGGAATGGATCTGTCACTGCCTAAATACATCGCTCCAATACGTCGACCTTCCAATGACGACCTGATCAAGAAGCACTTCTCACGATTTCACTCGTAACAATAAATGAGGTACCGTACTTCATGTCAAAATAATACATTATCTATATTTATCATACAATCAAGCTTAAGAAACTCTTACATAATTCTACTGTTTTAATGTCATTTTTTCATTTACAGCTTGAAGCCCACATATGTGCCATCGGGTTCCGAAAATGTGTTCCTTATGGTGTTGACAACACATGATGGTATGGCACCCCTGTTCTTTTTACCAATCGCAGTCCATGGATTTAACCACGAAGTGAAATCTTCGTAATAAATAAAACGCCAAGTTCTATTTGATGGATTTAAAGCCGTCAGTAAACGTTTCCTTGCCACGTTCTTTGTTTTAAGCTCATGTTATGCCTTGTCATTGTCAATACTTCACGGTCTAAAATAAGCCTTGTAAACGAAGGATTTCTTGTTATACACATAAATTTCTCACATTTCACTGCTTTTACATTGTCTAATTCATAAGAGCATGCACTTTCTTCATCCGTATCCAAGATGGTACACTCATTACATTTACACCAAATTCGCGTGCCGGCACGGCCTGTAGTGTTTAGCATATCCATGTCAAGATCGCTATCCGAATGGACATCAGCAAACGTCGTTCGGTCTGGCTCATACTGATAAGGACGAATATTTACATCCATTATAAATAAAAATAAGCCCACTAACACTGACAACAGAAGGACACGAGAGTAGCGGATGGAGTGCAGGAAAAAACTGCTCGAGTTTACTCCCAGCGTCAAGGCTGCCAGGTAGACTCTACAGCGCAGTGACGTCACGACCAGTTACTACTTCCGCACATAACTTGTGAATGGTTGGAGATAGAGGCACCGGATTAACGGGATTGTTATTACATTCCCATAATACATATTTAGCAATGAATAACGAAATATGTGTTTTTGTGTTGTGTTCTCCTTTAATGTAATGACTGTGACGGTGTAATATTTGACGCCACCGTGGGGCAAACACCGCAACTAATGAAGGCAATGAACTCGTGTATTAGGTATATATTTTCAATAAAAGTTTCAACTCGCGTCAACTACAAGATATTCACATTGAAACTCTTGAATGTATCAAAACCCCAATATCTAACCTCAAAGTTTAATTTCCTCTCCTCTCTCGAATATCACAACACTATAACTTTTACACTTGTGCATCGTTCATCAACGTAACCCATTCCTCGGAGGTGTCGGTTACGGGGCTATGGAATTCCTTTCCAGTTAGTATTAGGATTTTCACTTATTTAGTTTCCTTTAAGCGATGCTGCCGAGATTACCCTTTTAAATGTATAACTAGGTTCTGTAGTGTGACTGAATTAATGTGGTTAGGATTTTCCATTATTAATCCATTCCATTATTAATGCTTTCTGAAGTGCATATTCATTATTATGTAGTTAAGAGTAAGTGGGGTCTGTGAGTCCAAACTTCGCCACAAAATAACTCACGAAGTAAATAAATACTAAAAATAATAAACAAATAAACAGACAACACTCAAGTCTAAATTGACCGGATCAGGTCCGCAGACAATGCATTTGTTGCATGAAGTCTGCTGGAACTTGGAAGTCCTATATTTTAGGTCATGTCTCCGTTATTTCAACCAATTTGACAAATTTTAGGTTCCATTTTCAAATTGGGAACATCCAGAGCATATGACGAAATATTTAGTTATTTACGGTTCAGAAGAAACTTTTACGAAACATTTATAAAATAAGCTCACAAGATGGCCATTCAAAGTCTGTGTAGTGTGGAGAATAATCCCCTATATACGGAGACCTTCATATGTTGCTCTTTCTGGGCGATTTACTAAATTGCGTAAATATATGGCCCTGAAGTCCCATCGGGTCTAACTTCAATAATCACGATGCTGTTATCGCGAAAACGTAGTGATACTTGTGAGCCCTTTTATAAGGAAACGGTTAGGAAGCATCGCAAACGAATGTAATAGTATCTAATTTCTTGTGACACAGTTCAAGGGAATTACCTAAGTCTGTCTCTCCAGTCTTCTGGACTTCTTTCATTTGCCTCATTTCTTCAGTTAACTCTTTCAATAATTCGTAAATGCTGTCTAAAGTGGTAGTCAATGATGTTGATTTCCGCGCACTGTTTCTAAGTTCATGTCTTGTGCACTTGTCGCAAGTCCACTCCGTGTATCTGTTTACACTGTTCGTACACTTCTTGTGGTACCACTTTTTACATGCCACGCACTGTACCTTGGGAGCCCTACCCAAGTCGACCGCACATTCTTCGCAGGCGCTCATTTCGCTGAGTTGTTTATGTGCTCCTTATTTCTCAAAATACTCGGGTTTATTGGTTAATCAGAATATTGTCACTTTGGTAGTAGTTGTGAAGTACCGCACACTATTATCACACCACAGACACACTCTCAAGTCCCGATCTGACACTAGTTAATACACACTTTGCAGGAGCTCGTTATTCTCGTGCTCTTCACTCAGCCGCCATTATGCAGGAATTGATAGATCCCCATCGAATTCCACTTCGTTCGCCATGTTGTTTCCAAGGAGTCCCTCGCCTGTCAAATGGGAATGGGACTCCGTTACTCCCATAGGTCCGAGGCTTGCTTAAAATGTTCTGAGCTCGGTAAATTCATGAAGCATGATGCTACCCTACTTGTACGTAGTCCAGGTGAGGATCTCTCCTCTAACGGGTTATGGACCACCGGTGAATTGTATAGTCCTAGCCGCCTGAGCACAAGGAGGGCCATGACTCTGAATATGTCCGAGATTCCCACTCCCATTCCATAGAAATTGGTATCCCGACTCTCAGGACCACTTACTAGCCCACTCAGCCGTTGCCCATGGTTTACGAAGTAGGACGTGACCACAGTAACCCACACCACGAATTAATACATATGTTTCTACTAACTGAATTGTATAATTCAAATGAGTTAAACTGTTGGAAATAATAATTAATAAAATTTTAATGACTAGATTAGTAAGAACCATTGTATTTTGAAAATTATTACGTGTCACGGTACAACAGCAGAGTAGAGATAAAAATAAATAATTATGTAAAGAGTTCTTTCCTTCGTGAAACCTAAGCCATCAAACATGAAACTGATTTGTACGTAATTCCAGCTAATGGATGATTAAGTCTAATCCTCTTGGAATATATAAAAACTGTTTTCAACTGTATGTGTTATAGATCGTTATGTCATGTATCTTCAACACACTTATACAGAATAACGGGCATTTGTGGTAATTTCTGAAGCTTCATATATAATAATCTTTCTATTGATGTAGCTATATAAACTGCCTCAGTACTCACCATAACTTGGGGTATAGGAAACATTATTGACACTGTCATTGTAGAGAAAATCAATAACGCTAGAGTGAGTTGCACAGCTGACTAGCAATTGCTTTCTGTGCTGGAATCCCAGCATTTAAGATAACATAAATTTGAGACTCACAAGAGTAGACTTGTTGGTAGGTGAAGCCAATTCATGTATTGAGGATTATAGAGAGTTTAATTCTGAAGTCTGCCAAAGGATGATCTATTTTGGTTACGGGTGCAACCTAGGAGCTGATGATTGAACATTCTGTTTTTTGCCTTCCTTTATGAGAACTGTAATGTCGGGGTTGGCACTCTATGGTTTATTTCTTTAGTTTTTGAGTTTCTCCAACTGAACTTTCAAATAAAAATCAACCAATCATAGTCCAGCTCGACATTATAAATAAGGCAGTTTTCAGCTGACTGACTTCACTGGTGCATGAGGAACTTCCTGAATTAAAGCAGCTGGCGTGCTGGTGTAGTATGTAAGGTAGGCCGCTTTCTTCACCCTGATCATGTGAAATTACTTGCGTGTAACAAGAGGAAGATACCAACATTTCCCTCTAGCATTTAACGGTTAGAGTTGTGCCATGTCTACTACATTTTTAATGTAAGATTTTCTGTCACTTAATTTAAATTTGTAAAATGTAGGTTTCCTTAAGTTTTCGAGCCACGGATGTAACGATCCAATTCGATGTATTGTCATAAGGAATCACGAGTGTGGACACTTGTTCATTTGTGATTTCCTGCGACTAAGTTTTCCATATGTAATATTTCAATTCTCGCATCTTCGGTCGTTATATATTTTCCCTCTGAGTAACACTGTAGTATGGATAATGCACTGTGTAACCGGGCCTACTGAACCGCTGGGTTTCATTATGATCATGTCTTGAGATTGCTTTAGTTTGTTCAGCATCCCCATTTCCTTGGGTTTAGCCTACTTCCTATCCGGCATTTCCTCTATGCCTAGTAATATGAGCTTCTGCTCCCGTTTCTTCTGGATCCTTCTGATCCAAGTTGCTTCCGTGTGGAGTAAGGACAGCGAGTGTCAAGTGTGTAAGAGCTTGTAAGGTTTGAAGGTTTCTTTCCCCTTCGAGAAATTAATGAAAATGTGCCTTAAATTTAATGCAAAGACTGTTAAGGTCTGGATGGTTGGGACCTCGATCTCCCTGTGGAACAATGATTAAAAGGAGTCACTTTGTAAAAATTATATACACTGACTGACAGAGCAAATGCAACACCAAGAAAGAGTGGTTCGAAAGGGATGAAAGTTGGGGAAAAAACAGAGACGGCACGGACGAATAATTGATGTTTATTTCAAACCGATATGCAGGTTACACAATGCGCACGGCATCGACTCAGTAGGATGTAGGACCACCGCGAGCGGCGATGCACGCAGAAACACGTCGAGGTACAGAGTCAATAAGAGTGCGGATGGTGTCCTGAGGGATGGTTCTCCATTCTCTGTCAACCATTTGCCACAGTTGGTCGCCCGTACGAGGCTGGGGCAGAGTTTGCAAACGGCGTCCAATGAGATCCCACACGTGTTCGATTGGTGAGAGATCCGGAGAGTACGCTGGCCACGGAAGCATCTGTACACCTCGTAGAGCCTGTTGGGAGATGCGAACAGTGTGTGAGCGGGCATTATCCTGCTGAAACAGAGCATTGGGCAGCCCCTGAAGGTACGGGAGTGCCACCGGCCGCAGCACATGCTGCACGTAGCGGTGGGCATTTAACGTGCCTTCAATACGCACTAGAGGTGACGTGGAATCATACGCAATAGCGCCCCAAACCATGATGCCGCGTTGTCTAGCGGTAGGGCGCTCCACAGTTACTGCCGGATTTGACCTTTCTCCACGCCGACGCCACACTCGTCTGCGGTGACTATCACTGACAGAACAGAAGCGTGACTCATCGGAGAACACGACGTTCCGCCATTCCCTCATCCAAGTCGCTCTAGCCCGGCACCATGCCAGGCGTGCACGTCTATGCTGTGGAGTCAATGGTAGTCTTCTGAGCGGACGCCGGGAGTGCAGGCCTCCTTCAACGAATCGACGGGAAATTGTTCTGGTCGATACTGGAACAGCCAGGGTGTCTTGCACATGCTGAAGAATGGCGGTTGACGTGGCGTGCGGGGCTGCCACCGCTTGGCGGCGGATGCGCCGATCCTCGCGTGCTGACGTCACTCGGGCTGCGCCTGGACCCCTCGCACGTGCCACATGTCCCTGCGCCAACCATCTTCGGCACAGGCGCTGCACCGTTGACACATCCCTATGGGTATCGGCTGCGATTTGACGAAGCGACCAACCTGCCCTTCTCAGCCCGATCACCATACCCCTCGTAAAGTCGTCTGTCTGCTGGAAATGCCTCCGTTGACGGCGGCCTGGCATTCTTAGCTATACACGTGTCCTGTGGCACACGACAACACGTTCTACAATGACTGTCGGCTGAGAAATCACGGTACGAAGTGGGCCATTCGCCAACGCCGTGTCCCATTTATCGTTCGCTACGTGCGCAGCACAGCGGCGCATTTCACATCATGAGCATACCTCAGTGACGTCAGTCTACCCTGCAATTGGCATAAAGTTCTGACCACTCCTTCTTGGTGTTGCATTTGCTCTGTCAGTCAGTGTATATACAAGGTGGTAGGTATACATGTAGATATTTTGCTCGTCGCTAGAGAAACGTATATCTCACAACACATGCTATCTACGTTTTACTTTGTCCTATTAGTTTCCATACAAACAAAAAAAATATTTCAGGACCTTATTCTAAACTGCCATGGTAGGAAACGCCGGTTAGGACATACTGTCTTCGCGTCATTGAATCACATGTTCAACTACCGTAGCGGGGTATAGGCGTTCTTGAACCTGTTTGCTATCGTAGGAAAGCTCATGTTGGTGTGCTCTTCCGCTAGTCGCAGGGAAGAGGGGTGGCAGAGCACGTGCGAGACGAGGTGTTACTGCACTCGTACACCGGTCTAGCATTTGTAATAATAATAATAATAATAATAATAATAATAATAATAATAGGTTTACGTCCCGCTAACTACATTTACGGTTTTCGGAGACATCGAGTTGCCAGAATGTTGTCCCACATGACTCCTATTACATGCTACTAAATCTACCGATGCGAGGCTGACGTATTTGAGTACCTTCATATATCACCAGTCTGAGCCGGTTCGAACCTGCCTAGTTGCAATCAGAAGTCCAACGTTCTACCGTCCAGCTAATCAACCCCGCATTAGAGCATCCGTTTCACCATATTTAGGACATTATACACATGTTGAGATCCATAGTTATCAACGTTGATGAGTGTTTCTAGGCGGAGCATTAATTACGAGTAGTAAATTCATCTTTTTCTCTTTCTTCTGCTAATTATTATTATTATTACACATGACATCGCCCGCTTGAGTCATTCCAATATGTATTCATGTTTTTATTTTAAATGTAATATGTTTTAATCTCAAGACACTGTTAACTCTACGTATACCAATCAGATAAGGACTCGAACCGACGCAGCCATTACGCAAGCAATCCGAGTGACGTTACACTCAGTAGTGGTGCGTGAACAAGTTAATGCGCACTGGATATAGTCTCCACGCTAACTGCCACAATTAGAGCTGGGAACCATAGTTGTGTTCGCTCCTCCTATGGAGACCTCCGGTAGTCCTCCGATTGAATTCACCGGTGGAAAATTCAAATGCTTTTATGGGGGCAATTTTTTTACGGTGATCTTAGGTGGAATTACAATTCAGGTTTCAGTACTAACTCTACAGATGTATGTGTTTTCCTACGTTCGTCATTCAAATGCTGCAGTCGTTTCAAGTTTGCTCATTAGTTGTTGTGCTATGAATAACAGATATTTATCTGCTGAAATTCAGTTTGCAATAGGTGCAGGTGGATAGAATACTGTAGATTGAATATTGCCATATATTATTCCCTTGCAAATTTAATAACAATATTATCAATAGTAAAAACATTTAAGTAATAATTATATTCCATTGCATGTAAACATGTATTATATACGATGCTCTTGCATGAATTATACTCGTAGCTCATTTATTACTGAAGAGTAAGGACTAATTGGAGTTGTTTACTGTATATGCTGTACTGGACTGAGTAGTTCAGACGGTAGAGCGCTGGCCTTCTGAGGTGAAGTTTGCGGTTTCAATTTTGACTTTCCTGGGTGGTACTTGAAGATGCTCAAATGCGACACTTTCAAGTCGGCAGGTTTACCGGCACATCGAAGAACTCCTATGGGGCAAAATGCCGGCACCTCACGTCGCAGAAAAACCACAAAAGTGATTAGTGGGACTAGTACAGTGATTAGTAAAATAATAATAATAATAATAATAATAATAATAATAATAATAATAATAATCATAATAATAATACACTAACGATACTTTAGAATGTATATTTTTCATATATTCGCCTTCATCATACTTGTCGCACCGGCAGGTACACCTCGATTCCGCTCATTCAAAATAAGCGCATTTATAAACTCCCATATCGATCAAAAGGTGAAACTGATAATACCTGAACTTGGAACTTTAATCGGAAGATGTCACCACTGAAATATTAAGTAATTTTGTTATTGTGAAGATTTCTAAACTGACTGAATTTCTCCTTGCTTTGTTTTGCTATACATTAAGAAGTCTGGACATTTTTCTACAGATGACACTACCAGAAACTATGATCATGCACTCTAGTGCAAGGTGGAAGAATTTATATCTTAAAGAAGTTTTGTATTCATAGGTTTTCCATAACTGAATCTATGTTCATTTATTTTTGGGTTGGCAATAATTCCTTTTCTCCCGCCAGTTTTGAATCTAGCCAATCACGAATTATTGTAATAAATTTTCAACCAATCCCGCATTTATTGTTCACTTTGAATCTGCCAATAAAAATTAAGAGGGTGTGTCCTGATTAGTCTTGAATGCTCTCGAACCTTCCCTGAGGGTATATAAACTGCGGCTTTTCACGTTTCCTTGTCAACTCATCGCCGTCTTTATAAGTGTGTATATTAAGGCAGGAGGTGGGGCGTCTCTTTCTTCGGCAAGCAGAACATCTACAATTCAAATTGTAAATTGTGGCTTTAGAGGCCGGAGATTGTAAATGTTGATGTAATGTTGCCTTGAGTGGGCCGTAAGAAACTGAGAGCCTGTTGGCTCTCTTTCAAAGTTTTGTAAGAGTAACGAGTGCCTCTGGAAGGCTAGATATTGTATTTTGGGAGCAAGTGCTCTTGAATTAGGGGATTTCTGCCCTTGACTAACTGAATCCTTGTTTTGAATTAAAGTTGTAAACTGGATCCGGTACCTGTGGAATTGTAAAACTAGGGGCTTGAAGCCAAGAATCTGTACAATTCACTAATCTTGGATTTTCCTAGTCTGGTTTCAAGATTGTTTTGTACCTGACATGTTGTTATGTTCACTAAGTGAAAATTTGTTGTTTTTCGAAGAAATATAACCTTCAATTCAAGTTTTAAATTAATTTTGATGTTGTAGATAGACCCATTCACCCCGGCACCTTCTTTAACCTATTTCTGCTCCACGGGTAACCCCGTAACACTTACCTACGTCCTAGCACATCCGTTGCGCATCACTACTGGAACATATTCAGTACTGTTCCTCCGTCCTGCCCTCGGCCTTAGCTTGCCCTAAGAAATAGTTTACTACAGGAGAACACCGGATGGAGCGCTGGACTCGCACTAACGATTCGCAATCATAGGAGCAACTGCTCCGTTCCCTGCTCTAGCCCCAATGCCATTGCTGGAAAGTATTTTTTTTTTCCTGTCCCGCAGTCGTAGAGTATTTGTAGAGCTAACAACATCACAGTAACCAATAACGGATTAGGCCTACATAACGGAAACATTTACATGTGCCGAATTAGCTGATATTCACCTCGTTAACGTAGCAGCTGGAGAAACTGCACATGCGGCGAGGAAGCTGCATAGACGATTTACAAACCGCCGTACATCCAATAGCCGAACGTTCGTCGCTGTGTACCGAAGGCTCCGGGAATCAGGCTCGCTTCATCCTCGGATCGAGTGACGTGGACCGCATCGCAATCCCTCGGAGCTTCGGCGGGAAGAAGGAATTTTTTTAAACTTTTGGATTTTGGCAAGAAAAGTAGGTACATCTAACCAACGTATACTGCTCATCGTACAATGCATATACAGCTATTGTACCCACAGCACAATAACAAAGTTTAGCAAGAAGCAAGAAGCCGCATGGTTTTGGTTACGTAGCTATCAGCTTGCATTTGCGAGATAGTGGATTCGAACCCCACTGTCGGCAGCACTGAAGATGGTTTCCCATTTTCACACCAGGCGAATGCTGGGGTTGTACCTTAATCAAGGCCACGATTGCTTCTTTCTCATCGTCGCAGTAGGACCTATCTGTGTCGGTGCGAAATAACGCAAACTGTTAAAGAATTTGCGCATCACCAAAAATCGGATTACCTACCAAAAGTTGAATTCTGTACCTGGTTCCTGCAACAATGTGAACGTAATGCAGACGTTACGCACGGTGTGTTGGTTACAGATGAGACATCCTTCACGTGGGAGGGTATAATTAATTTTTACAATGCCCATACATGGGCAGAAGAAGACCCTCAAGCCATTCAGCAAGGTCATTTCCAGCACAGGTTTTCTAAAAATATTAGGGCTGTAACTTTGGGAGACCAGCTTCATAGACCATGGGAACTGCCTGCATAATTGACTGGACGACGTTCCACTACAGATACGTAAGCAGATGGGCTTATGCAAGATGGGGCACCTCCTCACGTCAGTATGTATGTTCGTAGATCGCTAGAACGCCGTTTCCCCAATCGGTGGGTTGGTCGGTATAGTCCCGTCAGCTGGCCATCGAGGTCCTCCGATTTAAATTCACTAGATTTTTATTTCTGGGAGCACTTCAAAGACTAGGTGTACCAAGTGGAAATTGCCGATGAGGTAACTCTAATGGTTAGTCCACACCAAAGTTAATAAACAATGTTAACGAAACAAAGTTAATAAACAATGTTAACGAAAACATTTCTCAAGATGTTAATAAACTTTTTTTAACAAACCTCTTTAACATTGTGTCCACACCAAATAAACTTTTGTTAACAAACTTCTTTAACATTGTGTCCACACCAAAATCTGTTTGTGAGGTTACAATGGATAGGGTCAGGAAGAAGAAAATACAGCTGCAGCTTTCATTATTTTAATGAGTGCAATTAGAGAAAAACGCAGACGCAAAGTGTGGCAAAGGAAAATACTGGAAAAGCGTTTAGAATTAAGTTTGCAGGGGACACTTAGGCTTATGTCAGAACTTTCAATCCATGATGCAACAGGCTTTGAAAACTTTCTGAGAATGTCCCCACAAGACTTTCAGTTCTTGTTGACAGTAATTGGGTCTGAAATTGCAAGAAATGATACAAATTTATCGGAATGTCATCTGCATTAATGTTAGGCTAAGTATAACTTCAAGATTCCTAGCAACTGGTGACTCCTACCAAGGATCATGTAAGAGTGTAAGAGAAATACGCCTACACTTCACTTAAGTATTTGTATGGTGTATACGAGTTGCTTGCGATTCGACAGCCGATTTCTAAAAATAAAAAATAGTATTGTATTCCGCGCTACGAATTTGCATGATCTAACTGCGTCTTTGCGCATGTGCGAACCGAAATGTTAACGAAAACACGAAATGTTAATGACAAGTTTCATTCACAAAAGTCAAAGAAATTTTGTTTATCAACATGTTCGAAAAGTTAATGAACACGCTATTTTGTTTATTAACAGACAGAAATGTTCATGAACATTGTTCATTAACAATGTTTATTAACAAAGTTAATGAAAACATCTTGGTGTGGACGCACCTTTAGACAACGTATTTGGGACGCCGTCGCAACTGTGAGAGCTGACGTGGATGTGTGGAGGCGGGTGAGTGCTTTATGGTGTCACCATATGGAAATATGTCGTCGAGTTAACGGACGAAATTTCGAACATTTCCTACGAAGGAGTAGAACAGTAAATTCGGGCGTTCAAGTACATGTTCTAGTAAATTAGGAGTCATGTTCAGAGTTATGTTTAATTATTCGGAGTTGTTGACAGTTCACTAGTTTCTTTTTCGTTTATTATGACGAATTTAGAGCTACAAGGTTTGAGTGTGAAGGTTAGCTTTTATTTTAATAATAATAATAATAATAATAATAATAATAATAATAATAATAATAATAATAATAATAATAATAATAATAATAATAACAATAATAATAACAATAATAATAATAATACCTATTTGCTTACGTCCCACTATATTTTTTGACAGATTTCGGAGACTCCGAGGTGCCGCAAGTTTGTCCCACATGTATTCCTTAACGTGCCAGTTAGTCTACTGATAGGAAGCTGACGTAATTGTCCAGCTTCAAATACCACCAGACTGAGCCAGGATTAAGCCTGCCAAGTAAGGATCAGAAAGCCAGTGCTCTAACCATCTGAGCCACTCAGCCTGTAAACGTTTAATTGGATACACTTAATAAGCGCTGCAAACGCAGCAATAAAATATGTTGTTTTTTTTTTTTGCTAGCTGTTTTACGTCGCACCGACACAGATAGGTCTTACGGCGACGATGGGACAGGAAATGGATAGGAGTGGGAAGGAAGCGGCCGTGGCCTTAATTAAGGTTCAGCACCAGCATTTGCCTGGTGTGAAAATGGGAAACCACGGAAAACCATTTTCAGAGCTGCCGACAGTGGGGTTCGAACCTACTATCTCCCGAATACTGGATACTGGCCGCACTTAAGCGACTGCAGCTATCGAGCTCGGTAATGTTTTATTTTACAATTATACATGTTCTTTTCGTTTGGAAGGACGAACTGTAGGTAGCTGCGTCAGATCGTCGTTTTATCTGATTGGTATACGTAGAGTTAACAGTGTCTTGAGGTTAAAACATAGTACATTTAAAATAAAAACCAGAATACATTTTGGAATGAATCAATGGAGCGAAGTCATACGTAATAATAATAATAATAATAATAATAATAATAATAATAATAATAATAATAATAATACCGAGCTCGATAGCTGCAGTCGCTTAAGTGCGGCCAGTATCCAGTATTCGGGAGATAGTAGGTTCGAACCCCACTGTCGGCAGCCCTGAAAATGGTTTTCCGTGGTTTCCCATTTTCACACCAGGCAAATGCTGGGGCTGTACCTTAATTAAGGCCACGGCCGCTTCCTTCCCACTCCTAGCCCTTTCCTGTCCCATCGTCGCCATAAGATCTATCTGTGTCGGTGCGACGTAAAGCAAGTAGCAAAAAAAAAAATAATAATAATAATAATAATAATAATAATAATAATAATAATAATAATCAGAAGAAGAAGAAGAGGAAGTAGAACAGGAATTGACTGCTCGTAATTAACGCTCTGTCTCGAAAACGCTTATCAACGTTTATAACTATGGATCTCAAGAGGTGTATAATGTCCTAACTATGATGAAACGGATTCTGTAATGCCGGTTTGATTAGCTGCACGGTAGAGCACTGGCAACTTGGCAGGTTCGATCCGGCTCAGTCCGGTGATATTTGAAGATACTCAATTACGCAAGCCTCGCATCGGTAGATTTAGTAGCATGTAAAAGGAGTCATGTGGGACAACATTCTGGCAACTCGATGTCTCCGAAAACCGTAAAATTAGTTAGTGGGTCGTTATTATTATTATTATTATTATTATTATTATTATTATTATTATTATTATTATTATTTTTTGCTAGGGGCTTTACGTCGCACCGACACAGATAGGTCTTATGGCGACGATGGGATAGGAAAGGCCTAGGAGTTGGAAGCAAGCGGCCGTGGCCTTAATTAAGGTACAGCCCCAGCATTTGCCTGGTGTGAAAATGGGAAACCACGGAAAACCATCTTCAGGGCTGCCGATAGTGGGATTCGAACCTACTATCTCCCGGATGCAAGCTCACAGCCGCGCGCCTCTACATTATTATTATTATTATTATTATTATTATTATTATTATTATTATTATTATTATTAAGAAATCATGACCGGTTTACGAGTACAGCAAGACCTATAATCTGCTACTGTAGTTGAACATCTGACTCAATGACACAACGACAGTATGACATAACCGGCGTTTCCTACTATGGCAATTCAAAACACCTTAGGTCCTGAAATATTTGGCTCGTTTGTAGGGAAACTAATAAGACAAGGTAAAAAGTACATAGCATGTGTTATGAGATGTACTTTTCTTTGCCGAGTAGCAAATTTTCTGCACGTATACACATAACCCTAGTGGTCCTAGCCTCGATTCCCGGTCAGGCCAGGGATTTTTACGTCCATCTGATGGCTGGTTCGAGGTCCACGCTGCCTAGGTGATTACAATTGAGCGGCCCAGGTCTTGAAAGCCAAGAACAAAGGCCAGAATGATTCGTCGTGCTGACGACATGATACCTCGTAATCTACAAGCCTTCGGGCTGAGCAGCGGTCGCTTGGTAGGCCAAGGCCCTTTGGGGCTTTTGCGCCATGACGTTCGGTTTGATCTGACGTCGCACTATCGCATCTGAGGTTTTCGGTGAAGTAAGTCTGGGAAAGGGTGTAAAAATACACACACGGTACGACTATTATTCTCATATCATGAATCATGACTAGGTAACAAGGTACAGGACTCATTTCTTATGCTCGCCAGTGTGCTAACATTGTGAATGTTCTAAGCTATCAAGCATAGACACAGGAACATTGTTTGGATTTTATTTGAGAGAAATTAAATCACACATTTCAATTACACGTACCGCTCCCTGCAGCCACATAAATATCAGTTAATTGCCCTTAACGCAATCATCGAATACATTACATGGGTGAAGTACGTCGTTATTGTACAACTCTCCACCCGGCATTGAACCACTTGGTAACCAAATGACTGTGATATTCTAATTACCCCGACAATTGGAGCTCTTGGGAAACACTTTACTTTGTGAAGGTGAACAATGAGTGGTTTAAAACAACCGGCATAGAGCTCGCCACTAGCTTCATAAACGGTTTTATGATTCAATCAAAATATATTTAGTATGTGAGCTCTATTACCTTCCTCAGTCCAGGTGTCAAAGTTCTTCCCTAGAGCGGTGTAAGACAAGGAACCCATCGTCACACTTCCCAACTCCGGCTGTTCCGAATGTACATGGTGTTTATATCTGAATGTTTACTTCTGAATTTCCTCCCCTGCGAACCATGTGACCTTGCCGCGGTGGGGAGGCTTGCGTGTCCCAATGAAGCAGATAGCCGAGCCGCAGGTGCAACCATATCGGATGGGTATCTGTTGAGAGACCAGAGGAAGGAATGGTTCATCGAAAGGGGGGTAGCAGCCTTTCGGAAGTTGCAAGGGCGGCAGTCTGGATGATTGACTGATATGGCCTTGTAATAATACTCAACGTGGCTTAGCTGTGTTGATACTGCTACACGGCTCAAAGCAACTGGAAATTACAGCCGTAACTAACTCCCGAGGACATGCAGATCTCTCTATATGAATGATGTACTGATAACAGCTTCCTCCCGGGTAAAATATTTCGGAGGTAAACTAGTCCCCCATTCGGATCTCCGGGTGGGGACTACACGAGAGGGGGCGATCAATAGGAAGATGGATACTGACATTCTGCGAGTCGGAGCGTGGAATATTAGAAGTTTGAATCGTTGTGGTAGATTAGAGAATCTGAAAATGGAGATGGATAGACTAAAGTTAGATGTAGTTGGTATAAGTGAAGTACGTTGGCGGGAGGAACAGGATTTTTGTTCAGGCGACTACCGAATTATCAACACAAAATCAAACAGGGGTAATGCAGGAGTTGGTTCAATAATGAATAAGAAAATAGGGCAGGGGGTAAGCTACTATGACCAGCATAGTGAAAGAATTATTGTCGTCAAGATAGACACCAAACCAATGCCCACCATAATAGTGCAGGTCTATTTGCCTACTTGTTCAGTGGATGATGAGAAAATCGAAAGAACATGTAAAGAGATAGAAGATTTAATACAACATGTAAAAGGTGACGAGAATGCAATTGTAATGGGAGACTGGAACGCAGTGGCAGGCCAAGGAAGAGAAGGTAATACAGTAGGAGAGTTCGGATTGGGAGAAAGGAACGAAAGAGGAAGTCGGCTGGTTGAATTCTGCACGGATCATAATTTAGTTCTTGCCAATACTTGGTTCAAACACCACAAACGACGGCTGTATACGTGGACGAGACCTGGAGACAGGGGAAGGTATCAAATAGACATCATTATGATTAGGCAGAGATTTAGAAACCAGGTGTTAGATTGCAAAACTTTCCCAGGAGCAGACGTGGA